>NC_092037.1:3764622-4402216 GCF_003086295.3 Arachis hypogaea
CGTTGTTGTTATTTAGTCCACCTTTATGAAGCTCCTTTCAATGTAAATATGGCACTCACATCAGCAGGTCCCTAAACAACATAAACCATTCTGTCAGAAAAGAGTTTTCAATTTCACACTATGGACAAGGAATTATGCAGAACAGCAAGGGCCAAAAGGAAGGAATTTCTAATCCAAAACCGTGCTAAACAGTTTTCTATCAAAGGTCAAATTGGTATTATATATATAGTTTATTTCTCCACTTAAAATCTTTGATAGATTGTATTATAAATATCTTTAGATTCACTTTGTATCCTTAATGTTATCTATCAGGAGCTGCTAGACGGCCAGCTTTGAAAGATATAAGCTCTTCTCTCAATGTAATTAGACCTATGATTTTTGGTTCAAACTCTTCATCTAAACAAGACAATCAAGGTAATTGATTGTTTTCAGCTTACTATATGTAAATTCAAGTGTTTTGAACATGATAAAGAATCCTTTTTTTGAATGCTACCATGAATGTTTTGAATCAAAATATTAGGAACTTAGTGAGATATATACTTGGATTATTGGAATAACTTAGATGTTTGATATCAATGAAATAACCTGTGCAAGTCTTATGGAATTTCATTCTGGTGTTAGCTTTTTCATAAGTTCAATAATTTCGAAAATCAAGTTACTTATGACACATATTCAGTCTCATTTGCAATATCAAATGTGAAAAGCATAAAAAACATACATGAAAATTATACTCCAGAACACATACTTTCAAAAGATGGTCAGGGATGTCAATGTGATCCATCGGAAGAGATTTGTGAATCAACCATTAATCAGACTAAAGGCTCTCCAAATGGTCAGTTAGTCGTTGTTTATTCATATAATTATTATTGCATAATTATAAGAACTTGGTACTTGGTTTTTGTGTAATAATCTTATTATTTGTCATTTATAAGTTAATAGATTTGAGATGCAAAAGAGCTAGGATTGGAGACTTATTTTTTAGGGATGGAAATGTACAGAGTAGCAACAGTACAAGTAAAGGTCATCACGGTAAGTATAAATCCCTATGTTTAGTGAAAAAACTTTGTAACCTTGCATCAGATTGAAGATTTTGTTTATTTTGACGATGTATTATTCTCCATTATAGATCAGACGCAGAACTATGTTTCAAAGAAAGCAGATGATTTGCATGTGGGATTGACAATGCAGAGCACTTTGACTGCTATCACAGCTCAGGAACCGATACATCCTAAGAACATTTTCCCGATACATTCTCAAACCAATGATTGTTTAAGCAATAGGAATTCATCAATCTTGGAAGGTAAAATACTTGACATCTCTATTATGAAACTTTGCATTAATACATTTATTTTTAGATTATATTGGCTTTTAGTTACACGAATTAATAAATTCTGTATTTAAATTTGGTATATCACTCAATGCAGAAGATCCTTTGCTAACAGCTGATGAAACATTAAATAATGGGGCTGTCAATGTAACAGATATGTTGTTAGAAGGAATCGGTAATTAATTTCCATCTTTAGTGTACAGACACTTTAACTTTTAGTTAATCCTCTAATTTTTTAATGTTTGTTCTTAGGCGAGGAGACAGCGTGCAACAATTCGGTATATACAGAAGGTAATGTGGTTTCCATTGTTAAACTGCAATAAATTATTGTGATATTATAGTAATTAGTAAAAATAGACTAAGGTTACTAAATTTAGATTCACATATGCTCTTAATAAGGTTGGTCTCACAAGTCGTACTTATAGTTATTAATTATTGAATTAAAAAATAGCAAGAATTTAACTCGGATTTCTATTTTATCATGTGTGTATGTTGCAGAATATATTAACCATGGTGAATGCATCTATGAGTGTGAATTTTGTAATGCTCTCTTTTGGTATGATGAAAGAATTGGAAAACATTATAATGCAACTATTCCTAAGTACACGCTGTGTTGTAGAGGAGGTCAGGTTCAGTTGCCTCAACCGAAAGAACCTCCTCCTATTCTTCAACGTCTAATGTGGAATAACGATGATAGAAGCAAGAACTTTTGTGAGAATCTTCGAACATACAATAGCATGTTTGCATTCACATCTTTGGGTGGTAAAGTCGACAAAGTCATTAATCGAGGCAGAGGTCCACCAACATTTATACTATGTGGACAAAACTACCACCTTCTTGGCAGTCTTATTCCCCCTGAAGGATCAACTGCTAAATTTGCTCAATTATATATATATGACACAGACAATGAGATATCTAACAGAATCCAAGTTGTAAGGTATATATTCTTAGTGGTGTATCTCTGTTAAATTTCATTCAATTAATAAATTTAATTTATTAGATTTATTTGTCTTTTTGCATTGTTAAGGGTGCTCAATCAAGATATATTAATATGATTTCTTTTCTTTATAAAGTGAATTAAACATGATTTAAAATTAAGAAATAATCACTGATTATATTTCTTTTAGTATTTTAGTAGGGTTTATCTAATTATAGACATTAAAGTTAGTCCTTAATCGAGTTTAACAATTTCATGAACCATATAATAAAGCAGTGATTCAATTTTGGACAGTGGAAATGATCATAGGAGCAAAGTTGATATGCTAATTGTCCAAGAACTGAAGGAGATGCTTGATAAAATAATGTGTTGGTAAAGTCATTTCGCATGGTTAGAGACTCTTTGAACAATGGAACTCAAAAAAATGTTAAGCTTAGGCTTATTGGTAAGAGAGGACGAGATGGAAGAAGATATAATTTGCCCTCAGTATCAGAAGTGGCTGGATTAATTGTGGGTGATTTTGATGCATCACGAACGGAGAGAGATATTGTTGTTCAAACCCGAAGTGGATCTCTTCAGCGTATAACTGAACTCAATCCATCTTATCTTGGATTACAGTATCCAATTTTGTTTCCATACGGAGAGGATGGGTTTCGAGAGCATATACCACTTAATCGCATTAAAAGAAAGAATGACAACGAAGAAAAGTGCGTAACCATGAGGGACTATTTTGCATTTTATATTCAGGAAAGATTCTCGGACGGTTCTCCTTTGCTTTATTCTAGACGACTATTCCAACAATTCATAGTAGATGCTTACTCAATGATCGAATCATCTCGACTAAATTACTATCGTTTTCACCAGGAAAATGTACGGTGTGATCTCTACAAAGGTATATGTGAAGCTGTTGTGAATGGAGATAATTCTGCAACTACGCACGGTAGACGTATAGTCTTACCAGCAACTTTTGTTGGAGGTCCTAGATACATGATTCAGAATTATCAAGATGCCATGGCAATTTGTACCAAAGTTGGTTATCCAGATTTATTCTTGACCTTTACATGCAATCCTAAATGGCCAGAAATAGTGGATCATTTGTCTACAAGGGGACTAAAAGCTGAAGACAGGCCTGACATTGTATGTAGAATGTTTAAAATGAAGCTAGATACCTTGATTAAAGATCTTCGTGTGAATATGTTATTTGGAAGGGTCGTTGCAGGTATTTTTTTAAGTAATTTAGTCGGTTAGATAAATTAGTTACATTTTGTAACAACATAATGACAAACTTTTTATACAAATTAAAGTCTTATTAACTATTATTTGTTCTTTTCACAGTGGTATACACTATTGAATTCCAGAAGCGTGGTTTGCCTCATGCACATATATTGTTATTTCTTCATGAAGGGGACAAGTACCCTACTCCTGATGATATTGATAACATTATATCTGCGGAAATACCAGATAAAAGCGTTGATGCAAAGTACTATGATGCAGTCAGTAACTTGATGATTCATGGTCCATGTGGAGCTTCCTTAAAGGATTCACCATGTATGGACAATGGTAGGTGCTTGAGGAATTTTCCTAAGCGTTTTGTTGATTCCACTTCTATTGATGATGATGGATATCCCGTTTATCGCCGCAGAGACACTGGGAGAACTATAAAGAAATCTGGGGTTGAATTAGATAACAGATGGGTTGTTCCACACAATCGAAGTTTATTGTTAAAATATGGTGCTCACATCAATGTTGAGTGGTGCAATCAATCTAGGTCAATTAAATATTTATTCAAGTATGTTAATAAGGGTCATGACCGTGTTACTGCTTCTTTTTACCGCGAGGGGTCTACAGAATCATTATGTGATGAGATTGACGAGATAAAGATGTACTATGATTGTAGGTATTTATCTCCATGCGAAGCAGCTTGGCGAATTATGGGATATGATATCCATTACAGGTACCCAGCAGTCATCCGCCTACCTTTTCACTTGCCAAGCGAACAGATTGTTTTATTCAAAGATCACGAATCATTAAAAGATGTGGTCGAAAGGCCAACTATCAATCAGTCCATGTTCTTGGCATGGTTTGAAGCAAATCGTGAATTCGAGGAAGCAAAACAGTTGAGCTATGTAGACTTTCCTTCCAAATTTGTATGGAATGCTAATTCCAAGAAATGGCATCGAAGAAGGTCACATCATGTAATTGGTCGTGTTTATTTTGTTCCTCCTTCTTCGGGGGAGTCATATTATCTTAGGATACTTCTCAATTTGGTGAAAGGACCAACAAGTTATGAGGACATTCGAACATACAATGGTGTTGTTTACAAATCATTTCGGGAGGCATGTTTTGCTCGCGGTTTGTTGGATGATGACAGGGAATATATTGAAGCAATTGAAGAAGCAAGCATTTGGGGTTCTGGCGAGTACCTTAGGAATCTATTTGCCACTCTTTTGTTTTCTAACTCAATGACTAGACCCCTATATGTTTGGGAGAAGACATGGAAAATACTCTCCGATGGTATACTTCATAATAGAAGAAGACTACTTAACCATCCAGGTATTAACTTGCTTCTAGATTTTTCTAATTTTCAAATGACATATTTCTATATCAATGTTTGCACTTGATTTTTTTTTAATGTAGGACTAACAATATCCGACAATGAGTTGTTAAATCTCACTCTCATAGAAGTTGAGACAATTCTCAAGAGGAATAATCGTAGTCTAATGGACTACCCTGACATGCCTTTTCCTAACATTAATTATGAGGATGGGATGTCTTGCGATCTTTCAAATAATAACCTAATCAATGACGAACTGTTGTACGACAGACAAGACTTAGGGTCAAAGTATTTATTAAATCTTGCCAAGATGACCACTGAGCAAAAGAATGTTTACGATACTATTATCAACAGTGTCGACCGGGGTGAGGGTGGTTTATACTTTCTATATGGCTATGGTGGTACAGGAAAACATTCATATGGCAAACTCTTGCTGCATCTTTGCGTTCAAGAGGCCAAATTGTATTAACAGTTGCTTCTAGCGGTATAGCCTCTTTGCTAATTCCTGGCGGTAGAACGGCTCATTCTAGATTTGCAATCCCTTTAAATGTTGACCAATTTTCAACTTGCAACATTAGACAAGGAAGCCAATTAGCCGAGTTGATAGTGAAATCTAAGTTGATTATATGGGATGAAGCTCCAATGGTCAATAAATTTTGTTTTGAAGCTCTTGATCGTACCATGAGAGATTTGCTTAAGATTGTGAACTCCAATAGTGAAAATCTACCATTTGGCGGTAAAACAGTTGTGTTTGGAGGTGATTTTCGACAGATTTTACCCGTAATACCGAAAGGTTCGAGACAAGATGTAGTTAATGCAACCATCAATTCATCTTATTTGTGGGATCATTGTAAGGTGTTGAAGTTGACTCAAAACATGAGATTAAAGGGATCTAACAACATTGAAGGATCTGATCAAAGCTTAAGGGAGTTTGCAGATTGGTTATTGAAGATAGGAGATGGAAAGATCGGTGAGATTTCTGATGGTATTGGTAGAATCAAAATTCCAGATGACATCTTGATAAAAGATTGGAATAATCCAGTTGAAGCTGTTGTAACATCTACATTCAAGAATTACATTGAGGATCCAGATGACGAGAAGAATTTACAAGATAGAGCCGTCTTGGCACCAACACTTCAGACTGTAGATGAGATTAATGAATATATGATGAAGATTAATCAAAGACAGCATGTTTCTTACTTCAGTGCTGATATGGCTTGCAAGTCCGAGACACAAACAGATGTTGCTGCAGCTGTTCACACCCCTGAATTTCTCAATGGTCTCAAGTCTTCCGGTCTTCCAAACCACGAAATCAAATTGAAGGTTGGTATACCGATTATGCTTCTTAGAAACATTGATCATTCTTCGGGTTTATGCAATGGGACACGTTTGATTGTTACTCAGCTTGGGAAACGAATTATTGAAGCCAAAGTAATTACTGGTAATAATGCAGGACAAAAAGTGTTCATACCACGTATGAACCTGTCCCCTTCTGATCATAGGATCCCCTTTAAATTTAATCGAAGACAGTTTCCTATAATGGTTTCCTATGCTATGACCATAAATAAGAGTCAAGGTCAATCGTTATCTAATGTGAGCTTACTTTTAAGGAAGCCTGTTTTTAGCCACGGTCAACTGTACGTGGCTCTTTCTCGAGTAACAACTAGACAAGGTCTCAAGATACTAATTTCTAATGAAGCAGGAAAAGAGTCAACTGTGACTGATAATGTTGTCTATAATGAAGTTTTTAGAAATCTGGATTGAAGGTAATATTTCGAATGTATTTTATTCCCTTTCAAAAGTTTTATTGTGATATGAATATTTATTATGACTATTTTTTAATTTTATCACAGGAAACCTATCACGCCGAAGAAGGAAGACTTTTGTTTATAGAAAGGTGCTAATATAATCTTAGATTTGACATTTTTTTTGTTTTAAGCATATGTTTTATTGCTTTATTGTTATTAGCAAAAGCTTCTTTTAATGACTTCTCAAGGTTGTTTCTTCTAAGATTTTTAAGGTCGAATTTATCCTATCTTTTAACTTATGATAGTTACATGTATTTTATAATCTTAGTATCATTCACAATATATGATATCTATTGATATACTTAATTCTATGAAGTTTATATCTATTTCAAAATACAAAATAACATACTCATGCAAGATTATCCACCAGAAACAAACATATTATAATTGAGATAAAGCCAAGAAATTATTTGATGTCTAAATAAATCAAGCATATCTTGACTCACTAACCTTATATGTAGATATGTATCATATCAGCATCTTGACATGCAATGCTTCCTGTTGCTCACTGTTTATTAGGAATTATCTAGCATAGACAAAATCATAGTGTTAAAACCATGTTAGTCTGAAGAAGAATAAAGCGACAAGTTTACAACTGAGTTCAGTAATAGAACAGATACTCAAAATATGCAGGATCATATTAACCATCATAACTATAGTAGCTTAACATCTCTCTACTTTGTAATATAATCTCAAGAATAATAAAATAACCAGAAGCAACTTAACATCTATCAACGGCTTAATTAATAAAAAATCATGTATGATTTACTTATAAAATTTTTTTTAGGTGGTTTGATTAAATGTGAAAACGCCAGGTAAAGTTTTTTAACTGACATTTTAAATTTGTGTTTCAGAAAACATGTCATAGTAGTCGTTGATTCTTTTTTTTCAATTATATAATATCTCACTGTAAAAACATGAATGAACTGTATAAACTGTTATTAAAAAATACGACATAAAGTTGTTGAAAATTTAAACAAAAAATGCCATGACAATTATGTCATCAATAGTTTAATTCAGAATAATATTTTTAATTTGTTAAGTTATAGCGTTACATTATAACACTACTTTTACCAAAAACAATTTTTTAGTAAACTATCTACTATTTAATTGCTACTCATATAGTATTACAAAGTAAATAATTGTTGAGTTTATTATGTAAAACAATTTTTTTTTATTTGAGACATTTAGAATAGTGGCTCAAAGCCAAGAAAAAAAATCATATGCGTTGTTGAGTAGTTTATGTAAAAATGTTTTTTTTGAGACATTTAAAATAGTGGCTCAAAGCCCCCAAAAAATCATATGCGTGTATAAAAATAATAATAATTAGCATAAATTAACAAATTGAACGAAACAAACGATTGCTTATTAGTATTTTGATTTTTGGAGATTATCAAAAACAAGATTGCAAAAAAAGTATTTATACGAGCAAATTGAATTAAATTTATTGGTCGAAAAAAATATAATGCTTTCAATGAAATAAAAAATTTTATTGGAGATCCATATTTGTCGTATGAAACAATTACAGAATTTTTTAAAATTAAAATGAAATCATTAAATCCAGTAACGGAGCTACGTTAATAAGAGGGCAATAGCCTCCCCAAATTAATAATTTGTAAATTCTAAGTCTCTAATTTTTTACTTGAGTCCATCTTAATTTTCAATTTTTTCTCTCTTAATTTATATTTTTCATGTTGCCCGCTCACAAAAAATTTAAGACCTCTAACCCAAATCTTGCGCGAGTGTATATTCATAATGATGATGATCCTCAGCTTTAAAGTTAACTCATTAAAACCAAACTACAATTACAATTAAAAATTAAATAGCTCATCAGTCATAATATAAGAAGAATATACAATGGAGGACATTTTGGTGTGAGAAATGAATATAGAGATAGAGATGGAAGAAAATATACAACCATAAATTATTACACGAATTTTATATCAAAACAATTATTCGTATAACATCATTTCTAAATATATCAATGAAAAAAAGATATACAATGAAATTTAAAATTGTACAATTAACTTCTTTCACATTCAAAAAATTTATATTTGTGTTTCAGATTTAGATGGGTGTCAAAGCCAGTCACTAAAACAGATTCACTAATAATATAAATCATTTCGTGTATAAATATATTTTTGGAAAGAAAATACATATTAGGTAGGGACAGCTAAATAAATTAAATAGTGATTTCTCAGTATTTGCTTTTCTCACTAATAAATAATGAATATATATAACTACTCTATAGCCAAAAATTAATACACCAACCAGTAATTCACTAATAAATATCTTTCCATCTATAGATATATTTCTCGAAAGAAAATACATATCAGGTAGGTACAGCTAAATAAATAAAATAGTGATTTTAAGTATGAAAATATCTAGGAGGCCAGCAATTTTTATGTTTTGCGGCCAGCACTTAACCATCAAAAGAAAAGTGAGTGATCTTCTACCGTTAAATGTAATCTCACACCATAAAAAATACTATTGATGGCCAACAAATGGTTACAAAACACAAAAGTTGCTGGCCCCTAGCACTCCTCAGTAAGTATTTGCTTTTCTCACGTTGAATGAATTTTTAAACTATTCTTTAAATTTCCGCAACAAAAAAATTTTGTCCGTATGAGTTTTTTTATAGGATTATCGAAAAGGAAACTTACAGACCACTTATATGTACATTAAAAAAAACTTACAGAATCACTTTTTTTACAAATATTTATTATTATTATTAACGACATTAGAATGTGCGTAAGATATATATATTAGTAGGAATAATGCAATACCTTTTAGTCGAGATATACAAGAGAAACTTTACCGAGGGAAACAGCAGATGCTTTCAGCCAGGTCGTGAGGAATTCAACTCGGGAGGAAGGTTCAAAAAAAAGTTAAATACAGTAAAAAAAAACAGTTAGATCCCTGAACAAGATGGGTACAGATACAGATCCCAAACAGTAAATAATGCAATTAATTCCAAACTACTTAACAAAAATATATGAAGATGTGAATATTGAAATATTTTGGAAATTGCTGGGATTATAATTTTTGTTATTCATTTTATATACCTAGATATTCCGAAACACCTCTCATTGTTATTCCATAATTCTAAACTCAACCAACCAAGGAGAAATATAGCAATTACAATTAACAACTCAAACTTTTTAAGGAGATCTTCCGAAAATATATGTGTGGCCTTTGTGCTATGATTATTGCATTCGTAAAGCAAAATCACAAATCACTGATGTGACATACAAAAAGTTACGATCAGTTTCTTTTCACATAATCACAACAAACACGCATAACTTTTATGTTATTAACAAAATTAGAAAGTGCATAACATACATATATTACTAGAATAATTCAATATCTTTTATGTGAAGATCTGAAGGAGAAACTGAAAAATATCAATTTCAATTAAGAAATTAGTTATTTGAAAGAAGCAACAGAGTTTATTATCGATTTAAAATTAATCAATCAAGCAATTACTAATCAATTCTATCCATCTATTAACAGTTATCAATCAATTCTAATAGAAAATATTATTTAATTCTAATCATACGGTCACATTCACAATCAATATTTTTCAATTGGCAACGATGCCTAATTAGGCAATCAATAATCGTATTGTAACGATCGAGTATATTAACAATTAACAATCAATTAGAACCACTCAACAATCAATTCAAACAATGGTGATTTCCAGTGCCCTCTAAATCAAATTTGAAAATAAGGTACATGTTTATTATTTGTATTAGCACTTTAGCATAATCATTATATCATAACATCGAAGTAAAATTAAATAACTAGATACCAATCACCAAACATTTTCTTTCGCAATTCAAAATTAGCCAACCAACACAAAATCAGATATCTGTAGAATAAGTTTGGTAATTATCAAATCTCCCATACAACAAATTCACAAATTCAATTCTCACGGCAAAAAGATTAAGTAACCTTCGGTGGTCTGCCAACGGGCAGAGACAAACGACAAAATCCATGACGCAGGTCAGCGTGTAGCAACAACATCCAAAGATGAGAGACGAGCAGCAACAACCCCCTACAGAGGCGGAGGGAGGCGCGATACACGAGAAGCCGAGAAGAGAAGGAGAACTGAGGCAGGGCGTTAGGTTCAGTGATGGCGACGATGGGCGACAACAAGATCTGATGAGGAAGAAGCAAGAAAGCACAGCCACGAGAGTAGAAGAAAGCCGCGGCGGCGACGGTTAGCATGCGTTGGCGGCGATGTCAAGGTGAGATCCGGCGCCCAGATCTGTGGTTTGTGTGTGGCTATGTGCCGTTAGGAATAGATAGAAGTCAGTGAGTCGGAGAGGCTTTTTTGGTGAGTTGGGCTCCAGAGTTCAGACTAGGGTTTTTTATATTAGCTTTAAAAAATAATTAAAATATCCAATTGGTCCGGATTTTTCAAACACTCCGGTTCACAACTTTTTATCAAACTTGTGCGGTTCACCATCATTTGCTAATAGCGAAAACATGAGGTTGTCATTTTTATGGGATGAAAATTTTTATAATTATTTATTATGTCAATATTAAATTCCTAAATAAACATGTGTATAAAATATTGGTTAGCTACTTTTTATAAAATAAATTTATAAATATATACAATCAATTAACGAAAGTTGTGTATATCCTATAATTATGGTTAAATATTTTTTCTCAAATTTTTTTTCTATTTATATGTGACAGATAGTCTTTTTTAAACAATTAATAAATATGACAGTTAAAAAAATTGTTTCCAATAAAAAAATTTATATAACCAAACTTTGTATAATGTATAAATAAAAGACTACATTAAATTTTTTTAAAATTAAAAGAAAATTTATAAGAATGGATTATTAGCGAATTCATATTATTTGGTTTAGTTGATGTATAATCTCTGTTTTTCTAGCAGTTATTACCGCGCAACGCGCGGGCAATTGGACTAGTAATTTTTAACAGTGTGAATCTTTGATATGACCCTAATGATTCAAACAGTGAATTCCATATTAAGTAAGGTGAAACCAAGGTTCTTAAAATCCAATCTATTCTTGATATATAAAAGTAGATACATAAATTTATCTATATTACTTTTAAAACATCTTTTTTCTCTTACTAATATCATGTCAACAATATCGTTTACTTGATAAAATTTTAGAATCAACCACTCAATTTTTGCCAAATCTATTTATCTATCTATTTATAATATATAAAAGTTGATACCAACTCTCTCCACAATGAGTTTAAGCCATTTTTTTTGCTAATGATACCACATTAGCAATTCTAATGATTTGGCAAAAGATAAAAATCAACCAATCACTATTTAGTAAAATATTTTAAAAAAATTAACACAAAAAACTCTTATCTATTATTATTCAATTGAAATATCAAGTACTAATTAAATGCAATAAACATACATTAAAAGTTTCATAATAATTATAATTATAAAAAATTTCAGTTACAAATATTCAAATTCTATAACTTATACATATTAAGACTCTTGTTACTCTTCATCTCTTAATCTCTCATACTAATTGTCAAAAATTCCTTAAATTTAATATAACATTTTTATATGTTTTTCATTCTCACTCATTTATTTTTTTAATTATTTACAAACAAAAAAACCGCAATAAAAGACAAAGTGTAGTCATTAATGCAAATCAAAAAATGAAAAAAAAAGGAAAATGCAATTTTGTATAACTCTAATATAAATAACTTATGTTTTTTTTTTAATAAAGAAAATGCAGTTTTGTATAACTCTAATATAAATAATCTATGTCTTTTTTAAAAATAAATAAATTCAAAATCTATTTATAATATGTTCTCTAAAATATTTTTAATATAATATTTATTAAAATATACTATATAGTATAAATAATCTATCTCTTCGCGCATTACGCGGGTCTCACTCTAGTCATCTATTATTTCCAAATCAGCAAAAAAAAATATACAAAAAATATGATAATTACCAACAACAATAATTAGAAATGAATAGCGTCTAACCAAATTTGTAACTTACAAAGGCATTAAATTCATATTTTTATATTTATTATATCTTACCATTGTAAACAATACAATAAATTTATAATTCTAATAATTAATTTATTAATTTCTATAAATAACTCATTCAATGTAATAAACATTCATATTACAAATGTCATAATAATATTATTAATCATAATAAATTTTACGTTACATATATTCAAATTCCATACTATTTGAACTACTTATATAAATCTTTTATTACTATTCCTTCAAATAACATTAAATTTAGCACAACAAATTTATTTCTGAATTAGACACCATCTCAAACTTACTCAATGGAGATAATTATGTTAAATGTGAAAAGTGTAAGAAGAAAGCAAATGAAAAAGGAGATAACTAAATTTGTAGCACATGTAATAAAAAACCACACTATCCAAAAATAAGGTAACTCTATATATTTTTCATAATCTCATCTATCAAATTATTAGTTACTAATTCAATACTTATTTTAGGTTCAAAATTCAATTAAAGGTTTCACATCAAAGTGGTACAACAACTTTTGTACTATTTGATAGCGAAGCAAAAAAAATTGTTGGGTACAACTGTTTTAAATCTAATGGCACTCTAAAAAAGTAATGACATTGAAACACCACTCCAATTGAAAAATTTGTGCAACCTCACTTATATTTGAAGTTAATGTAAATGATTTTAATCTTAAAAAAAGTTCTAAACAATACACTATTACCAAAACATTTGTTCCAACAAAAAACATTGAATCTCAACACTCGTTACAACAAATAAAACAGGTAACTCATCGACAAAAAAAAACACGTAACTTATTTTAGTTATTTTAGACATTATTTTAATTTCTAATTTAAATTATTCATTGATTATAGGAACTAACTTCGCCAACACTAATATCATTAGATGAAGATCACATATCCATCAAGAGATTAAGGAGAAAGAAAACTATACAAATTCAAGACGCATATTTAAAAGAAGAACATACTTGTAAAGATGGAACAAACACAATAAAAAGTGCATATAACTCAACAATTCATAAATAACATGTCTTTACAATAATATACACAGAAAGAAGAAAGTAACAACCCTAACAACAACCAATAAAAAAAAGGTGGACGAGCGCCACATAGGAAGATTAAGTTCATCAACTAAAACAAATGCAAAAATCAAACCACCAAATTAAAATGTTATTTTGTACATACAACTCTAATATCCAAATCTTTTGTACTACAAATTATTTTAAATAAAATACATTTTAAATTTAACTTTAGTTTACACATTTAATTTAATTCTACAAAATATAACAATTTTTAATATTTATTATATATTATCATTAATTTACCATCCCGCGCATCGTGCGAGTCTTATTCTAGTTAGTAGAATTAAAGATTTAAAAGCTTAGAAATTTAATCGAGGTTTAACTAAGAATACAACGAATATAATAAAATAATATATTTATGTGTAAAATAAATAATTTTTTTAAAATAATATTTTTGTATTGTATTATTTTAACCTAATTAATTGTTAAAAAATTAGACTAATTTAATTGGTTAATCAATTTTTTGATTGATTTTTTTTAATCAATTTTTTATTATTAACTAATTTTTATTTTGAATTGAACCAGTTCGATAATAAATTTCTATTTAACCGGACTGGTTCTTGATTTTGGATTTGGTTCATCAGAACAATGGGTGAAACTATTTGCAACACAAGTGACATATATAATTTACGGGTATGAATTATGATGAACTTGAATACTTAATCCATAAGTTTTTTTTATTGTATGGAAAGAAATAGAAAAAGAATATATATATAGATGGACAATATTTGAATCATATTATTGTAAAACCTCTTTTCATATATTATTATTATTATTAAATTGAAATATACTAATATTCTCTATCTTGTCCCCAACTTATATTCTTAAAAATTTAATTGAAGGCACTATTTGAGAATGTCCACGCTCTAATTGTTGTTGTTGTAAAAGCTATACCCTTTTGAATAGTATGGACAAAATGCTTTTGCATGTGAGATGTGACCACTTATATGCATGTTTTGAGATATAAATTATTCGGTGGATTATTTGCTTTTTCATGTTTGCTACTATAATATAGATTTCCTATTTTTCTTTCTCCTTTAATTTACTATAAAGTATTGATGACATTGATTTTGTTTTTGCCAGGCCATGCTTTACTACTTTATCACCACTAATAGCTAAGAGTAAACCTAAAACATTTTTTTTCCTTTATGCAACGGATAACTTGGTCACTGGCATTTAGATCTCAATTGATATATCATTACAAAAAATTATTAAAATAGTGATCGATTTTATCGATTGAAAAAATTGGTTGCTAATAGCGATTCATTTAGCGTCTCATATAAAATTTTTAAGATCAAAGAAAAATTAGTCGCTAAATTATATTCAGCAAACGATTTTAGCGACTAAAAAAATCGGTCACTAATTATAGCAATTAAATTAGTGATCGATAATTTTTTTATACAACTAGAATAAAATTGATCACTAAATCGATCGCTATTTTTATTTTAGCGACTGAATTAACAACTAAAACAAGAAAAGTAACGTCTTTAAAATTTTTGGTCACAAATTGGTCACTGTTTTTTAATTTAACGGCCATTTTTTTCCTTTATTTAACAGATAACTTGGTTACTAGCATTTAGATCTCAATTGATGCATAGAATAAGGTTCTCTATATTAATTATTAAACAAGAATATACATGTTAATGAATTGATCTAGAATTCAGCTTAATCGTCTATTTAAATAAATATTCAAAATTTAAATTATTTTTTATATATATAATAATTTATTGACCAATAACAATTAAATTCAGATTTATAGCAAACTAATTCTTATCCTATTCAATTAAGATATTTTAAAAATTTAACCAATAATCTCACTTATTATTATATCTAATTTTTTAATTTTTAAAATTAATTATATTATCTGTACATAAAATCTTAATCGTTAAATTAATTATTTATATAAAATATATATTAAAAATATAAAATAATTTTTATAAATATATAATAATTAATTTTAATTTTATGAAAAAAAAATATTTTTCTAAAATTGTAGGAGGAAAAATTAGAGAGAAGAAAAAGAACAATAAAAACAATATTTTGTTTACTTAACAGCTGGCTCTTTATATATATTTGATCATTCTAATTTGTCCTATTCATTCATAATTATAATACCCAAATACTCACATGGAGAGACAACACTACTAGCTATATACCTTATTATTATGCATTGATTATATAGGAAAAGACAAGGGTTCCCAATGCATTGGATACACATAATTTTTGTCATTACTTGAATCATAAGATATATATATAGAATTGCATGGGTTGCTTCCTATTGCAGATCCAAATATACAACATACATTTTCAAACTAATTAATAAAAAAATTGTAAGAAGATTCATGGGAAAATTTTTAATTTAATTCCTACTATTATATATTCAACAACTACCTAGCTAGCTAACTAGCTATTTTAATGTTGAATGCACCATTGTGCCATGTGAAGTTTTGTAATAAACTATGAGTGTTAGATTTGTAAACGTTGGAATAATTATTCACAAATTAAATAAAAGGAAAGAGTTTAAGTAATTAAATAAATATATTCTATACTCATGTCTATTTTACTTGTCACTTTCTACTTTTATATATGTCACTTTTGGTAAGACATGACGAATTAAATTAAAGAAATATAAAGTTAAAATTTAAGTATGCATGCATTTTTAATTGACTATATATATAGTCTAATTATATATACTATTTGGTGTCTCGGGTTTCAGACGAGTCGAAGACGTCTCCTGGACGAGAAGGTGGGGATTGGCTTGAATCTGGATTTGGGAAGTGAGACTTGCAGATAGACGATCTTTCGAGCTCTTCGTGAGAAAAATGGGGGATGCCACCTGCAATAACACTCTGACACCCTAATCAAAAAATATTCAAGTGGTCTGAGAATAAGGATGGTAGTGACGTATCTTAGGAGAAGGGTAGGACCTTCCCCATATATACCCTGTCAGTATGGCGGACCCTATAGGAAAGATCTCCTTCCAAAAAGTTTCTTCTCCCGCAGCTGTCATGTGATTGGCAACATGGGTACAGGACGGATTACGCCCGTCAATCCGACCACACAAATCGAGTTGTCTGTAGGGCCGAATCGACCAACATGCCAGCTGGACTGGGCCATAACATATACAAATACTTTTTTATTAAAGAACAAATACTATAATTTTTTGTAAGTATTTAACACTATAATCTATCATACCACTTATTTATACTATATTTCAAGTAGTGAATGTAAAATATAGAAACGAGATAATTATATTTTGTTGATATAATAATATATGATTAAACTTATTTTATATGAAATCTTTTACAAATAACAATGTATAAAATATATGATTAAACTTATTTTATAGGAAATGTTTTACAAATGACAATGTATAAAATTCAAATGCATTTTTAATTTTATTTGGATATATATATAGCTGACTTGGGACTCCTTAGTCTTTATTACTATATTGAATTGGTGATATTTTTAAATAATGTCAAAAATAATATAAAAAACTAATCCTGTAGTTATAAATTTGAAAAAAAAATAAACGAAATATATCTAAGGGTATTAAACGTATTTTGATTATAAGTAAGTGTGGAGAGTTTTATTATCTTTTCTATAATTAAAAATAAAACTGTGAAATCTAAATCACTAAAACGATAATATTTTAGTGGGTAAATTGAATTTTTTTTTATAGAAAAAAAATTATTCAAAAAAAATAGCCGAACAGCATTTACAAATTATAGAAAATATATTAGATCTAAAACTATAGAATAAAAAAAGTTTTACGTTAAGGAGATCACTTCGATAAAGATATTAAAAATGTCTTTCTTTAAAAATGTTTATATGTGTCATGATATTATTGGACATCTAATCTTTATTAAAGTGGTTAATAATTTATTTTTTAATAATTCAGAATAAAATCGGTTAATTATAGCAACAATAATAAACTCAATTGTCCGCACTCTAATTATTAGATCTGATTTGGTCGAACCGATTTACACAATCTAAACCGAATCATGTTTAAATTTTTGATAAAAAAACAAATATATCCCTAATTATTATTTAAAACAAGAAAAAACAAAAAATATAATTCAGTGAGTTATGTAAATTTGTCGGTTCGACCGAATCTGATAATAATTGGATTTATTATTATTGTTATAAAAAAAATTAATTTTATTCTAATTTGTTAAAAAATTCAAAAATAATTAATTCATTAATACGTCCAATAATAAGACACATAAATATTTTTATAAAAAAACGTTTTACTCCTCCATTTGTTAAACCATGATATGAAAAAAAATATATAGAATTTGATTACAAAGAATGTTATACGAAAAAAATAGAAATTAATGACAGTCTCTTTTATATATATATATATATATATATATATATATATATATATATATATATATTCTCTTCTTTTGAGAATAAATCTAAAAACTGTCTAAAGCTATAAATATTTTCGTATGTAGACAATAAATTTTTCTCGTTTATATCTTCAACTCGTTTATATCTTCAACAACAACAACTTTGAATCATTAAATTGCTGGGAATATTCACTTTGACTACTATAGTCTATATAGTCATCACTTATGGGACATACAAACCTACAATTTTCATTTTTCAGTGCATAACCCTACTTTGTACCTTATATTACTTATTAGATTTGGCATAGGATTTTGCAGCAAATAAGCTTGGACCAGCAATGTTGTTTTTTCTAACTTTTTTTGCCTCTTACTTTCTCTCTTTATTTCTATCTTTTCCTTTTCTTTTTCCCTTCTTTAATTTCTTTTCTTCATGCACTTTTTGGGTATCCTAGAAAGTTAGGCCATGGCAAAGCTAATAGATTCCCCTATTTATAATTCCATGCGACATGTTTAGGAAGAGAGCATCTAAAATCTTATTAACCCCCTATTTGCTTCTTTATATATATTATTTCACTATAGAATGTTTCATTTTTTTTAGTTAATTTTTAATTTGTTCAATAATTGAGTTATTATTATTATCTTTGCTTTTTTTTTTTTGAGTTGAAGTTATGTATTTGCAATAATTCATAATCAAGTTATTAAATTAAAGAAAAAAACGTATAATATATTTAGAAAAAAATAAGGATGCATGTAGTTTGTATTTTCATTTACAGGTTTTTTAATTTATTTTTAAAATTTTGTAAAAGAAGAAAAAAGTAAAAATAATAAAATTTTATTTATTATTTTTTTTTTTACCAAATTCTGAAAACAAAATACATTAAAATAAAAGTACCAACTAACCAAACACCGTAACCAAAAAAATTCTCTTTTTAGTCTTAAGAAGAACTACTATAATTCCCTCAAATTAAATTAATAGAATATTATTCTTCAACAATTTTCAACAAAAATTAGGAAAGAAGTTAAAGAAAAGATATGGATTTTAGTTGACTTATATGGACTATAATTATAGTGCAAGGAATTCATATTGCCAATGATAGATGTATAGTGATGTTAATTAATTATAGAAAAATATAGGTAGACAATGAAAATATTAAATAATGTGAACAATAGATATATCGAATATTCATTTCACTAGGTATGCAGATGATTATTTTAATATTAAGATTTAGATAAATAATTTAAAAATATAGAATATTTTAATTTAATTGATAATTATTTATGTTATTCAAAAAAATTACTGATTACTTAACATAACCCTTAATTATTATATATACATATATGTTGGCATATGCATGAATAGGTTATTATTTAACCATATGCATGATGATGAATTAATAAAGTGAAGGGATAGTGATATAACTCGATTGAGAATTTTAGCATATCCCATCAATTTTGTTATGTCTGAAAAAAGGTTATCTTTTGATAAGGACATTGATGAAATGGCAAACACCAATATAGCAATAGTATATATATATATAGACTTAGATATTAAAACCGTTTAAAGATAAGCTATTTCATAATTTATGAAGAAAAAATATTAGAATCTACTGAATGAGTTTATCATTCAATAATTTTCTTAGAAAATATTTTTATCTAAAGTTTTTAAATTAACGTCAAAGTTAAATTCATTTCGAACAAATCTCGAAGAATTTGATCCCAACAAATTTATGAAGAAATAAAAGTGCCAAAACCCCAAGCAATTACATAATATAATTGAATAAATAATCTTATATTAATTATTATATATTTAATTTATTTTTAATATATATTTTATATTTTAATATATATTTTATATTAGTGTGATTGGTTTTAATAATTGATTTTAATATACACGTAATACGGTGGTAAAAATTTTTTTATGAAATTTTATGTGAAATTTTCTACAACATTGTTTAATCTCCTCTTGTGGCTATAGATTAAATGCAATCTCTTTGGGACCATATCTATGTCCTAGTTAGCATTTAATTTTTGCCAAATTTATGGTATGTATGGGTTACCATCAACAATTATTATTAATAACTAACTAAATTAAATTAAAATACAAAGCAGAAACTATATTTGACCCTTGAGCTACTAACTTGTTGGTTAAAATGCTTATTCTATTAAATGGATTCTATATATGTATATACATTCTCAATCATGTAACTAGTTTAGTTTAATTGTGAAATGTTTCCTTTATAGGAAGCATAATATGACTCCAACTCTTACTATCAAAACCAATGTTACAATTTTTTTAAGGAAACACTTGGTTTTTTTTTTTTTTTACGTCATAATGCAAAATAAGACCTAGATATTATCTTACTATCTTCTACATGCACGTGATACCTAATTATAAATACAACCCTTTCATAACTTTCACATATATATATATATATATATATATATATATATATATATATATATATATCAATTAATAATATTTAAATAATAAAAAATGGTAGGGTGCTCGTCATGGATTTTCGCGTTGAGCAAAAATTGAGGAAAAGGCATCATACGAAGAACCCAAGGACGAGGTGGTGGCAGATGAAAGGTGAGGAACAAAGAAGCTTCCTAAGACGGGTAGGAGAAGAGGCAAAGTGGGATGGAAATGGAAGCGCGAAAGAGATGTGGAGGGAGATGGCAGAAGGTATTAGAAGAACAGCAAAAGAAAGTTTTGGTGAATCTAAAGGAATAGGACCAAGAGACAAGGAGTCCTGGTGGTGGAATGCGAGTATACAAGAAAAGATAAAGATAAAAAGAGAATGCTTTAAAGAGTGGTCTTTATGCCGCAATGCAGATAACTGGGAAAAATATAAGGCGGCTAAGAAAGAGACAAAAGTGGCTGTAAGTGAAGCAAGAACAAGAGCATATGAGGGTCTCTACCAGTCTTTGGGCACGAAAGAAGGAGAAAAAGGTATATATATAGAATTGCAAAGAGCCGGGAAAGAAGAACGAGAGATTTGGATCAGGTTAAGTGCATAAAGGATAAGGATGGAGAGGTGTTGGCTCAAAAGGAGAAGATTAATGAAAGGTGGAAGAGCTACTTCTACGAGTTATTTAATGAGGGACAGAAGACTCTTCCGAGCCTTGGTCGATTATGCACAAGGGAAGAAGATCAAAACTTTGACTACTATCGAAGGATTCGAGACTTCGAGGTAAAAGAGGCTCTAAAGCAGATGAAAAATGGCAGGGCAGTAGGACCTGATAATATCCCGATTGAGGTTTGGAAGGGTCTTGGAAGAAAAGGCATCAACTGGTTAACCAAGCTTTTTAATGAGATTTTAAGGTCAAAGAAGATGCCTGATGAGTGGAGAAAGAGCACCTTGGTACCTATCTACAAGAATAAGGGGGATATACAAAGTTGCAGAAATTATAGAGGGATTAAGCTTATGAGTCATACTATGAAGTTATGGGAAAGGGTGATAGAACGGAGGTTGAGAAAAGAGACACAAGTAACAGAGAACCAATTTGGATTTATGCCAGGCAGATCTACCACTGAAGCGATATACCTATTAAGGAGGATGATGGAGAGGTATCGTAGTAATAAAAGGGATCTACACATGGTGTTTATTGATTTGGAAAAAGCGTATGATAGGGTACCAAGGGAGGTCTTATGGAAGGTTTTAGAAAAGAGGAGAGTAAGGATCGCATATATTCGGGCAATTAAAGACATGTATGATGGGGCCACAACTAGTGTGAAGACTCAAGGTGGTGTGACAGAGGAATTCCCTATTGGTATAGGATTACACCAGGGATCATCCTTAAGTCCATACCTTTTCACATTAGTCTTAGAAGTACTCACAGAGCACATCCAAGAGCCTGTGCCATGGTGCATGCTTTTTGCCGATGATATCGTTCTTATGGGAGAGTCAAGGGAAGACCTAAATAAGAAGTTGGAGTTATGGAGAGAAGCTCTAGAAGTGTATGGTCTGCGCATAAGCCGTATCAAGACGGAATATATGGAATGTAAGTTCAGTCTGAGAAGGGAAAACTCCAATATAGAGGTGAAAATTGGAGAGAACACCTTACGAAAAGTTAAAAGTTTTAAGTATCTTGGGTGCATCATACAGGATAATGGAGAGATTGAACATGATGTAAATCATAGGATCCAAGCAGGTTGGTCAAAATGGCGGAGTGCATCTGGTTTTATATGCGACAAAAAAGTGCCTTTAAAACTTAAAGGTAAATTCTATCGCACCGCTATAAGACCGGCTATGCTGTATGGTACGGAGTGTTGGGCGGCTAAAGGGGAGCACGAACATAAGCTGAGTGTGGCAGAGATGAAGATGTTGAGATGGATGAGTGGTCATACGCGATTGGATAAAATAAGGAATGAAGATATAAGGGAGAGAGTTGGAGTAGCACCTATTGTGGAAAAGATGGTTGAATCGCGTCTCAGATGGTTTGGACATGTGAGAAGAAGACCGATAGAACATCCAGTCAGGAGGGTGGATGAGATGGAAGATGGACAAAGGGCGAAAAGCAGAGGAAGACCTAAGAAGACTATCCATGAGGTGGTCAAACGAGATCTACATGTAAACGGTCTCTCTGTAGACATGATACATGACAGAGCACAATGGCGTCGTTTGATTCATGTAGCCGACCCCACTTAATGGGATAAGGCTTTATTGTTGTTGTAAATAATAAAAAATGGTAAAAAAGAAAAAAAGGGATCATATATAAGTCCAAATATTGAAGACACATTTTGCAAGCTTAGGTGTAAAATAATGATAAAGTTGCTTTGGATTCAATTCACTTTTTTCTTACCACAATCATGGTGGGAAAGACCTCATAGCAAATAATAATGTAGATAAGAACTTGTCAAAATGCTTGTGATGGTTAAATCTATTGCTACTATCAACAAATTATTAAAAAATGACAAAAGTAAGAAATTTACATTCCAAAAGAATTTATTTTATATGAAGTAGGTTATTAATTAATACTAGCTATAACAATTGCAAGATATATAACTTTTTTTTCTTTCAAAATCTATGAATATTGGTCATCATGCTCTGCACGCAATAATAATAATAATAATAATAATAATAATAATAATAATAATAATATTTGGTAACAATAAAAAATAGTTAAATACAATCAGAATTTGTCTTATTTAATAATCATTAATTATTACAATAATTAATAAATATTAAATAAGATAAATTTTAATGTTTTTTCTTTCAAATATTATCGAATAAATAAATAAACTTTTTTTTAGCTGCTTTTTTTTTTGGTAAAGCTCCTTTAACATTAATTTTTTTACTCATAATAATTAAATTATTTGAGACTTAGAAGAAATAATCCAACTTAATTGACAAAGTATTATTAATTCACATTAACTAGATTTTTATTATGAAGAGTGTTAGATGATTAGCAAATTTATGATTTGTAATTATCAATTAGTCATTATTAATTAGTACTTTTAATAGTGTGAAATTATTTATTTTTTTTATAATTAAATACTGACCAAATTTTAATAAACTTGCTGGCCGTATACTTTCTCTTTTATTATTGTATGTATATATATTTTGTCAAAGGTAGTACATACATTACATATACATAATAAAGGTTATATAAATTAATTACCATGAAAGTAAATCAAATTAATCATGTATAGGAGTACATCATTTGATGAAGTTAAAATTATAAAAAGACTAAAGAGCCTTGAAATCTACTCACAAATAATAAATAATTATATAGTATGATTAGAACATAGGGAGTGGTCATCTAGGAAGGCAACTTTGGCACCACTAATTTATATGTCAATTATTTTAGTAATTATGATTCCATGAAACAATGATATGATGTTCCAACGGCATGTGTTACAATAAATAAATCTTTACCATGTAAATAAAAAATATAAATTACAAATTTACTAATACAATATATGAATATGGCATCATCATGGTGAATAGTGAACACCAACGTCCTTGTAATCATTTTCAATAATAATTAGGACTTTATTGTGCACAAGTTTTCTTATAAAAATCATGAATCTCATCATTTTTCTTCATCCATACTCGTTCTAATTATCATATAGTAAGTATTTATTTGTATTTTTATTTTTTTAAAAAATCGGTTGATTATAAATAATAATACCACCAATAGATTTTTTTATTTTTTTATTTTTGTATATACGCTCAGAAGAATTTAATTTGCATATGTATACTTGTTACTGATGAATTACGTGTAACAATAATTTGGGATTTTTGTCAAATTATTAGAGAATAATCCAACGTAATCAATAATATTGTTATATAAGCTAAGGTACTAATTAGCACGCACATGGCGAATCCTCATT
This sequence comes from Arachis hypogaea, assembly GCF_003086295.3. NCBI lineage: Eukaryota > Viridiplantae > Streptophyta > Magnoliopsida > Fabales > Fabaceae > Arachis > Arachis hypogaea. Next base: position 3,789,046 of record NC_092037.1, read on the forward strand.
ATTCAACAGAATTTGGAATATAAGCTAAGGTACTAATTAATTATCGTTTGATGATATCATTTAGATTTTTTTTTTTTTTTGGTGTGATGGTGTCTATTTAGATTTTTCATTGGTGTAAGTATGTAACTATATAATATCGGCCAATAATTTTTTCCCATGATAATCCCAATTAATAATTTAAGAAACATTAATAAAATATTTTTAAATAAATATAGAACTAATTTTTAATTAGTTAATATTAGGTAATTTATTATTATAAAATTATTTTTTAACTCTTATTTTTTGGACTAGATTTAGAATTTAAATTTTAAAATAAAATAATAATTAATATTTTACTTGATTTTTTTAATCCTCCAATAGCTTTTAGGAGCAATGTATAAATTACCAAAATAAATTTAAGTATATCAGTATATTAATATTTCAATAAATTTTATCCGTTGATCTTAATTATATATATTACATATTTTTTATAATTAAAATTAATAATTAAAAATAATTAAAATACTAATGTAACGGTGCACTTAAAAAATTTTCATAAACTACTTCTTCTATGTTGTTGTCTTGTCATATATCGTGTCACTAACAAGCTAAGTTAATAAGGCACGAATATTAATTCCTCTTGTCACATCACCTAACTTCCTCTTTCAATATTCCCATCCGTAATGTACATATTATAATAATTAACTTATAATTAATTTTCGCCCTAAATTATTAAACGCAATCTTGTAATTGAGTAGCTTTATTACTATATATTGTTGGTTCCTTCAACATTTCTAGTGTCTTCATTAACTATATATAGAAACCTAAACCAATTAATTCTCATTTGCTACCAACTGGCCATGGTTGCTTCATCATATGAGTAGCCCCTTATTAATAAAAGTTGTTACTCCTAATTACTTATATTAATTATTGGAGATTTATTATTATTGCTACTAAAAAATATTTTTAACAGATAGTAGCTTATTATAAATTAAATAAATTACTTATTAATGTGATTTTACATACTATATATACAGTTTTCTTAATCTACTAAAGGTTTAGAGAAATAGTTTTGATGCATTTTCATCCTATAAAAGCACTGCTCACACTACAAAATAAAAAGTTATTTTTAGTTTTTTACAGTATTTTTTAATTTGACAGGTCAAAAATTAATTTATCTGACATTCATTTAAAAATATATTGCTAGTCAATGAATTACTGCATATACAAGACGAAATTTAAATTCTAATACTTACTTAAGCATATAAATAAGAAAAACTATTTAACAGATTTTTTTTCTCTTTTTAATATTGCCCTCCAAATTGGATTGCGGCAGTTACATATCCCGCCATCATTCTGTGGCGGTTTTTGTAGTGTCAAATATATTCTATGTATTCAGCTCACCATATATATATATATATATATACATATATATATATATATATATATATATATATAGGGTAAAGTATACTTTTTTTTTTGAAATTTGACAAAAATTTTAAAAATATTCTTAAGTTTTATTTTATTTTAATTTTGTCACAAGTTTTTTATTTGCATTAAATATACCATCGACGGTTAAATTTTTAAAAAATTTAAAATTAATCTAATAATAATGCATGAAAATTATGTTTGATTTGCTTGTGTTGAGGGGTTATTTTTATTAAATTGTTGTTGAATCGGTCTTAAATTTTTTGAAAAATTAGCCGTCAAGGGTATATTTGATATAAATCGAAAACTTATGGGACAAAATTAAAATAAAATAAAATTTATGAATATTTTTAAAATTTTTATCAAATTTTAGAGACAAAAAGTATGCTTTACTCTATATATATATATATATATATATATATATATATATATATATATATATATATATATATATATATATATATATATATATATATATGATTTCTGTAAAGCTAGGTTTATTAATTTACTTTTATTAAGTTATAGTTAAAGGACCATATATACAAAAGTATTATTAGCTTATATTAAAAAAAAAATCAATCATTATTATTATTACTATTATTTATTGTTCATTAGCTCTTGTCTTATTTTTTTTTTTTTGTTATTAGATTTGATTTTCTAATTGTTGTTGTAGGGCACCTGATGGGACTTGTGATCTTCACTCGGAAAAGAATACAGGGACCAAACAATGACTAAACATCAATTTTTTAGGGCGTTTATGGTGGAATAATTAATGTACGACCCCTCTAAATTTTTTGTGATAGATTGTTATTGGCATGATGATGATGATGATGTTGAGGGCCATGTTATTCTATTTAGATATTATTTAAATACCCTAATTAAATAACTTATAGATGCCCTTTTCATAGCTTAACTTCCAATTCAAAACACCAATAATATATATGATACAACTTTCTTTAAATAAATGGCTATTTCCAGTTTCCAAAAGAACTTCCATAAATGTACAAAATTTAGATGAAACTGTGTTAATGTACTTCATGATGATGATAATTAAGAGAAGAAAATATTAACCCTTATTTATGGTGCTAAACTCTAAATAATCCTAATAAACTATAATGACCCAAATCCTAATATAATGTGCTAATGAGTTAGGGTGTATGTGTCATTAGTTATATTTGGTGAATATATATATTAGGATGCAAATTAAAGAAGAAGAAAGACGTGAAGATATTATTTGACAAATGTGAGAGTGGAAAGAGGTTGGAAGAGGATACAAAGAAAAGCAAAGAAGCTGTAAAAAAAGTGTGGTCATTATTCTATTGAATTTTTTTTTGTTTTCTTGGTTCAATTGTTGAAGTGTTATTATTTGCATGTCACATCTGTTTTTTATTTAGTGTAGTGTTAAGTACATGTTAAGTGATTAATTATGTAAATATTATTTTTTTTATTAGTTATGTAAATATTATGAATCCTATATGGTATTTGTACGAAGTATAGATCCACAATTAAATTATTTTAATAGTGATATATGCAAAATTTAGTTAAAATTTATAATTAGGGAATATAAATAGCGATCGATTTAGCGATTGATTTTGAGATTGTGAAATAAGATAGTAACGATTGATTTAGCGATCGAAAAATTAGTGATCGAATTAGCGACTAACTGATTTTGTCTGCGACTGATTTATCAATAAAAAAATTGGTTGTCATTTAGCGACCGATTTCTTCGGCAATCAATTTAGTGATCAAAAAGTTGGTTGGCATTTAGCAACTAATTTTAATAACGACCAATATTGTTTGATACTTGTTTGGTAGCTTTGGTTAAAAATCAGTTGCTAACAGTTAGCGATCGAAGTTGATCGCTATTTTCTAGTTTAGTGACCAAGATTTTAGCGCCTACCAAAATCGGTTGCTAGGGATTTAGCGACCAATTTAAAAAAAATAGTTGCTAAATCAGTCACTATTTAGATAATTTCTTATAACGATACTAATGCACTTAAAAAAAATGTAACACACTTTAAAAAATAATTTGTTATTAAAAGTTACAAATAAATGAATAAGTTTTAGATTTTTACTTTTTTATAATCTTACAAAGAACATGGTTAATTTGATTAATTAACATACATATTAATATTATCCTTTTAATATTGTCTACTAATATAAAATATAACAAATAAAAAAATAAGATTCATTTAATTAATAAAGAGTACAACACTTTTTATTTAATATTTAATAGGAAAAAACGTTTATATTTTGATAATGAATTGATTACACAATACACACATACGTACACATACACATATATATTCACCAAGACATTGTGGATCATTTTGTTCTTATTAGCTTATAGCATGGCTTGTTGAATTAAATTAGAAGCAAAACTGGGGAATTAAATGGACATGTACTTCAGCACTATGGAGCATGTTTTGCGACGAGTGATGAAATTCATCACTCATGGAATTAAGACCATGGAATAGTGTTTCATATATGTTTTGTATTTTAGCATTTTGATTTCGACACTGGTCAAATTGTGGACCCTATTCATTCATGCAATAAAATTAGTTTTCTATATATATATTTAGAGCCCATATGTTACCTATGTAACAATAATATATTTTCTTATTTATATTCTTTGATAGGAGAGTTTAATAAATTCATTAACAACATAAAATTAAAAGGACATTTTTATTTTATTTTATTAATTAGTGATAGATTAGTAACAAAACATATTTCTCGCAAAAATTCGTCGCTAATTTGTCAAATTCTTGTAGTGTTTAAAATAAACCAATTATTCTGTTAGTTTTTATATTTTTATTAAATTTATAATTAAATTTTTATACTTAAATTTTTATATTGTTTTTAATTTATAATTAATTTTTTTACTATAAAAAATATTAAATAGAGTTAATTAAATATTTTTTTATAAATTAAAGATATTTATAATTAAAAATTTAATTAAATTTTTAACTGTATGTACTTAAAAAAATATTCTGATAATTTAAATATTTTTAATATGAAAAGAGTCTAATTAAAAAAAAGTAATATAAAGATCTAATTAAAAAAATAAAAATTTAATTAAAAATTTAATAAAATTATAAAAACTAATAATAGAATAATTAAAATTTTAAAATGTAATAACAAAATTTTATCTCTTAAAAATATATAATAAATAAAGGAAAATTTGTATTAATTAACTAATAAACAACATGTTTATAAAATCATTTGTATGAACACGACCAAAAGAAAGTATGAACAAGATGATCTTTAAATAAATAATAAACATATTGTACCTCTCCCTGCAAAATTGAATGTCGGCAATGAAATGCTTATATTGGACTTACATTATTTTCACGTGTTGTTCAGGTTTCTGAGGGTAAGAAAAATTATTTGTACCCGAAGAATCCAAAAATCTAAACGAAAAAGTTAATAATAATAATAAATTAATAATACACATAAAAAAAAAGTTTATGGCAATGTGACAATACACGTCGATAAGAGAAGATGCTTACATTTCTTAAAAAAAAAATATATATATATAGAAAAATCGTGCCTTGTTATTATTAGTAATTTAAATAATTTTATTAATTGATATTTGATAATATAAAACCTTTATCATTGGGGCATATCTTGAATGAACCTAATAATTTTGATTTTTTTTTTTTTTGCATTCAAATTGTTATTATATATATGTTGAGGTGTTAGTTTCAACTTTATTTGATATGTTATATAGTAGTTAACATATCCATAATCAACAATTAATAGACATTTGAAAAAGATATGTATTCGTGTAATAATTATGCAACGTATGTAACACAGTAATCAACAAAAAAAATATTAATTTAAATAGTTTTTTATTTGTGAGGATTTTAACTTAATCAGTTTTAAGTTGATCTTATTGTTTAATTAAATAAACTTTTAGTTCAAGTAGTGCTTTAATAGCATTATATATGTACAGAGATATATTCAATACCATATATAGTTATAAAATACTTAACAAAATACCAAAATATTATTTATTTAAGAGACTGATGATTATATTATTCATGTGTAAAGTTTTGATAAAATATGAGTGGTTAATTAAATAATGGGATAGAGTATATGATATGAGAATAAAAGGGAACAAGGACGGTGGGTTTATTGAGAAGAGTGCATGCATGGCAGCATCCATGGCTTCCTTCTACGCACCGTTTTTGGTGGCCGACATCCGTATATATGTAGAATATATATTCAAATAAATATTTAAAATTTTTTGTGTTAAGACGTTTTTATTTTTAATTTTTTTTTTATTACGTTGAGATATGTAAATTTTATAAAAGCAGTATATAGGCTCTTTCGCTATATGTTTATGAATTTATTTGTCTAAATAAAAATATCGAATCTGATTATATTAAAGATTTATATATTTTATTTTTATAAAATTTAAAAATGATAATTTAATAAATATTATTTAGAAATAAAAATATCGGATACAAAATTGTTTAAAAATCTATTTTAATATATTTATGTTTGCAACCTCAAGCTACTTAAGGCTGAACTTAACATTAAACCAATCAAAATAAAATTAGAAGATAAATTATTTTTTTATTAACTTATAATAAATTTGTTTTGTATATTTCTATTATATAAAATAATTATATTTACTCAATTTAATATATAGTCGAAATTTGGGTCAAATACATTTTTAGAACATAAATTAAAATTATATTTTAAGATTATGCAAATATTTTTTGTTACGTTGTATACTTTCATAATATAAAAATAGATTTAATTATTGGATCGGGTTTTATATATAGTTTCACCAAATCTTTAATTAGATGTTTATATTTTTTTTAATAGGTCCCTTTTAATTTTGTAATTAGATCATTTTTAGTATAAAAATGTTAGAATAAATTAATTGAATAATTTTTCGTAAATTAAAAATATTTATAATTTAGAATCTAATTAAATCTTTGATTACATACTTTATAGGAGAAGTATTCTAATAATAATTTTAATATTTTTTACATAAAAAAATTATTTATAAAATTAAAAATAATGTAAGAATTCAATTAAAAAGAAAAAAAAGTATGAAAATCTAATTATAAATTTGATAAAACTGTATGAACTAATAGGATAATTAAATCAATATAACAAGTTAATTATTAGAGTTAGTTTAATTTAAATATATATATTTAGACAATTTATCTAATTAAATAAATCTATTGAATCCTTTATCCATATACATAAAATACAAACTTGTTACATGCATGTGCAATTTGTGTTATTAGGTACACCGTGAGAGCCAATCACAGTTTCTACTCTATACATAAACAGTGGCTGATAGGGACAGATTACTCGTGAAAAACAATGGCCGTAAACCGTGGCTGAATCCTACGGATTAGGAAGGAAAATTGGCAGGCATATACCGTGGTTGCCTACCACGGTTTACGAAGAGGAGACATTCAAAGGTAAAATCCCTTACTTCCCACAGTTTACGTGTTTAGTAATATAAATACATAATCCATTGATGCTCATGACAGATCATTTGGGAGGAAACAAACATTTTGCAGCTTCTTCTTGGTTGAGGGAGTTTGAGAGAGAGAGAGTTGTAGGTTTTGGTGAAGTTTGGGTGGTGGAGGCATGGAGGATGAAGCTCGCTTGTACCGACTAAATGGCGTTGCTCACGTGGCTGAATCTATCGACGATGAGGTTAGTTATTATTATTATTATTATTATTATTATTATTATTATTATTATTATTATTATTATTATTATTATTATTATTATTATTATTATTATTATCTTATAATTATTATTGTAATAAAATTATTTTATTAATTTTATTTTCATTGTTATTATGAGTTGATAGTAGTGGTAGTGTCATTGTTACTATCATTATTTTTGTTACTTTTATGATAACTATTACTTTTATTTTTATTAGTACCGTGAGCTGTTAGTATTAAAAATATTGTTATTGTTAGTAGAGTTATTCCTGTTCGTATTGTTATTATTCCTATTGCTTCGTAATTGTTTTAACTATCATTAAAGAAAATAGAAAACCAATGTCGATATCTAATAATTTTTTCTAAATTATGTTTGATGTTATTAGTACTGCTCCTATGTTGAGGGATTTTGTTACCCACATTTTGCAGCCTACTAGAGTTATTAGTGGCGTGAGGAGACAACAAAATATGCTTTTACACGAGCAGATCATACCTGCAGGCTTGTATCATTTGGCTAGGCTAAACAGTCACTGGTTCTGGGTTGATGAGCCTTTATTTAGCGCATTTATTGAGCGGTGGCGTCCTGAGACCCACACCTTCCACATGCCCTTTGGTGAGTGTACTATCACTTTGCAAGATGTGGCATATCAGCTTGGTTTACCGATCGATGGGGAGCCTGTTAGTGGGTGTCTGACTGACTTTGAGAGTCTGATGGAACACGGAAGACTGGCATGGGTCTGGTTTTGCGAGTTTTTTGGGGAGTTACCTCCGCAGAATAAAGTAAAGCAGATGACAGTATGCTACACATGGTTCCATGAGAGGTTCCGGATTCTCCCAACAGATGCTAGTGAGGAGGCCGTGCGTATATACGGGGGTGCTTATATTCTGGTTGTTGTCCTCTCAGCTGTTTGCAGACAAGAACGCAACCCGGGTCCACCTTCGTTGGTTGCCTTATTTGGCATCGTTTGACGAGTTGGGGAGATATTGCTGGGGCTCGGCGGCACTGGCCTAGTTGTATAGATGTCTCTGTCGTGGGACAAACAGAAATATTGTTAACTTGGCCGGGCCACTTCAGCTTCTACAGTCTAGGATTTTTTGGAGGTTTCCCACTTTGAGGCCTAGTGAGTTTGATGGATTCGGGTTTTCGCTTGCATCCAGGTATGGTTTTATATTTTCGTTTCATAACTCGTTCAACATCATATGTTCTTATTTGTTAGTACATGATTTCAATTAAAATTGTAGGTAGGCTACATATCTACCGAGAAACGATGCAGTGGGTGAAAGAGTCGTGTCTGCATGCCTTTCGTTGGATCGATTGTGTGTCCACGATGTGAGTCATTTAATTATTACTCTTACTTGGACTGGTTTAGATTAAATTTTATGGTCTGACATAATTGTTTTTTTCCGATACAGTTTGTGTGGGAGCCTTATTCCTCTGCCGAGGTTGCTGCTGTTATTCATCCGGAGATACTAGTTGATGAGCACCATAGGCTATGGACGGCCATCACTAGCTTGATATATTTTGCTGCGATTGAGTGGCATCAGGTGAATAGGGTGCTACCTCAGTTCGGCGGTGTTCAGCATCATCCTCAGCCAGCTCTGAACATAGATTGGCTACATGCCAAAGATGGAAGGGGTGGGGACCGATGGTTCTCCAGATATTTTCAGGAGTGGCATGAGCATTGGAAAAACCGGCTTTATTAAGTCATACCGGTCGATCGTGTCCTTGACCCCGGTCCATCAGCTGAGTACTTGGACTGGTGGTGCCATGTGGCCCACAGATTGGTATCCCCAGATGTTGCCTTTCAAGATCCGAGGCCAATTGTATTGACTGATGAGGCTCATCATAGAGGGTCGTCTTAGGCCCCCTCCAGGGTGTAGGTTTACGACAGACCAGATAACAGGCGAGTCGATCGGCTTCGCTGTATAGGCACCCGTACCACGGATCGAGAGTAGCGATGGCTGGCCGACCGTTTAGAAGAGGACCAACCCGCTGCTGATGATGGAGATGTGGTGGATTATCGTGTTCCTCGTCGTAGAGCCAGACGACAGGCTCCCCGGGATGGTTGTGGACGGGCTCGAAGTGGAGGACCTTCCGTTGAGGATGAGGGTACTCAGCCCGGTGTTCGTGATGATGTAGGTGGTTCGGCTTTAGGGATGGATCAGCCCACCTATGACGTGGGTAGTAGCTCTCAGCTGTTTGGGAGTTTCGAGCCACAGGCATTTGCAGAGTTTACTACCGCGACTGTCGGGATGGACATCGATGATCCTGTTAGTCAGTCAGAGTTCTTTAGAGATATAGTAGACATGCTCAGGGATGACGATGCGACCCATTATATGCCACAGATGTCTGAGGTTCATTCCGAGTTTGCTGATCAGCAGCCACCTATTCCCGATGTTCAGCCTCAGTTGGCCGTTGACCTCAACGAGCCTACAACATCTCCTTCTGACCCATGGTTCGCGTTAAGAGGGACCCCAGCTTCAGCATTCAGTGCCTCTCCCCGAGAGACAGCAGCACCAGAGGCGGCCCAGAGACCAAAGAGGGTGAGGCGTCCTCCTTTGTGTGGGACCGGAGGTCACCTGCTTGGTCATTTTGACGATAATGACAGTGACACCATTGAGGATTCTGATTAGTTTTGTCTTATATTCACGTCCTGTCGTCCTATGTTGGTTTATGTACTTAGAATGATGTTTAGGGTTATATGTTTTGGACTTGTGTGAAATATTATCTGCTATTTATTTGATATTTATATACGTTTTACCATCTATGGTTACAACCTATTTCGTCACAATGACCACAAATATATAGAATTTCACTCCTCATAAACCGTTGCAACTCACAAAGGCTTATGTACATTCGAACTCCTGCAAGGGTTTATGTACATTTTCCTTCCTGGCCTCAATAAAACGTGGTAGCTTACCACAGTTTATGTTGATTCTCATTCACAACAAATCCGTCCCTGCCAGCCACAGTTTATGTAGAGAGTAGAAACCGTAGTTGGCTCCCACGGTTTACCTAATAACACAAATTGCACATGTACGTAATAAATTTGTGTTTTGTGTATATGAGTAAAGGATTCAATAAATTTATTTAATTAGGTAAATTGCCCTATATATTTTATATTCAAATAAAATATGTAATGAAGTTTATTTTATGTGTTAAATACACATATAATTAAACCTAATATGTAATAATATATAAGATAGCTTTTAATTTTTGAAAGATACCGAATATTTGACAAATTATTATTATTTTCTTTTGTAAATTAATATGTGAAATTATTAATAACAAATTTAAAAACAGTAACATATATTGAATTCGTATAATTTTTTGCATCAATTTTTTTTCTTTAAAAAACTTCTTTGTATACATTTTCCTTTTTCCTTTTTACCGTTCATTTGTACATTTTTCATTTCCTTCACTTTGCTAGAGAATAATAACGTTAGAATGATAAGATTACAATTTAGGTTTGAGTGTAAAAAGAAATAAAGAATATATAGGCAAAAGGAGTTGCTAAAAGGCATATTTGGAGTAAATCTTCAAATTAATTCACAAAATAATATCCTTTCTTTCAATTAGTTTTCAAAAAAAAAATTTAAATCAAATTTATGTTTTAAAAATTTTAAATTAGTTATGTTAATTTTTTTATAATTTTTTTATTAATATTGTCAAAATTTGTTACTATGCCATTTTAAGTGTCACTACAACAACATATACTTAGGAATTTATTCTTAATTGATTATTAATATAATAAATTTATAAAATTAATTAGATAAAATCAAAATTCAATAATTAAAAAGAGAACTTGAGATATTAGAATTTTTTAATTTGAGATTTATTTAATCTAATTTTATAAATTAACAATGTTAATAGTCAATTAAGACTATTAAATATATATTGTAATATTACTTAATATACCACATCAATAAATTCTGACACTATTAACAATAAAGCGGTGAAAAGATTAATATAATTAATTTAAAATAAAAAAATTAATTATAAAAAGTCTTTAAAAAATTAATTTAAAAAATAAATTATTTTTTAAGAATTAATTTGACTATTTATTGAATTTTTTTTTAATTTTTCTACATGTTTTTACTACTATATTTTTTTATTGTTATTTTCCATTGTTGAATATTTCCGTCAACTTTGATCTGAGCTATTGGAATTATATATAATAATTTAAAGGCTCTTTTTGGTGTCAATTTTTGTCAAGCTAATGAGTAATTATAGTATTTAATTGTAGTGGAAAAAGAGCACAACACAAAACTGTTTTCCACTAGATGAAAGTCATATATATTAATGACTTTACCAAATTGAAAATTATGGAGATTAATTTTGGTTTTGAAATTTAGGACTATAGTACTATTATTATATTATTATAATTATATATGGCCAGCTATGGTTTTCGCAAACTTTAATATTAAATAGTGAGGGATCAACTTTGACTGATGGTGCCATATGATATGCATATGTCACTTGCCAATTAACATCAACATCATTAATGGAATATTATGTTTAGTTTCTTTGATTACTACTAACACTATTTAACTATAGAAATTTCTTAGCTAAACCTGAAACCACAGCTTTTGCAGCATTCATTACTCTTCCATGGCTAGTTTTAAGTGGCTTGAGCTGTAAATTAAATTCTCCTTTTCACATTCACATAGATAGCATATTAAAATAAGTTTCGATAACGAGAGCATTATTATTTGTTAAGATGATTAATATAACAATTTTACATTAATATACTAAAATTTTAGTATATAATCATAGTAATATATTTCTATAATAAGAACTTATCTATTAAATTAATTATTCACATAAAATATATATTAAAAATATTTAAATTAATATATATATATATATATATATATATATATATATATATATATATAAATACATAGTAATTAAATGAGTGATTAATTTTAGTATATATATAATATTTTTATATTATTATATATCTATTTTACAATAAAAATACTATATAGAGATAAAAAAACTCAATCATTATATATTTGTTGTATATATATATTTTTTATAAGTGATTATTTTGTGGTTATTTTCAGCATTTGCATATTATAGTTAGAAAAGTATTTTAACATATTAAAATATAGGATAAAATATTAAATTGATCTCTTATATTTGTGTGTAATTTTATTTTGGTTTTTAAAGTTTAAAGTGTTTTATTTGAATTCAAAAAAATTTTATTTAGTTTCAATTTAATCCCACCGTAAGGTCAAAGTTAAATAATTAACTAAATGTCTTATATGACAGTAGTACAAGAACAATGACGATAATTTAGAGAATAAGTACAAGTTCTAAAGGTACAAAATTAACCGTGGATACATCAATACATTTATTTATTATTCTCCTTAATTTTATAGAAAAAATTTCATTTAAATTGTAAGAAAAATGATAAATAAATATATTGATGCATTTATGATTGATTTTATACTTTTAAAGTTTGTACTTATTTTTTATATTATCGATCTTGTTCTTATACTGCTATTATATAAGATATTCCGTTAATTATTTAACTTTAACTTCATAATGAGACTACATTAAACTAATTAATACTATTTTGTATTTAAATAAAATATTTTAAATTTTAAGGATCAAAATAAAATTACAGGCCAAAGGTGAGAACCAATTTATTATACCCTAAAATATAATTAAGTGACACAAAAAATTCTTTGGTAAATCAAATGCAAGAAACTAATCATTCACATCAAAATTCTTATAAAATAAATAACTCCACAAGTTGAAAGGACCATTAGAAAACCAATAATTGAATGAAAGTGTGGAAAAAACATGCAAACTGGTAAGTCTTTGGACATTGAAAAAAAAAAAAAAACACAAAAAGAGAAGAAGCAGAATCTTAGCTGGATGCACCACACTACACCTACCTAAATTTTTTACACTCTCCAAAATCTTCACTTTCTCTCTCCACTTTTCTTATTCACTCTTTCAATCTCTCTCTCTCTCTTCACTTTCCATTTTCTTCCTTCTCTTCTCTTTTCTCACTCAACACAATCACACTTACCATTCTTTCTCTCTCTCTCTCTCTCTCTCTCTTCCCTAAACAGAACTCAAACACAAAAAAGAGTTTGAAGAAGAAGAAGAAGCAGCAAGTGAAGGAAGTAGCAGCAACCACCACCACAATGTGGTGCATTTCCACCACCACCACCTTCTTCTTCCTCCTCCTATCCTTGGAGTTATCTTACTCTCAACTCCACCACTACCACCATAGGAGGATCCTCCACCAACCCCTTCTTCCACAACCACAAAACTCATCCCCCACCAATCTCTCATCACCACCATCATCACCACCCTCACCATCACCATCACCACCACCTTCTCCAAACCCAAAGTTCCCATTTTCAACAACACCCACTTCTCAAAATTCTCCCTTTTTCCCAATATACCCTTCTCCGCCGCCGCCACCATCTCCCTCCGCCTTTGCTTCTTTCCCTGCTAACATCTCCTCTCTCATTCTCCCTCACCCCTCAAACTCCAAACACTCCTCCCCTAAACTCATTGCCGGAGCTGTAACCGCCGTTGTACTCGCCGCCGCTGTCTCCGCCGTCTCCGCTGCCGTATACTGCCGTAGAAGGAGGAGGCGCAACCAGTCTGCTGATGACAAGACTCTCAGATCCGATAGCAGCATTCGCCTCTTCCCCCGTGAGCCTCCCGGAGGCGGAGGTGGTGGTCGGAAAACCAGAAACCCTTCCTCCACCAGCTCCGAGTTTCTCTACCTTGGCACCATTGTGAACTCCCGAGGCATCGATGACCGCACCGCCGGCACCGGTGATGGTCGGAACAGCTCCGGCGGAGGGGACGCCAACTTGAATCCTCGGAAAATGGACTCGCCGGAGCTTCAACCGCTTCCGCCACTTGCACGACAGAGCTCAAGAATGCAGCAACGAGATTCCGGCACGACGGCGACAACTACGGCGGCGGATGAAGAAGAAGAAGAATTCTACTCACCAAGAGGTTCGTCATTGGGCGAAAGATCGGGTTCCCGGCGAGTTTTCTCCGCCGTAGCAGGCGTCGATAATCTCGCCGGCGGCCATAGCTGCTCCGATTCAAGCTCCGGCTCATACTCTTCCTCCACCTCGAACTCGCCGGACCGATCACACTCAATTAGCCTCTCTCCGCCAGTGAGTATCAGCCCCAGAAGATCCCAACCGAAGTCGCCGGAAAATCACATTCCACCACCGACACAGCAACAACAACAACAAACCCTAACCGGAGATAACAGAAGCAGAAGCAGAAGCTCAATCTCATCCTCCAATCTCTCTTCGCCACGTGTCCTTTCACCTTCACTGTCCCCAGCTCACAACACCACGAACTACACTCAAACGGCGTCGTATTCAACAACCCCAGAAAGAGAACTTAACCAGTCACCATCGCTTTCACCGATTTCTCTCTCACCGAATCGTTTGCACCCGAAAGTCTCAGATGGGTCACCGAAGATAACGGAAAAGTCTCAAACTTTAGCTTCTTCACCGGAGAAAGTAAAGGTTAGTGAAACATTTTCGCCACAGAGACTATCCAATGCTTCTAACGGTAGTGGAAAGAGTAGTAGTGCGTTGTCATCTTCGACTTTTTCGCTTCCTTCGCCGGATAAGGTTACAACTTTGATGCATCAGAATCATGGGTTAGATCAGTCTCCAACCATTTCTGATGTTTCAGATCGGTATAGGCATTCTCCAATTGCATCAGTGCCTTTGTCACCAACTCTGTTGTCATCACCGGAGAGAGAATTGAATCACGGTGGTGATAATAATTCTTCTCATGCCCCTCCACAGAGGAAGCATTGGGAGATTCCTGACCTGTTGACACCACCCATTGCCGAATTTTCATCAGTGGAGAATGTGTTTGGAGCAGCAGCTTCCGTTGTGGTTCCACAGAGGAAACAATGGGAGATTCCGGCGATTCCGGTGATTTCGGCACCTATTGATCCATCTGGCAGAGTTTCAGCTCCTCCTCCGCCTCCGCCACCACCTCCTCCTCCACCGCCCCTGCCGCCTATGCTGCCGCGACAGCGTAAGCAGTGGGAAGTGCCTTCTCCATCGACGCCTGTGGATCAACCAATTTCTAGGCCACCGGAGCTGACACCGCCTTCTAGGCCTTTTGTCTTGCAGACACCAAATACAAAGGTTTCTCCGGTCGAGTTGCCGCCGAATTCTTCTTCGGGTTTGGGGGTGATTGAGGAGAATTCCGAAGAGGCTTCTAAGCCAAAGCTGAAGCCTTTGCATTGGGATAAAGTGAGGGCAAGTTCTGATCGTGAGATGGTGTGGGATCAGTTGAGGTCCAGCTCCTTCAAGTAAGGAATTTTTTTGTCAATTGACTAATGATTTTCATAAAATTTCCGAATTAATGCATTTTATTGTATAACATTTTCTACTTGGATTCATATTTGTGAAACATGGTGTTTAGTCTTTTAGCTTTTTGATAGTTAGTAGCAATTGGTGTTTCTAAATTCTAAGACTCTTAGCTTATTTGCTTTTAATGGATATCAGTGATTTGAACTACTTTGAAAATGGTAGTTAGTGGTTTGATGATTTTGATGTGTTTGATGTTGCAATTAGTGTGCTTGAGTTGATCATTGGATTGGTTTTCGGCTTGCAGGTTGAATGAGGAGATGATTGAGACATTGTTTGTAGTGAACACACCAAACCCCAAACCCAAGGACACTACTCCACGCTCGGTCCTTGCCCCTCCACATCAGGAGGATAGGGTGTTAGATCCCAAGAAGTCCCAAAATATTGCTATATTGCTAAGAGCGCTCAACGTGACTATAGAAGAAGTGTGTGAAGCATTGTTAGAAGGTATGTCCTCTTGGCTTTAGATCCATCGAGTTTTGTGGTAACGATTACTATTGATTGTCGCTGAAGAATGTCTCGACTAGGTGATGTGGTTATATACAGAATCATGCGTGATGTAAATCTGTCTTCATAATCATTTGGAATTAATTCTTTACTATTCCTAGTACATGATTTTTGCCTACATGTGGAGTTGATAAATTGCTGTTTAATGTTGCAAGGTTCAAATAGGGGTTTTAGAAAGGGAAAAAACTTGGTCTACCCCTTATTTGGCAACATTTTTATATTGTGATTTGGTTATATATAAAGTTGGTGTACGTGATGTCTAGATATGCATGCGAGTAAAAATGTTAAAATGATTAGTTGTGATTATTACATGCATAGTTGTTAGAAGTTCGAACCATACGTTTCATGATTCGAACCTATTGCTGGGACTGGTCCAATTCTGATAACGATTCGAATCTTACAGTTCGAGCTATTCATAGGCAACATAACATGTGTTCTCGAACCCCTTCTCATGGCTCTCACATTTAGTCTTTTCAAACCCCCTTCTCTGCCACTTCATACTCCCTCTTCCCAAACCACTTCTATGCTCTCTTTACTTTCTCATTGTTCTGTCCCTGCTTTCAGTTTCTGTTGCCATTGTGTTTTTCCCACTATTACTGGATCCTAAGATGGCTCCTAGTCTCCTACTCAGCCTAAGATGGTTAAAAAGGATGTTGCATGGGGGCATTGTAGTTTTTGCAACATTTTATGCGATTTTTGTATGATCTAGGTATATACATTTGCTATTTATCGTTCGTAATGATAAATGATATTCAGTTCACAATTCTAAAGTTGGTCAAACGATTTACAAAACAATTCACAATTTGACAACTATCATTACATGATACATACTAACCGATGGAGGTTTTGAGTCACTTCTTTTCATCCTTTAGAACTTGGCTTGTTGCCCTTGTTCATGAGAATGTGCTGAATGGCAAATACTCTAGTGCTACTTGGCATCTTACATAGACAATAGCTGAATAATTTGCAACTCTGCAGGTATAACCGATACACTTGGAACAGAACTGCTCGAGAGCTTGTTAAAAATGGCACCAAGCAAGGAAGAAGAACGTAAATTGAAGGAACATAAAGATGACTCGCCAACCAAGCTTGGTCCTGCCGAGAAATTTTTGAAGGCAGTGCTTGATGTGCCTTTCGCGTTTAAACGGGTGGAAGCAATGCTTTACATTGCTAATTTTGAGTCAGAATTGGAATACCTTAGGAAATCTTTTCAAACTCTCGAGGTATCTAGTCACCTTTTCCCCACTGATTTACTTAAGAACTAGAAATATTTGCCATTACATCAGGTTAATGGCAAATATTTCTAGGTTTAAAGCCGGCAAAGCAAAATCATTCTATGAATTATGTTCATTTGCATTTAGATTTCCTCAATTACATGTCATGATATGTAGTTTCTATGCTTATTTCCGACTAATATTTTTGCAGGTTGCCTGTGAAGAGCTGCGAAACAGCCGAATGTTCTTGAAGCTTCTAGAGGCAGTGCTTAAAACCGGTAACCGCATGAATGTGGGGACAAACCGTGGCGATGCACATGCCTTCAAGCTCGATACGCTTCTCAAGCTGGTTGATGTCAAAGGCGCAGACGGTAAAACCACTTTACTCCACTTTGTGGTACAAGAAATCATTAGAACCGAAGGCGCTCGCCTCTCAGGCACCAACCAAACTCCAAGCACGACCACCAACGAAGACGCCAAATGCCGGAGGCTGGGTCTACAAGTAGTGTCTAGCCTAAGCTCAGAGCTAGCAAATGTGAAGAAAGCCGCTGCTATGGATTCCGAAGTTCTAAGCAGCGAAGTTGCTAAACTCTCCAAAGGGATTGCACACATCGCCGAGGTTGTGAAACTAAACCAAACATTAGGATCAGATGAAAGCAATCACAAATTCACAGAATCAATGAACAAGTTCATGAGAATGGCTGAGGAGGAGATACTAAAGATTCAAGCACAAGAGAGTGTTGCAATATCGCTTGTGAAAGAAATCACCGAGTATTTCCATGGAAACTTGTCAAAGGAAGAAGCTCATCCATTTAGAATCTTCATGGTGGTAAGAGACTTCTTGAATGTTCTTGATAGGGTTTGTAGGGAAGTTGGTATGGTTAATGAGAGAACCATGGTTAGTTCTAATCATAGATTCCCGATACCGGTGAACCCTTTGCTTCCACAACCTCTAAACCCTATGCTTCCACAACCTCTTCCTGGTTTACATGGAAAGAGAAACTATAGTTCTTCAGATGATGATAGTTCTTCATCACCTTAAGCCTCAAACTATGTTAGTGTCACATCTTCGGCCGCATCTTTATTTCGCCGGCAATTGCGAGTTTGGATTTTGGAAGGAAAGGAATAGTAGAAAGGGCTCGAAGCGTAAACCAAAATATGTTCTACTCTTCGAACCCTTTCCTCCGATTCTTTCCTTTCCAAAACCTCAACTCGCAAACATGCCCTTAGAAAACTTCTCAAAAAGAGGTTTGTTATATGTACATACATAGCATGCGATTTTGTGTCAACGTACAATGCATTCGCCATCAGATGAGGCGTAGATCACCCCATTTGACGGCGAATGATGTACGAGTTGGCACAATATCCCCATAAGATGTACATATAACATTTTTCTTTCAAGAAAACAACCTGGAAACAGGTGATTTTGACTACTGGCCTTGGGTGGGATGCTTGTATGGTTTTGGCCCAAGTGATATTTTTTGTTTCCTTTGTTAAATTGTATAAATCCATGTAAAAGATTTTCAGTATTATATGATAGATTATATATATATGTAGATGATTAAGAGTAGAGGATTTTCTTTTTGGGAAAAAATAAGCTTGCCTTATATGATTGAGATATATGTATATTATAAGGTTGGTGTACAAAGTTTAATATTCAATTAGAGAGAGTACTTTGTTGCAATTATTAAGATTCTAATTTGCAAAGCTGCCATATAATGCTTTAGTCAATTCCAGATCTTGGATCTCATCCTACTCCATGTTACTAAAAATGGGTTGGAGCTAGTAAAGCTGAATTTTAACCCAAGACACTTTAGTAAAAGTGTGTCTTTTTTTCTTCTGATTTAACAAAGTGTCACTAATAACTAATAAGCTATCCAAAGGAACAAAAAAAAATTTGTAATTAAAAAATATTTATACCATAAATTTTATTGGCAAAACAAAGTTAAATACAAAAGAGTAATTAAACTTTCTTTTGTGTGGCTGTAGGTAAAATCTTATTATAATTATTTTTTTCTTGATATTATTATAATTTTATTTTATTAATGGTAGTAAACCTTATTATACATTGAAAGCATCTTTTGGAGGTTTTTTCTTGAAAAATAAAAAGCATAAAATCATATAAGATTATTTGAAATCAATTTTCACATCTCAAGTGTAACCAATTTTTTTTAATATATAATTTCCTTCTCTCTCTCTCTTTTATTTTATTTTAATGTAATAACAAATAAATGAGATTTTTCTAGAATTGTGACAAGGCCGACCAGCTATGTTATCAAGAATTCAAGATGGAAAGATTTTGTAATTTTGTGGCAGTTTTCATTTGTTATTATTATTAATAATTTAGAAGAAAAGGTATCTTGCATGTTATGTACATTTTTGTTGCACGTGATGGCATGGCCTATGAGGAGAATTAATGGCAAAATAGCTAACCATAGCTGAAATCAATTTTTAATCATATTTATTTTGGATAAGGGAGTCTTTAAAAAAAGTTGCAAATACATCATTAATCTCTTAATATTAAAAATTAAAAATTAATTAGTCAAATTTTCTTTGGTAAAAACTAATTTATCTGAAACAAAAAATGTTAAAAGGATCAATCTAAAACATAGAGCATAGAGCATAGAAGAATCCATTTATCTATTTAGTGTGTGACATGAATATGAAAATGATGAGCATGTGCCTTGTAGAAAAACACACATGTGAACACCACCACATACAAGAATCCAAGGTACTTAGTTGGATATTTATATTCAAGCCAAAACATTGGTCTTCGTTGTCAATTTCAATGGTGGATCCTTGTCCATAAGAGGTAGATATTCAGATGAAAATAGTTTTTTTTGTGAAAATAATGAATAAAATATTGATATATATTATATTAAATAATTTAATTAAATTAATTAACGGTTTGTAACTATCATTTTCATATATAAAGATATTTTTATGTGAATAATCATTTTTTAAAAAATTACACATTTTTACTTGCCTTGCTTTCATATACCATTAGTACAAGAAGAGTCTTTTTTCTTTAATTGTTTTAAAAATTTTATTTAGGATAACTTATACTAGGAACTCTTCTATTTGTGAAATTACTTATTAACTTACTATAATTTAAAATTTGACAATTAATATATTAATATTATGCCATTTTAAAAAAATTATGTTACCATAAAAATTTAATTATTCGTCTATTACAAGTTTGATTATTTTATTACAATGTTTAACACACATGACATGAATGTTGGCCATCTATTCTATGGAGCAATTCCTGTTTATGGAGCTATAAAAAATAATTAAAATTATGTTATTATTTCTGATTTTGCCACTATATTTATCTATTAAACTTACAGATTTTTTTACAAATTATTCTCCAAATTTTGGCACTATATTCTGAAAATTAATTTGAAGAATAATTTTTAAAAATCTGTAAATCTAACAAGTAAATAAAATGGGAAAAAATATGTCTTGGAACATAATTTTAAAAAGCTCCATGAAACCATTTGTAATGAATGTTTATGGATATATGGTCAAACTTAAGCTTTAACACTGTTTGCATACCACAATTTTCCTCAAAAAGAAAAAAAAAAGAAAAAAAAGAGTTTCTAAATCTTGTGTCTAAATTCACACACCTTCCCGGAAAATGTGTTCTTGCTAATCCTAATATTACAAAATAAAAATTAACACTCCATTTTTTCTTCTTTTTTCTTGTTTTGTTTCTTTCTTTTTTACTTTTTAATTCCTTTGAAGAAATTAATTTGATCCATCACTTGGAAAATTCCATTGCTAGTAGCATCACCTACATTGCATAGAAAAACCAGGATTATTATTCACTTACCCTGCTTTAATTTATTGAATTTGGACATGAAGGAAGGAATTATTGTTCTTCATATTTTCAATCATATGGAAAGTGATTTGAGAAGCATATTTCATACAATGGAAGGATCCTGGTCCCAACCTCCTTCTTAGCATCTGGTTAGCATCAAAACTCATTGATGAAAAATCTTCATTATAATTATTCTTTCAAAATTTTATATTGTGATTTTCATCTTGGATGATTAAAATATTTATATTCGGATAACATTTTTGAACATCTAAATGTTTTATTCGATGTCAAAATCTATTTCATTAATTTAGATTTTGATATGGTCTCTACTCGATACTTAAACTAATGTTTTTCGTGTTCATCCGAAGGGCGCATGGTTAGAAGAATGTTTTTACATTTTTAAGAATTTTATACTAAAAATTTTACATTGAAATTATTTTACAAAATAAAATTCCTAAAAAATGTAAAAACTTTTCATGAACTATACACACCTACTCAAATCTTGATAGATAGACCCCTTTGGTTCTATTAGGAAATCACACATTGCATTGAAGGGAGAAATTTTGTTTTTTGTTTTTTTTTTTTTTGTTTTTTTTTTTATGGGAAGTGATTTGATAAGCATATATTATGAATCAAGAGGAGCTTGGTCTTAACCTCCTAATTAGCTTTAGTTTCTTGATTGGTTACCTCCATTCATATTTGGTTAGCATTTAAATTCATTGATTTCTATGGCAATGAAATTAGTTCTTAACAAAAGAAAAAACCCTAACAAATTGATTCCTAACCTAACCTAAAATTATTAGGAAAATTGACTCCTAACATTTCCTAAAAAGAGTATGAATTGGTCCCCCCTTTTTTTTTTTAATTTTACATGTGGTTTGATGAAAAGACTACAAATTGTGTAAATTGTTTTGACAAGTAAAGGATTAGGCCAAGTTTGGATTGATTTTTGTTTTTCATCTTTTAAAAAAGACTTTTTGTTTAATTAGAAGAAACAGTTTTGTATTGGAAAGGTAATAGAAAAAGTACCTATTTTTAGTAGACAATTCATTACAATCTTCTTAAAATTTTGCTTTATTAAAAACTAATACATGCTTAAAATAAAAGAAGTTTTTTTAATAAGAGTGCTTTTCTAAAAATTGACTTCAAACACCAATTAAAAAAAATACTTAAAAAAAAAACCAATCCAAACAAACACTTAACTCGACTTATATTTACATCACTGAGCAGCCTCTATCTTTTGCAGGGATTGTTTTAACATCAAAAGAGAGTCATGGAACAATTTAGACAGATTGGTAAGGCATTGGGGAGTTTGAAGGCTTTGATGTTATTCAAAGAGAATATTCAAATCAATCAAAGACAGTGTTGTCTTCTTCTTGAAGTGTTCACCTTTGCATATGATACTATTGCAGATGAGATCAAACAGAACCTCAAATTTGAAGAAAGGAATGTGAAATGGAAAGGATTAGAACAACCTTTGAAAGAGATTCATAAGATCTTCAAAGAAGGTGAATCATATGTAAGGCACTGTTTGGAAACAAAAGATTGGTGGGCTAAGGCTATTATATTGTGTCACAACACAGACTCTGTTGAGTTGCATATACATAACTTGATTTGTTGCATGCCAGTTGTGATTGAAGCTATCGAATTGGCCGGAGAAACTTCAGGGATCGATCAGGACGACATGAATAAGAGGAAGTTAATAAATTCTCATAAGTTCAGAACAGAGTTTAGAGATATGAACCTTTTTCAATGGAAATTTGGGAAACAGTACTTAATTACACCCGAGTTTTGCAGCCGATACGAAACGGTTTGGAAGGAGGACAGGTGGTTTCTTCAACAGAAAATGCATGAGAAGAAGATGGCAGGAGCAACAAAGCAAGAGAGAAGATTGATAGAACTTATTTTGAAGAATTTGCAAGAATCATGGGAAGGGAAGCTTATTCCAAGTTCAACCTTGGTTGGATCTAAGGACTTCCAGGTTAAGAGAAGGATGGGGAATGGACAAGACAAGGAAATTGCGTGGTTAGGCGAAAGCTTCGTGATCAAGCATTATACCGGAGAAATCGAAGCTTGGGAGCCAGAGATCAGAGAAGTTTTGTCTCTGTCTCATCCAAACATAATGGATGTTCTTTGTGGTTTCACTGATGATGACAAGAAAGAATGTTTCTTGCTTATGGAAGTTATGAGCAAAACATTAAGCACTTACATCAAGGAGATCCATGGCCCCAAGAAGCAGAAACCGTTCTTACTCCATGTCGCGATCGATCTTATGCTTCAGATTGCGCGAGGAATGGAATACCTGCATTCAAAGAAAATTTATCATGGAGAGCTAAATCCTTCAAACATTCTTGTTAAGCCAAGAGGTAACTTGCCTGATGATTACTTGCATGCCAAGGTAACTGGTTTTGGCCTATCTTCGGCCATGGAATCAAACCAGAAAGGGGGTACAAATCAAAATCAGAATGGAACTTCACCATTCATCTGGTATGCTCCAGAAGTACTTGAAGAGCAAGAAAATTCCGGGGGTGCCTTGCAATGCAAGTATTCAGAGAAATCTGATGTTTATAGCTTCGGAATGGTTTGCTTTGAACTTCTAACAGGTAAAGTCCCTTTTGAAGATAGTCATCTACAAGGAGAGAAGATGAGTAGGAACATAAGGGCAGGGGAGAGGCCACTTTTCTCGCTAAATTCGCCGAAATATGTCATCAACTTGACAAAGAAATGTTGGCATACAGACCTGAATCAGCGTCCGAGCTTCTCTTCCATCTGTAGAATTCTCCGGTACATAAAACGGTTTCTTGCCATGAATCATAGTCATATCACTCAATTAGAGGCACTGGCGCCAACGCCGGCTGTAGATTACTGTGACATAGAGACTGCACTTTTGAAGAAGTTTCCTACTTGGGGGAATTCTGAATCTACATCGATATCACAAATTCCTTTTCAAATGTTTTCTTATCGAGTTGCAGAACGAGAGAAAACAGGTACATACTCTAAAGAGAACTCTGAATCTGGAAGCGACGCTTCAGCGTGTGGCGATGATCTTGCTACCTCTGGAGATGAGGCATTCATATCATCCACAAATGAAAAGAAGATTTGCCCTGCAAATGAAAGCATGAGTACCAAGAAGCATTCACTAGCAAGGAAATCATTAGATTTTAATAAGCCAATAAAACAACAAGGTTTACCTTCAAACTTTGTTTCTTACTCCATGTTAATTACTATCCATGAAATTGTTCAACAAAACCAATTAATGATTCTCCATTTTGTGCTACTATTTCATAATTCTAGGGTGCAATCCATGCTGCCATCTTTGGTTAATGAAAAAAAATGAAATGATTATTATGTTGGTTATAAAGTTAACCTAAAAATCTATCATGTTTTCAAGTCAAAACAACCAATGGCATCACATGGAACTTGACAAGTTCAAAATTACTTCCATGAACTTCCACTACTTCACCATAAAACATGTCCTCATTTTACAAAATTTTATTATATGATGATCAACATTGAATGAACCCATAGACATAATAAGCTAATGCAGTATCTAAATTTTTTTTATCATTGTATGCATGGATAACTAATACTGATCTAAAAATTAAAGGTATGTGAAGATAAGTACTTGAATGATTTACATGTTCTTGTGCTCTTCAATGCAGTTACACCAAGATCAGCAAGGCCTCCGCAGATGTCGTCTTTTGGGCGGCCGAAGAGGACTAGTTCGGACCAGCAAACATCGAATTCAAGAACAAGAAGAACAGCTTCGGGTCATGTCTCGGATTCCGAGCTCTCTTAGATCTTCACAGCATATCATCATCAGAATTCAGACACACTTTAAGTCTTTCTTCAGGCCCTATGCGGACTCCTTGATCAACTATAAATTCCAAGATGATTCTCTCAATTTGCAAAGGAAGGATTGATTCTTACATAGTTAGCTTAAGATATTTCAAATTAAGGTATTCCTAAAAAATGATGTCGTTTGTAAGTAGGGATATAAGAGCAGCAAGCCTTGTATACACTAAAAATTCTTCGTCCGCCCTAAAAATATTCTTCACAATCGAACAACGACGACTTTTCAAGTGTGTAATGAAACCACTTATCTCAAAATTTTAGACCTTTTAATCATAGAAGTTCTTCTATCATATCATAAAAATACATATTCCAAAAACTTAAATTGTTAGATAGAAGTATATGAATAGTTATATATCGAACAAAATATAATAGTTATGTAATATAGAAAGAGACAGAAATGAACAAGAATTTTGAGTCATAGGGGTGAAAAAGGTGAAAAGCATGCAACTTCTGCATAATTTTGAATGATGGTGTACAGTAATATATATTTTTTCCCTGTATCAACTACAGTTAGCTTTCTTTGCAAGTAATTCAAAAGCATATATGGTATTCTTTTGATAAATTACAATTTCATTTGGAAAGTCATGGAAATTAGTGAATAATATCTGGGGTGCATCCAAATCTGCAATTTCAGTAATATATTTTCCTCACTTCCTTAACAGACTGCAGTCTCCACCCATCCATGGAGAAACTTGGGGGAAGGAGCAAATTCAATGAATTTTGAAGGACAACAATCTTCAAGTCTGGTGCAGCTACCTTGTCGATTTGAGAGCCGCGACAAATCAAAGAAAACATAGTAGTCAAGTGAATCTTCTAAGAGAGTTACAAGGCTCCAACTTCACTGATTCTTCAATTCAAAAATCATATATTTTGGACATGCTTCATAAATTTCTTGTTCATCAAGAAATAGCTTCTTTGAGTCAATGCCATTGGACAAACTCAGAGATCCCATTCAAGCTTTACTCCCTTGTTAATAATTGAAGAATAAAGTTTAATCCGAAATATTGCGAATGCTGAAACCGAACTGCTTTTCCGATTTCATTGTTAACCAATGTATACTTTCCCACTGTCAAACCATCTGTAGCAGTTTCACAATTCCGATCGAATTGGCGGCAACAAGCATATTAGACTTCTTTTTCCAGCAGACACTAGAAACAAACTGTCCATTATTGTCATCACTAGTCGAATGACCAGAAACCGGATCGATAGATTCGAATTTATGAGAAGTGATTGGCAATGGCAGTGACTTGTGATAACAATATACCTGAAACATATAAACATTTACAAGGTATTAGAAAAAGAACCTATGAAGTATGAACTTCAAGCATCTTCCATATAGACATAGTATAAAACTTGTATGTTTTAGAACATAAGAACATGTAATAATGAATGGTTACAGCAACAATGGTAAGGTGACATTAATCCATGTCTAACTCCATTCTATTAGGTTCCGTTTGGTAACTGTTTTAAGACAGAAAATACAAATCTGTTTGGAGAAGGAGACGGATATATAGGCAAATGCTTTTGTTCAGAAAAAAAAAAGTTCGACTAAGGACGACCGGGACAAGAAAAAATTAGAGGCGCAACTTTTTTGCCTTGTCTATATCTCTCGTCTTTGTATTTTCTGTCTTGAGATACTTACCAAATACAACCTTATGGTCACAATTCGAGTGACTCAGATAAATAATATACCATGTTATAAAGTCGAGGTTATCATAAAGTAAAAACTATACCTCATTAGTTTCCGAACCGCATGCAATATATCCATCTGAAACAGATAAACCTACAAAATTCTGAACAAAAAGAACATGAACAACCACCAAAATTAGAACAAGACAATATATAAAAAAATGTGAAGGAACCAACCTTTTCATTACTATGACCTTTGAAGGTTAAGGCACAAGCATCAG
Source organism: Arachis hypogaea (assembly GCF_003086295.3). Taxonomy (NCBI): domain Eukaryota; kingdom Viridiplantae; phylum Streptophyta; class Magnoliopsida; order Fabales; family Fabaceae; genus Arachis; species Arachis hypogaea. The sequence continues at coordinate 3,815,855 of NC_092037.1, forward strand.
ATGACAAACCAGAAGAACTTGCTTTCTTCAGGTCCCATAGCTTCAAAGAGTTGTCAGTGGAAGCAGAAACAACTGTTTCAGCATCTACAGATTTTACATAGCTAACAGCTTTTCCATGACCACCTAAGGTGCACCAAGGGACTCGAGTGTGGCGAAGATCATAGCCGTAGACCTTGTAATCAGCTGAACCAAAGAACAAAAGGTGTGTTGAGAAACTGGAGAACTGTACACAGCATACATTGGCAGGGTTCCATATGGTTCCTACAGAGTTTCTCTGCAAAGAACAAAAACCATTGAGACACTTTATTATGTTGTTGCAATGTGAGGCAAACATGTACAAAAAGCATCTTCGATTTATGTTCCTTTACATTCATTCATTCTTTCTTTCCCTATGAAGCATGAACACCCTATGAGATCTAGCCATGATATGAATTGACAAATACGATAATGTTTACAATTATAAGATACGATAAAGTTTGTCATGAAACCACTTCTCCCAAAAGTTTAAGCTGATAGAAGAAGATATATGAATAGTTATATCTCTAACACGCCCCTTCACGCAATAGCCTCTTTTTGGGTTTGCGTGAATTTTTTACAGGCCTTCTTTCTCTTTTTATTTGCCTTATGCCGAAATTTTTTATTTTGGGGTCAACGAGGATCGAACTCTGGACCCTTAGATCATAGAAGCTCTAATACATGTCATGAAATCACTTCTCCCAAAAGCTTAAGCTGATAGGAGAATGCACATGAATAATTATATCTCTAACAAAGTTTTAGACTTAGAATTGTTAAAGAAATATAACAAAACACAACTTTTTAACCATCACAGGGATACTAATCTCGGTATCAAAATAAGCTATTGTAAACACAATATGATGCACTTGTTCGGTATAAAATCAATAACAAAAGAAAGCATGCCTCGCCGATATTCCAGAGTTTGACAGAGCAGTCATCACTTCCACTAGCAAACATTTTTGGATCTGACAGAGAAAAATGAACAGACCAAGCTCTCTTTTGGTGCTCCATGTATTGAGACAATGGCTGACCAGTGCCTGCATCCCACATCTGAGTTCATGCATACATGAAAATACTATTATTAATGTCAAGAAAACCTCAGATATAGTCAAACACCAATACCAATGAAAGCTTTTGCTGGGTGAAAATGAGTTAAACAATTCATGAATTCTTTGGGTTTGGTTACTTCAGTTCTTAATCAAGTTCATTTGTAAAAATAAATAACTTCAGAGTTGTATGTTATTATTATTGTTTTTTTAATTAATTACTATCTGCTACTTGGCTAGTTCTACTTTTTTGTTTGAATATTCAATTAATGTATAGGGTTGTTTTTCACTCAATGTTTAAATAAGCAATGTCTTCGAAAATTCAGTTTTTAGTTTTTTCAGTTACATAGAAGATTTGAACTGCAAAATTACTTTCTCCAAGAAAGTTGAAACAAACACACCCTTTAAGGTTTTAACTTGGACCAACTTGGTTTAGAAACTTTGCTTAGTTGGCAAGAAAGGACAAAAACAATTTCTAATTTTTCAGCAATGACAGTTTCAATGTTGCAAAGATCACACACCTGAACAACACCATCATAATCAGTAGAAGCCAGATGATTTTTAATATAGCTGTTCCAGCACACACAGCTAAGCTTTGATTTATTCGACATCTCGACTACAGGGTACTGGATGTCAACAGAACCACTCATAATACTACTCAAGTCAAAAACCTTGATCTTCTTTGAAACTCCGGCTGCTGCGATGTAATCCTCGTCGCGGTCAAAACTCAAAGCACATATCACATTGGCAGAGCTAAGCAGATCTCGGTTTCTCAATGTGCCGCGTTCTTCAAACTTGCTGTAACGAGCAAACTTGCATAAACCTTCAAAGAAGGTTCCTAAAGAACCAGCAGAACTCTGAATTCTATTGGGCTCCTTAGTAACATTCTCTGTATGATGCAATCTGTCTCTACTTTCAATCACATCTTTATCATAGTTTGCGATGGTTGAAGCCTCTTTGAGTAGCATTTGGCATCTCATTGAAAAATAAGAACTCTCTAGCTGATTTATGTTACTTAAGAATCTTGCCTCATTAGTACTTGAAATGGCATGTTCTGGAAAATGATAACTGCTTCCTATCAATTCAGGATAGTTCACTTGTTTCAAAGGAAACATCGAATCTGTCTCGTGTGAATTACTTCTTTCTACCAACTTAATGTCTTCATCCAACCAACTTAGCTCTTCCACCAACTTTGATTCCTGTTTTTTCTTTTCTTCTTGAAGTGAGACTAGAAAATGTAGTAATTGCTGTGTTTCAGCTTCATCATCATCTGATACTCCAACCGGCAGAACATCATCTGCAGAATTTGATTTCTCTGATTCGGCTATAAACTGAGACTCTAAAATCATCCTGTTAAACATAGAAGGATAATTACAATTTAAAACATTATACGAAGTCATTACAATGCATCTCCTGAAGTTGAAAAAGAATAACCAAAAGATAAGAAGAGCATCATCCCTTTTTCTGTTACCTGGTATTGGGGCGAGAAGACGGATCAGGATGAAGATGCCAAAGACAAAAGCCAGCTTCCTTTGGATTTTCTGATAGAAATCTTGGTGGTAAGATTCTATGACATAGATCTGACATCACGGCTGAATGCAACTCCCATGACTCAATATTGCACAGCAACTGATACAAATGTTCACTTAAAAGTTAAGTATGATATTTTTAGTAGATAAATCTTTACTTGCAAGCAACATCTTATCTTTGATTGATAAAAAAATCACATATCATCAAAGTTAACATATTGAGGAAAATGAAATAAGTAAAAACTTTTTCTTTACCTCAAATAGAAGAATTCCAAGGCTATAAATATTTGAAGAAAATGTGCAAACCCCACCATCTAGCTCTTCTGGACTAGTATACCATTTCTCTTCTAATTGCGTCAAAGACATACATTTCTTCTCTTCTAATTTGGTGGACTCATTTACGGTAGATCCGATTTGATTCGCCATTGTAGTCCTACATCCATGAATGGAAGTGAAATGATGATGCTGCCGAAGAGATCTTGTCTCTTCATAGGAATTTTGCTGCTTCATTCTCAAGATTTGGCTCGCACCGGCATCCTGTTCTAGAGGCATTTTTTTGTTCACATTGCAAGTCAATAATTTATGCAACTCCTGTTGGCCAGATGAACCGATGTACTTGATTTTACTCGAAGAAGGTGATAGAGTGAAACAAGATGGTCTTAAGTTTAGCATGACAACACCTTGGGAATGTGCAAAATCAACCAATTCCAGAATCTGCTTGAATATTTGTAGCCTCCCTGATTTATCGATTTTATGACCTTGTGGCCTAAGCCACTCTCTCAAGTTCATCCCGTCATTTGAGGAACCTGTGCCAGACTTCACAGTTACTTGCAGGGAAGGCATGTTATCAGTCGCATCTGGTTTCGGCATATCAGATTGATGAGACTCATCCTCCTCCTGCCTCATAAGTACTACTCCGGCAGGACCAATTCTTCCGTCGAAGTCCTTGCAAATAACTCCCTTTCCCTTCACGGTTTGCTTCACAATCAAATGAGAAACACTATATGCAGATGAAGTATTCTGAGTAGTTCCATTAATAAAAAGGCCATTGCTTGAGGTAAAGATCTTGTCCACATTGCTTCTATTTGCAGAAACTCTCAGTGATGATTTCAGGCCCCGAAATTCGGATTCAATTCCCTTAACCCCTTTGCTTAGTCTCAATGGTATTTGCTCTTCATCTTGTTGCACAATTTCTCTACTCAAGTTACTATACCTAGACTCAATAGCTAATTGATTCCTCTGAGGGTAGAAATTAGGGTTCTTATTATGAGTTCTAACAGTTAAATCATCATCAATGTGAGCAGAATCTGTCATGGAACAATAACTAGTACTAGGAGGTCCAGATCCAGCTAAAGAAGCAACACATCTACTCAAGTTGTTATCATCATTACCAATAACACACTCATTTTGCAAGATTTCTGGCCAACCTTCCCTAATAGTTGTGCACAATCTTGGTGACTTTTGAACACTTGGTTTGAGCAAAGAATCAAACACCTTCTTCCTCTTGTGTTGTTGTTGTTGTTGTTCCTCAGTTCCTGTTCCACCATTTGCAGTCATGACTTCTGAAACTCAACACCAAGCAATAATCCAAATGCAGCAGTTCCTTCAAACCAAATTTTCAAAAGAAAAAAAAAATTAGATCAATCAAATTCACAAAAATGATAAAACCTCAACATAAAAGTGATGAATTATTTGAACCCAAAAAAAAAAATGCAAATGAGGTTCATAAAAAACATTCCTTTTTCATCTCAATAAGAAGAATTTTGATCACTAAAATTTAAAATAAATAACAGAAAACCTCTAACATAGAAGTGATCAATTATTTGCACAAAAAAAGCAAATGGGGTGCATAAAAAACATTGCTTTTTATGTGATGACACAAATACATGTAAGTGAATGTTGTTTTGCTTAGTTACAACAAAACCAAGAAACATGTTTGGATTGGCATGCATGTAGGATTGAAAAGAGATAAAAAATCTTCAACCATTTTTTGTCACAATAAAGTAGCAATGAAACTTTGAAGGCATAGTAACAATCATTGGAAGAGAAGAGAGGATAGAATGAATAATGATAATGGAAGATAGTTGGTTACCTCAGCTAACTAAGTAACCAAGAGTTTTTCATTGATGCTGAGGGAAAAATATCTTCTTGGCCACAACACTGACAAGCAACAAATTATGAAACCAATGAATGCTTTTGAATGAATTCAGAGGAAAGAAAAACTATTGGGTTGGGTTGTTAGTTTGAGATATTTATGAAGAATTATTATGGACACAATTTTATTCATAAAGTTTTTTGCTTTTTCATTACTGGTATTCAGAACACTGTCCACGTCTGAGGCAAAAAGTGTAGCCACGATGTTTTTTATTTTGTTTTATAGCCACCGATAAATACATAGGAATAAAATCATATTCGGTGTTTACTTTCAATTTTCATTTTTCAATTAAAGAAGTAAATTAAAGAAATTTTTGCTTGTTCTAACTAACATCCATTTGAAAGCACAAAAATTATCTAAATATGATGGCACAATATTAGAAAAGATCAACTGAATCTTTAAACGATAATAATGACAATCTAAATAGACACTTTCTTAAGGAAGTAAATTTACTATTTCGGTATTTCCATTACTTTGCTGAGTTGGATGTGTTAGTTTCATTTGCATTAGATTATCAATTATTGAGACTAGATTTTGAATCTTTACAACAAGCATTTCTTATAGTTTTGATGTAGCATCTAGCGATTTGAATATGTGTATAAAAATATCATCTACATTAATTTTTCTATTTTTTAAAATTTTTTTAGTTTATATTATATATTAAAAAAAACCCTAATATTTGAATTTTGATCTTCTAATTTTTGAATTTTTACTTTAGAAGATAAAGTATAATTTTTTCGAAAAGAGGATTAACATTAATAGTGACATAAATTATCTCTCCGGAAACATTAATTTATCTCCTTTTTTTTTATTTACCAAAGATAGAGAAATTCAAACTCGCGATCTCTTAAATGAGTATGGAGAGATTATGCCATTTAGACTATAACTCTTTGGAAATACTAATTTATCTCTTGCAATCACAAATAGTTTAGCTTTGATTAATGAAACATATCTTTCAAGACCAGGTATACCATTTAAACTCAGATTTTAATTTGAATATATTAATAGCTTATCTTTATTTATGTTGTTATTCCATTTTATACAATACTATGTAAATTACTATTATCATCAAATGTTTTACTTAGTACTTAGATGAACATTTAAATTCTTAAATGTATCTATCTATTCTTAATATATAAAAGTAGGTACATATGTTTACCCACATTACTTCTAAGTTATTTCTCTTCTTCTACTTATGCTATGTCAGTATTATCGCTTACTTGGCAAAATTTTAAAATCCACCACTCAAATCTTGCCAAATCAACTTTTATTTCAAATAAAAAAAACACAAAAAACAAAACCAACAACTTAACTTTTTCCAAAAAGTTCTGAAAACCAAAGAGCATATTACCTTTCTCATACTTCTGGAAATCCTCTTCCTCTTGGCACATCTTCCGTACCAAAATCTTATTTCCTCCATCCACTTCCGGTCCCATGAGCCATTGTTTTTTCCTCGAAACAAATTGTCCATCGCAATGTCCATCCCCGATGGAGCCGCATTGCATAAATTGCAGAAACTAGGGCAAACTCCATTCCTCCTGTTGCGGTTTTTCTGCTGGAGCTCGATTCTGGACCAACGTCACCATTCGGCGCGCCAACGTAGGAAATTTGTCCCAGGTATCTTCCTAGAGATTTTCAACTTTTCCGTTTACTCTTCTCATTCTGTTGTTCAATATCATTTTCAATAGTCCTATTTATTTGTTATAAATAATAACATTTTAATTGTGAACTCATTGTAAGTAGCACAGGTTTATGTATTCCTCTTTTTTAAACAGTCCTCTCTAACAGTCACAACCAAAATTAATGTGCTTCCACAATTTACATTTATGTGTTTCTCTTTTTCAAATTGTTATTCCACATGTGCAGTTACTTGGAATGGATTATCATTTTTGACCATGTCTTATTCTCTTTGTTGTAGAAGGATTTGCAGTGGTAATGACAGACGAAAAGAGTTAATACCCAAAATTGCTGGATTGAAGAGGCGGAGAGCAATCCTCTCAAAGAAAGGAAGACAAGAAGATGTGCCTCCAACATATGATTATGCAGCTTGGTTTGTTTAACATAATTTTTATTGCACATTTCTTATTTTATTGTAAATTGATTCATAAGGTGATTTTGATGCCTATTTTAAAAATGTAGAGACACAATTATTTGAAACATTTAGATCTATCCAATTTAGACAAGTAAGGATGAGGAGAAAGCAATATCTTCGATCAAAGAGGAGTGCCAATTTAGCTTCTACTTCAGGTTAGTACAAAAAGAGTCTTATAACATGTTTTGTTCTGTTGAGCAATCCTGTCAAGACGATATGTGCCTCCAGCATATGATTATGCAGCTTGGTTTGTTTAACATAATTTTTATTGCACCTTTCTTATTTTATTGTAAATTGATTCATAAGGTGATTTTGATGCCTATTTTGAAAATGTAGAAACACAATTATTTGAAACATTTAAATCTATCCAATTTAGACAAGCAAGGATGAGGAGAAAGCAATATCTTCAGTCAAAGAGGAGTGCCAATTTACCTTCCACTTCAAGTTAGTACAAAAGATGAAAATTAACCAATCACTATTTAGTAAAATATTTTTAAAAAATTAAAACAAAAACCTCTTATTTATTATTATTCAATTGAAACATCAAGTACTAATTAAATACAATAAACATACATTAAAAGTGTCATAATAATAATAATTATAAAAAATGTCAGTTACAACTATTCAAATTCTACAACTTATACATATTAAGACTCTTATTACTTTTCATTTCTTAATTTCTCATACTAATTGTCAAAAATTTCTTAAATTTAATGTAACATTTTTATATTTTTTCATTCTCATTCATTTATTCTTTTAATTATTTACAAACAAAAAAACCGCAGGAAAGATAAAGACTAGCCATTAATGCAAATCGAAAAATGAAAAAAAAAAAGAAAATACAGTTTTGTATAACTCTAATATAAATAACTTATGTCTTTTTTAAAAATAAATAAATTCAAAACATATTTATAATATGTTCTCTAAAATATTTTTAATATAACATTTATTAAAATATACTATATAATATAAATAATCTACTTCTTCGCGCATTGTGCGGGTATCACTCTAGTTTGAATAAAAATATAAAATAATTTTACAGTAGTACATTAATATAAATGTATTTGAATATATTAATATTTGGATTAATACTTACTTTGCTTCTTATAGAATTATGCATGAGTATGATTCTTCTAAATTTTAATAAACCAAAATATTTTTATAAATTAAATAAATTACTATTTTAGTTTTTAATATTTGAGTTAAATTTTAATTTAGTTCCTAATATTTTAAAATTTTATTTTGTTCCAAAAGATTTTAACAGGTTTAATGTTATCCTATCATTAAATTTGATACTAATAGTTAATAGAATAAACGACGTAGACACTAATAACTTTACTAATTAAGTTATATCTTTTTTTATGTGTTAGAAAAATATAACCAATTTTTTTTAACACTTCTTCTCCTCAATTTTCTTTTGGTATAAAACTCTAAATCCTAATAATCAATCATCAATATTTTAAAATAATTTTTTTTTATATTAATGATCATTGATAGATCGATTTTATTTACATACTAAAATTGAATATTATTGACTCTTTAATTAATATACAAATTGTTTGTGTTAAAATTAATAGTAAAATAACATTAAATCTGTTTTAATTTTTTTTTAGAATTGAACTAGAATCTTTAAAAATTTTTAGGATTAAAATAAGATGTTTACAGTGTTAGAAATTAAATTAAAGTTCGATTCAAACGTTTAGGATCAAATAATACTTTATCCTCTATAAATATTAAGTATGAGTCAAATTAATTTTTTTAATATACCTAAATTAATCCATTTAAAAGACCTTTAAAAATTAAATTAACTTATATTTATTACTCACAAAAATAACTTTAACTTATGAAAATCTACATAAAGCTAAAAAAGTACATTAACTGCAATACTGCATTAATCCAATTAAAAAGTCGAAGTTTTCAAAAAAGAGAAGGTTGTGAAGGTGGACACGAGAGTGAGAGTACAGATTCAATGGTCAAGGATTAGGCCGTGGGATTTGGCGGCTGATTCAGTGGCATAATTGTAATTAATTCATAAAACAGTGGCATTTTGAAGAAGAGAAAAGGAGAGGTTTACATTGGTTTGGTGGGTCCCAATTTGGTAGTGCCAATGATATTTGTTGATTTTTGTGGCGTGGACCTTCTTTTGGCCACACCCTCCACCGTTTACCACGTCACCTTATTGTGTAAGCACAAACAATAAATAAATAAATGAAAAGCAAAAAAATTATTGCTATTATTTAAAAATTTTTTATTCGTGAAAATAATTTTGAAAAATATGAATAGACTTCTTGTGTAGCTCTATATAGGGCTAATACTGGACAAAATGTTAATGCATTTTCAAAAGAATAAAGAGTGCAGCAATTAACTTAATAAGTTATTATTGTATATTATTAATATAAACTATCATAACTAAAAGATTAAAATTTATTTAATTAACAAAGTTTGTTATTTAAGGATAAACCTTAATAATAGTATCTAAAGTTTTAATATCGTACATTTATTTCTTACAAGGGTATTCTTTCACTTTTGATTCTATCTTGTCAAATTTGTTTGATTGTTTCTACCACCCAACCATAATACCCACTTTCTAAACCTTGTCTTTTCTAGTTTAGGCACTAAACTTTTTAGTTAGTCGGTTGAACAATATTGCAGTCATAATTAATCATTTCAACAGTATAAAAAAGTTCCACACTACTACCCTTCAAGTAGAATCAACTTGAATGTAACTTGTCCTAGTTAACGAAAGCTAACCAAAAATTAATACTCAAGGGTTAATATATAGTACATTTAGTTTGTATTTATATTTTTTTTCTATTTTTATTTTTAATATTTTCTGTTTTAAGATCTTGTAAAAAAGAAATAAAAATCATAATTTTCTTTTCTTCCATAAAATTTTGAAAACAAAAATCAATAAAAAAAAAAGAACACAAACCGAACACGCTCTAATTTTCTTCAAACAGAAAGTTGTAATAGTTATTTCAAATTATAAACTATGTAGTACAATAAATTAGTCAACTAAAAGAATAAATTGATCTTATAAATGTAAACTATCTATAAAAAAAAATATAAAAATATGAATGTTCTATATAAGGAATGTCATACTCTTAACTAATTTAAAATACTAAAATAATCAATATATAAGGTTACTGATATAGCCAAAAAGTCCTCGGTGAATATCATTTTAATTTTGACACAAAATAGAGGTAACTTGCATAAGAATAATAACACTTTGTACCTTAACTTCCCCAACATGAACATAGAAGAAAGAAAATACAAAAGCAAACAAATTAAAAGGAAGATGCAAAACTTTTGTACCCAGAAGCATCTAATCAGATCAATAAGTAGATGCTGAACACTGAGGCCATGTATCTACTATATGTCTATCTATCAAGCACCATCTGATGGCAAAGTGCTCTGAATATTTGAAGGCATAAGGATGTTGAATCCATCTGCTGCTGTAGATACAATCATCCCAGGAATCTGAGCATGCCAATGTAGTTCTTTGAGGACTTTTTGTCCCTGATTTGAGATGAAAAGAAAATAAATGAATAGAACTGACCATGAGGATAAAATTTCAAATAGGATTTGCATTAAAAGAGAGTGCTTATGATTTCAACATTTAGAGTTTGACCTACCTGATGAATAAATAGTAGTTGGGGAGGAAGATCTTCAGGGGCATTCACTAGTTCTTTGGTTTGAGCCTTGAATTCAGCCTCCTCTTCCTCGTCCTTTTCTAAAGAAAGGTCCCATATCCTGTAACACAAGTCAACACAGATTACTCAGTTTTCTAATCGCAAACAATTATAAGACAAAATAGATGATTGATGGATACTAATATCTATTTGGAAGTTTATTAATGGCATTTGGCAGATAGAGGTATAAATATTTTACTCACGTAAGCTGATTATCGGATGACGAAACGGCCAATGATGAGGCTTCATGTGGACTCCACTCAATGGATGTGATTGGGTGTTTATGGTATTCAAAATGTGCTACCACAGAATCTCCTTCCTAACCACAATAATGCACTTTTCGCATGAGATTTGTGAAAACAGCACTAAAAAATATCAGCCGAAAGATCAGACATATGTAAGCTAAGTCTTCACCATAATGCATCTCAAAGGATAAGATAAGGAATCATGGGTAAAAAATATTATGTTAAGTACCATGTGATCCAAATCTTTTTCTAAGAAAAGTGACTAAGCAAGAAAGCGTCCTTAATACAAGTCAATGAGAACACAACACACAACAAATGCAGTAAGATCTGTATTATGAATGAAAGCATGTTTTATTATTTTGTTGTTTTTCTTTAAGGGTATAGGGTGATCTTGACCGCTACAATCATAGAGCTCATACCTTGAGCAATCTGAGATCACGAATGGAAATTGTCCCATCATCACTCCCCGAGGCCAACATAATACTAGCCAACCTACTCAGTTTAATCAAGTACAATATAAGAAAGACATGTAGAATGAATGGCAGTGAAATAGAAGCATCATAAAAGTGAATGCATTAATACCTGTTCCATGATATAACATTCACATCAGCGTTATGTGCTTTAAAAGATGCAGCTGGAGATTTCCCCCGTCGAGTATCCCATATAGCAATGCTTCCATCCACAGAACAAGAAGCAAAAACATCAGGCTCCGCAGGGCTCCACTGCAGGTATTAATTGAACAATACATCTCATTTTAGATTGATAGATGAAGAAAAACTACTTCTACATTGCAGATAGAACTGCACAAATATTCAAACAACAAGAAGAGCAACTAATGCTTTTTGCATTAGTACATACTTGCAGATCTTCAACACTAGCAGTATGTCCAACAAATGGAGTATTGTCAACATTCCATGTTGCAGCAGATGTTGGTTCCCACAGATAAATACAATTCTTGCAATCCCCTTAAAACATGAACACACCATTGTCAAGCCTCATATTTTCATTATTTTGTAAAATGACACACTAGCAAAAAATGTAGCTAAACTGAGAAAAAGATATAACCAAAGATTACCAGATACAAGCCTTCCAGGAACAAGAGGATTCCAGTCAATAGCATAGCCTTCATCTTTGTGTTTATATTTAGATAGGGGGTCCTGAGTAAAAACTGCAGCAGCTCCTTGGATACCCTCTGTTTCTGACTCTGCTAGAGCATTCAGATGAGAGCTTAAGTCCCAAACCTACAAATCAACTAGTTAACTATCAGATTGTATACTAGACCAAAGAAGGTACGAGGCATAGTAAGAACAAAGTGGAAGTTAACGTTTATGATTGTATAAGATAATCTAGAATAGTATAGATGCATGTTTCATGTTAGTTGCGGCAAATAATTGAGTAATTAGGACCAATCAACCACATTTTCCTGGAGCTACAATTTATCATATCTAATCATGCTATTACTAGCTTTGAAATTTGTTAGAAATGTTGTATCCCGAACTGTTGTAAAACCAATTATAAAGGTGTGTAGTCCTATTTAGTTCCTATAATAAAACAAAAAACAGACTTATGGCCTGGGGTAGTATTTGGTTTCTCTAACAAGTACCTAACGGAGTGCCATAATAGAAAGATTTATATGAGGTTGAGCCAAAGTTTTATGATTCCATGTTTTCCAAAACTAAGCCTGCAAGGTACAGAAGCACGTGATAGTAACTAAACCAGTAAAGTCCTACTCACAATGATGTAATTAATTGTTAATTTTTTCCCTATGAACAATTTTTTGTTTTCTCTTATACTCTGATAGTACCAAGCTTAACTCTGTTAGATTCAATTGAAAGATAATTTGTGCCTCTTTATCTTGACAATCATAAGTTTGTAACCACCTGAACCAAAGACCCCGACTCAAACATATTAATTTGACCAGCTTAAATGACTTAAACATCCATGAAAACTAAAACATATGGTCAAAAGTCTGACCTGTACATAACCAGTATCTGCCCAAGCTGCACATATATGTGGGTTTTGTGACATGGAGCGTATACGGTTGACACATCCTTCGTGTGTTACCTTCCGCAACTGTAAGAGAAGAATCAAAATTTTAAGATCAATCTTTAGAACACCTAATAAAAGGAACAAATACAAACAAAAATCAGGGCTATTGCCTGCAAGGTGGGACCCTGAGCTCCATTTTCATCTTCATCGTCAGTATCATCTTCACTATCACTATCCTCACCATCCTCATCACCTTCATGTTTAGGCACCAGCTCACGCCTCTTCCCAGTAATATTTGAAACTTTAAATATTCCAATAGAATTCCAGGAAGCTTTCTCCGCCTTGAGTGCATCCAACATAACAACAATATGACATTGTCAAACAACAGAAGCAAAAATGAAAATAGATAGAAGATACAAAATAATAATAATAAAGAGAAATATCCTCCTAAATGTTAGTAATTACAAAGCTTGATATCAACTTCTCTAATCCCTGTTTCAAAATTGAAAATGCTAACTCATAATAAAAACATCAAGTTGATTAATGAAAATTATTTACTTAAAAAAAAAAACACTCACCTGAGTCCCTGCCATGAAATATACCGTGTGGGGAAATTCTGTTCGAACTAAACCCAGAGTGTCTCGTACAATATCAAAGCTGTTTAAACATATTCATAGCTTTAGATTATTGAAACTAAGCAGAAATTAGAACAAGTTTCCAAAAAGGCCGCATCGAATTTCCCTCTGAATTACAATGCTGACGCCAAAGCAAAGCAACTCTATTCAACACGTCTTTGATCATAGTGTAACACTAAGTCCATCAACAACAAATGGGTTTTGTTTATTCATATAAATTGCAAACAGATTACAAAACCAAAAGTATGAGAGGGAAAAAGATCAATGCTCATTCAAATTTTACCTTAAACAGGGCCATCCGATGTGAAACGCATGAAGAGAGTTGTAAGCAGAAGGATCACACTGGAGTTCCTCACCTTCCTCCAACTTGTCCACACCAGGTTGCCACACCTTCACCGGATGTTGCGGCGGCACCGAAGAAGACCCTTCCCCTTTCTTCGAACCCTGAATTTATTTTAGTTGCACACAAATCCAGAAAAAAAAAAGAAAAAATGAGATAGATACAGCTACAAAAGAAGCAGAGAGTAAATCGAGGTTGTGGAAGAGGGTTAACTAGGCCACAAGATTGAACCTTGTTCTTTCTCTTGGCTTTCATACGGTGTTTTATCCCGCGAGTCATCTTCAAATTAGTTCAGATTCTTCTTCAGAGTTGAGAAACTGATGCAAAATCGATAAGCCAATGAATTACAAAAGGAAAACCATATATAATAACTTGAATCGTATTCAGACTAATTTTCGAAACAACTCAAACTATATTATATTATAATAGCTCAAGCTCAAACAACAAAACACACCTAGCACAAACACATACATATACCAATTCGCAATTTGGTAGCCATTTTCAACTGTGACAGAAAAGGAAGGGATAGGCAGAGATACCTGTTGGTGTACCAATCCAATAGACGGCGGCGACACGCTGTGTTGTGGCGGCGGAGGAACACGCTTTATGGAATGGAGTTATGATGCTGAGCTCAATAGATGGGCGAGAGAAGTTGAATGAATAAGCTTGAAGCTTGAGTAGTGTCCAGTCACCGGAGGAGAGTGGCCGCCGTGAAGGTTGGGTGGAAGGGAGCTAGGGAATAAGTGGTACAACTACTGAGCAGACTGGCAGTGAGTGCGGTGCCCCAATTCCCTAAAAGTCTAAAACCCCTAACTTGCTTGCTTACTTTCTCTCAACCGGGCTCAGCCCGGCCCATCCGGATAAAACCTGACCTTAATCAGATTGATTATTAGACCACTAGAATTGTTTAAAGTTACCAAGCTAGTAATTTTTTTTTTTTTTTACAATATTTACTATTTAGTTAAGGCTGACAATACATATCTTAGGGTTCTTAATCTGCACAACTACTAAACTAATTAATTAATTTAATAATTTAGAGTATTAATTTTTATTTTTTATTTTATTAATATGTATGAAATTTAGTTTAAAATTTTTATTTATTTTAAAAAAATTTGATATTTTTACGGATAAAATAGAATAGGATAAAATTTAAAATTTTAAGGTGCAAATAGAGTTAGAATTGAGAAATTCTCAACTCGCGAATAAGGTAAGAATTAAAATAAAATTTTAATAAAATTTTTAACTTACATATAGAATTAAAATAAAATCTAAATCCTACCCGATTTTACCCATTACCAATTTTATATTTAATATTATCAAACTAGTAATTCAATTTGCTAATAATATATAAACAATATTTGATATTATGAAATGTAGTAATATATTCGAATAATTTTTTTTTCTAATCAACGAGCAGGATCAGAATGAAAATTTTAGTAAAGAATATGGTTCATTTTAAAATTCTACGGAATTTAAACTCACACGTAGAATTAGAATAAAACATTAAAACTTAAATCCTATTCTATTTTACATATTATTATCCTTAAATATTCGGATAGTATAAAAAATTGTACAATGCTAATATTGATTATTGGTCAACCTAAAGAATTAGTACAACTAAAATTTTCAAGAAATATTAAATAGATTAGAAAAAGAAAAATCAATTTGTATAAGAAAAAATCTTTATAATATTTCCTTTTTATGTAATATTTTGTCATTTTGATGTTTTTCTTACATGTTATTTATACATTAAAAATTAATTTTTAAATTAATCATTATGTATTTATAATTTATGTATAAATATATATATGTAATTAAATTTATTTTTAATATATATTTTATATTAATAATTGATTTAAGTATATAACTGATTAATTTTCTTCATGTGATATTTTGTTATTCCATCGTTTTTTATGTAATATTTTGGTCCAACATTGATCATCAATATGATTTTAAGACACGGTTATTGTTCAGAACCTAAAAGAGATGTAAAAAATAAAATATTTAAAATAAAAAATAAATCATATAAAATTTATTAAATATTATTTGTTTATTCTTTTTAATAACTTAGGTACAATGTGATAGATATCATAGCATTCACTTAAACAAATATTGCTTTGACAAGAAACAAAATGCTTAATAATGTTAACCCTAAAAATAAAGGATAAAATAGAAATACACAGATATTCATGATTAATAGTCAATCTAGTTGATAGTTTATACCAATTGTACTTCAAACTGAGAAGGCTACTAATTATATTCAGAATGATGGTGTTACAAGTTCTCTGAGGAAACACATGGAAAGAGGAAAATTACAGTGAAATCTCACAGAATATAGAAAGCAAACTCAATAGTCATGCAAGTACATAGCCATAACTTATAACATCATGATCATAGTAGCAAACCTTAGATGTTTGCCAAACTGAGTTGAAATCACACAACTGTGCTATAATCTCTGGAAAAATTTGGTGGTTTTAAAAGCCATATAGTCACTCAGCATTTTTCATTGTACTTTCTGCAGAGGATGCTCAGCCGACTCCTGTTTTACGACTTGGAGCTGGAGCATGTGCTGGAATAATTGCCATGTCTGCAACTTATCCAATGGATATGGTTCGAGGCAGGATAACTGTACAGGTAAACTTTCTCCATTCTTTTTTATTTTTTACCAAACACGTTTTACTTTTGAGCTAAATTGTTAGTCATGGACGAAATAGAAATAATAGGTTATGCAAATTATGGAGTCTGGTTCAGGTAGAAGTTATGTTTTATTGGAGTTGTGAGTAATTTAAGAATATGTATTCTCTTTTTATAGTTGATGAGTGTGACCATGATTATATACATGGAAGAGAACTTCATCCCATGTTCTTTTTTCAAAGATTATATCATTATGAATTAATAAACTTATGTTACATCAGATGTTTCTACCTCGACCTCTTTGTTTTTGACAATTTCATGCTTGGATCTGTTAGCTTTTCTTTTAAATTTAAATTAATTTAAGATCCTTAACTAAGCTCTTAATAAATTATATTAGTGGGGTGAGCCTTTTCTCAATTTATTTTAAAAGCTCTTTATGTAAACTTCTAAAAGTATTT
Organism: Arachis hypogaea; assembly: GCF_003086295.3. Lineage (NCBI taxonomy): Eukaryota > Viridiplantae > Streptophyta > Magnoliopsida > Fabales > Fabaceae > Arachis > Arachis hypogaea. The sequence continues at coordinate 3,832,685 of NC_092037.1, forward strand.
GCTGATATTTTTTTGGCCTTGCTTATTTGTGGATGTTAGACTACTATGTCACAATTTCTCGAACACGTTTCTCACATGTAGTTGACTTGATATTCTCGCTCTTATTTTTCCAGATTCCTTATGTGGGTCTCAACTTTGCTGTCTACGAGTCTTTAAAAGATTGGTTAATCAAATCCAAACCGTTTGGTCTAGCTCAAGATTCTGAGTTGAGTGTGACAACACGTCTGGCTTGTGGTGCTGTTGTTGGAACTTTTGGACAAACTGCTGCTTATCCTCTCGACGTCATTCGTCGAAGAATGCAGATGGTGGGCTGGAACCATGCTGCTTCTGTTGTAGCTGGGGACGGAAGAGGCAAGGTCCCGCTCGAATACACTGGAATGATAGATGCATTTAGGAAAACCGTTCGGTACGAGGGATTTGGTGCATTATACAAGGGGCTGGTGCCAAATTCTGTAAAGGTCAGTCTCATCTAATATACTCAAGAGGTACAATCCTTTTAGTGGCCTTACTTTTGTTGCATTGTAACATTCTTCAACTTGCTGTTTTGCAGGTGGTGCCGTCCATAGCAATCGCATTTGTAACGTACGAGGTGGTGAAGGACATTCTAGGAGTCGAGTTCCAAATATCAGACTGAAGTTTGATAAGAGTATAATATCCATTTAACCGTTTGGTTTTTCGTTTTTGTAGGCAAGGGGATGCAGAGATGATAGATCATAGTTGTTATTTTTTTTTTCTTTTTAGAAACTCTTAGATTTAGTGTCCATAAATTTATTCCCTTGTTTTTTTTCCTTGTGAACATTTTGTAGCTTTCACAGCTGCTTATTCATCTTCTATGTCAATAAGTTGTGGAAAAAACAATGCAACTACATAGCTACCTTGCTCTTTGCACGAGTCAAGAAAGCGTTTTTCCTCCTAGTGGAATTTGCAGTGGAAGATTATTGAGATTTTGGATCCCTATTCAAAGCAAATTGTAGGTTTGGAACTAATGGTGTTATATCATTTTTTTATGTGCATGTTTCTATGGAACCTGGTTAATGCAATGTTTGTTTTATCTACTACCATGCTTTTGGAAGTTTTATATATGTGAAAAATTGAGGCTATGCACATATTATAAGTTCAGTTCAATTGATTGGATAATGTTTCTACAGCGTTAGTATCCTCACAAAATATAACCTTAATTAGTGATGGTGAACCTGAAAATGACATACGTTGATCAGTTGATGTACGGAAATTTATGCATCTATGTGTTTAATTGTGGTAACATGGGAAACATGAAGATCAGATAATTACATGCTCAGAAATATCTACTAAGAAAAATATGTCCTCTTTGATGTGAAAAGTGGGGGTGCGGGAAAATTTGGGCCAAATTTGTTCATGCTTCTGCTTGCAACGTTGTTGCCATCAAACGTTGTTGAGGCAGCTGAGGCAGAATGCAGCAATTGTTGCAATACTTCAGAGATACACGTGTCATGTTTCAGTAGGAAGTAGGAACAATGTCCAACCCAATTTGAAAATATTGTACCCTTGTATCCCTTGATTTTCAACTCCTTCAGACAGACCATTGTGCCGTTGCAAACTGTATATCTCTTTCTGTTTGTGTATGGAACCATATCATCAACTGAACACCATTCTTTGCGCTCTTTGCTTCTTTCAGATCAACAATATCCTCCTACTTCTTGGATTCCATTGTCTTTGCGCTTGCCCACGACAAAGGATCTTAAATCCCAAAGTGTTTTAATTTGCTCATTTTTCCGGGCATTTCTTTCAAATTTTTCCTAATAATATAATTACTTAAATGGATACAATCAATTAATTCTTACCTGAATTACGTAATAAATTTCCTTTTCTTTCACTTTGTAGTTGTAGATAGACTTGTAGCTAAAAGTCACTGCTATGTGTGATACTTATCTTCCATAGTTTTCAATAAAATCGAATTTGAAGAGGAACATCCAAATTACCATGAACTAAAAATTGAAATACAGGAATCAAATTTACTGTTTTTACTTTTTACCATCTTCTGCAGGTAGCTTCAGGATTTCAGGAGAATATGGCAGGAGAAAAGCTGTCTTCCTCTCTATTACTACTTCAAATTCAAGACTGTCCTTTGCTCGGAGAACGCTGCAAGAAGAGTTGCAGCTAAACTCTCTGTAAAGGTAACTATAAACTTGATGGATCTATAGTTATTGATATTTGAAATTGCTCTATATGAATCTAACACCAACTCAAATAGACTTTCTAGGGGACTCAAGAGATAGATAACTACTATGGTCAAGATAAGGATCTGATTTCATTATGGATTCAACCATTAGAATGTGCATTAGCATGTAAGTACTTTTCTAAAAATTTTTCATTGTGGTATTGTTATTTTGATATCAAACTTTTCTCAAGCTGAGTTTATCCCTTTCAGTTCTGTTTTCAAAGCTAAAAGGGATGGCAACAATGTTGAACACATCATTGTGTATTTATCAAAGCAGGTTTTGATCATTTTCTTATGTCAGTGTCTCTCTATATTCCCATTATTAGTGACACATTAAAATGTTCATCATATCATAATTTTATATAAAATTAACGTTTATTAGGAACAGCTTCTAAGAAAAAAGTTCTAAACTTTGCAACAAAATTTCCACAAAGAAAATAATTCCATTGGTCACACAAAAGGCTTGAATGATACTCCTCTCATGCGCTTAGTATACTTTAGCGAGTTAATACTCAAATTGGCCCCTGAAATTTGAGCCCTGATTCAATTTAGTCCTCAAGGTTTCAATTGACTCTAATTGTACCCTGAAATTTTGATCCGCGACTCAAATTGGCCCTTATGTCGTTTTCCGTCACCGGAAAGCTGACCTGGCAATTTTAAATGACACCTGGCAGTCTTAAAACGACGCCGTTTTACTGTTGGCGCCGAAATCCTTAAAAACGACGTCGTTTACATGAGAAAAGGGGTTAAATGAAATCCAAACACTAACCACTTCAAAAGTGAAACACAATTGACCATTTCTCTTCCTTCTCTTCCCATCGTATACGTTCCCATCAGAGAAGCTTTAATAGGTGTCGCAGTAAAGGAAGGTTGAAGCTTTTCTTAGTTGTTTTTCACTCCCCATTGTGAAGATTAATTAACTAGGAGTCCTCTTTTGGAAAACAGGTTAGTAACAAAAACGCTGCTCTCAAGTACCATGCTCTGTTTTCTCAAAATGTTGGTTGTGAGTTGTTTTTCATTTTTTTCAGTCTACTTCGTCAGTGAAACTTTGGGAGAATGTGGTTGATTATGGTTGTTGATGATGATAGAGTTTTTGTTTGTTAGGGTTTATTTTTTTGCATGTGTGTGACTGTGATCAACTGAGTTGTTCAGTTCTTCATATTCCATTTTAAATAATAATTTTACTCATTCATATCCTATTTTAATTTAATTGTTGATTGGGTAATTTCTTATAAAAATAAAGGATTTTTTGTGCATTGTCTGCATCAATGACCACCATGAGTGTTTTATTATACATCTGAAATTAAGTGATTTTTTTGCTTTCATGTGTTTTTTTGTCCCTGCTTGTACTATTATTTACAATAGTACCGATATAGTGGAAAGGGAGTACTGCATTATGTAATGATCATAACAATAATATAATTTTGATAAAAAAAATCCTACTACATGAACTTTAAGGGTGTGATTACTAGTTGAAATCTTTAAAGAAGGAATGACTTAGTGATTAAAGTGGAGTCTATTTTATTTCTCAAGAACCCTTCCCTTAAATTTGCTGCATGAGTATTTTTACACGGCACTTGTTAAACTGCAAAAAGGCATCTTTTTAAATGCTTAATGTTTTCGATAATGCATGTGATAGTTTATTTTTTCGTACTTTGTTAATAAGTTTTTACGAGATTCATTACAAATTACTTGTTCTTATTAAGATGTGAATATTATATTGTTGTTCCATGCATAATTATTGTGCAGATTTTTACAGTGAGTGGTACAGCATACAAGCTGTTATTCTATTTTCTTTTTTTAGATAGGACAATGAGTTTCTGTTATTTACTTTTCCACTTGAAGATTGACAATAATGCTCATTAGTTTTAACAATAATTAAAACGCAGATGAAGCTGGTATGTTTTGTTGAAGGTTTTCCTGTTTATTATTATTATTTGAAGGTTGTGGTAGGCTTAGAGAAGGGGGGTTGAATCTATGCCTTGCTGTTTTGACCCTTTTTAATCAAAGTTACAAATCTGATTCTATTTGAACTCAGCAGCGGAAATTTATGAGACAATTTATTTTTGTCTCATGATTATCAGAAAACAGAACATAACAGAGAAGAAAAAGCTAACACCAGCATATATCCTGGTTCGGTTGCTTTGTGCTATGCAACCTACATCCAGTCTCCTCCACAAATGTGGAAGAATTTCACTATAGTTAACTGTATTACATACACCAATTTCACACTCAAGTTCTAACCTAACTTGACATTGGCTATGCTAACACCTAACTATTTACTCTTAGTGCTAACCCAACTAAGAAAGGGATACCAAACAGGTTCAAAATACAATACACTTAACCAACCTAAAGAAATCTGAAAATAACTCTAGGCTTTTCTCTCAAGTGTGTCTCTCAGTCCTTTTCACTCATGGCTTTTTCTCAAGCTTTCTCACAATGCCTTTTCTCTCAAAAAATTACAGAAAGATAAGCTTAGAAAAGTACATTACAATCAGAAAAACATGAAGGAGATTGACTTCATCAACAGCCTCTGTGCTATGCAAAAAACCAGATTTGCAAGCCTCTGATTTAGTTCTTCATACTGGCGGAATGCACCTTTGAATAGGTAACACTGTCCAGTTAGTTGAACTTCTTCAAAGAGCTTTTTCAGAACAAACACCTCAAGTTTACTGGTTATCTCTCCTTGCTTCAGAATGAACAACAAGCTTCTTTTTATCTCCTTGCATGTTCCTTGGTTCTTCCTCCAAGGTCAACATCTTGAGCCTTGAGCTTCACCAACCACAGATTCACTTTTTCTCCTTAATCATCAAAGTAGAACCGTTCCTTCTGACTTTTCAACTTGACCGAAAGCCACAAAGGAGTAACCGAAATTGTTTTCCAATGGTCAACCAAATCTGAACCCTTGAACACCAACTTGGTCCCCAAGTTTTGATTAAGACCGTAGATACACAGCAGAATAGGGCAGAGAACAACTTTCCCTTTAAAGCCATTTTCGGATAGAGCAGAGAGTAGGGAAGAAAGGATGAAGATCTGATGCATGCAAGATGATATTGTTTACCTTTCTTAAGCTTGATTTAGCTTGGGATTTCTGTTTTAGCTTCTGTGCTTCAAGCTTCAACTCTCTCTCTCTTGCTTCTTTGGTTAATGGCTTATGGAAGAAGCTTTTCTTCTCTTTCTCTTTCTTGCTTTTTCTGAAATCTTGATGTGACTTGATTAGAAGGAAGAAGAGCATTGCTTTTAGTTAAGCAAGAGAGAGGGAATTTCAATTCTGAAACCAGTTCGGGCTTGGGTCGGGTATTAGTATGCATGGCCCGATTTAATTTCTTTGGTTTCTTCCTTTGCTTTTGCTTGGGCTCTTTATTTTGCTTTCAGCCCAATATTCTTTGCTGAATGCCTTTTATTCCATTTGGGCTATTAACATTTGGCCTGCAACAATAAACAATTAGTTAATAAGTAGATATAATTAATCAACACTAATTATTTATTTTGCTCAAAAATAATGTCATCATTAATTAATTTAGTTAATTTCTTAACTCAACAATCTCCCCCTTGATGACAAACATGATTTAAGCAATAATCAAAAGGAAATAAGTTTGAGTTAGGTTTAGAAAACTCCCTTTGATTTTATGTTGCTCCCCCTGAATCTATGCTTTCCTCTTAATCCCTGTTTCACATTGTTCTTAAAGACAGCACGATAAAGGGTTATGTACAATATATCTTGTACAAGGGATATCAAATAAGCAACATCAAGCTATTATCAGCAAACAAATTCAGCATGTGAAAACAAGTATTAATGTAGCAAGAATAAGTAAGAGGTACTAGGATCTACTATCCTATCCTATCCTATTGCTAATTTTACTCCCCCTTTTGTCATCAAGGGCGGATAAGAGCAACAAAAACAAAGTCTTGTATCCTGCAGAAAAGAGTTAGAGCACAGACCAAAGTACTAATTAAGCTGTCTAAAGTGCACCAATATTAAGAGTTATTACAGTCATCCAAAATGAAATAGTTCAAAAGTAGCAAAAGAAGCAGAAATCATGAGACAAAAAGAGAGCAGCAGCAGTTTTTATGAGACAAATCCTAGGCATCAGAACCATTCCCCTCCGAAACAGCATCCTCTTCAACATCAGTGGCAACATCTTCATCATTTTGAAGGTTATCAATGAAGGTCATCAGTACAGCCACCATATCCCTTGATTTCTTCAGGAAGTTCTCATGCTTGCTAGCCAGCTTCCTTTTCTCTTTGCTCAATTCAATCAAGTGGTTCGATTGGGAGACAAACTCTTGAGCAACATCCCTGACCACATTCAGCAGAGTGGATTTCTTCCCAGTGGAAATGGAAGTACCCTCAGTGGAAGGAGCAGTAGAATCCTCAGGGACAAAATCCTCATCTTCATCATCTAGGACAACTCGTTCAGATCGAGTGGGTCCTTTGTTCTGTTTCACTGAACCACCCCCTTTTAGGTATGAATGTCTGTTCTCATATTTTTCATTGGTCAAGTCAACACCAAAATACTCAAAGATACAAGTTAGAAACATGCCATAAGGTAGAGCTTTGTCCTTTTCACTTCTAACAGAATCAAACATGTATCTAACCATCAAGTATGCAAATGAAATTTCAGTTTTGGTGAGAATGGCATATAAAACAAGAGTGTCAGTGTATGAAACCCTTTGATATGAACCACTTTGAGGAAGTATAATGTGGTTGACCATTCGGTGCAACTGAGCACGTTCATATCCTAGGGCTTTGTGTGTGGGTGTAATGCCATCTATTAAGGAAACATGTTCACAAATACTAGCCAGGGCATCATTATAAGACACACCAACTCCTTCATCCCACTTAACTGACGTGTATGCACAAGGCCCAACATCAGTATATTTCAAAGCTTCACTAATGGTCTCATTGTTTAAAATGATATCTCGGCCCTTGACATACGAATGTGCAGTGCCTTCATGATAAGTCATGTTTGCATAAAACTCTTTGACTAACAATGGATAAACAGGTTTTTTGATGTCAAAAAGGTGATTCCAGTCCAGAAAAATTAAGTTGTCAACAAAAGGAAAACCTTTTCTTTTCAAAGATGGCAGATCAGCGAGAAATGAAGAGCATAGGGTACGATACTGGATGACTCCCTCATAAAAATCATTATTCATGGCAGATTTGAATCTATAGGGGTTATAGTTTGAGTGAGAGGTCATAAAATGGGCTTTGTGATCAAATGGTCCAATTTCTGGTTCTTTAACATTTTTGAGAGAGACTCGAGTGTTACCTCTCTGTGAACGCACAGGAACTGACCTTGCCCTGGGTTGTTGTGGCTCAGGAACAGGTTCCTCCGTCGCCGGACGCTTCCCTTTGGATGAGGGTGGCTTTGAAGAGCCAGATTTTGAAGAGGCAGGTTTGGAAGGAGTTGCCTTTGGTGGTGGAGTTGGTTTGGCAGAGGCAGGGAACCTTGGAGTGTTCTTGGTTCGAGCCATGGGGTCACACCAAGGAGGAGAGGTAGGAGGAGAAGGAGAAGGGGTAAAGGTTCGGTCTTGAGAGCGAGTGGAAGGCTTTGTGGGCAGTTTGTAAATCTTCTCACGAGGAGCCCTTTTTGCAATGACTTTCTTCCTCATTTTGGTTAAAATGATGCCTTTGATGAAAGAGAGATAGTGGTGTGAGAGGGAAGAAACCGAAGGGTTTAGGAGAAGTTATGGAGGGAAGAGAGGGAGTGTTGGTAACCGTACCCAAAAGCAAATTTCCAAAACCATGCAACTGCATCACCATTTGAAAAGACTTGACAAGACATGACCTCATAAAAGAAAAGATTTTATTTGATTTTCAAAAATTTATTTAAAAATTGAAAGACAATCAGCATTAAATTGAAACTCCTTTTGGACCAAAGTCAAACATAAAGGTTGCCAAAAAAAACTTTCCGGCCAAAAAAATTTTTTTTTTTAATGAAAACTTAAACACACAAGTAAGAATGTAACATTCACATTGGGCCCAGATGTGGTTTGAGTTAATGAAACATATAGGACTACCCAGATCTGAATTGATGTTGGCCCAGATTGATTTTTCACTTGCAATAGGCCCAGAACACGCTGTTTTGAAGGAAACATTCATCATCTGCCCAGAATTGTCTCATACCTGTTTATGAGACAAAATTCTCCAGCAAACACATCAGCACTTTTCAAATAAAGAATTATAACTCAAAATTCCTAGACAAGTCCTAAGCATGCAGAATCTATCCTCAGCTAATGGTTTAGTAAAAATATCTGCTAATTGCTCTTCTGATTTAACAAATTGAATGCAAATATCCCCCTTTTGGACATGTTCTCTTATTGAATGAAATTTCACTTCAATATGCTTAGTCCTAGAGTGCAAAACTGGATTTTTAGAAATATTGATGGCACTCATATTATCACACATTAAGGGAATATTTTCAGCATTTAATTTGTAATCAGCAAGCTGTGTTTTTAACCATAAAAGCTGAGAACAACAAGAAGAAGCAGCTATATACTCAGCCTCCGCAGTGGATAAGGCCACTGTTGGTTGCTTCTTACTTGACCAAACATTTAAGGACTTTCCAAGGAAGCAACATAAACCAGAAGTGCTCCTTCTATCAACTCTGTCACCAGCAAAGTCTGCATCACAATAACCAACTGCAGAAAAATCATCAGTCTTAGGGTACCAAAGACCAAAGTTGGATGTGCCATGAACATATCTAATGATCCTTTTAACTGCAGCAAGATGTGACTCCTTAGGTTTGGATTGGAACCTAGAACACAATCCAACACTTTGCACAATATCGGGTCTAGAGGAGGTTAAGTACATAAGAGAACCAATCATCCCTCTATACCTAGTCTCATCAACGTCTTTCTCATTGTCTCCCTTATCCAATTTAGAATTCGGGTGCATGGGAGTTCCCATGGTTTTGGCATTTTCAAGACCAAATTTCTTAACTAATTCCTTGGCATACTTTTCTTGATGAATGAAAATACCATTTTCAGTTTGTTTAATCTGTAGCCCAAGGAAAAAATTAAGTTCACCCATCATACTCATGTCAAATTCACTTGTCATGAGCTTTCCAAATTCAGTACAAAGGGATTCATTTGCTGATCCAAAAATAATGTCATCAACATATATTTGGACTAGGATAAAAGAATCATTAGAATTCTTGATAAATAGAGTTGTATCAGTGGTGCCTCTTTGAAAACCATTTTTCAAAAGAAAAGAGCTAAGTCTCTCATACCAAGCTCTAGGAGCTTGTCTTAGACCATAGAGAGCTTTAGACAATTTAAAAACATGATCAGAATGCTCTTTATTTTCAAAACCAGGAGGCTGCTCCACATATACTTCTCTATCTATCACACCATTTAAAAATGCACATTTCACATCTATTTGATATAATTTAAAACCACAAAATACATCATAGGCTAGGAGAAGTCTAATGGCTTCCATTCGTGCAATAGGGGCAAAGGATTCATCAAAGTCTATTCCTTCTTCTTGGTCATATCCTTGTGCCACTAGCCTTGCCTTGTTTCTTGCAATGCTACCATCTTCTCCCAACTTGTTCCGGAATATCCACTTGGTGCCGGTCACTTTCTTTCCACTTGGCCTTGGAACCAACGTCCACACTTGGTTCTTTTCAAACTCAAGAAGCTCATCCTCCATAGCCTTAATCCAAGATGGGTCACTAAGGGCTTCCTTGACGTTTTGAGGCTCCATTTGTGAAAGAAGGGCAATGTTTGAACCTTCATTTGCCTTTCTAGTGGAAGACCTAGTTTGCACTCCATGAGAGACGTCCCCAATGACAAATTCCTCAGGATAATTCTTTAAGAACCTCCATTCACGAGGTCTAGTGGACTTGGAGGCAGATTCGGTCACCAATGGAATCTGTATGCTGCTATCTGCAAAATTTCCTTCAGATTCATGAGACAAAATGAAATTGTCTCTTGAATTTTTAGCATTTGCTGTTTCTGGTTCAGCTTGTCCAGAATTTTCTTTTCCATGATTCTGAGCAGCTTCATCATCCTTTTGAGCTTGATTTCCTGCATCACCATCTTCCAAAATGCTTTGCACCAAGTTAGTATCACAAAATGTAACATGTATGGATTCTCCAATAATTCTAGCATCTTGATGATAAACTCTATATGCTTTACTAGTTGTGGAATATCCTACAAACAAGCACTCATAAGCCTTTGGATCAAATTTTCCCAAATTTTCTTTGTTATTCAAAACAAAACATTTGCATCCAAAGATGTGCAAATAATCTAAGTTTGGTGGGTAGCCTTTCCAAAGTTCATAAGGGGTTTTCTTCAAAAATTTCCTTATGATTGTTCTATTCAAAATGTGGCAAGCCGTGTTAACCGCTTCAGCCCAAAGGAATTTTGGAACATTACTCTCACAAAGCATAGCTCTTGTCATCTCTTGTATGCTTCTATTTCTTCTTTCAACAACACCATTTTGTTGTGGTGTCCTTGGACAAGAGAAGTTGTGAGATATTCCATATTCCTCACAAAAGGATTCAAACAAATTATTTTCAAATTCAGTTCCATGATCGCTTCTTATAGAAGAGATTTTCAAATCCTTTTCATTTTGAATTTTCTTGCAAAAAGGTTCAAAGGCCGAAAAGGCTTCATTTTTGTGTGCAAGAAATAAAACCCAACCAAACCTAGTATAGTCATCCACAATTACTAAACCATAATGTTTACCACCTAGGCTTTGAGTTCTTGTTGGACCAAATAAATCAATGTGTAGCAACTCAAGTGGTCTTTTAGTAGAGATGTCTTCCTTTGGTTTAAAAGAACTTTTTGTTTGTTTTCCCATTTGGCAAGCATCACAAGTGATGTCTTTGTCAAACTTTATCAAGGGAAGACCTCTTACTAATTCTTTCTTTACAAGTTTGTTTATTTGAAACATACTTGCATGGCCCAATCTCTTGTGCCATAACCACTTTTCAGAATCTTTAGAGTGGAGACAAGCTACATTTTGATCTTTTAGTTCATCAAGAGTAAGTCCATACATATTATTGAAACGCTTGGCAACAAACATCACTTCATTTGTCTTTTCATTTACAACACAGCATTCAAGCCTTTTGAAAACAACTAAATATCCTAAATCACACAGCTGACTTATACTCAAAAGATTGTGTTTTAAACCACATACCAAAAGCACATCATCAATGAAAGTAGATTGCTCATTACCTACTTTTCCAACAGCAATGATTTTACCTTTACCATCATCTCCAAAGGTCACAAAACCTCCATCATACTTATTCAGTTTGATAAAGTAAGTTGACCTTCCAGTCATGTGCCTTGAACATCCACTATCCATGTACCACATGTCCTTTTTGTTCTTGGATGCTAGGCAAATCTGCATGAAGAGTTTCAAGTAGCTTTAGGTATCCAAACTAATTTGGATCCTTTGAAGTTAATCTATCTTGGTTGCCCAAGAGCATTGAAATCACAAACAACATTGTAAACTTTGTTTCCTACAACTCTCTTTTCAATGAAGCATTGTGCATATGAGTGACCAAATTTCTTGCAATTAACACAATGATTTTCTGATGTGTGCCGCTGAAATTGAGGTGAGTTATGTTGCTTGAAAAGATTAAAGCTTTGAGATTTTCTGGTTTTTGGAGGAGATGCATTTCTTTTAACAAACTGATTTTTATTAAAGTTATTCCTCTTTGCAAAAGTATTTTCACCAGAATTTTTTTGAACATTATTGCCTTTCGAATATGAGGTATTGTTGTAAAATGGTGGTTTCTTGAAAACAACCTCATTTTTCGAAACATAGCCCAAACCTGGTCGGTTTGAACTCGGACCAGTTCTTGGTGAAATTTCAGTTTCATTTGTGTATTCTTCATCAGATTTTTCTTCACAAGTGGAAATATATCCGATACCTGATTTATTTGGTATGGATTTAGTATTTGATGAAGAGGCCACAAATTTTATAGAGGAAGTGTTGGAAACAGCATCTTCCTTGGCTATGTAGCCTAAACCAGATTTTTCAAACAATGGTCTTTGACTTGCAAGTAATTTGTCCAAGTTACTAGAACCTTGTGCAAATTTTGCCAAGTCACCATTCAGTCTTTTAATCATATCATTTAATCTTTTATTTTCAGCAATTAACTCATGAGAAGGATCCACAATGTGCTTTCCTTTTAATTTTTCAAGTTCAGATTTTAAAAATCTGTTTTCTTCAATGATGTCCAAAGCACATTCAGTTTCCTTTACTTTTTCTTTTAAAAATTCATTTTCAGCTCTTAACACATCTCTTTCAGATCTGCAACCATTGTATTTATCAAGCAGTTTTGAGGTATTTAAAGTGAGATCATCAATAATAACATGCAAGTCCTCAATGGTCAAATCATAATAATTTACCTCATCAAGATTGTTGTTTCCAGCCATGAAACAGTCTTTGTCATCTCCTTCGGATTCTTCTTCTTCATTTGAGTCATTCTCAAGATCTTCCCAAGCTGCCATGAGTACTCTTTTCCTTTCCTTCTTCCCTTTGTCTTCCTTTTTGAGCTTTGGACAGTTTGATTTGAAGTGTCCAGCCTCCTTGCAATGATGGCACGTCACTTTGCTCAAGTCCATCTTGTGCTCCTTTGAACTTGAACCCTTGTATTTGCCCTTGTTCTTCATCATCCTTCTAAATCTCCTAGCAAAAAACAAAAGTTCGTCATCTGAAATACCATCACTAGACTCACTCTCTTTCGGTTCTATTTGTGACTTGAGGGCTATTCCCTTTTTCTTTGAGTCTGTGTTTGTGTGTGTGGCTTCATAGGCAAGGAGTTTTTCTCTCAGCTCATCATAGGTTATGGGACTTATGTTGTTACTCTCGGTTAGGACAGTGGCAGTGTTTTCCCACTCTTTTGTGAGGCTTCTAAGGAGTTTTCTCACTAAGGTTTGTTCTGCATAGTTTGTACCCATAGCATCAAAGTTGTTGATTATGATTGAGAATCTCTCAAACGCTTCATCAATGCTTTCTCCATCCTTCATGCTAAACATCTCGTACTCTTTTCGCAGCATATCAATCCTCATTTCTTTGACTTGTTTAGTGCCTTCGTGTGTAACCTGGAGTTTTTCCCAGATTTCTTTGGCTGTCTTGCATCTAGACACCTTCCGGTATTCTTCAAAGATGATAGCACAGTGAAGAAGGTTGATTGCTTTAGCATTCATCTCTATCTTCTTCTTATCGTCTTCATTCCATTCAGCTTCTTCTTTTGGAGTTACCACTCCATCAGCACTTGTTTTTGTTGGGATCTTTGGACCGCTCACAACGATCTTCCATAGGTTGTAGTCAATGGATTGGATGAAGATCCTTATCCTTTCTTTCCAGTAGGAATAGTTCTTCCCGTTGAAGAAAGGTGGTCGGTTGTTTGACTGACCTTCAGTGAGGGTGTAGGCAACTGTGGTTGTGCCCAAGTTGTTCGCCATTGGATCTTTGCTCCAAGCGGTTAAGCTTGATTCTTGAGACCTTAGCTCCTGATACCAATTGAAGGTTGTGGTAGGCTTAGAGAAGGGGGGGTTGAATCTATGCCTTGCTGTTTTGACCCTTTTTAATCAAAGTTACAAATCTGATTCTGTTTGAACTCAGCAGCGGAAATTTATGAGACAATTTATTTTTGTCTCATGATTATCAGAAAACAGAACATAACAGAGAAGAAAAAGCTAACACCAGCATATATCCTGGTTCGGTTGCTTTGTGCTATGCAACCTACATCCAGTCTCCTCCACAAATGTGGAAGAATTTCACTATAGTTAACTGTATTACATACACCAATTTCACACTCAAGTTCTAACCTAACTTGACATTGGCTATGCTAACACCTAACTATTTACTCTTAGTGCTAACCCAACTAAGAAAGGGATACCAAACAGGTTCAAAATACAATACACTTAACCAACCTAAAGAAATCTGAAAATAACTCTAGGCTTTTCTCTCAAGTGTGTCTCTCAGTCCTTTTCACTCATGGCTTTTTCTCAAGCTTTCTCACAATGCCTTTTCTCTCAAAAAATTACAGAAAGATAAGCTTAGAAAAGTACATTACAATCAGAAAAACATGAAGGAGATTGACTTCATCAACAGCCTCTGTGCTATGCGAAAAACCAGATTTGCAAGCCTCTGATTTAGTTCTTCATACTGGCGGAATGCACCTTTGAATAGGTAACACTGTCCAGTTAGTTGAACTTCTTCAAAGAGCTTTTTCAGAACAAACACCTCAAGTTTACTGGTTATCTCTCCTTGCTTCAGAATGAACAACAAGCTTCTTTTTATCTCCTTGCATGTTCCTTGGTTCTTCCTCCAAGGTCAACATCTTGAGCCTTGAGCTTCACCAACCACAGATTCACTTTTTCTCCTTAATCATCAAAGTAGAACCGTTCCTTCTGACTTTTCAACTTGACCGAAAGCCACAAAGGAGTAACCGAAATTGTTTTCCAATGGTCAACCAAATCTGAACCCTTGAACACCAACTTGGTCCCCAAGTTTTGATTAAGACCGTAGATACACAGCAGAATAGGGCAGAGAACAACTTTCCCTTTAAAGCCATTTTCGGATAGAGCAGAGAGTAGGGAAGAAAGGATGAAGATCTGATGCATGCAAGATGATATTGTTTACCTTTCTTAAGCTTGATTTAGCTTGGGATTTCTGTTTTAGCTTCTGTGCTTCAAGCTTCAACTCTCTCTCTCTCTTGCTTCTTTGGTTAATGGCTTATGGAAGAAGCTTTTCTTCTCTTTCTCTTTCTCGCTTTTTCTGAAATCTTGATGTGACTTGATTAGAAGGAAGAAGAGCATTGCTTTTAGTTAAGCAAGAGAGAGGGAATTTCAATTCTGAAACCAGTTCGGGCTTGGGTCGGGTATTAGTATGCATGGCCCGATTTAATTTCTTTGGTTTCTTCCTTTGCTTTTGCTTGGGCTCTTTATTTTGCTTTCAGCCCAATATTCTTTGCTGAATGCCTTTTATTCCATTTGGGCTATTAACATTTGGCCTGCAACAATAAACAATTAGTTAATAAGTAGATATAATTAATCAACACTAATTATTTATTTTGCTCAAAAATAATGTTTGTCATCATTAATTAATTTAGTTAATTTCTTAACTCAACATTATTATTATGGTTAAAGATCCCTGGTGAACTAGTCCCTATTCATTCTGGCCATTGATAAAGTAAAAGGAATTGTACTTGTTTCATTAGATTCTGTGAAGTATTGGCAATATTGCGTAGTGTTGTATGGCATAATAGTTTGATACTTGATTCAGAGTTGAGTTTACTTTGATTAGAAAAATTGTAATTGTATTCAAATATTGTTGACTTTACTTGCTTTATTGTTTCATGTTTCATGATTAAAGATTGCATGAGACAAATTGAAATTAAATCAAATACCTTTAACAAAATATTCATGTTTTTTAATGGTAGGTGAAACACTTTTAATTGACTAAGTTGTTTAATATATTAGAACTAAGCCCCAACTGAATTGTCTGTAATCTTTTTTTACTATTTTCAATTTATTGAAGTTCTTGTTGTTTTTAACCATTGTTATTTTTCTACCTGAGCCTTGGCTGCTGCTTCCCAATATTCTTCTCAACTCTTCGAGACACTCTTGTGATTTGGGGAAATTGGAGCTTCTAGATTTTATTTAAAATTTTTGGGGGTTAAATTGATGCCTTCAAAAATTTTGCCATGTCATCTAACTGCAAAGGTGCCAGGTGTCAACGAAAATTGGCAGCTCAGCTTTTCGGTGACGGAAAACGCCGGAAGGGCCAATTTGAGGCTCGGGTCAAAATTTCAGGATACAATTAGGATAAATTGAAACCTAAAAGACTAAATTGAGTTGGGAGTCAAATTTCAGGAAATGTGTTGTGCAATCACTTTTGAAAATGTGTTGTGCAATCACTTTTGAATCCAACCTACGATGATCTTGTCCCATCGAAGTTTGCATGCAAGTATGAGGACCAGTGTATCTCCTAACCTCCCACCTTTCTTGCTTTCGGCGATATGATATAAGTATGCTCTAATTACAACCGGGTCCGAACTGGATACATCTTGCATTGTACCTCCAATGGTCACTCTCTACTATTTTATACTCCACAACCTTCCTGATGCTGTACTGCTTAACTGCCAACATGACTTCTTCCTTGTTCCCAAATTGTTGTCCAACCTCAAACTCGTTGCTTGGGTCTTCTTCAGGACCTCCTTGGGTAAACGACTAATCCGAAGTCATTACATCGAGATTCAACCTAGTGAAATGATTCGGCCGGTCATATGGTTGAGAAATGGCAGGCTGTGTTAGAGCAATCTGTGTGTCACCATAGTAGTTCATCTCCTCTTCCTCGTCCCCATCATCAGAGATTTTGGGTGGTTCTTCATCAGCATCGTCTCCATCATCGGGGTTGACTTCATACTGCTCCATCATCGGATCTCTAATAGCATAACTGTCATGACTTTCAAGACCGTTATCCATTACGTCAACGTTACGAACTTCAACATTAGACCTTTCCTGACTACCCACAGATGGCATATTTAGATCTACCATCGTCTTTCTGATAGTTCGTCTAACAACGCCACTCGTCGGACTATCATCGACAGTATCTGCAGATGATCCTCAGCCACCAAAGTCAACAAGAAACACGTATAGTTCCAACAGATGAATATTGGTCCATCGGTTGTGCCACGACCTTATAAGCCGTACGTCCTCGTCGTCGCGCAACCGGTACCTAATTCAAAACAATAGAAATATCGCTCACAACGATGGTCTGATAAATATACCAGTAACAGAGACAAAGACAACACAACTATAATATATATTTTATAAAACAAATTGCCATCTAACTCGGTCGGATATCTGTAGTAAATTTTTTTCACCCTTTTAGATTCCTGCTGTCCGATGGCATACAATATCAAATTCTTCAAAGCTGTTAAACTGTTGACCTCCGGTGTCATATACATAATTATCGGCTGGCCCAATCTAAAGACAATTGAACATTCTTCATCATACACTATTTCACCATCGTAATGAATGGATAACAATAGATTTCCTGACATCGTAGCGATAACGTGTTAGTGAGGAAGAAAGTAATTATAGAAGTTGTGGCTGCTTGATCTCCAATAGACCTGCTTTTATCTCCGATTTCATCATAGAGTTTGCCGGGGGTGCGGCGAACTTGTTGTTAATCCAAAAAAAAAATTGTATTTTTGAAAATAAAGCTGAAAATTCGTTTTGGAGAAAATAATTATTTATTTTATTTTATAAATGAAAAAAAATAAAAAATTATCAGTTCCAAAGAATTAAGCATAAGACAATAAGAAAAGTAACATTGAAGACAACTAGCACACTCCACACCATTCTTGCTATTAGTTAATAACCTGATGATATGCATTGATATTATAGTTAACTAATTTCCACAAAGACTAGTTACCGTTGGTCACCCTTGTGCTATTTGAATATTGTGTTTCAACCTTCAAATAAGAATATAAAAATGAAGTAAATAGCAAAGCCAGCTATGAACTCCACGCGATGTCAACGTCTTTTTTGCTGAGGAACGAACCTTCGTCATACCTTGCAAGCATTAATTTCTATCACATTTTCACCTTACACCACCATTATTTTTACTAATAATGATATTCATTTGATATAATATAATATGATGACCCTACTTTAATTTCCACAAAGACTATTATCCGGTGGTCAAAACAGATTTTCAAGAGAGCCTGGAGATGAAATTCTGAGGTCAATATTTTTTTGTTAATCTACTTCGGGCTGGGTTTTTTTTTTCAAATTGACACATACATCATTGTATAAAAAAATGGATGGAACATTGCTTATGGGATGAATTCCTAGCATGAGTGATCATTTTATGATTGATATAGGTAGACTCTATAAAACGTTGAGTCACATCCTTTTGTTTTTGGAAGATTATTTACCCAAATTAATGTAAAAGAGAGTTATTTTTACCGTCGTGACATTACGTAATTCAATGCACGTGTAAAATTAGTTTATACTGGAAATGCATTAAATTAAGTTCAATAAGAAATAACATAAAAAGCAAGAAAGATCTAAACAGAGAAAACAGAATTCCAATTGCTTGTACTGATGATGTTCTAATATTACATTGAACTTGTTAAATATCTTTTTCTTGACAAACGTATGTTTGTTTTCACTATTACCAACCCAAGTAAATGTTAGGTTCCAAAAAATAATAATAACATCAACATGAGCTGCTCCTCACTAATATTAGCATCAAGAGTATCCAGATGCGCATTTTAAATAGAAGCAACCTCAGTGAGCGATAAAAATTGTAGAAGACCGAATAAAGATTTACTTCATCTGACAAACAAATTATGGACCATCTTATTATTAGATAAATAAATATTTGTTTAAAATGGACAAGGCCAAAGAAAATGTTGAAGGTTGGTTTATATGTAAAAGGAAAAGTATTTATATTCTTTACAAAGTGAAAGGGTTCAGTTAGCCATATTTCAAAGTCTTAAAGTAAATTCAAAGGGGCAATTAGTGTAGAACCGGCACAAACATATATACTATTATAATTTGACCTTTGCAATGTGTAATATCAAATGTCACGATCTTGTTTCTATGGTTTAATAAACTAAAGTTGATTCATCTGACCAATCCCCTAATTTAACTTGGATATGACTTGCATATTTATGCCACAGTTGAAGCCTTCCTCAACTTGCAGTTTGTTTGCATCTTAGAGACTTAAAAAGACACAATAAAAGTTCCAAACAAACTCTTAAACTAAGACTAAGGCATTAAATTATTAAGTAAGACAACTACCATGCATTCTTGTTATTAATAACTTCATAATAATATAATATGTTACCGGCCATGATATACATACAAAAATCTGGTGCCAAAATGCTCTTAAGTTTTATATAGTTTCCACAAAGTCTAGTAGTTCAATTGGTGACACGGAAACAACACCACTTGCAAGAAAGAATTAAAAAATGAGTTATACCAAAAACGTGGCGAAAAAGTAAGCGTAGCAATTGATACCAAAAAACGTGGCTATAGAAAATTGTCCACAGTTGAACAGGTGACCATTTGAAAAGCGTGACCAGTTATAGTCACATTTTTCAGCTTTTCAGTACACTTCAAAACATGGTAAAAGACAAATTTTCTTGCAGTAATATAACCGAAAAAGAAAAAAAAACTGAAGATGGATTATGTTTTACAAATGTAACCTTAATTACTTCATGTATCAGAGTATCAATTCCATAAGTAATCTGCAGAATTTAGCATCATGATCTTAACAAGTTTTCTAATCTGACTGCTCAAAGAATTGTATTTATTATTGATTGCATATTTCACTGTCAGTGATTTTTGGTATCTGTTACGGTCCGGCCCAAACCACGAACGGGTCAGCCCGACCCATCGAGAACCCGACCCGAGCGGTCGAGTCCTCAACACTCGCCACGGTGTCTGGACACACGTCCTCGCCATTCTCTCAACACAGTTGAGGAAGCTTCGAGGAAAATGGGCCTGTCCCCTCAGGGCCCACCTCTGACACGGTATAAATAGGGAAGGACTTGCCCTTCCCTCGAGGTACGTCACATATCCTACCTAACCCCTTTCTCGCCTGCACACTGACTGACTAGAGCGTCGGAGTGTCTTTGCAGGTGACCCCCCCACTCTCCATCATTCCACAAAGAGAGCTCGGCTACTCGTCAGACCCGGTCTCGGCACGTTCGTTCTAGACGAAGCAATCCTGCCCTTTCACACCTCAACCCGAACCGTCCGGTAACCGCAGTCCCGAACATTGGCGCCGTCTGTAGCGACTTATTCGCTGCAATGGAAGTTGTGCCGGGCCTTGGTGATCCAGGCCGAGCAGCAGGCGCAGAAGGAACGGCCTCTGTCGCTTCACCGGGAGGACGACGAAGGTCCCCTCGGCAACGCATCGAACCGCGCACAAGAACGCGTGAGGTGCGACCTTTCGGAGGAACTGGCGGTGACAGCGCACGTATAATGCAAGAGCTACGCCACAGAGTTCAGAATCTGGAGCGACAACTAGCCGACCAGGAGCACGACCGACGGACCATCGATCCCACTTACTCCCCGTCTCCAGAGAGCCGGGACAGGGACTCCCACCGGAGTCATCCCTGGCGCGCCTCCGCTTCTAGAACGGAAGCGGAAAGCACCCGAGAGGATTCTCCCATACCGAGAAGACGAAACGACACAATCATCTACTCCCGAGGCAAGGAAACGCGCCACACGGGACGAGATCGTGAAGACGGGGAAGGAAGGCCTGCGAGAATGCGGCAACCCGTGATAATGGGCGCCACTCCGTTCCATCGGTCTATCCTTGAGGTCCGATTGCCGAAGCACTTCGACAAACCAACGGACATGAGGTACGATGGAACCCAAGACCCTTTGGAACACCTCACGGCTTTCGAGGCTAGAATGAATCTGGAGGGAGTAGGGGACGAGGTGAGGTGCCGGGCCTTCCCAGTCACTCTAGCCGGAACTGCGATCCGATGGTTTAACGGCCTCCCGCAAGGATCCATCTACGAGTTTTCGGACATCAGTCGTGCCTTCTTGGCCCAATTCACAACGCGGATAGCGAAGGCAAAACACCCGATCAACCTGCTCGGGATAACCCAAAGGCACGGGGAGCCGACCAGGAAATACCTGGACCGCTTCAACGATGAATGTTTAGAAATTGACGGCCTAACCGACTCAGTCGCCAGCCTCTGTCTGACAAACGGCCTCCTGAACGAGGATTTTCAAAAACACCTCACCACGAAACCGGTTTGGACGATGCACGAAATCCAAACGATGGCCAAGGAATACATAAATGACGAGGAAGTCAGCCAGGTCGTGGCCGCCAATAAACGGCACTACGGCTACAATCAACCGAGGCAACAGGGTAACGGAGAGAGGCAGAAAGAACAAGCCAAAGAAGGAGGGCCGAGCAAGGCACCCAGACCGTTTCCCCGAATCAGGAAGTTCACAAACTACACTCCACTCACTCTCCCCATCATGGAAGTTTACCAGCAAATAGCCGAGAAAGGGATCTTGTCAAAGCCCCAACCACTCAAAGACCGTACGGGGGGAAACAAGAGCCTCTACTGTGACTACTACAAAGGCTATGGACACCAAACACAAGACTGCTTCGATCTGAGGGATGCACTAGAGCAAGCCATAAGGGACGGTAAACTCTCGGAATTCTCCCATCTTATAAGGGAACCGAGGAGGCGACATCGAGACCAAGACGAGGAAGAAAAGACCCGGTCGACAAAGCGACGACAAGAGCCAGAAGACAGAGACCAGGGTCTTACTGTGATAAACGTAGTGACCGCCAAAAACGCGGCACCAAGGTCGAGATCGGCACACAAGAAAGACGCCAAGATCTTGGCGGTCTCCTCCGTGCCGATGCGAAGCTCGAAGAAGCCCCCATCTATCTCCTTCGGCCCGGAAGATTAGTGGTTCGACGAGGCCACTGAAAATCCACCCATGGTCATCACGGCCAGGGTGGGAACAGGACTTGTAAAGCGAATCCTTGTTGACACGGGGGCGGACTCGAACATTATGTTCCGCAATGTGTTCGACGCACTGGGATTAAAGGACACCGACCTATCGACTCATCAGCACAGGGTTATCGGATTAGGCGACCACTTCATCAAGCCAGATGGAATAATATCCCTTCCGATTTCTGTGGGACAAGTCCGAGGCCGAAGATCGGCAATGGCGGAATTCGTGGTTCTCCGAGATTCTACGGCCTACAACTTCATCTTGGGGAGGAAGACGATTAACGATATCAAGGCAATAATCAACACAAAGCTACTACTTATGAAATTTGTTGCCGACGACGGATCTATAGGGTCCATAAGGGGAGACCTAGAAACGGCGGTCGCCTGCGACAACGCCAGCCTCTCCCTAAGGAAGAAATCTAAAGAGGCGTCAGGGGTGTTCCTGGCTGACTTGGACGTCAGGGTAGACGACAAGCCCAGGCCGGAACCGGAGGGGGACTTGGAGAAGTTCAGGGTCGGTGACACAGAGGACAAGTTCACGTTTGTCAACAGAAATCTCCCGCAAGAACTAAAGGAACCCTTGGTAGAAATGATCAGGACCAATGGGGACTTGTTCGCATGGACACCAGCCGACATGCCGGGCATAGAACCCAAAGTCATGTCACATCATCTAGCCGTTAAAGCGGAAGCCCGCCCGGTGGCCCAGAGGAGGAGAAAGATGTCGCGCGAAAGGGCAGAGGAGGTGGCCAGGCAGACGGCCAGCCTCCTTGAAGCGGACTTCATTCGGGAACTAGACTACTCGACCTGGCTCTCGAACGTAGTACTAGTAAAGAAGCACAATGGTAAATGGAGAATGTGCGTAGACTACTCCGACCTCAACAAGGCGTGCCCCAAAGACAATTTCCCCCTCCCCAACATAGATGCCCTCGTCGACGCGGCGGCGGGATACCGATATTTGAGCTTTATGGATGCCTACTCCGGCTACAATCAGATACCGATGCACCGACCCGACGAGGCTAAAACAACATTTATAACACCTGGAGGAATCTTCTGCTTCAAGGTAATGCTGTTCGGCCTAAAGAACGCGGGAGCGACATACCAAAGACTGATGAACAAAATATTTGGTAACCTCATTGGCAAGACGGTGGAGGTTTATGTGGATGACATCCTCGCAAAGATTGCGCGACCTGACGACCTCCTGAATGACCTGAGAAGTGTGTTCGCGTCTCTCCGATAACACGGTATGAGACTTAATCCCCTCAAATGCGCCTTCGCCATGGAAGCTGGAAAGTTCCTAGGGTTCATGATAACCCAAAGAGGGGTAGAAGCTAACCCGGAGAAATGCCAAGCGGTGCTCCAGATGAAGAGCCCGGGTTGTATCAAAGATGTCTAGAGGTTGGCAGGGCGGCTGACCTCGCTATCCCGTTTTCTCGGAGCTTCAGCAACAAAGGCCTTACCTTTCTTTAACCTCATGAAGAAAGGAATAGCATTCGAATGGACGCCCGCGTGCGAAGAAGCCTTTAGACATTTCAAGGAAATCCTAGCGGCACCCCCTGTACTCGGAAAGCCAAAAGACGGAGAGCCGCTATACTTATACCTCGCCATAACAGGGGAAGCCCTGGCTGCGGTTCTAGTACGAGAGGAAGGAAGGGCTCAACAGCCGATCTATTTTGTGAGCAGAGCCCTACAAGGGGGCAGAACTAAGGTACAACAAACTGGAAAAGCTAGCTCTGGCACTCTTGACCAGTTCGAGGAGGCTAAAACAGTACTTCCAAGGTCACCAGATTGTCGTAAGGACGGACCAAGGAATCTGGCAAGTACTCCAGAAACCGGATTTGGCTGGAAGGATGATGACATGGTCCATCGAACTCTCCCAATACGACAAACGGTACGAGCCTCGACAAGCAATCAAGGAGCAAGCGATGGCGGATTTCCTGGTAGAAGTGACGGGAGAACCAACCGAAGAAACGGGCACACGGTGGAGGCTCCATGTGGACGGGGCCTCCAACCAGACGTCTGGGGGCGCCGGGATCATCCTAGAGAGCCCGGTCGGGGTCGTGTACGAACAGTCGATCAAGTTTGAATTCCCCGTTTCAAACAACGAAGCGGAATATGAAGCCCTTATAGGAGGCTTAACCCTAGCGGCGGAGGTCGGGGCAACAAGGTTGGAGATATGCAGCAATTCACAGGTCGTCACCTCCCAAGTAAACGGGAGCTACCAAGCCAGGGACTCGCTATTACAAAAGTACTTGGACAAAGTCAAGGATTTGAGCCGAAAGTTTGAGGAAGTCACGATCCACCACGTTCCGAGAGAAAGGAATACACGAGCAGACCTCCTATCGAAATTGGCTAGCACAAAACCGGGAGAAGGCAACCGATCTCTAATCCAAGGAATGATGAAGGAACCGGCAGTCACCCTGCACCTCTCGAAGCTAAGCCCCTCGTGGTTGGACCCCATCACCGATTTATTAGAAAATGGCAGACTTCCCGACAGCGAAAATGATGCTAAGAAACTGAGAAGGGAAGCAGCCAGATACGCGATCATCCAGGGTCAATTGTTCAGGAAAGGATTCAACCAGCCCCTGCTGAAATGCTTGCACCTCGACCAGACGGATTACGTCCTCAGGGAAGTCCATGAAGGGTGCTGCGGCCATCACATAGGAGGCAAAGCCCTAGCAAGAAAATTAATTCGAGCCAGATACTATTGGCCGTCAATGATGGCTGACTCCAAAGAATTCGTTAGGAAGTGTGTCAAATGCCAAGAAAACGCCAACTTCCACAGAGCACCGGCCTCCGAGCTTAGCTTGCTAACGTCCTCCCGGCCATTCTCACAATGGGGAGTTGACCTCTTAGGACCCTTCCCGGTTGGCCCCGGGCAAGTCAAGTACCTTATAGTCGCTATTGACTACTACACCAAATGGGTAGAGGCCGAGCCGCTGGCCAGCATATCCTCGTCCAATTGCAGGAAATTCATGTGGAGGCAGGTGATAATACGGTTCGGTATCCCGAAAACCGTCATCTCGGACAACGGAACACAGTTCACCGACAAGAAATTCACAGAATTCCTCACCGTCCTGGGCATAAAACAGAGGTTCTCCTCGATGGAACATCCCCAAACAAACGGGCAGGTCGAGTCCGCAAACAAGATCATCCTGCTAGGACTCAAGAAGCGGCTGGACAATAAGAAGGGTGCTTGGGCCGACGAGCTCACCTCGGTCCTCTGGTCCCACCGTACAACCGAGCAATCTTCCACTAAAGAGACCCCCTTTCGACTAACGTATGGGCTAGATGCGGTAATACCCGTGGAAATCGGGGAGCCGAGCCCACACTACTTCTGAAGGGAGTAGAGGAAGTTGTAGAGAAGGACCTGATAGATGAAGCCAGGGAGATGGCCCACTTGGCCGAAGCAGCGCTAAAGCAAAGAATGGCCCTGCGCTACAACGCCAAAGCACTCAAAAGAAAATTTGAAGCAAACGACCTCGTCCTAAGGCGCAATGACGTCGGCCCGACGACCCCGGGAGAAGGCAAACTGGCAGCAAACTGAGAAGGACCCTACAGAGTCAAAGAGGTGATCGGTAAGGGCGCATACAAGCTGGAAAAGCTCAACGGCAAAGAGATCCCGAGGACATGGAACGCAGATAACTTAAGAAGGTTTTACTCCTAAGTCACTTACTTTGTAATAGCACCTCAATGCCTTTGTTACAGTGATAAAATTTGCTTAATTACCAATTGCTATGCTTGCCTATGTTTTACTATTATGTGTTTAACCTTTTTGAGCGACCACCATGCAAACGAGGATACGCGGCCTCGGGACTGATCACCCCGGGAGCCCCCTAGGCCAAGAACATAATAAACGGCCACAACACGAAAAAACGCCGTAACGGCAAAGGCGAGTAAACCAACAGATTGAAAAATAAACATGCGCGCAAACAAACCAACAAACCCACTAACGGGCACAAAAGTTTCGATTCGAACAACGGTTCAACAGAAAAGAAGAGTTCGGCATTACAAATATCACTTCTTCGGCATGTTGACGACCTTCCCATCCTTGATGGTCTTAAAGACGCCAATTGCCGACACATCGAAATCAGGGGCAATGATCTTCACTTGAGCTTTAAGGGCTTCTTCAGTCATGAAAATCGCATTCTTACCCTGCTCCTTAACCTCTTGTGCCTCTGCTTGAACACCTCGGCCTCGTCCCGAGCGGACTTAGCAGTCGCAACCGCGTCATCCCGTTCCTTCTCCAAAGCGGCCACCCGACCCTGCGTGGCGCTCAGCTAGCTCTTCAGGGTCATCTCTTGCTCCGTCAGACGAGATACAAACGCGTCGGCAGTTTTTAACTTCTCCTCGGCCGACGCAGTCTTTTTCTCGGCGGCCTCGAGCTTATTCCCCACCTCGACCAGTTGCCCTTGAAGCGTTTCAACTTGAGTTTTGTACTTGTTGTTGGCAGCGACTGCGGACTCAAGCTTCCGACGAAGCGAGGCCATACCCGAAAGTTCAAACTCAGCCTTCCGGGCTATGGCCGCACCGCGAAGGAGGGTGCGGTACATCCATCGTGCCTGCCCCGAGAGGTCAGTGCCATGGAAATGTTCCTCCGTGCCGGGAAGCAACTGAGCATCTATGAACGCTCCGGCATCAAAGTTCCTTTCCATGACAGTCAAGACCCCCTCGGGACTAGACTGCGACCTCTGTCTCTTGGGGGTAGGAATGACAGACAGCTCTTCCTCCTCCTCCCGACGTGAAGAAGACGAGTGCCCAGGAATAGGTACTTCCTGAGGGATTGGGGACACGGACGTCGGAGTGGCAACATTCGTGGTCATGGCGACGTCGGGAGGAGGGGGTGCCATCTGGGCTGCCCCGCCAGTAGGAACCGCCGCCGATTGTCCCCCGGTCTCTTCGCCTTCGTCCTCTTGAAGGAAGGTATGGAACAAGTTCTCCATGCCAGTCACTTCGGCAGAAAGTCCTACTACAAACAAGAAATGAACAAGTTAGTGAAAGCAAGAGTAAACAATCATGCAAACGACTACACGACAAGAGCAACTCACGAATATAATCTCGGGCGGCCTCTCGGTTACCCATTAGGAGATGAGGATTCACATTATTTCTCCCAAGAACTGCCCACAATATGTCGGTTATCCTCCGATCCACAGCCGACATCCCTTTGTAAGTAACCTTGATAAAAGGATTAGACCCCGCCCCGAAGCTCCAGTATGTCGGGATAAGGCGCTCCTTTTCTAAGGACAACCAAAAAAGGTGACGACCCTTAACTGGATGGACTTTAAAATACTTGTCCTTGAACCCATGATAGGAGTCCTCGAACAAGCCGAAAATCGTCCGGCCTTGGGCAGACCGGAAGGACATGAACCCTTTCTTATGTTTCCCCTCCTTCGAAGGGTTCGTTAGATTAAAAAAATAGAGGAAGACATCGACGGAGATCGGTAGCTCCAAGTATTCGCACACCATCTCGAAGCAGCGGATGGAAGCCCAACTGTTCGGATGCAGCTGAGATGGCGCCACCGAGATCCGATTAAGAAGGCCCATCTGGAAGGGAGAAAAAGGGATGCGAACCCCAACTTGGGTGAACATGGCCTTATAAAACCAGATCCAATCGGCAACCCGGGGAGTGTTGAAGTTAATCTCATACAGCCACTCGTGAGGAGCAGGGACATAAACGTCGTAATTAGCCTCCTCATCGGTACCCCCACACAGGTACTCGGCCTGACGGAATTCCATGAGCTCCTCCTCACCCATCTGGTTGGGGGAGTCCCTAAGGTCAGAAACAACCCAGGCATATGGGTCATAACCCACGGCGGAACTAGAAGCCTGGCTAACGACACGAGGCATACCTACAGTGGGGGCACCGCTCGGTTAGTCCATGAGGTCGGAAGCCAGGAAAAATCCAAAAAGCCATACGTCATCTACCCCACAACCCAAACTAAGTATAGCTAAAAGGGAGACCAAATAAGACCAAGGCCAGAATGGTAACCCCCCATGGCACACCATATTCGATGGAAAGAGAGTATGTCTATTCACAGAGGTAAAAACAAGCACAAAAGATGCCTATAATAAACATGCAAAAAACCATTGAGGCAGAAGGAAAATGGTGATTACCTGGATTATTAGGAAAATTCGAGCAGGAACGAAACGCGCTAGAACGATGGAAAGAACTTCTGGACGATGGGGAATGCAAGAAGAAGGAAGAACAAAAATGATCAGAAGAAATAAGTGGGGAAGAGAAAAATGCGAAACTGTTTAAAACTACCGTAGGGAAAGCGCGAAAGGCCTGGGGGCAAAATAGTCTTTACGTACGGGGTTTTTCAACTCTTTATGAGCATTCAATGCCCCGCGCGAGAAACGAGGCGATGAATGAACGCCCCGAATTAAGAACGGACACGCATGCGAGTGGCGCGTCTCCCACACGAACGACCGACCTAGCGACTACGAAGACAGAAGCAACTCGCCACCAACAGCCCACGCGGCTGATTGCTGGCGCGTGGGGGCACTGTTACAGTCCGGCCCAAACCACGAACGGGTCGGCCCGACCCATCGAGAACCCGAACCGAGCGGTCGAGTCCTCAACACTCGCCACAGTGCCTGGACACGCGTCCTCGCCATTCTCTCAACACAGTTGAGGAAGCTTCGAGGAAAATGGGCCTGTCCCCTCAGGGCCCACCTCTGACACGGTATAAATAGGGAATGACTTGCCCTTTCCTCGAGGTACGTCACATATCCTACCTAACTCCTTTCTCGCCTGCACACTGACTGACTAGAGCGTCGGAGTGTCTTTGCAGGTGACCCCCCCCACTCTCCATCATTCCACAAAGAGAGCTCGGCTACTCGGCAGACCCGGTCTCGACACGTTCGTTCCAAGCGAAGCAATCCTGCCCTTTCACACCTCAACCCGAACCGTCCGGTAACCGCAGTCCCGAACAGTATCAATATTAGTGTGGAATATATTTTTCATTTAGATTTTTTGTCATGCAAGTATGTTTGCTACTAACTATCATATTTTCTTTTACAAAATTTACATATTTGCTTCTTCACACGATAAACATAGCAGTGGATCGTGTCCAATAGTATTTTTTTTTAAATTTAATGTATCTAACAGTAATAACTGTGTAATAGTTAAAATATAAGTGGTTTACTCCTTGTTTAAGGAGAGTTGGGTTTTAGCTTTATGATTTTTTTATTTTTTGTTATCTATATATAAAAAAGTATTTCCAAAAAAAGAAAATTTATATATATCTACATATATATATATATATATATATATATATATATATATATATAGGGGTGAACATGGGTCAGATTGGTTCGAATTTAGGGTGAAATTCAAATTAGAACCGAACTAATTGAATTATAATTATTGGTTCGGTTTGATTTGAATTTATGTTTTTTTTGTGTATGTATTCGAACCAAACCAAATAGATTAAAAATGGATTGGTTCAGTTTGGATAGTTGGATACCCGATGGAATAGAAATTCATAAAAAACAAATTTTTTATCTTAAAAATTTTTAAGTACAATAAACATGTAAAATCAATAAAAATAATCCAAACATGTTAAACACCAAATATATTAAAATCTAAACACATTAAATACAGTGAGAGTGGCTGCACTTGGAGAATAAGTGCTTTCAACAACAGTATCACTTACAGGTAAGGTGAGGTTTGAGAAAGTTCCGTTAGGATTTACTCCATAGGGTGGGAAAACTGCTACTAGTGTTACGGTTACTGAGTGAGAAATTAAAAATCATTAAAAAGTATATCTAAATTTTTTAAATTTTATTTTTTTTGTTTAGTTAATATATAGTTTGGGTCTACGGATTGATTCGGGTTCCGCACTCCCAAAAACGTTACCCGAACCAATTTCTAAAAAGAGGCATTGATTTGGTTCAGATTGAACCCGATTACCCATTGATTTCAAAACCGATTTAATTGGTTCGGTTCGAATTCGGACGGGTAATCGGGTACTCGCTACCCATGCTTACCCCTATTGGTATCACCCACTTAAAATACTAGTATTAGTAAAAAAAAATTTTGTTCAAATTTGTATAATATATATACAAATAATTTTAAAATTTTTTAAATTATGATAATTATTTAAATTTTAAGATACTTATAGTATTGTATGATTTTTTTAATTTTATTCTTAATCAAGTACCCAATTACTTAAACCGATCCAATCCGAATTTAATCGGTTCGGATCCACTTATTAAAAATCACAAGCATAAGAAATTAAAAAACGGTACTAGCTATTACCTTGGTCGTGGTAAAAGTTTGAAACCCTCCTCAAGTTGCAATTTTAATTTGTCGCATCTCTCACGGAATCAAAAACACAAAAAATTATCGGATTCTTTTCATTTATAAAATAAAATAAATAATTATTTTCTTCAAAACGAGTTTCCAGCTTTATTTTCAAAAATACGATTTTTTTGGGATTAACAGCAAGTTCACCGTCTCTCCCGGGCAAACTCTATATAAATTATGAAGTTCGCCGCACCCCTAGCGAGCTCTATAATTTATATAGAGTTCGCCGCCCCCCCCCCCCCCCGGCGAACTCTATGATAAATTCGCCACACTATATATACTGGTGAGACCATTTTGGCTTGTTGCTTTCTTCTTCTATTCTCTCCTCCAAATTTTCTCTGTTACTTTTTTCTGCCTTTTCGACATCCGTAAAGTTTAGTGTGGACGATTGTCGCTGTTCCAGGTTAGAAAATAATAATCTATTTTTTTATGTTAACTTGGTTTACTGTTTACATGTTGGAGAAAATTGTTAGGTATAGATCGTTTGTTAGTTAGAATAACAGATTTATTGTCTACATGTTAGTTAGTTAGACGTACTTTTTAGTGTTGTTATGTTAGGTATATTATTTTATATCACCATTTTTTAGTATAGTGGCTGTCTATCAACATATTAAAGAATATAAGAAAGTATATTATTAGATAATTTAGTTAGAGGTATAACATTGCATTGTGAATTAGAAGGTAATTACGTGAGTAATAAACTTTAGGGTTGAGTTAGTTATAAATTAATTACTTACATGATGACGTCAGTTAAATAGGGTAAGCTTAAAATTAGTAGGTTTATAAGCCATTTTTTATTTAGTTTATTTTTTAATAATGTAGTATGTGATTTTATTTTACTAGATTGTGTTTCGATGGAGCAGCATTTATTAGGTTATGAGTATGAGATGTATAGATTGGATCAAGCTGAGCACATTGCTGGGAGGCTTGATCAAGTGGTATGATTTTTAACCTCTTTTTTTATTTTATTGTATTGAAGAATAAGTGAACTTGCTATTGTATTTATTCACGGTAACGTTTTTTATTAAAAAAAAATTTCCGTTTGGTAGGCGCCTCGGAACTTGCGCACCAGACGGAACTTGATGACACGGCCGCCAGAGCAGATTAGGCCATATCTAAGACGAGCCAGGTTTGAGTACGTTGCATACATGGTTGAGTTCGAGCATGATTGGTCGCTTGCCTCGGCATTGATAGAGAGGTGGCAGCCTGAGTTTCATACATTTCATTTACCGTGTGGGGAGATGACTATCACCCTACAGGACGTGGCATATCAGTTGGAACTCAGGATTGATGGTGATCCTGTGAGTGGATGCATAGGTGGGTGGGAGCAGCACCACCAGGGACGGACCATTGAGGAGTTATGTGAGCAGATACTGGGTGTCGTTCCTGGCCCAGAGGACAGACAGTCACAGACGAAGTGGACTGTCAAGCTCACTTGGTTCCACAACACGGTTTGTAGAGAGCTAGAGCAGGATGCCACAGAGGAGCGGCTGAGGAAGTATGCAAGAGGATACATCATGCAGTTGATAGGTGGCATCCTCTTTCCCGATGCATCTGACTCTTGGGTGCATATCAGGTGGCTTCCCCTGCTGGAGGACCTTGATGCATGTGGCCGGTTGTCGTGGGGTTCGGCTGTGCTGGCATGGATGTACTAGCAGATGTGTCGGGCCGCGGAGCATGGTCAGCGCAATTTGGAAGGATGCGTCAGCTTGATGCTTTCTTGGGCCTACCACCGTATTCTGTTAGTACGGTCCGATAGGTTTGATGCTCATCGCTTTCCCCTGGTCGAGAGGTATTATAAACACTTACCAAAGTTATTTAACTCATTATTAAGTTGTTTATTAATAATAAAGGCTAAAATATTATGGTTGTTGGTTGTGTAGGTGGGTTCAGTACTAGCCAGACAATGCCACAGGCGAGAGCAGGCTGAGGCACTACAGGCGTACGCTGAAGGAGATTGGGATGCTGAATGTAAGTTATTAATGTTTAATTTTAAGAAATTAATGTTTAGTTAACTGTTGTAGCTATTGCATATGATTATCTGAATTTCGTCATGCATCTGTGTTCTGTGAACAGGTTGAGTGGACTCCATATGCGGACCCATAGCTGGTTGGGCTTGTTCCACGGCGATAGCAGAGGCGAATGCCTCGGCGGCAGTTGTCTGTCCACTGCTGTGCTTCGGCTTCGCTATCGTCGAGTGGCATCAGGTGGACCAGGTAGTACATCAGTTCGGTGGCCTGCAGCAAATTCCCACTAGGCCATTGAACATTGACGACATGCATAGGCTGGATGGGAGATTCGGTCGCGGCGAGTGGTTCTCGCATCTGCTTGATGATTGGCATGAGATGTGGGATGCTTGGGAATTCTGTGATGACTTTGGAATTTCTCATAATTTTTCATGCCCAAGAACACCTCAACAAAATGGGGTTATTGAAAGAAGGAATAGAAGCCTTCAAGAAATGACTAGGGCTATGTTATGTGAGAATGAGGTTCCTAAATTTCTATGGGCTGAAGCTGTAAATACAACATGTTATATTTTGAATAGGACAATAATTAGAAAAGGGTTGAAAAGAACCCCTTATGAGCTATGGAAAGGAACCCCTCCAAATCTTAAGTACTTTCATGTTTTTGGATGCAATTGTTTTGTACTTAACAACAAAGAAAATCTTGGTAAGTTTGATCTAAAATCTTATGAAGGAATGTTTGTTGGATACTCCACCACTAGCAAAGCCTATAGAATTTACCTTAAAGAACATAGAACCATAGAGGAATCCATATATGTTACTTTTTGTGACTCTAACTTAATTCCCAGTACTGTGATAGATAATGATTCAGATTGTGAAGGAGCTAGAACAAGCAAAGAAAATCCCAAGTCTGCCCAAATTGAAGAATCTGTCAGTCCAAAATTGTCTCGTCAGATTGGAGGAGACATTTCCATTTTGTCTCCTGAGCCAGCACGAAAAACTGAAAAAGTGAGACCAACAAAAACTCATCAAAGCTCAACACCACAAAGGAAGCCTAGAGAATGGAAGTCTATGAGGGGTTATCGTCATGACTTCATCATTGGTGATCCCTCCCAAGGAGTGACAACAAGATCCTCAACCAAAAGACAATCCGAACCAAGCAACTTTGCACTCTTGTCACAAATGGAGCTCAATAATGTGAAAGAAGCTCTTGAAGACCCATCATAGGTCAAGGCCATGCAAGAGGAGCTTGCTCAATTCGACAAGAATGAGGTTTGGACATTAGTACCTCATCCGGATGGTAAAAAAGTTACGGGTACTAAGTGGGTGTTTAAAAATAAACTTGGTGAGGATGGACAAGTTGTTCGTAACAAGGCTAGATTAGTGGCCCAAGGTTACGATCAAGAAGAGGGAATAGATTTTGATGAGTCTTTTGCTCCGGTAGCTAGAATGGAAGCAATTAGATTGCTTCTTGCCTATGCTGCCCATAAGGGTTTCAAAATGTTTCAAATGGATGTTAAATGTGCTTTCCTTAATGGCTTTATTGATAAAGAAGTGTATGTGGCACAACCCCCTGGTTTTGAACATAAAGACTTTCCAAATCATGTTTTCAAACTAACTAAGGCTCTTTATGGTCTTAGGCAAGCTCCAAGAGCTTGGTATGAGAGGCTTAGTGCCTTCTTATTGAAAAATAAATTTCAAAGGGGTACCACGGACACAACTTTATTCATTAAAGCATCTAATGATGATATTCTTCTAGTTCAAGTTTATGTTGATGATATTGTGTTTGGATCGGCCAATGAGTCCTTGTGTGAAGAGTTTGGAAAACTCATGACTAGTGAGTTTGAGATGAGTTTAATGGGAGAGCTTACTTTCTTTCTTGGCCTCCAAATTAAACAAACTCCTAGTGGTACTTTTATTCACCAAGGAAAGTATGCAAAAGAACTTATCAAAAAATTTGGCCTAGAAAACTCTAAACCAATGGGAACACCAATGCATCCAAACACTAAACTTGAAAAAGATGATGATGGAAAAGATGTGGATGAAACACGGTATAGAGGAATGATTGGTTCACTAATGTATCTTACATCCTCTAGACCGGATATTGTTCAAAGTGTGGGTGTATGTTCAAGATTCCAATCTCACCCAAAAGAATCCCATCTTTCGGCTGTTAAGCGCATCATTAGATACATTAAGGGAACATGTGATTATGGCTTGTGGTATCCAAAATCTGATAATTTTTGTGCAGTAGGGTTTTGTGATGCAGATTATGCGGGAGATAGAGTGGATAGAAGGAGCACCTCCGGCATGTGTTGCTTTCTTGGGAGCTCACTCAATATGTGGTCAAGCAAAAAACAAGCCACACTAGCTCTATCCACAGCTGAAGCTGAATACATATCCGCCTCCGCATGTTGCTCACAATTAATTTGGTTAAAAACGTAGTTGGAAGATTACAAATTAAAGATCAATAGTATACCATTATTTTGTGATAACATGAGTGCTATAAATATTTCAAAAAATCCTGTTTTGCACTCAAGAACAAAGCACATTGAAATCAAATATCATTTTATTAGAGAACATGTGCAAAAGGATACTATTGATATTCAATTTGTAAAATCTGAAGATCAACTTGCAGACATTTTTACAAAACCCCTCTGTGAAGACAGATTCTGTTCTCTAAGAAAAAGCTTGGGAATGTTTGATTTAAGTTCTGTTGAAAATCTGTGAAATTCTAACTCTGCTTAGTTTTGTCTCGTAGGAATAGACGAGATAAAAATGCAAGCGTGTTGGAGAAGCTGTAATTAAGTGGTAGGCTACGCAGAATTTATCTCTCATGGGCCCCACAAAATCTCTTTGACCCCACCTTGACCTTTTGATTGGTATCTCACTTTATGATGATCAAAATCTTTTTGTGGTCTTATCAAATCTTATTGGAAGTGGTTATTGTCAAATCAAATCCCTCTCTCCATCTAATCCCTTGATTCTAGGAAACCACCTTTTCAAATTCCTTAAAATCCCTTGGTTAATAACCGCGCCATGATGATCATTAACTTCCCTTTCAATCAACATTTAATGCACCTCTAACTTCTCTCCACTCTCCACACTCTTCGGCCATCTCTTCTTCTTCCAACTCCATATCTTCTCTTCATCATGAGAAAGAAAACGGCTTCTAGGAAGAGTAAACGCATTCATCTCTCTCAAAAGACTCCCTCTCCACAAACTCACACTCATATCCATATTCATTCTACATCTTCATCTTCTCCCTCACCACCATCCAAACATATGGCCACCATGAGAAAGAAAGTAATTGCCCACAAAAGCTCAGGCCGAGGCAAAAATAAGGAGCCAAGTGTTGAGGAAGAATCATCTCACACATCACCCATTGCATCACCACCACCTTCACCGAAGAAAGTCACACCTGGGAAGAGTGCTCAGAAATTAAAAGGATTCGTTCTACACAACACAATGGAACCGGCAAATCTGGAATCTTTGGAGTTCAAGAATAAATTTGCCAAAACTCATTCCCATTATGACCCTGCCAGATTCAACTCTTGCACTTCTTATGAATTCCACAAAGAAGTTTTGCAAAAGCGTCATCTCTGTCTGACTTACCTTGTCAATCTTGAGACTCTTGCCAAAAAGAGAATAAATCTCTCTCCTCTCTTCAAATTGCTTCAATGGATTCCTCTGCTTCACATCCAGAAGCCAGTTTATCCAGGTCTGGTCTGTGAGTTCTACGCCAACATGAGATTTATTGATGGCACCCTCCATTCATATGTGAAAAGAGTTCACATCACTCTTGACACTGCCACCATTGGAACTGCCTTGGGATACAAAGATGAAGGGCCGAGAGCATACATGGCCGAAAGGTGGGACACACAAGTCGGCGTCACCCATAAGGTTGTTCTTCAACACATATGTGAGCATCTCTCAGGCTTGGATGGAAATTTTCCTACTCACAAGACCCTAGGTTCCACCAACTCATTGCTTCACAGGATCATCACCCACATCTTGACTCCTCAAAGCGGGTCTCACAATATAGTAACATATTCTGACTCCCTCATCTTATTTGCACTTGTTACATCTACTCCCATTTCTTTTGGTTATATTATGATCCGCCATATGTGGGACTTGGTCAGGAGCACCAAAAAGGCAAATCTGCCCTATGGTATATTCTTAACGAGTATTTTTGAATTCTTTAAAGTTGACCTTTTGAATGAGGCTGTAGAGAACAAAGTATCAATGGTTAAAGGAGGAGGAGTAGTTAAAGGACCCAAAAGCAAGAAATTCATGGCTTCAGAAAGTGAGTTTGAGGACAGACTTGAGTCCTCTAAGACTACCAAGTCTATCAAAGAAATTCTCACAGAATTTTCAAATATGTCAGAAGTCATGATACAATCTCATAAGGCTACACGTAACCTAGCATATGAATCTGAAAGAGCATGGATGAGATGCAAAGATAGAGTGGGTCTAATGCTGGAAAACTTGGAGAAGGATTTGGGATTTGATGATGAAGAAGATGAAGGAGAATATGATCTGCATTTATCTGATGATTAAATTTCTATTTAAGTTTAGGATATTGGCCTAATTAGGCTCAATCTGTTTCTCTGTTTTGTGTTTTGTGCTATAACTCTGAGATACTCTGTGATACTCTGTTGTTGTTTGGTTATATCTTGCATATCTTGTTTTCTATGACAAAATTTTGATTGCAGGTGCCCCTTTGATGACAAAAGGGGGAGAATAAGGTTAAAAAAAAATTGAAACTGGAACAGGGGAATTGAGAACAGGGGATGAAATTTTCATCTTGTGAAAATTCATGATCACCTCTGTTGATGATTAAACAATGCATTTGGCTTATGTTGATTGAGAATGCATTTGGTTTATCTTGATTGCTGCCATTATTTTATGCTTATCTTGGTAAAATATGTGTTTACTGTGTTTATAATACATTTAACTTACCTTGATAAAATGATTTTTGATTGGATTTATTTATGGCAGTTCTTAATGATGAAAGTTGCTGTGTTTGGAAAGATTAAATCATGATTGAAAAATATTTTTCCTACCAAGATTACTCTGATTTATTGAAAAATACTTTTGAACAGCAAGCCTTCTAC
This sequence comes from Arachis hypogaea, assembly GCF_003086295.3. Lineage (NCBI taxonomy): Eukaryota > Viridiplantae > Streptophyta > Magnoliopsida > Fabales > Fabaceae > Arachis > Arachis hypogaea. Next base: position 3,869,749 of record NC_092037.1, read on the forward strand.
CAAAAATAGATTTTGATTGATTATGGTATGTTGAGCAGTAAATTAAATTTGTGATAGCAAATAAGTTTTGTATATCATTCAAATCTGGTCATAAATCAAGCATTTAGCATCATGGAATGAATATGCTAAATAACATTGTTACTTGAAGCTTGATTGAATTGTTACAGGTATAAAGCTTCCCTTGGTAAAAATGGCATATATTAAGGGGGAGCTATGTGACAATTTGAAAGGGGGAGAAATTCAAAATATTCAAAGGGAGTATTCTTTACTCAATCTTAAAATTTATTTCCATTTTAATTTTTAATAATGTTTGTCATCAAGGGGGAGATTGATGAGTTTGGAAAATTCCAAAATAATATTTGTGATGACTAAACATTATTAACATAATTAATAGCAAAATTATTAATTTAATTGTGAAATATATGTTAATTAATAATTTTGTGATGCAAGTTTATTATTGGGCCGAAAATAAAAGAATTGCAACAAGCCCAAAATCAAAACCTGCAATCAGCCTTGTTTAATATTCCCTACATTATGGCTGAATGGTTATAATAGATGTTGGGCCAGAATGAATCTCATTGCTCCAAAGCCCAACTATGATCCATGATGAATGACCCAATGCATGATCCAAAATTCATCAGGAAAGCAAATGTTATCATTTGCTCATGGCTGAAATCATTTTTATTCATTGGGCCAGCTTTATCCATCATTGATACAAGCCCAAAAATTGTTCCTCATGCATGATCCGAAACCAATGGAAAAAGAAAGCAAAATTGCTTCCAACGGATCCAAGCATTTCACCATGTGATGGATTCCAAAATTCATTACATTATCATTTATTGCATGGGAACTATGAGAGAGAAAACAAGACACTTGATTTGATTGTAGCACTTATGGCTACACGCTACTCAGCAAGGAAAGAATCATTTCATTTAATCTCATTCTCTTTCCTAATTCAATGCTTTTCAAATTTCTCTCTTCTCTCTCTATTTGCTTTTCTTCTTCGGTTATTATACAGGAAACAATGGATGTTATGGAAGCTACATGGAGCTACCGAAAGGAAGGGAAAGCAAGCTACAAGACCATCAAGCTGATGGCAAGAAAACATAACAAAATAAAAGTATGTTGTGGCTGAGATTTTCACCAAAAGTGGTAAGATTTGGTGAGGTAATCTCGAGCTCTTCATACCCAAAAAGAAAGAAGGAAATTCGGCCAAGCAAGGAAGAGATTCTTGGAGGCATGGCTTGTCTCTGATTCTGCTCAACCACCACAGGAAGTAGCTAGAGTGGCGAAGTGATGGAAGAGGCAGAGATTGGAGCAGATGAAGCCATCATCAACATGAAGCATCAAGGGCCAGAAATCCATCTTGGAGAGCAAGCCAAGGATAGAGTGCTCGGATTGATGAAGAGTGATGACCAAGGAAGAACTAGAGGTATTTGCATGTTGGGTTTTGCATGAGTTACCTCTTCTCTCTCTGTGGCCGAACCGGTTCTGTTTTGAAGGAAAAGAAGTTAAGCTTAATTTTGGTTTCAACTGTGAAGGCTTCTCCTCTCTATAAAAGGGGTGAACAGTCACGGTTTGAAGCAAGGAGAAAGTTTGAGAGTGCAAGGCACAGAAGTCTCATAGCTACCTAAGCTTACTGATTTTCTTCTCCTTCAATGTATTCTGTTTAGTATTTTTCTGTTTAATTTTGTCATGTCTTGAGTCTCATGGAAAAAAGGCAAACAGTGAGGTTTGTATGAAAAAGCCATAGAGCGGAAAAAGGCAGAGAGTGCAAAATTAAAAGAAAAAGCCATAGATGTCTTAAAGTTCCTTTGTTCATCTATGTTGTGTTTCATGATTCTGTGGGAATCCCCTTGTAAGTTGGGTTAGCACTTTACAGTTGTAATAAGGTTGATTATAGTGAAATTCCATCATTATTGTGATGGAGACTGGATGTAGGCTGCATTGCACTTAGCAGCTGAACCAGGATATATCTGGGTGTAATTTTCTTTCTCTACTACTCCATTTCTGTTTCTACTGCACATGAGCTAAAACCAAAAATATCTCGTGCCAAGTGACGAGACAAAAATAAAAAGTCTCGTGACTTGGGACGAGACAAAAACAGAAAAGTCTCCTCAAGGACTAGAAAGCGTAATCAAGCAAAAATAGGGCTAAGATTCAACCCCCCTTCTCTTAGCCATTGAAACCATCAAACATGAAGAGCATGAAATATAGCATAAAAAAAGGAATTAAACATGAATAACATGAAAACAACTCTATTGATGTTGTATAATATGAACAAGACGAAGAGAGGCTCTAAAAATTTTGATCATATTGCTAAAAAAAGCTTCCAATCGATTGAATTTTAAAAAAATTCATATTACCGTGCGAAATTGAATTGATTATGTAACATTTTCAATGGATTGAATTTTGAGAAAACCGAGATAAAAAAATTCGTTAATTTGCATTGTCAAAATATTTATGAAGATTATGATTAATAGAAGATCTATTTCGTTGTTATTTTTGTTTCTAATTGTTAATAAATAAAATAGATGAATATTAAAATAATAATTTATAAAATAGAGAGTTGATTTTATAATTAAATAATAAAAAATTAATTTATAATTAAAATTAAATAAAGACAATTTGACTATTATTAAAAAATTTAAAAAATATGTTTTGTTAATAAAATCATCTAATAGTCTAAATATTATAGGACCATCGAATTCTTTTCCAAGAGATGCAACAATTTATAATTGCAACTTGAGCAAGGTTTCAAACTTTCGCACAAGCAAGATAATAGCTAGTACGGTTTATAAAAGAAAATATGTAAATTTGTAAAAGAAAATAAAATAATTAGTAGCAAATATACTTGCATCACAAAAAAATTTAGGCAAAGAATTCTATGGTTTTATGGCGATTGGACTATTAAATAATTTTAGTAATAAATTATATCTTTTAAATTTTTTAATAATTATTAAATAGATCTTATTTATTTATAAATTAATTTTTTATATATTATTTAATTATAAAATATTTTTTTATTTTATAAATTATTATTTTATTATTCATCTATCACGTTTATTAATAATTAAAAATAAAAACAATAACAAAATAAATTTTTCATTAATTCGTAACTTCTATAAATATTTTGATAATGCGAATCAATGAGCTTTTTATCCCTTAATCCGTTATATCCGTAAAAATTAGAGAAATCATGTTTGTTGGTAATTCAATCGATTGAATTTCGCAAGATAATATGAATTTTTTTTAAAATCCACCGGATTAAATTGCGCATATAGTTTATTGCAAGGCAACTACTATAATGAAGATACCAAAAATATCTTCTCATGATGATCTTTGTTTAAAAAGTGCGATTTATTTGTTTAGCAACACTTCAAATAAAACTAATACTTTTACAACATAAAAATTAAACCTTACAACTTATCATTCAATAGTCAAAATAAAATATTTTCATACAATAATAATCATAAAATCTTTGTCGGAATAACACCTGATTGCAAAGCCGGTGAATAACTTGGTTGATAATATTGCCATCTCTTCTTTTTTTCAACGACAATGCTTGAAAAATTTAATAATATCACATTATCACCATCCAAGGACCAAGATTCACCAAAGGGTACAGCCTTGCCTTTGGCTAAACTAAATAACTCGTGATAATCAGGGCAAAATGTATTCGATCGATTTTTCAAAATTTATATTTTACAACGCAATTTAATCGATTGTACAACACTTCTAATTAAAGAAAATTTATATTATCGTGCGAAATTTAATTGATTGTGTTACATTATCAATCAATTAATAAGAAAAAATTCATATTGTCGTGCGAATTCAATCGATCGTATTTTTAAAAAAAATTATTGATTCACATTGCCAAAATATTTATAGACATCATGATTAATGAAAATTTTATTTCGTTGTTGTTTTTGTTTCTAATTGTTAATAAATATAATAGATGAATAATAAAATAATAATTAATAAAATAAAAAATAAATTTTATAATTAAATAATATATAAAAATTTAATTTATAGTTAAAATTAAATAAAGACTATTTATCGATTATTAAAAAACTTATAAAACATATTTGTCATTAAGACTATTTAATGTCTAAAACGTTTAACATCGAATCCTTTGTCATCTCTCTCGGAAATAAAAACACCACAAATGATGAAACTAAGGAGGCAATTTTAATTTGTTGCAAGTATATTTGTTTGATAAGACATTAAGGGCTTGTTTGGGTGAGCTTCTAAGAAAATATTTTTTTTTGAGTTATCTTTTTTTAAAAGATCTTATAGAGAAGTAAAAGTAATTTTATGTTTGGATATCTCATGTAAAAAGATCTTTTTATTTATCAATTATGTTTGGGTATAACAATATAAAAGTACTTTTTTGTTTATTTATTACATGAAAAACATCTTTTTTTTAAGGAAAAAAGATCTTTTAAAAAAAGATATAAATTACAGCTTCTCAAAAAAGATTTTTTTTGATTTCACTAGTGCTTTTACTTTTACTACTAGAAATTTGCCAAACACGTTAAAAAATAAAAAAAAGATCTTTTTTCATTGAAAAAAGATCTTTTTTAACAAAATAATGGCGCCCAAACATGCACTAGTTTGGTAAAGCTTATACTTTTTAAAAATTGTTGCATTTATGTTTGATAAATCAAATTAAAAGTAGCTTTCAATAAATACAAACAACAACAATTATGATTGGTAAAATAGTTTTTAAAATTTAAAAATACTATAATAAACCTAAATGCATGTATTAAATTTGAAAATTAGTTAACACATGAGGTTATGTTAGACTTTTAAAGGGCAAAACACTATAATAAAGCCAAGGAGAACGAAATTTTACACAAATCAACCAAATAAAAAATTGGTTCATGAATCCACCAATGTCATTATTATATAGTTCGAATCAATATGTTTCGAACTAGAATTACATGTAATTCGAATCAATTTGATTCGAATTACTCACACATACAGACACACTATAATTCGAATCAAGGTGATTTGAATTACACCCACAGTAATTCGAATCAGGTTTATTCGAATTACACTCACACACGCTGCACATAGTAATTCGAATTGGCTAGATTCGAATTACTCATGATTTAATTTTGTCCATTCTTTTATTAAATAATTAATAATTGATTAAAAGATTAATAACTAAAAAATTAAAAAAATATATATTTTATTTCATGCATTAAAAAAAAGCTAACAAAATATTTAATTACGAGACTTCTTTAAAATATTAATGAGCTATCAATTCGAATTTCATACAATACTCTTTTGCCCATTTTTAATAGCTCATGAAATTTTTTTAATAAATTTATTTAAATTATACCACAAAAAAATATTTTATTCTATACAAAATAATTTTAAAAAAATGGCTTAAAAGATGTTAGGAGTACTATAAAAATTTGTAATGTCCTAATGAATTGGGACATTAAAGAAATACTCTACGTAGTCAATAATAATTTAAAAATTAAAAAAATATAGTTATAACCAGTATATACCTAAATTACTAGAATATTACAAACTTTTATAATACTCCTAACATTTTTTAAGTCATTTTTTAAAGTGTTTTGCATAGAATAAAGGGCATTTTAAGCCATTTTAAGTCATTTGAAGCCATTATTCTATGCAAAATAATTTAAAAAAATGGCTTAAAAAATATTAGGAGTACTATAAAAGTTTGTAATATTCTAGTAATTTAGGTAAATATTGGTTATAACTATATTTTTTTATTTTTAAATTATTATTGACTATGTAAAGTATTTTTTTAATGTCCCAAGTCATTAGGACATTACAAATTTTTATAGTACTCTTAACATCTTTTAAGCAATTTTTTTAAATTATTTTGTATAGAATAAAATATTTTTTGTGGTATAATTTAAATAAATTTATTAAAAAAATTTCATGAGCTATTAAAAATGGACAAAAAAGTATTGTATGAAATTCGAATTGATAGCTCATTAATATTTTAAAGAAGTCTCGTAATTAAATATTTTGTTAGCTTTTTTTAATGCATGAAATAAAATATATATTTTTTAATTTTTAATTATTAATTTTTTAATCAATTATTAATTTTTTAATAAAAGAATGGGCAAAATTAAATCATGAGTAATTCGAATATGGACAATTCGAATTACGTGTGTGAGTATAATTTGAATCAACCTGATTCGAATTGAATTATAGTGTGTCTGCATATGTGAGTAATTCGAATCACATTGATTCGAATTACATGTAATTCTAGTTCGAAACATATTAATTCGAACTATATAATAATGTGCGTTGGTGAATTCATGAACCAATTTTCTATTTGGTTGATTTGTGTAAAATTTCGTTCTCCTTGGCTTATTATAGTGTTTTGCCCACTTTTAAATTTTGAAAAGCATAAATCAACTTTAAAAAATTCTATTTTAGGTGCTTTTTAAAAGTTGCAAGCACAAGTACATAATCTTTTTTATTTACCAAACACAAATGAGGAGTTTGAGCTTTTAAAAAGTACAAACGCCTCTTCAAAAAGATTTACCAAACAAGACTAAAAAAAATCCATAAAGACAGGTACCGCGTGAAGCCAATGTCTAAACACTATTAATTTCCACAAAGACTAGTTTCTATTCGTCGGCCACTCAGATAAAGACGCCTAAAACATCTTTTTTTAAAGATATTTCTATGTTGTGTTTTAATTGGTTTCTGTATAATTTATTCGGTGTTCCTCATCACATATTATTAAATTTCTCAAAGATTTTCTTTCCAAAATTAATAAAAAATATTTAATTTGGACTAAAACAAAAAAAAAGTAATAGATTAACTATTAAATTTTTTTTAAAAGATTATTTACATAAGAAAATATATCACATTCATCAAAATATATATATATATATATATATATATATATATATATATATATATATATATATAACAAGCTCAAACCTCTTAAAATTTTTATAAATAAAAAATAATTAATTTATATTAGTACAATATATAAAATAATTACTATATTATTATTATATTATAGATTAAGATTCACTAATTTAAATTTTCTTTTTATTTTTAATATAAATATTAGAAATAAATAAAATTTTTATAACTAAATGTAGTGTAACAAAATATATATAATATTAATTAGTTTTTAAAAAATTTTAAAAAAATAGTTTCTTTCATTTTAGTAAAATAACTATTTATTAAAGTAGACAAATTAATTATTTTCTTCTCATATATAGTTTTTTAAGACATAAAAGTAATTAATTAGGACATTGGTTAAGATAATTAAAGTCACTATTTCATTAAACTTTTAATTTAAAGAAAAATCTTAGTTAATTTTGGTATAAAAATTTCGAATTTGAAAACATTGATAAAAATTATGTTAAATTTTGATTTATTTGATTCTCATTTAAATTAATCACTACATAAGTTAAAGTTCTGTTTTGAAGTTATATTCGAGCTTTAATCTGATTTTTAAATTTTCAATTTACTTAGTTTGATTTTTTAACGTAGGTATCCGTGACTCATATTAGGGTTTTAAGGGTTTCGTTGAAAAAAAAATAAGGTAAAAAAAATTTCAATTGTCACATCAAATAGTCGCTAGAATGTATAATGTAGCAGTCGTTAGTCTATCTCAGCATGTCATTAACGATTTTGTAAGACAGTGACAAAAATAAGATTAGGAACCAATGTGAGTCATAACTATTAAGTTGGGAGACTAAATTGAGTAAATCGAAATTTTTGAAATTAGATTGAAACATAGTTGTTAGAACCGAACCAATGATCGAACCAATCAAACAACTGGTTCATTGGTTTATTAGTTCAACCGATAAATCACTGGTTGAACCGATAAAACCGATCTCACGTAAATATAAAATATAAAATAGTTAAAAACTTAAAATTAAAATTTGAAATACATATCTTCACTAACATTTTATGAAGAATCAAGTCAATAACTAATATAAAAAAAACCATAAAATTTTAATACAACAATAGTATCTTATTTTGACACAATAAAAAAATAATTAATTCACAAAGCCTATCATCTAACTATAATATCAGTAGATTTTAATACTAACATCAAAATAAATAACCTTAATCACAATACTAGCAATAAAATAGATCAAATAAATTAATAAATTTTTAGTGAAATTTATATTTATATTAATAATGGTATATAATTAAAATATAATTAATTTTAAAAATAGAAAAAACAAAAATTAAATTAAATTAGATATTTATGTATACTATATAATTAGTATTTGTCAAATATAATATTTAGAAGTGCAATGGCTAAGTGGCAAGTAGAGGTTGCTTTTGCTCCAAGGTTCTTGGTTCGAGACCTTGTGGAGACATTTGAAAAAATTTATCAAGTAGACCAATTCGGTTAGACCGATTTACACCGGTTCTTATCGGTTCATACCAAACCGAACTGGACTAGGGTCCGGTTCTAGTTCGGTTCACTAGTTTTCCGATCGAATTAGTTGATCCAGTTCGGTTTTTACAACTTTGGATTGAAATACGAACATAATTTCAGAGACCAATAAGTATTATCTCTTTATTGACAATTAAGTTGTTTTAATGGTAATTAAGATCTAATAATGGTTTATAATAAAAGAAGCATTCTTTTGCAACAATGAACCTATAATAGTAGTTAGGGGTATTCATAGATTAGATCATATCCATATAAATCCACAGTATTTATCCGTATCTGATCTGTAATTTGAGGATATGATCTGATCTGTAAGATGATCGGATTGGATCGAATCGGATCCACACTCTAATCAGATAGAAGTAAATATGTTTAAAAAAGTAGACAAAAAAATTATTGACTTTTTTTATAAAAATAAAATTTTTTAATATTTTTTATTTTATGGATATATTTGATATCTGATCCAAACATAAAAAGTGCGAATATCGAATTTGATCTAATGAGTTTAGTGCGGATTGGATCGAAATTTCAGCTATATCCCATCTGTAAACACCCCTAGCAATAATAACTAAAAAATTATAATGATTATATTTTTAACTAAGAGGAAGTGCAAAAAAAAGTACTAAATACAAGAACATTTAATCAAATATTAAAAGAGAATTTTACTTTAAAACAGTTGGACTTTTTTTGCTCATATATATATATATATATATAATGTAATAATAATAATAATATGATAATTGTTTTATATATCACACAAATATAAACGTTTTTTTTTTCTGTGATCTTAAGAAAGGTTTTGTAAGTCCCTAACCTTGTTATCGATTTTTGTAGTGTTAGCCCTCATATTATCAATTTGATTCATATATAATTCGGATGATAAATTATTTGGTGACGTGCTTCCTTTTTTACTGTGATATACTTTATTATTATTATTATTATTATTATTATTATTATTATTATTATTATTATTTACATTAAAAAATAACAGGCCAAATTATTGACATAACATAATAGAAGTATGGAAGTTTATCATTCTTCTCTAATGGAGGAAACAAAATTCTTTTCAATAGTTTATTTAACGTTTAGTAGAATAAAAATAAATTTTATTAGAATAAATTTTAGTACGAGTTTAATATTTTTATTTATCATAAAATATTTATAGAATTACTCGTAGATAAATTTTGGAAAAAAGAAAAAAACCATGATTTTTAATTTTATTTTTTAATAATATTAATTTTTTACCGTATATAATTATTCAATTATTTTTTAATCATATATAAATAAATTACTTTTAATAAGACTTTTTTGTGTTATTCAATTATCTTTTTTAAAAAATAATTAATTATTAAAATAATTAAACTTTTCACAACAAAAATAATAAAAAAAATTATGAACGAAAACCATCCTGATAATTTTTTGTATTTTTATTCATGTTTTAATTATAAAATATAATTTAATTATATTATTTATGAAATGTGACTATAGATGTAGATAAAATTTAGTTATATTATTTATATATAGTTTCATTGTATTGTATTGCTTATAAAGTTATATTATAATTATGACAATAGAATTGTTCTTGTATTTTTATATGTATGACTAATTGGTGGTGTTAAAACATTACTCTTAATTTTAAATAAGGTTTATAATTTAAAAAATCAAAGACTCAATTAAAAAGATACGAAAAAAGTGATGTTAACATATTCTAACTCTTTAAAATAAAAATATTTAAAATTCAATTAAAAATTATTTAAAATTTAAACTCAATAAAAATTTATATTCAATGTGTTTTGTATTAAATATATTTAATAACCTATTATATTATATTAGCTGAAATTAGTTTTTATAATGTTAATTTTTTAATAACACTTTATTAGAAAAAACCATCTTTTTAGAATTTTTTAAAAACTAATTAATATTATATATATTTTGTTACATTACATCTTGTTATAAAAAATTTATTTATTTCTAATACTTATATTAAAAATAAAAATAAAATTTAAATTAGTAAATTTTAATTTATAATATAATAATAATATAGTAATTATTTTATATATTATACGAATAAAAATTAATTATTTTTTATTTATAAAAATTTTAAGAGCTTATTATATATATATATATATTTTATGAATATATATATATTTTATGAATGTAATATATTTTTTTATATAAATAATCTTTTAAAAAAAATCTAATAGTTAATTTATTATTTTTTTGTTTTAGTTCAAATTAAATGCTTTTTATTGTATTTGGAAAAAAATTTTTTTGAAAAATTTAATAATATGTGACGAACGCCGGTGTTTACACTTTAGATTTTTTGAATACTTTGTTTCACCCTTTAAAGAGGAAGATAAAATTATTGCTGAATACCTTTACCTTGCAGCATTATTGCAATATTGCTCTCTCTTCCTTACATTCTCAAAAACCAATCACTCTTTGATTCATTTTCTGTTGTTCTGATCATCATATCATGGCTGGAGCAGTTGTTGGTGCAGCTTTTCTTTCTGGCTTCATCAGCGTTGTTTCTGACAGACTCATTTCATCTGAGTCTGGCAACTTGGTGGTGAGCTGGAAGTTGCTTGGCCGGAAGTTGGTTGAGAGGCTGAAGACTGCTCTCGTGGCTGCCGAAGCTCTGATCGCGGACGCCGAGCAGAAGCAGATTGGAAACGAACTTGTGAGGAAATGGCTTGATAGTCTCAAGGATGCTGTCTACACTGCTGATGACTTGCTGGAGCTTGTCTTGTACAAAGCCGCCACTCAAAAGACGGTACGTTCTTTCTGGCTCAACCGTGAAGAGAGGCAGATGGTAGATAAGATAGAAGTGGTGGTCAAAAGAATAGAAGATCTTGCGAGACAGAAAGATATCCTTGGTCTGGAAAAGATTCCAATGTACAGCTCTTCATGGAGAACTCCATCCACTTCTCTTGTAAAGGGCAATGTGTATGGCAGGGATGATGACCAACAGGCATTAATCAAGATGCTACGTGACAACAATGATCATCAGTTGTCCGTCATCTCTATTGTTGGTATGGGTGGGATGGGTAAAACTACTTTAGCACAGTGCCTGTACAACAATAAGGATCTGACGAAGGGATTCGATCTGAAAGCATGGGTTTGTGTTTCAGATAACTTTGATGTCATTGAGACTACAAAGAAAGTTATAAGGGAGATCTCTCTAGCTAATTGTAGTCTTGAGGATTTCAATTCACTTCAACATGATTTGATAGAAAAATTATCCAATAAGAAGTTCTTTATTGTTCTGGACGATGTTTGGAGTGATGATGCCGACAAATGGAGTAATTTTATGGTCCCTTTTCAATATGGGGAGAAGGGAAGTATTGTTCTTCTGACTACTCGTGACAATAACGTTACTTCAGCAGTTCAGGATTGTCGCTCTTATTTTCTCAATGGGTTGTCTGAAAACTATTGTTGGTTAGTGTTTGCAGACAATGCATCTTTTCCACAATCAAATGAGAGTACGGCACTTGAAGAAATAGGTAGAAAGATTGTCAAGAAGTGTGATGGGCTACCACTAGCTGCAGAAACATTTGGAAGGTTGTGTACAAAGCATGACGTTACTCAATGGAACAAGATATTAATGAGTCATATTTGGGAATTTAATCCGCAGGATAGTAAAATTGTTTTATCATTATTAATGAGTTATTATCGTCTTCCTTCATATTTAAAACGTTGTTTCGTTTATTGTTCATTATTTCCAAAAGATTATTATTTTGACAAAGACAAACTAATCTTCTTGTGGATGGCCGAGGACTTTTTACCACCATCAAGCATGGGAGAGATTTCAGAAGCTCTTTCTGAGTGTTTTGATGAACTAGTTTCAAGATTATTTTTCAGGAAGATTCAGTTTCATCACAATTATTTTGTGATGCACAATCTCTTGCGTGACTTAGCAATATTTCTTGCCGGAGAATTCTATTGCAACTTGGAAGAACTTGGTGAAGAAGAGGAGATAGGGATTCAGACTCGGTATTTGACCTTTGGAAGATTGAATAGTCCTAATTCCATTGCTAAATTGGAAAATTTAACAACATCCTTGTATGTCGACGGTCTGTTTAGCATGGAAAGCATATCATCAAATTTTAAATGGTTAAGAGCTTTATCCATTTGTAAACTTGATGAATTGCCTGATATAAGTAAATCGTTTCATCTGCGCTATTTGAATCTCGTGGACCAATATTAAGACACTGCCAGAGTCGTTGTGCAACTTGTACAGTCTACAAACATTAATATTGTATGAATGTACTAAGTTGACCATGTTGCCTAGTGGCATGCACAAGCTTGTGAATTTATTGCATCTTGATGTTAGAAAAACTGCTTTGAAAGAAATGCCCAGAGGAATAAGCAAATTGAAAGACTTGCAATTTTTAAGTAGCTTCGTTGTGGGCAAGCATGAAGATAACGGAATTGAAGAAGTAGGAGGGCTTGTAAATCTTCATGGATCATTTGAGATTAAGAAGTTGGAGAATGTTGTTGATGTCAGACAAGCAAGGAGTGCAAGGATGATGGAGAAGCGCATCGATGAATTATGCTTGGAATGGTCTTTAGCTGATGATGTGGTTCAAAACACAGAAACAGAAAGAGAGATACTGGATAGCTTGCAACCGCACAATGACTTGAAAGTGTTGAAAATCAAGGGATACAAGGGTGCAATATTTTCAGATTGGTTGGGGAACTCTGCCTACAACAACATGACAAGTGTATCTCTGCTGTCTTGCAGGAATTGCTGCATGCTGCCTTCACTTGGACAACTGTCATCTCTTAAGTCCCTGCGCATTGAAAGCTTTGATCAGCTCAGGGAAATTGGCATGGAGTTTTACAAGAACGAAGGGGATCATCATTCTTCGCATATTCCACCATTTCCCACACTGGAGACATTGGAATTTCATGATATGCCATGTTGGGAGGAGTGGCACTTACCTGACTTTGAAACTTTTCCTCGACTCCAGAAGCTTCAATTAAGAAATTGTCCAATGTTGAAGGGCGATATGCTTAATGCCGTATTCTCGAGGATGGTTTCTTCTTTGCCGGATTCTTTGAAAGTTCGCGAGCTACATATATCTGAAGTTCCAGAAGGATGGAATCGAGAGATGATACTTAACGGCTATACTTTATCAATTAAGGGATGTGTGTCGGTGGTGGATTCTGCGTTTAAGGCAATGAGCAACAACCATCTAAGTCACCTCCAAGAACTAAACATCTCAGGATGTGGCTCTGCTTTATCCATTCCGGCCAATTCTTTACCCAGATCTTTGCAAAAGTTGAAGATCATGGATTGCAGAAAACTGAAATTCCCCCAGCAACAGCCGCAGCACAAGTATGATTTGGTAGAGCTACAAATTGAAGACAGCTGCCATTCACTCACCTCATTATCATTGGATTCCTTTCCTAGTCTCCAGAATCTCGAGATATCGTTGTGTCGAAATCTGGAATCAATTTCAATATCAGAGGCACCAAAGGCGGCTCTTCAACGTCTCACCATCAATGGATGCCACAAATTAGTGTCATTTGCAGGAGAAGGACTGGCTGCACCCAACTTGACTCATCTCAGCATCACATATTGTGACAAGTTGGAGGCACTTCCGAGTCACATGAATACTCTTCTTCCAAGTTTACACTCTCTCTGCATAGGAACTTGCCAGAAAATCTGTAAGGTGCCAGAGGGTGGTTTGCCGCCTAATTTGAAAGAGCTTCTTTTGGAAGGTAGCGACGAGCAAATCAAGGAGCTATCATGGATGGCCAACCTAGGCGCCCTCACTAAGCTTACTATGGATTTTTCTTGCGTGAGGTCATTCACACAGGTTGGTTTGCTGCCTTGTCTTCCCTCTCTTACCACTTTGCACCTCTGTTACTTTCAAAATCTGGAGACTTTGGAGTGCAACCAGCTTCTCGGCCTCACTTCACTCCAACAATTACACATTTCATATTGTCCAAAGCTGGAGAAGATGGAAGGAGAAAAGCTGCCTTCCTCTCTCTCACTACTCAAAATTCAAGACTGTGATTTGCTGGGAGAACACTGCAAGAACAAACATGAACCAATTTGGCCTAAAATATCCCACATCCCCACCATCGAAGTCAATGGGCAACAAATTTCTGAGTAGAGATTTCTGACCAGGTAATACTCTAATCTTTCATGTTTGTCATACCACAGTTAAATTCATACATGCATAAGTGATACTTCTTAACACATATTTTTCTATAAAATTGCATTTAGAGCAGAACAGAAGATATTAATTAGTAATTACCATGAATTATGAGTTCATTCTGGGTGGTTAACTGGACTAATATATTAGGAATCGGAAGACTTGATTTCTATTTTAGCTTCAAGTTGGTACTTTATTCCTCGCTACATTTTACTTCAGGTTGGAGAAATATGCTGGGAGAGAAACTGCCCTCTCTGTTACTACTTCAATTCAAGACTGTCTGTTGCTTGGAGAACACTGCAAGAAGAAGAGTTGCTGCTAAACTCTGTATGAAGGTAACTATAAACTTAATGGATCTATAGGTAGTGATACTTGAGATTGCTCTATTTAGTAGCATTTCTTATGGATACCTACTCAGATTTTCCAGGGGCATGAAGAGATGGGTAACTACTAGGGTCAACCTAAGGATCTGCTTTCTTTATGGATTCCACCATTAAAGTGTGCATTAGGCAGCAATTTCAACTTGGTGAGCATGTAAGTACGTTTGTAAAATATTCCATTGCAGTATTGTCATTTTTCTCAAGCTGAATTTTTCCCTTTCACTTCTGTTTTTGAAGCTAAAAAGGAAGGCAACAAACTTGATCTCATCCTTTTGTATTTATTATGCAGATCATTTTCCTTTATGTGTGCAAACACTTTTTGGGGTTCCTCTCTAAATTCCCATTAGTGTATTAACCTCATCAAGTGAACGATCGAATGGTCAAATCTTTTCTTGTCTAAGTGGAGATTCTTCACTCATAGTACTTCAATTTTGAGGTGTGGTTGTGATCTGAGCTCTCAAGTTGAACTGCCAGAAAGTCTGTAAACAAGCATCATTGATTTCATTTTGTTGATGTGTATGTGTCCTTGTACAAGAGTTGTATATGTATGCTTATTAGTACTTCTAAGTTTTGAGACATCTTTGTAGCTTTGATTTGGATAATAGTATACCTTTATACCTTCCTGTGGGTTATTTTGATCTCTCACATTGAGAGGTTTTTTCCCACGTTAAACTTTGGTGTTCTGTTTTTCTGCATTTTCTTCAATATTTTACTGCTATTAACTATTATCATAGTGTGACTATATTATGTTTGCCTTTGTCAGGTCCATTCCCTTCCCACTATTCTTAGAGTGAAGTCAAATATAATTATGTTGCCTATGAACCATAAATATATAGGATTCTCACAAGATTAAGGTGCTTAATGTTTCCAAATGCACATAAAAGGAGAAAATCTTGGTTTCTAGCTTGGTGGAATATGCCATATACAATTTGGTTGTATCAACTCAAGAATATTGATTAACCAATGCTGCTAATATTTAAAACTGAAAATAATGCATCAACTATTAATTAGCCTAAAATGTTTTCATAGGTGTATACAAGAACTAATCTGGTGTGTTTGGCAACCACGTTCAAAGAGAAGAAGTACGTTTAGATATCTTGAAAGTTGTAATTTTTGGTTTGGCAAATTTTTGATTCATGAACGCAAAAGTGATTTTGCATTCAAAACAACGTTTTCAAGAAGCAACAATTTTAAGCTTTTGCGTTTCACCAACGAGCTTTTAGCCATCAATACTCAATCTTTATTTATCTTTTACCAATTTTATCCTTTATGCATACTATTGTATTATTTATATTATTTTTGTTTATATGAACTATTTTTTTTATTATTTACTATTTTTTTATTAATTATTTATTTGATATTATACACTTTTATAATTATAATTTTTTTGTATTATTTTTATTTTTTTTAATATAATATATTGATCCTATTAAGAAAGTAAATTAAACAAAAAATTAATTGTAAATAATAATAATAAAAAATTATAACATACTAAGAAAGAATACTAAGAGTACTAAAAATATACTATATAAAAAATATCATAAAATTTTTTTTGATTTATTTCAATTATTACCAAAATAAATATTTAATTTTTTTTATTATTTTTAATACTCTCTAAAATTTATATTTTTTTAGTTTTAATTAAAAGTATATTTTGCCAATTTTTATATATTATTTTTATTTTAGTGTATAAATATTAATTTTATTATAGAATTAATTAATAAGATCTATTCAAATATCTAAATTAAAATAATATACAAAAATTATTTAAGTTGATGTCTATTTTAGTAATTTTGTATCTAAAAGTGATTTTGAATAGTGTAATCCAAACAACATTTATTTTACTATAATCCATTTTGATATAAATATTGCCAAACATAAATCACTTAACACAAACTTTATTTTTCATCAAAATCAAGTTTGCAAAATCAATTTTATTCAAACTCCCGTTTACAAACTGTAATCCAAACACACACTTAGTATATACACTTTACTGGAATACAAAAATGAAAGTGAAGAATCATCCTCTTCCAAAAGGGAATTCAGTTCATTAAGTATTTCCATGGCATTGTCAGCGGTTAAAATGCTGTAAACAAGAGTTGGCTTGGCTGATCAAGATCCAAGAATGACCGCAAAAATTTTCTTTTAAAAATATGAAATTCTAAAACAATTAAAAAAAAAGAAAGAGAAGAAGGAAAATCAACAACACATTATTCAGCATTGTTCTTTTAGTTCAGTAAATGATCAACTCTTATCACAATTGAAAAACAGAAGACCATAACACCATACAAAGTTGAATTTGCTGCATCACTTATAAGTAAGAACTGAGTAATTTACTCCTTACACATCCCCATCCATCATTTTGGGTTTCTACACTGAGTCCCTTCCTCCCAATATCAAATTGTTCGCTCAAACCAAGTTCTGCCATGAGAAGACAAACATGAGTGAGAAATTCTCCTCCTCTTCGGAGTTGCTGAGCATGTGCCGCCCAATCACACTGACTTGCAGCATAAGTAAGCATCTCTATCCACACATTACAAATCACTTCCCATGAAACTCTCTGATCTTCAATCTGTGAAGCAAGGCGGCAACCTTCATGGAGCAAAGACTTGCCAGTCTTTTCCACTCGAAGTTGTTCGAGTGGCTGGTGACACTGCGTGTACATTTGAATCAGCAATGTTGAAGCGCTTGCAGCATCTTTCACCAGCAGCTGCTCGCGCTGCAATATCCTTACGGCTTCCCTGAAAGTGTTCCGAACGTGAGTAATCCTGTTTATCCATTTAGGCAGCATGAGTGGACGCAGGAGTAAAAGATACAACATATAATTTGATATTCTTTTGCTCACTTCCCTGTAGTCCTTTTCGGATTCTTGTGTTCTAGAGTGATAGCATATATCAGTTGCAATATGCCAAATGAGTAAGCTATGACCGAATTCGACCTCAACACTCCAGCCAATATTTTTTATTGAAATGGAAGCATTGTCACCTTTATAAGAGAGCAATTTCTTGAGAAAATTGTAATCAAATCCTTGTTCTTTGTACAGCTCTTGTTTTTGTGTGAGATGTTTAAAGATAAACTGTTTGAGATCAGCATCAGCATCTTCCCATGTCCTTTGCCTGTATAATTCCATCACAAAGTAGCTTCTGAAAAGAAAATCATTTCGAATGCATCTTGTTACCCTCTTCTTCATGCAAAAATTCAACAAGTTGTGTTGAGCTAACTGCCCTGACCACCTTTTCCGACAACGAGACAAAACCCAGCATATGAAAATCTGCAGTGAACTATGCTTGTTGACAACTAGCCAATTCAAAGTCCAATCCGAGAAAACAAGGGACACAAATGCATAAAGCTCGAGCAAAATAGCCCCAATAAATAAACAATATGTTATAGGAACGTCAACCCTTGAGTACTCATGCTCATGAACATTAAGGAAGACAACATATGAAGCTAAAGCAGACACTATGGATAAAACACTAATGAAACGAAAAATGAGACCTAGTGGAGAGTAAATTATAGTTGACTTGGTGTAAAGCAAGTCATACAAAAAACCCAACTGGACCTCAACCAATTTAAAAGCATAATTACTGTGTTTCTTGTCATCTTTGTCCTCCACATGTTCCTTTTTCACCATCAATTGGTAGGTTCGCTGACCCTCAGCGAACCTTAGGCTCAGATTGGCATAGAGACGCTTGAGAACAGGAAACAAGTAGTATCCTCTGTGAACATACTCCAGCTCGGCATTGGCATAAGAAAGCTTGAGATTTGGAGGTTGTATGGCCGGAGCGGAGAGCAAAGATTCTTCAAGTTGTTCGGGGCTAGCGGATCTCAGAACCCAAGTGCGCTCTGCATACTTAATGATCCCGGAAACAAACACTGGAATGGCTATAAAAGTCAAGGCAGTGGTGCTCCAAGATCTTAAGTAGATGTAGAAGGCCACGGAAACTTGGACAAGTAGACCGAGCAAATGGCGTAGCCATAAAGTGTTGTCTTCTAAGGCGTAAGCAGTGATTGTGTCAGGGCCTCCGAGATGGAGGAGAAGGAAGGGAGCCCAAATGGCCTGCAGGGTGTAGTTCCTATCTTGTTTGCCTACATCTCCTTGGTTTCTGGCAAGTGTGCCCAGCGAAACTGTGGCTAACCAATCTGCTGACAGATATATTACCCAAACCACGTTGCTGATGAAGCTACCACGGGCACGCTTCCTCCATGAGCCACATATGATGAGGATAACCTGCCATGTTAGGCTTAGCGAAACCAGCGTCCTCAGCTCCCATTCGTTCCACAGACGTTGCACGTCTTCTCGGAAGATCTCCATGTTCTTGTGCACTGTGCGCTCTTCTTAATTAAAAATATACTTGGAAGTGAGAGTGATTTGATGTTTAAGTCAATAAAAATTTTAATAAGTTTTTAATAAACTAAAATTGAATCTATCTAAATTTGATGAGGTATTTACAAAAGAAGTGACTTCTGAACCCCTTCGCTTATAGTAATAAATGGTTTCTTGTCCAATGTATAAAAAATTATCCCATATTACAGTGGTGATTACACTGTAAATAATACCTAAGGTAGTAGATGACATAGTCTTTGCTTGGCAAGTCGAATTGGACACAAGTCATGCTACCTTGCCCCAGTAGGTTAGCTGAACAATTTATTTCCTAATTAAGTCTGATGGGAGCGGAAATTGGTGAATTAAAAATTATTAAAATGTGTACGTTGCAAGTATAGTTCTTAACTCACCGGAAATCCACTTATCAATTTAGAAATATGTCACGGAAGTTCAAATTTAAAATACTGGGAGTATGAATTCCAGGTCGTCTCCCAACAAGTTGCAGAAAGGTGTGCTATTTTATTAATCAGATGTTTTCAAAAAGGGTTGAGTTGAATAACAGGAAATTAAATTGATGAAATTGAATAATATAAATAAAAATGCCTTGACTGTGAGTTGATTAGTTGGAATTCCTATTGTAGTTGGAATACTCTCAAGATTAATTGATAATTAAAAGTTATTCTGTTTTGTTATCCTTTACTAGGTAAAGGAAAGTCAAACAGGTTGGAATGCTACGTCTGTTCACAAATTACAATCCACTTAATTAAAAGGGATTGATGTTAGTGACTAGAAAGCAATCCAACAGCAAACCCAATTACAATCTTTCTTTCAAGTTTTCCAACTCAATTGGTTGCTTTCAATCAACTCCCCATCAAGTTACGAAACTACTCACTCATTGTGAATGCAAAAATCATAACATATGCGAAGAAATTAAAAGAAGACATTGCAAATAGAAATAAAAAATAATCCAATGAAAATAAGAATAATCCTTATATTGAGTAAATCCTAATAATATTCCAATGGCAAAATTAACAAAACAAAGGTCATGGAAGAGTAAAGCCAAGTAAAGAAAACGAACTAGAATGACGAAGTCTTGATGAGGTGATGACTCTTCTCAATATCCCAATGTAAAAGTAGTAGAAAAATAAAATCCTAAAAGTATCAATTGTCTAGAGAGAAGGAAAACCTAAAGGAGGAGTAAAACTAGATCTAAAAACTCAAAACTGTGTGGAATGAATGTTGTTTTTTTCGTTTCTGCATGTTCCTTGGCTCTAGTCTGCTGTTCTGGGCCGAGAACTGGGTCAAAACCGGGCCCGAAATCGCCCCCAACGAATTCTGCAGATTGTGCAGATCGCGCATGTCACGCGATCGCGTCGTCCACGTGGACGCGTCATTCGCGTTCTTTTCGTGCCACGCGTTCACGTCGTCCACGCCTCCGCGTCACTTGTGCTGTTCCTTTCCACGCGGTCGCATGAGCCATGCGGCCGCGTCACCGCGATTTCTCCTCTGCCACGCGAACGCGTGAGCCATGCGGCCGCGTCGCTTCTCGCTGGTTGTCTCTTAAATTTCTTGTGTTCCTTCCATTTTTGCTAGCTTTCCTTCCAATCTCCAACTCATCCATGCCCTATAAAGCCTGAAACACTTAACACACAGATCACGGCATCGAATGTGATAACGGAGAACTAAAATGCATAATAAAAAGTCTCTAGGAAGCAGTTTTCAACCATGTAATAATTCTAGGAAGGAAATATAAATGCATGCTAAATTAATGAATAAGTGGGTAAGGATCATGATAAAACCACACAATTAAACACAATATAAACCATAAAATAGTGGTTTATCAACCTCCCCACACTTAAACATTAGCATGTCCTCATGCTTAATTGAAGGAGATAAAGTAGACAAGTATGAACATGTAGAAATTCATGAAATGCAATGCAATCCTATATATGTAAATAAATGCAACTATATGATTCTTGCCCACTTGATCAAAAGTAAATAAGTTCTTCGAAACAATTACAAATCAAATTACACTAATTCTACCTTTATACAGTAAAACGGATAAAAATGCAAGAGAATGGCCTATGAAGGCAGGGAACATGAAAATTCAAGCTTTGAACCCTCACTGGTAGTGTATATCACTCTAATCTCTCTAGTGTATAGGGTAATCACTCTATCCTTCTCTAATCATGCTTTCTAACTTTTGTTTTTCTCCTAACCAATCAACAATAGTTAATATACCAATGCAGACATCATGAGGTCTTTTCAAGGTTGTAATGGGGCTAAGGTATAGGTAGGGGTATACATATGGTTAAGTGAGCTGATAAATTGAATCTTTAATTAACCCAAGCTTCAACCTAACCTGTATATTTTTTATTTAATCTTAAAGTTCATACCTAGTTACCCAGAATTTCCTCTTTTTTTTTTTTTTCAATCCATACTCATGTATCACTTTGTATTTTGATTCTATCATATGCGCATTGATCCTTGAATTCTGAATTTAACCTCGGGGTAATTTTGTCCCCTTATTTATTTATTCATTTATTTATTTTTTTATTTATTTTATTTATTTATTTTTTATTTTTTTATTTTTTTTATTTTTTTTTAAAAAAAATAAACATAGCTTATCAATGCACATAGATTTGTAATTCTTATAGCTTCACATGAGTAGGTACCCAAATTTCCATTATATTATCATGACACATTTCCTTAATAATTTTTGTTCCCACAAATTCCCATACTTAACTAGCATACACAATTCTATCTTAAGCCAACCAAAGATTCAATTGGGATATACAATTGTTTTTTCGCTTAAGGCTAGTAATGTGGTAAAATATAGAACAAATGAGATTTTAAGGCTCAAGGTGGTTAACAAAGGTAATTAAAAAGGGTAGGCTTAATTTGGATAAGTGAGTTTAAACAAATAATGGCCTCAATCACATGCAAGCATATAAACATAATAACTGTTGGATATATAGGATGAGACAAAATATAGATTACAATCATAGAGAAGTAAACACACAAGAATAAAATAATTATGGTTAAATAATGTAACCATGCATAAAGGCTCAATTCTTTCACAGGTTGTGTGTTCTTTGGCTCAAACATCATGTTCCAAATACAACTCAAGCAATTCTATCATAAAAATTTTGAAAAATTAGTGAAATTTTGTTCTAAAGATAGAGTCTTAGAAGAAACTTATTGGCTTTTCAATCAAGTAGAACATGCATGTAACTATCCTAACTTATGCAAATTATACTAATCTATAAAAGAAAGAAAATCTAACTAAAATATCCTAATTATTGGTGCTAGGGAAGAGAAATTACCTCCGGAAGTCAGGTACTGACCAACCTCCCCACACTTAAGGCTTTGCACCGTCCTCGGTGCCATCTGTCAGGAACAATGGTGGGCTGGTGGCAGTGTCTCCACAGTCGGGGCCGTCATGGCTCCCTGTGCTGGTGAAGGATGTGGAGTCCGGGGTGTCTGAGTCTTTGCAATCTCCTCTAAGTAGCTCCCTGAGGTGTTTGAATCTTCGGTTGTTGCGGCGCTCTCTCAACTTAGCTTTGCGTTCTTGCCGATCCAACCTGTTGATTATCTGCTGGAGCAATTCATCAGTTGTAGGTGCTTGTGGGGTCGAAGAAGGATTATCTTCAACTGGAGCAGTAGGAAGACTTGAAGTGGCTGCTGAAAGTCTGAGGTATTTCCCGTTAGGGACATACTGATCATCCCGTGGAAGCATGGCCTTGGTGTCCCCAGCTCTGTAGGAGACTCCGGCTGCTGAGACAAGATCGGAGACCAAGGCGAGAAAAGGTAAATTGCCCGTAATTTGTATGTGTCCCATAGCATTCCGTATATGGCGTGAGAGATTCAGAGGTTGGTCTGTAAGGATGCACCATAGCAGAACGGCCATGTCCGCAGTGAAGGAGGACTTGTGAGTGCTCGGAAAGACGTAATGGGACATGATCTATGCCCATACGCGAGCCTCCAAAGTAAGTGCTGAAGCCAAGATTCCCTTAGGGCGGGTACGGTGGTATCCGTAGATCCAACGGCTGCCAGGTAATGCGATAACTCCGAGAACGGAGTCCCAGTCAAATTGGTACCTCTGGCGCTTAAGTGCGGCTTCTTGGAAGGCGTCCATTATTTCTGGAATAGGGGGAAGACTCAGAGCTTGCTGAATAGCCTCTTTTGTAATGGGGACTTGCTTCTGCCGGACATAAACAGATTGCAGGGTTGGCATGTAGAAGTTAGAGTAGAACTCAACCACCCAAGAAAGATTGACCTGTCTCGGCTGTCTCCGTAGGAAACCCCATTGTCTTCATTCAATTTGCGGTTCAACAAAGGTAGCAATATTGGGCGGGAGGATAAGAAGGTATTCATTGTTATAGTTCCTTTCCGCCAGGATAGGGAACATCTGCTTACAGTAGCGATTGGGAAATCGCGCAGTGTCCTTCACTGGAAAGGCTTTCTCCTTTTCATCAACCTTTATTATCCTCTTAACTCGCTTTGTTGGAAGCTTGACTGTGGTTGAAGAGGGCTCTGCCACTAATGCTCTCTTCGTTCCTTTCTTTGCTGTGGGTTTAGGAGTTGCTTTTTCCTTTCCTTTTTTGGTAGCCATCCTGAAAAAGGGAGGAGAAAGTAAATTAAGTTCAAATAGAGATATATAGCAAGGAAGAAGATGGAGTGGGTAATAAACAGTGCGCGGTAAAAATGTATGAACTAAACACATGGTCTAGACAACATGTGAAAAGATCAAGAAAGGAAATAGGATAGGTGCACAAAAAGGGAAGTAGATGCAAGATGAATATTGGCATGCTGGCAAGGGCATGAGTAGCATAGATCAAGCATCACTTCGTAACAAAGTAATAATTTGTATTGGCAATTAAATTCGATTAATAAAACAGTAAAGAAATTTTGTGAAAAACATGCATGGAATAGTAGAGTAGGATAATATAGAAAAGTACATGATGCCATATGGGCCTTTTCACAAACACATAGCATGCATGGTAAATAAGGCATAGAAAATATTAAAATAAGCATGCAAGCAATCCTTTAGTGAGAATAAGAGATAAGTGCCAAACAATTTACAATAATCCACAAGCAAATAATGAGGAATAATGATTTAAAGAATATGCTAGCACCATGCAAAAAGGGAAGAAGAAGAAAGAAAATAATGATAAAGAAAAGAAAAAGAAAAGAAAATAACATCTAAAATAAGAAGAATGATAAAAAGGGAAGAAGAAAAGAAAACCTTGTTAATGGAGGTGAGAGAAAGAGAGTGTGAAGGGTGGGATAGAAGGGGGAAGGGAGAAATAGGGGGAAAAAGAAAAATTAGGATTTGGGGGAGAGAAAGATAAGATAATTTGGCAGTTTTGGTGGGGCTGTGCGGCACAAGCGACGCGGCCGCGTGGGGCACGCGTTCGCGTGGATGCGCTTTAGGGTAGGTGACGCGGTCGCGTCAATCGCGCGGTCGCGTGACCCATATTGTGCTTCTGGCGCGAGTACAGCCTCGCGGCCGCACAACTCTTTGTTCAATTTAATTAATTTGCCAAAATAGGGTGACGCGATCGCGTGGGGAATGCGATCGCGTGAGTGGGCCTTTAGGGGAATGTGACGCGGTCGCGTAGGTCACGCGGCCGCGTGGGTAGGATTGTGCGTTCAGCCCCAATCCAGCACCACTCTCGCAAAACATTCGGGTGTGCACCCTTTTACGTCGAAAACTCAGGGCACGCGGTCGCATGGGAGGCCATGATACCCATGCGACGCGAACGCGTCAGGGACGCGATCGTGTGGGTTGATTTGTGCCAGTGGCACGCCTCCAGCCACGCTCCAGCGTGACTCTCTGTTTACTTTTATTTTGCTTCACTCTCCAAGCGACGCAGACGCGTCGCTGATGCGATCGCGTCACGTAGCAAATTTTTTTTTTCGAATGCAGATGCATGAAGGTGCTAAGAAAGAGAAGAGTAATTGACTAGGAAAAATTAAAGACAAAAAGAAAAGAACGATCATACCATGGTGGGTTATCTCCCACCTAGCACTTTGCTTTAACGTCCGTAAGTTGGACGCTCCAGTAGCTCAATCTTCTGGCCTGTGGGGATCTTCCAAGAGGAAGATCTCAAACTCCTTATTTTTCTGCAGCTTCTCTCCATGGTACAGCTTCAGACGTTGTCCATTAACTTTAATAAGTTCAGAGTGTGAAGGGTGGCTCAGGTGATAAACTCCGTATGGTTCGGCCTTCTCTATTCTGTATGGACCTTCCATCTCGATCTCAACTTGCCTGGCATGAGTCGTAGTCGAGATTTGTAAAGGAGGACTAAATCCTCAGGTTGGAACTCTTTCCTTCTAATGTGCTGATCATGTACAACCTTCATCTTTTCCTTGTATATTCTTGAGTTCTCATAAGCTTCTAGGCAAAGGCTCTCCAGTTCTTGCAGTTGCAACTTCCTTTCAGCTCCAGCTTGCTCAATTCCCATGTTGCATTCCTTGACTGCCCAAAAGGCTCTGTGCTCTATTTCAACAGGGAGATGACAAGCTTTTCCATAAACTAAGCGGAAAGGGCTCATTCCAAAGGGTGTTTTGTACGCTATCCTGTATGCCCATAGTGCATCCTGTAGCCTGGTGCTCCAATCTTTTCTATGAGGTTTAACTATCTTCTACAAGATACGCTTTATCTCTCTGTTTGACACCTCGGCTTGCCCATTGGTCTGAGGATGGTATGCTGTTGCAACCTTATGAATTATCCCATGCTTCTTCATCAATCCTGCTAGTTTCCTGTTATAGAAATGGGTGCCTTGATCGCTCACGATCGCTCGTGGTGATCCAAAGCGGCAAATAATATGGTTTCTCACAAAGGAAATAACAGTGTTAGCATCATCAGTGTGGGTGGGAATTGCTTCCACCCACTTGGAAACATAATCCACAGCTAACAGTATATAAAATTGACCATTAGAATTTGGGAACGGACCCATGAAGTAAATGCCCCAGACATCAAAAATTTCACAAAAAAGCATAAATTGTTGAGACATCTCATCCCTCCTGGATATATTACCAAATTTTTGGCATGGAAGACAAGATTTACAAAACTCAGCAGCGTCTCTAAAAAGAGTAGGCCACCAGAATCCACAGTCTAAGATCTTTCTAGCTGTTCTTTGGGGGCCAAAATGTCCTCCACTCTCAGATGAGTGACAGGCCTCCAAAATGGACTGGAATTCTGATTGAGGTACACAACGTCTAATTACCTGATCAGCACCACATCTCCACAAATATGGGTCATCCCATATATAATATTTAGACTCGCTTTTCAGCTTGTCCCTTTGATGCTTAGAAAAATGTGGAGGAAATGTGCGGCTAACTAGATAATTAGCTACAGGTGCGTACCAAGGTGCTACCTCAGATACTGCTTGCAGGTTATCAAATGGAAAATTATCATCTATAGGAGTAGAATCATCCTTAATGTGCTCAAGGCGACTCAAGTGGTCTGCCACTAGATTCTGATTACCACTCCTATCCTTTATTTCTAAATCAAATTCTTGTAAAAGCAGTATCCAACGTATGAGCCTTGGTTTGGACTCCTTTTTAGCTAATAGATACTTCAAAGCTGCATGGTCCGAATACACTACTACTCTAGTACCAAGTAGATAAGCTCGGAATTTATCCAGGGCAAAAACAATAGCAAGAAGCTCTTTCTCAGTAGTAGTATAATTGGACTGGGCAGCGTCTAAAGTTTTAGACGCATAAGCAATAACAAAAGGATCCTTACCTTCACGCTGAGCCAGCGCTGCTCCTACTGCATGGTTGGAAGCATCGCACATGATTTCAAATGGCTGGCTCCAGTTTGGTCCTCTCACAATGGGAGCTTGAGTCAGGTTGGTCTTCAGCTTATCGAACACTTGCTTACAATTCTCACTGAACTCGAACTCAATATCCTTCTGCAGCAATCTGGATAAGGGAAGTGCTACCTTACTGAAGTCCTTAATAAATCTCCTGTAAAAACCTGTATGGCCAAGGAACGAACGGACTTCCCTCACAGAGGAGGGGTAAGGTAAACTGGAAATAACATCCACCTTTGCTGGGTCTACAGAAATACCAGTATTAGATACAACATGTCCTAATACAATCCCTTGTCTAACCATAAAATGACATTTCTCAAAATTTAATACAAGGTTTGTATTGACACATCTATCTAATACTCTAGATAATCCATCTAAGCAAAGGCTAAAGGAATCACCATAAATGCTAAAGTCGTCCATAAAAACTTCCATACAGTCCTCAATGAGATCAGAAAAAAGACTCATCATGCACCTCTGAAAAGTAGCTGGTGCATTGCACAAGCCAAAGGGCATTCTCTTGTAAGCAAAAGTCCCAAAAGGACATGTAAAAGTAGTCTTTTCCTGATCCTCAGGAGCTATATGAATCTGAAAATAACCTGTGTAACCATCTAAAAAGCAATAATGTGATTTACCTGACAGGCGATCCAGCATTTGATCAATGAATGGAAGAGGGTAGTGATCCTTGCGAGTAGCTTGGTTGAGACGCCTGTAATCAATGCAGACTCTCCAAGCGTTCTGTACTCTGGTTGCTATGAGCTCTCCATGCTCGTTCTTCACTGTAGTGACTCCAGACTTCTTGGGCACCACTTGTACTGGGCTGACCCATTCACTGTCTGAAATGGGATAAATGATACCTGCTTCCAATAGTCTGGTTACTTCCTTTTTGACAACTTCCAAAATAGTGGAATTCAGTCTTCTCTGGGGTTGGCGAACAGGTCTTGCTCCTTCCTCTAAAAATATTCTGTGCTCACATACTTGAGGGTTGATGCTTACGATGTCTGCCAAACTCCATCCAATTGCTTTCTTGTGCTTTCTCAGCACATTAAGTAGCTGCTCTTCCTGTTCAGGAGTGAGATCCTGTGCAATAATAACTGGAAACTTCTGCCCTTCTTCAAGATAAGCATATTTGAGATGTGGAGGGAGAGGTTTCAACTCATTCTTCTGGTCATGGGTAGGCTCTGGATTGTCTGGAGCTTGTGAAAATCCAGAAGTGTCCTTATTGTTAGCTAATAGAGTCCCCACACTTGGACTTTGTTCTGTGTACTTTTCTTCCAGTTCTTCTTGGTGAATTTCAGCTACAGTTTCATCTATGACATCGCACTGGAAGATGGAATGATCTTCTGGAGGGTTGCTTGTGACTCCATTCAAATTGAAGATTGCTATTCGGCCATCTATTTCAAAAGAATATGTTCCTGAAAAAGCATCTAATCTGAATCTTGATGTCTTCAGGAATGGTCTGCCAAGTAAGATTGATGATGGCTTATCTGAGTCATTATTGGGCATCTCCAAGATATAGAAATCAGTGGGAAATGTGAGTCCTTTAATGTTCACTAAAACATCTTCAGCAACTCCAGCTACTGTAATAATACTTTTATCTGCCAACACAAAACGAGCTGCCGACCTTTTCAAGGGAGGGAGCCTTAAAACATCATATACAGATAAAGGCATAATACTAACACATGCTCCCTAATCACACATGCAATCATAAATTACTACACCACCAATAGTACAACTAACTATACAAGGACCTGGGTCACTGCATTTTTCAGGTAAACTTCCCATTAAAGCAGATATGGAGCTTCCTAAAGGAATAGTTTCTAATTCATTAATTTTGTCCTTATGTATACATAAATATTTTAGAAACTTTGCATATTTAAGTACCTGTTGAATGACATCAAAAAGGGGGACAGTTACCTCAACCTTTTTGAAGATTTCTACCATTTTGGGGTCAGGTTCCAACTGCTTCCTGAGCTTCCTTGCAAGTTATGGAAATGGAATGGGAGTGGTGTTTTCTGTAGTGTCTGCGCCTTTTGGTGCTTTCTCCTGTGATTGAGCTTCTTCTCTCTCAGCTATGACCTGTATGTCCTCTTCCTCTTCAACATCTTCTAATTCCACAACCTTTTCAGCTGAGGCGTGTTCTGGTGGGATTGGCTCCTCCTGACTTCTCTCCTGCAATGTGGTTCCAGACCTTAGGGTGACGGCATTAATACCACCCTTCGGGTTGGGGAATGGTTGAGAGGGGAGTCCACCAGAGTTTGAGGACTGGTTATTGGAATTTTTCATTGATCCCATCTGTGAGACAAGAGTTTGTAAAGTAGAAGTGAAAGTAGAAGTGAAAGTATCCAGGGTTGTTTTAAGATGATCCTCCATAGCCTGATGTCTCTGATCAATGGCTTGTAGTAAGTCAGCATTAGGAGATGAAGAGATGCCGGTGGTCTGAGAGGTTTGCTGAGGGGCTTGAGGTTGTCTTAAATGAGGTGCTCTGTAAGATTGATTCTGCTGCCTGTTGTTATTGTTGTTCCACCTCTGGTTTCCATTGTTATCTCTGCCTCCTCTATTAGAATTGTCTCTTCAGCCTTGGTTAGAATTGTCTCTCCAGCCTTGGTTGGAATTATCCTGCCATCCTTGATTATAGTTTCCACCTTGATTGTACCCTTGATTGGGGCGGTCATAAAAGTTGTGAGTGGCTGCTACAGTATTGTCTTCTTGTTGGAGCTGCGGACACTCATCGGTATAGTGACTATAATCTGCACAGACGCCGCACACTCTCTGTGGGACTAACTGCTGGCTGTGCTGTGGTAGAGAAGGCTGAACTTGCTGAGATTGTTGTTGATTCAGTTGCATCTGCTTCAGCAAGTTAGTAATTTCACATAGACTCTGGGTTATAGCGGTAGTCTCTGTATTAGTGGATACCTCCGCAACAGCCCTTGACCGACTTTGTCTCTGCCTATGATTCCTAATAGAGTCAGCTAAGTCTCTGATCAATTCCCATGCTTCGTTTGTAGTCTTGTGCTTTTTCATAGAACCATTGCAAGCACCTTCCAGTGTGGTTCTATCCTGAGGTTTCAGACCCTGTGTAAAGTAACCGAGTAAGACTACCTTGTCAATCATATGATGGGGACATGCATTTCGAAGTGTATTGAAGCGTTCTAAGTATTCATAGAGGGTCTCAGATTCATCCTGGACGATCATAGACATGTCCATCCTTAGTTTGTCAGCAACTTTAGCTGAAAAGAATTTATCCAGAAATTCTCTCCTAAGTGTATCCCAGTTGGAAATAGTTTATCTGGGCTGAGTGTAGTACCACTCTCTTGCCTTTCCCTCTAGAGAAAACGGGAAGGCTTTTAATAGAATAGAGATTTCATCAGCTCCATCACGCTTAACAGTAGAGCAAGCGGTGTGAAAAATCCCTAAGATGCTTGATAGGCTCTTAAGCAGGTAAGCCATGAGATTTGGGCATCAAGTTGAGTAGTGAAGATTTTATTTCAAAATCTACAGCTATTGCTGGGTAGTGCCCCTGGAATGGTTGGAGCGTAAAATCAGGGGCTCCTTCCTCCTGGATGGTGACTCTTCTGGGTGCTGCCATGTCACCTGCACGTAAATGAACTGCATCAGTAGAAAGGGGGTTTGTTTCTTCCTTAAATGACGGTTCCGGTTCGTCCTCAACGAGGAGTCGCCTACGCCTAGCTCGCCTTATATGTGAAAGAGTTCTTTCAATTTCGGGGTCAAATGCTGGTAAGCTTGGATCAGGAAGCGAACGCGTCATTTAACGAAAGAAACGTGCAGTTCATAGTGAATAAATGAAAAGAAAAAAAATTGCAATAAAAATAAATACTAATCAATAAATTAACACACTGTTGCAACTCCCCGGCAACGGCGCCAAAAATTGATGGGAGCGGAAATTGGTGAATTAAAAATTATTAAAATGTGTACGTTGCAAGTATAGTTCTTAACTCACCGAAAATCCACTTATCAATTTAGAAATATGTCACAGAAGTTCAAATTTAAAATACTGGGAGTATGAATCCCAGATCGTCTCCCAACGAGTTGCAGAAAGGTGTGCTATTTTATTAATCAGATGTTTTCAAAAAGGGTTGAGTTGAATAACAGGAAATTAAATTGATGAAATTTAATAATATAAATAAATGCCTTGACTGGGAGTTGATTAGTTGGAATTCCTATTGTAGTTGGAATACTCTCAAGATTAATTGATAATTAAAAGTTATTCTGTTTTGTTATCCTTTACTAGGTAAAGGAAAGTCAAACAGGTTGGAATGCTACGTCTGTTCACAAATTACAATCCACTTAATTAAAAGTGATTGATATTAGTGACTAGAAAGCAATCAAACAGCAAACCCAATTACAATCTTTCTTTCAAGTCTTCCAACTCAATTGGTTCCTTTTAATCAACTCCCCATCAAGTTAGGGAACTACTCACTCATTGTGAATGCAAAAATCATAACATATGCGAAGAAATTAAAAGAAGACATTACAAATAGAAATAAAAAATAATCCAATGAAAATAAGAATAATCCTTATATTGAGTAAATCCTAATAATATTCCAATGGCAAAATTAACAAAACAAAGGTCATAGAAGAGTAAAGCCAAGTAAAGAAAACGAACTAGAATGACGAAGTCTTGATGAGGTGATGACTCTTCTCAATATCCCAATGTAAAAGTAGTAGAAAAATAAAATCCTAAAAGTATCAATTGTCTAGAGAGAAGGAAAACCTAAAGGAGGAGTAAAACTAGATCTAAAAACTCAAAACTGTGTGAAATGAATGTTGTTTTTTTCGTTTCTGCATGTTCCTTGGCTCTAGTCTGCTGTTCTGGGCCGAGAACTGGGTCAAAATCGGGCCCGAAATCTCCCCCAGCGAATTCTGCAGATTGTGCAGATCGCGCATGTCACGCGATCGCGTCGTCCAAGCAGACGCGTCATTCGCGTTCTTTTCGTGCCACGCGTTCGCGTCGTCCACGCCTCCGCATCACTTGTGCTGTTCCTTTCCGCGCGGTCGCGTGAGCCATGCGGCCGCGTCACCGCGATTTCTCCTCTGCCACGCGAACGCGTGAGCCATGCGGCCGCGCCGCTTCTCGCTGGTTGTCTCTTCAATTTCTTGTGTTCCTTCCATTTTTACTAGCTTCCCTCCCAATCTCCAACTCATCCATGCCCTATAAAGCCTGAAACACTTAACACACAGATCACGGCATCGAATGGGATAACGGAGAACTAAAATGCATAATAAAAAGTCTCTAGGAAGCAGTTTTCAACCATGTAATAATTCTAGGAAGGAAATATAAATGCATGCTAAATTAATGAATAAGTGGGTAAGGATCATGATAAAACCACACAATTAAACACAATATAAATCATAAAATAGTGGTTTATCAAAGTCCAACTAATTTTTTTTTTATGCTTTTACTCATTCATTCTGCTTCAACTAAAATTTTTTGTTAAGACTTGTCGGGTAGCATCACCGTTCCATTGCATACCCTGTAACTATAATTTTGCCCGTTGGCCCTAATGATGCATAAGGAGCGTGCCAATGGTTCCGACCTGGCCCCCTAAAATAGACTTGTCCTGAGCTCAAGTCAAACCAAACAAACTAACAGAAAACAGATACATACATTCGCGAGTGGCGTTCTATTTATTAATATTGGAGTTCCGCTACGTACCTTCCTGGGTTCTCAAACACTCAAACAATCAGAAAACAAAGTGATGTACCATGGGCAATAATCGCGATACAGTGATCATAGCGGGAGCAAAGGTTTTGGAGAACGCGGAATCTCATCATGAGGTGGTTAACAGGAGACTGTGGCCGAGGGCATCAGAGATATCCCATAATGTCCAGAATTTCATCGAAGACGCAGAGAAGAAACAAGTGAAGCATCAAGAAGTGAAGTCATGGTTTCAGGGCGTTAAAGATCTATGCTATGAGTTAATTGATGTTTCAGAAGAATTCGAATTAGTGCAACAGGCGAAGAGGTTACGCTTTGTAGGCCTTCCA
This sequence comes from Arachis hypogaea, assembly GCF_003086295.3. Classification (NCBI taxonomy): domain Eukaryota; kingdom Viridiplantae; phylum Streptophyta; class Magnoliopsida; order Fabales; family Fabaceae; genus Arachis; species Arachis hypogaea. The sequence continues at coordinate 3,902,880 of NC_092037.1, forward strand.
CTCCTTCAACAACAACGTAAGGTGACAAGAATCATTCGCGAGTTTGAGACCTTAATTAAAGAGGTCCGCGAGTTGAAACTTAGTTCGAGTTCGGAACTACCAGTACCCGAGGCTGAGCTCGAGCCAGTAAATCTGCATTCGAATATTATTGGCAAAGAGCTCCTGGTTGGTCGAGATGCTGAAATTCAAGGCTTAATTAGAAGGTTGACTAAGGGATATCATAGATGCATATGCATTGTTGGTGACGAGGTTGGAACAGGAAAGACTGCACTAGCCCGAAGTGTCTACAACAGTACTCAAGTGAAAAGTAAGTTTCATTTCATGGTATGGGTAACTGTCTCTCGACAATTCAATGTGAAGCGAATTGTTAAGACTATGCTGGAATTTGCTCCTGAAAAACCAGAGTACGTTGGTGATGAATTTGAATTATTGGAACTTGAGCTTCATAAGTTCATAGTGGACAGGGAACTCCTTCTTGTTCTGGACGACGTCGTCAAGCTCGATTCGAACCACTTGTCAGATCTAATGAACGTCTTCCGTAGTTCCTCGTGTAGAATTTTGATAACCACGAGGAAGAAGGAAGTGGCAAAAGTAGCAAAAGAAGTAGAAGAATCCACACACACCGTGTTAATGACAAGTCTCTCCCCCGAAGCTTGCTGGTCAATTATCAAACATCACGCATTTGGTGATGATCTGAAGAATGAGTCAACCGTGGAAAGGATATTCGGCCAAGTTGGAAGACAAATAGCAGAAAAGTGCGAGGGGAAGCCAGTTGTTGCTAAATCTTTTGGTGTTATGTTGCGTGGCAGATCTTACGAAGAATGGCATCATGTAATGATGAGTGAAAAGCTGTGGTGGTACGACTTGACATCTGCATCCATGTTGAGTGAATACTTGTATTCTAGAATGCCTCCTGCTTTGAGACAATGCTTGCTGTATTGTTCCATCTTCCCTAAGAATCACTCCATTCAAGTTGACAAACTCGTCAAACTGTGGATGGCACAGGGCTTTATTGCCTCCCATGAAGAGGACAAGATGGAAATACAAGGCTGGAAATACGTCAAGCAATTGCGAGATTGCTCTGCCTTCCAAGAATTTGAACCGGATGGCGAGGGCGCCTTCGTTTGCAAATTGGAGGAAGGAATGCATGAATTTATCCAAGATCTTGCGCGAAACGAATACTGCATAAAGTTTCTTGATGAAGGGGCAACCGTGGAAGAGTCCGGAGACAATGACACCTTAACAAAGCCTCCTCGCTTTCGTCACTGTACCCTGTGTCTTGAAGCTCAAACCTCTTTCCCAGATTCAATTGACAATGCAGGTAAACTACACACTCTAATGGTTTTGTCCGAGTCTTCCGACATAGATCCAACAAATCTTGCCAGCCTTCTGCATTCTCTGAAGAGGATCAGGGCGTTGGATTTGAGATCTTGTGCAATAAAGGAGCTTCCGTTGAAGGCAGCTGAATTGCTACATCTAAGGTACCTTAACTTGTCTTTCAATCATGAGCTAAAAAAGTTGCCTTCTGCAATAAGTAATTTGCTTAATTTGCAAACTTTAAATCTCAACGGATGTGATAGTCTTCAGAAACTGCCAAAAAGTATAGGAAAATTGATCAAGTTGCGACATCTTGAGATTCTCTGGACAGCAAGCCTTAGCTACTTACCAAAAGGGATTGCAAGCTTAACCTTGTTGAGAACCTTAAATCGATTCTTCGGGAGCAGTGGTGGTGCTAGAGAAGCAAAGCATGCAGTCTTGGAGATTTGGAAAATCTAAAGAATATCGAAGGGTGTCTTACCATAGATGGATTGGGTGGTGAAACTGAAATTTCTGAAGCTAAAAGAGCTGGTCTAAAGAACAAGAAAAATCTGCGTGGCTTGGAACTGTGGTTTTCTATCGTAGGATTGAAGGGCGACAATCAAGTCCTACTTGATAGTTTAGAAGCACCTCCTCAATTGCAATTCCTTGGAATATTTTACTACCGAGGAAGTTCATTCCCCAACTGGATGATTGAACTGAATGTGCTAAAACATCTAATGCTTGTTAACTGCAGTGAATGCAATGTTTTGCCGCCTTTAGGGAAACTCCCACTCCTTGAATCACTTGAGATCAAGAATATGCCTAATGTGGAGAAGGTAGATTTCCAATTTCTAGGAATAGGATTAAACCATGAGGATGCTGGCAACAAAGGCTCCTCGTCTGATGCAATAATTGCATTTCCCAGATTGAGAAAGCTTCACTTCATGAAGTTGGATAAGTGGGAAGAGTGGACTGGACTCAATGTCAATGGTGGAGATAAGAATATTATGCCTCTACTGTCTTCTTTGTCAGTTGTAAACTGTGAAAAGTTAGAATCACTTCCTGACTACATCAAGAGCAAGGAAAATCTGAAACCAGTTATTGAAGGATGTTCTTTGCTACTAGAAAAAGAAAAGGAGCAAAAAGAGATGAAGAGCATGGATTCAATAAACAAAGCAGATTAAGGTAAGCTATTCTTCAAACTATCCTATAGTAATATTTCTTTGTCAAATATGTGGACTCTGCATAGCATACAACTGTGATTTCATAGTTTCAGTTTGCTTGTTTTGCAATTTAAGTACACTGATTTTAAGTTAACACTTTAAATAGACTCGGCAATAATTTCTTAAAATTATTAAAAGTTACTTCTTACTTGTTTGCAAAACTATGCTTGTCAGTACCTATTAACGATATTATTTCTCCTCCCAGTTAATCAAGTCCAGTTTAGTGTGTTCAAAATCTGCAACCACTGAGGAGTCTCCAAAAAATGTTGCACAGATGTGTGTTTTCAACTTTTCTGCGCTCTATATTAAAAAAGCTCTTAAGAAGTTGGAGATTGAAGGTCTGTGGTGTCTGGTGCCGAAATTAAAGGCCAATTTCTCAATAAATTGTATCTAGATATTATAGCACAGTTGTGTGATTTCAACTCAGTTTGGCAAACATCTAGGCTTTGCTGCTATGATCATGATGTAATAAGTTATGGCTATGTACTTGCATGACTATTGAGTTTGCTTTCTATATTCTGTGAGATTTCACTCTAATTTTCCTCTTTCCATGTGTTACCTCAGAGAACTTGTAACACCATCATTCTGAATATAATTAGTAGCCTTTTAATGAATATCTGTGTATTTCTATTTTATCCTTTAACTTTAGGGTTAACATTATTAAATATTTTTAGGAAAAGTATAGGTAACCAACAATATTTTTGAATAATGTGTAAACAATGTGAATTAATAAGGTTAAAAGAGTAAATTAATCTTAAATTTAATTAATAATATTAAATTAGAGTGTAGTGTATTTTTATTTGATTGGTGGTTGTTCATGTTGTTCAAGATGGTCATTGTAACCATCCGCACATCTACTGAAATGAACATCCTATATATCTATTGTTCAAATTGTTTAGTATTTTTATTGTCTACCTATGTTTTTCCTTTATTGATTTATATATCTTTTAGGTTCTGAACAATAACCGTGTCTTGAAATCATATTGATGATCAATGTTGGACCAAAATATTACATAAAAAAACGTTGGAATAACAAAATATCACATAAAGAAAATTAATTAGGTATATATTAAAATTAGTTATTAATATAAAATATATATTAAAAATAAATTAAATTATATATATATTTATATATAAAATTATAAATACATAATAATTAATTTAAAAATTATTTTTTTAATGTACAAATAATACGTAAGAAAATATTGGAATGACAAAATATTACAACTTACAAAGAAATATTATGAAGATTTTTTCTTATACAAATTGACTTTTTCTTTTCCTAATCTATTTAATATTTCTTGAAAATTTTAGTTGTACTAATTCATTAAGCCGACCAAAGATTAATATTAGTATTATACAATTTCTGATACTATCCGAATATTTAAAGATAATAATGTGTAAAATAGAATGTCAACGAGTAATAGTTCAAATGGCATAGTCTCTCCATATTAAATTAAGGAATTGTAGGTTCGAATCTCCTATAAGTTTTATTCTAATTCTATCCGTGAGTTTAAATTTTGCAAAATTTTAAAATGAATCCTATTCTTTGCTAATTTTTTCATTCTGATCCTGTTCGTTTCGATCGGTTATTCGAATATGTTATTACATTTCATAATAGGGACACTCTATTGTACAGATTGAAGTGGTACAGAGAGAGAAAATAAATTCTTTTTATAGTTATTTTTTATTATTTTATTATTATTCAAAGTGCGAGTCCTACTGATGAGCGGATAATTTATACGCTTTTTGGCATTGTTTTTAGTATGTTTTTAGTATGATTTAGTTAGTTTTTAGTATATTTTTATTAGTTTTTAGTTAAAATTCACTTTTCTGGACTTTACTATGAGTTTGTGTGTTTTTCTGTGATTTCAGGTATTTTCTGGCTGAAATTGAGGGTCCTGAGCAAAAATCTGATTTAGAGGCTGAAAAGGACTGCAGATGCTGTTGGATTCTGACCTCCCTGCACTCGAAGTGGATTTTCTGGAGCTACAAAAGCCCAATTGGCGCGCTCTCAACGGCGTTGGAAAGTAGACATCCTGGGCTTTCCAGCAATGTATAATAGTCCATACTTTGCCCGAGATTTGATGGCCCAAACCGGCGTTGCAAATCAGCCTCAGAATTTCCAGCGTTTAACGCTGGAACTGGCATAAAAATCTATTCTTAATATATAAAAGTAGATACATAAGCATGCACCACATTACTTCTAAGTTATTCCTCTTATTCTACTAACACCATGTCAGCAATATTGCTTACATGGCAAAATTTTAGAAACAACCAATCAAATCTTGCCAAATTTCAACCACTCAAATCTTGCCAAATCAACTTCTATTTTCAAATTAAAAAAAAAAACTAAAAAACAGAATAAAAAACAACAAAAACACAAATTAACATTTACCCCAAAAAAACCTCTGAAAACCAAAGAGTTCATTACTTTTCTCATGCTTCTCGCCTGAAAACTCCTTACTCTTCTCATGCTTCTCGAAACCCTCTTCTTCTTGGCACCTCTCCGTACCAAGGTCCTATTTCCTCCATGCTCTTCCGGTATGAGCCATTGTGTTTTCCTCGAATCAAATTTTACTATTCTCATGCTTCTCGAAACCCTCTTCTTCTTGGCACCTCTCCGCATTGCATCAATTGCAGAAACCAGGCCAACTAAGAAAATTCGTCCAACGAAGAAAATTCGTGCCAAGTATTTTTCTAAGGATTACAACATTGAGGTAATTTTATATAAGAAATTAAAAGTAGATATACTTAACTTATCTTTTATCTTTTTTATTCATAAACTTATTCTTTACCAGTCGTTTATGCTTGCAGTACTTGATTCCATATCAATGGCATTTCAACAAACTCATGAGAATATATCTTCTATAAAGTAAGTCATCTCTTACACATTGTGAGTCGATGAGTAATTTTATATCAAACTCTTTTGAAAAAACTTGCGATAATATATTTCTTCATAAGTAATCAATTTCTTACGTCTAGAGTAATGTTTATATTTCTTTCTTCTAAAATTTCTCATACATATTTTTTGTGAAAATGGTTGTATCTACAGGTATAACACGCTTCGGAATAAGGTCGACCTCTACAATGCTCCAACTGGTCCGAAAATTAAATCTCTATACTTCTTTTTAGACATTGCACATATAATCATGTAATTGTGAAGAAAAATATGATAAACAAATTCAAAAATTTGTTAGAAGAAGAAAAAGTTTATACTATAAAAAATTGAAAATAGAAGATGCAAATGATTTATATAGAGTAATTAAAGGTACTATGAAAACAAATTTTTTAATAACAACTATTGTGAAAGAAATCAAAGATCCAGTTTTGAACATTCTCCAACACTATTTTAAATTTGCATCACTTGAAACATTATCTGACAGAGTGGGTCAAAGACAAATTTTAACAGGTAATTTTATTTTATATTATTTCAATTATTCTTATTAAAAATAATTTATTAAAAAAAATCAACACATTTTTGTTCTTTTTATTGTAGATGTCATTGAAAAACTGCATGCAATAGGAGAAGAAGAACAAGTAGATGTTAAAGGAAAACCCACAAAAATACGAAAAATGGAATTGATACTCAAAGAGTAAAAAAATATACAACCAATTCATTTTTCATTTAGATATATAGTTATTAACAAAAAAAAACTAAAAAACAGAATAAAAAACAACAAAAACACAAATTAACATTTACCCCAAAAAAACCTCTGAAAACCAAAGAGTTCATTACTTTTCTCATGCTTCTCGCCTGAAAACTCCTTACTCTTCTCATGCTTCTCGAAACCCTCTTCTTCTTGGCACCTCTCCGTACCAAGGTCCTATTTCCTCCATGCTCAGAGTGGGTCAAAGACAAATTTTAACAGGTAATTTTATTTTATATTATTTCAATTATTCTTATTAAAAATAATTTATTAAAAAAATCAACACATTTTTGTTCTTTTTATTGTAGATGTCATTGAAAAACTGCATGCAATAGGAGAAGAAGAACAAGTAGATGTTAAAGGAAAACCCACAAAAATATGAAAAATGGAATTGATACTCAAAGAGTAAAAAAATATACAACCAATTCATTTTTCATTTAGATATATAGTTATTAACAAAATACTATTAATTTTAGGAACATCGTGTTAAAAGTCAAGTTGTGGAGAAATCTCTCAAATCAGATAAATAAAGAAATTACAACACAAATTAAGGGCCAAAAAATTGTTGCACTCACATCAACATTGGTTAGTGAATATAAAGGTATGATCTTTTTCAAAAAAATTTAATTTATTATTATTTTTTTTAGTTCAAAGAATTATATTTTATATAATACATTAATTGACACAATACAACACAATCTTATTTTATATAACCTATTATATTATAATATTAGGTGATTATTAGGTTAGCACAACTTCAAGTACAAAAATCTATATCAATCCAGAAATTGAAGAATTCACACAGCTGACTTATGGGTATTTCATAACAAATAAATCTCTCAAAAATTAATTCATTTATTTAATTATTCAATTTAATAAATATAAAAAAATTCCTAAACAGGACTGATCAACATGAAGAAGTAATGGAGATACCAAGCCAAGACAATGCCAACACAAATCTTCAGAGTAGAATGATTAGAAATCGAATAACTATTCAAGATCTAATGGCTATGCAATGGGAATCTGATTATCAGGTATGACAAAAAAATCTCACAACATGCATCATACATTCATTCTTACTCAAATACAATATACCTAATGATAACATAAATGGAATATTGGAATAGGAAAAGATCTTTACAATTTTAGCAATTATAAACCTAATACTTATTTTAGGTTCAGAATTCAATTAAAGGTTTCAGATCAAAGTGCTACAGCAACTTTTGTATTATTTGATGGCGAAGCAAAAAAATTGTTGGACACAACTGCTTCAAATCTAATCACACTCCAGAAAAGTAATGATCTTGAAGCACCACCCCAATTGAAAAACTTGTGCAACCTCACACTTATTTTTGAAGTCAAACTAAATGAGTTTAATCTCAAAGAAGGTTCTCAACAATACACCGTTACCAAGACATTTGTTCCAACTAAAAACACTGAACAGCAACACCCATTACAACAAATAAAACAAGTAATACTAAAAAAATCACTTATTTAAAACATCATTTTTATTTCTAATTTATATTATTCATTGATTATAGGAACCAACTTCGCCAACACTAATATCATCATACGAAGATCACATACCTATCAAGAGGTTGAGGAGAAAAAAAAGATACAAATTCAAGACACATTTTCGGAAGAAGACCATACATGCAAAGAGAGAGCAAACAACACAAAAGAAAGTGCACACAACTCACCAATTCATAAGGAACATGCCTTCACAATAACCTATGACAGAAAGAAGAAAGCAACAACTCTAACAGCAACCAATAAAAAAAAGAAGACGAGTGTCACATAAGAAGATCAATTGCATCAATTAAACCAAATGCAAAAATCAATTCCAACATCCAAATACTTTGTACTACCATTTCTTTTAAATAAAATATCATTTAAATTTATTTTTAGTTTATACATATTTCATTTAATTCTACAAAACATAATAATTTTTAATATTTATTATATACTATTATTAATTTACCGTCCCGCGCATCGCGCGGGTCACATTCTAGTTGGAGTTAAACGCCCAAACTGGCATGAAAGCTGGCGTTTAACTCCAGAAGAGGTCTCTACACATGAAAGCTTCAATGCTCAGCCCAAGCACACACTAAGTGGACCCAGAAGTGGATTTTTACGTCATTTACTCATTTCTGTATACCCTAGGTTACTAGTTCACTATTAATAGGATCTTTTGACATTGTATCTGTACCTCATGACACTTTACACGTTTCTTTGTGTACTTCTTACAGCATGAGTCTCTAAACCCCATGGTTGGGGGTGAGGAGCTCTGCTGTGTCTTGATGGATTAATGCAATTACTACTGTTTCTTATTCAATCATGCTTGCTTCCGTTCTAAGATATCACTTGTTCTTAACCCGGATGAATGTGATGACCCGTGACACTCATCATATTCTCAACTATGAACGCGTGCCTGACAACCACCTCCGTTCTACTTTAGATTGAGTAGATATCTCTTGGATTCTTTAATCAGAATCTTCGTGGTATAAGCTAGAATTGATGGCGGCATTCAAGAGAATCCGGAAGGTCTAAACCTTGTCTGTGGTATTCTGAGTAGGATTCAATGATTGAATGATTGTGACAAGCTTCAAACTCCTGAGGGTGGGGCGTTAGTGACAGACGCAAAAGAATCATTGGATTCTATTCCGGCCTGATTGAGAACCGACAGATGGATAGCCGTGCCATGACAGGGTGCGTTGAACATTTCCACTGAGAGGATGGGAGGTAGCCATTGACAACGGTGAAACCCTACATACAGCTTGCCATGGAAGGAGCCTTACGTGTTTGATGAAGAAGACAGTAGGAAAGCAGAGATTCAGAAGATGGAGCATCTCCAAAACCTCAGCCTGTTCCCCATTACTGCAAAACAAGTACTTATTTCATGTTCTTTTACTTTTCACAATCAACCCTGATAATCTTTGATATCCTGACTAAGATTTACAAGATAACCATAGCTTGCTTCAAGCCGACAATCTCCGTGGGATCGACCCTTACTCACGTAAGGTATTACTTGGACGACCCAGTGCACTTGCTGGTTAGTTGTGCGGGATTGCAAAAGTGTGATTGCAATTTCGTGCACCACCTACCTTTTTCAATTTCTCTTTCATCCCATAAAAAGAAAGATCTGTAAACTTACATCTTTACCATATAATTCACCTTCATAATATCAAATATTGTTTATATATTATTAGCAAATTGAATTACTAGTTTGGTAATACACTAAATTTTGAATTCTAGTGGTCTATTAATCAATCTAATTAAGGTTTAGTTTATGTAAACAGCTTAATTAATTTTTTTTTTGAAAAAATAGTTTAAATAATAAATGCTTATATTTAAAATAACTTATAAATAAATTATTTTATTTTTTATTTTTAGTTCTAAAAGTACTTATTTTAAAAAAATATGATAAAAAAACTTTTTATAATGAGTGAAGTAATTTTTTTTAACTTCTCTATAAGTATTTAAATAGATTCTGTAACGTCCCAATCTTTTTTTTTATTACTACCCTACCCTTTAATTTTATCAAAATCTCTAAACTATCCTTACCCCTGTTTTTCTAACATTAACCCTAATCCAAAAATCCTTAATTATGCCCTAATTTCATTACAACACATACACCCACAAATAGGAAAAAGAAAGAGAGAAAGGGAAGAGAACAAAAATCAGAGAGGGAGCGATTGAAGAAGAAAAGAAGAAGAAGAAAGGGAGAAGAGGGAAGAGACAATGCCAGCGGGGCTGGGCGCCGCTGTTGCCGTCGCAGAGAAAAGAAGAGAAGCACGAGAGAGATGAGAGTGAGATCGCAGACCTTCCATGGAGAAAGAGGAAAGCGCGCGACAGAGAAGAAGAAGGAGGGAGCCCTGTCGTCGATGTTGTGCCCGTCGCCGCTACTGCCTTTGATCGAGACCGTCGCCGTCCCAGTTGATGCCATCGTCGTTGCCAAACAAGGCAGAGAAGGAGGGCGCGAACAGAAGAGAGAGAAAGGGGAGCTCTGCTGGAGCTTGTTGTCGAGATGCTGCTGCCTTCCACCACCGCGAGACAGAGCCAGCCTTCTGTTCTTCCACTGTCATTGCAGTTGCCTCCGTTGCAAGTGAAGGAGGTCACCGGAGAAAGGATTGTTCTGTTCTGTTTCTGTTTTTAGTTTTCCATTGGTTGTCGGAGTCTCTAGAGCCATAAATGTTGCCGTCGGAGTCGTCAGAATTATTGCCGCCAAGAGCCACCACTGCTATACCTTTACCTTGGTAAAACAAACCCCATTCTGCTTGTAGTACTTGACATCTCTTTCTATTTCTATTCCACTTTTTTCTATCTTACTATCTCGCTCCATTTTCGTGTTGTCCTTCTTGATTAGTTTGCTTTTGCTGTTGTTTGTTACTAGCTAGAAGTGGTAGCGATGTACTTAGTTCATGAGCTTTAAGTTCAATTTACTATTTATGAAGGTGGATTCTCTTTTTGGTGTTTTATCTTTACAAGAATTATGATCTCATACCAATTTTTTTAAATTCTTTTGCTATGTGCTTGGATTCTGTCAAAAGCAAAAAAAAAGTAGTTATTATAACCGATCTTAGTGTGTTAATTGTCAATACTTCAAATTTTAGTTTTATTATTATCATTATTTTATATGTGAATTTATTTGTTACTTTATACCAAGTCTAGTTGTATGATTATAGAAAATAATATGATTGTATTTTACAAACAGTGACCATAATGAGTTAACTACCTAAATGTATATGTAAATCTTGGCTTAAGAGACAACAAAGAGATCAATTACATTTCTTGTCATGTTTTACATAATCTATCTACTATTTTGAGTTAGGAGATATCAAATTTTATATTGACATAATTATTTAATGTCTAAAGTCATGATAATAATCTTAAAGGTACTTAGTTAAAGGTTTCTATAGAAAGGGAAAAGAAGCATACTGATATTTGTGATAGTTATTATTTTCGATTTTCTTTTATGATTGTTAAGTTGCCTATTCTATAATGTGTTGTCGTATTTTTAATTTATGCTTTACTTTGTTTTTTCTATTATTGATTTTATCTTTTTGTTTATGCATATCTTTACTTGATTGTACACTTAAGTATCCTCTAGGGTTTTTGAGGAAAAATACTTGCCTGTGACTCCTATTAATCTTCAATTCATAAACCTTTTATCTTTTTGTTTCAACTTGAATTTGTTTGACGTAATAGTATTTATGCTTTTATCATTTCTTTTGAAATGTTCGTCTCATCTTTTCTTTGAGATTGTGAAATGATTCTATCTTAGTTGTATCCATTGTTGATGGATATCTTACCTGATTGTGTTCTTAATCATTCTCTTAAACCTTTGTGAATACTGCCATCGACTTTAGTGACTATCTCTTGTGAGCTATGTACTCCTTCTATTCAGCTTGAATTTGTTTCAACCTAATACTCTATCTTTCTTTTATTGTTTCTATTCAAATTCCTTGATTCATATTTTTTATTAAGATGTGATTTGACTCTCTTTCTAGCACACTTCGTTATTTCTGAACATCCTTGTTTAATTGCAATCTTACTCATCCTTCCAAATTTTTGTGAGCATCATCTGAGATGCTTGTTCTTCTCTTCCTAAGTTTTATATTCCTTTGAGTAAACTCGAGATTCTATTTGTTAACGTGTAATCCCTAGATATAGCAAGCGATATATTAGTTTTTAGGACATGGCTTGTAGATCCGGGAGGTGAAACTTGTAAGTTTACGACGTTAAGAAGATTATGAAGTAGGAGTATTCTGAGGAGGAAGTTAAGAAGATTTTGGTACAAATTAAAAAGTTAGTCCCGATGTTTGACTTTCGAATCTACTTTGGAAGTGATGAACATAGTAAGAAGCGCCATATGTATTTGACTTATCAAGAGAACAAGAGTGTGTGAATGTTAACCACGTCTTTTTAACACAAACCTATCTTGTAACCTTTTGTACCCAATTATACTTCTTTCTCATGTTTGGTAAAAGGCTAAAATCATGTAACATTTTGCATCCTGTATCAATTTTTGAGGGAAAAAGTTTTTTTGACGAGAGTAGAATGTAACGTCCCAAGCTTTTTTTTTATTACTACCCTACCCTCTAATTTTATTACAATTTTTAAACTATCCTTACCCCCTCTTTTTGCAACCTTAACCCTAATCCAAAAATCCCTAATTTTACCCTAATTTCATTACAATACATACACCCACAAACAGGAGAAAGAAAGAGAAAAAGGGAGGAGAACAGAAATCAGAGGGGGAGCGATTGAAGAAGAAAGGAAGAAGAAAGGGAGAAGAGGGAAGAGACGACACCGGTGGGGATGGGTGCCGTTGTTGCCGTCACAGAGAAAAGAAGAGACGCACGAGAGAGATGAGAGTGAGATGGCAGACCTTCCTTGGAGAAAGAGGAAAGCGAGCAACGGAGAAGAGGAAGGAGGGAGTCCTGTCGTCGTCGCTGTGCCCGTCGCCGCCACTGCCGTTGATTGAGACCATTGCCATCCCGGTTGAGGCCATCATCGTCGCCAAACAAGGCAGAGAAAGAGGGCGCGAATGGGAAAGAGAAAGGGGAGCTTTGCTGGAGCTCGTCCACTGTCATTGCGGTTGCCTCGTTTGCAGGTGGAGGAGGTCATCAGAGAAGGGATTGTTCTGTTCTGCTTCTACTTTTAGTTTTTCATTGGTTGCTAGAGTCTCTAGGGCCATGAATGTTGCCACCGGAGTCGTCAGAATTGTTGCCGCCAAAAACCACCACTACTATACCTTTACCTTGGTAAAACAAACTCCATTCTGCTTGTACTTGACATCTCTTTCTATTCCTGTTCCGCTTTTATCTACCTTACTGTCTCGCTCTATTTTCGTGCTGTCTTTTTTTATTAATTTGCTTTTGCTATTGTTTGTTACGGGTTAGAAGTGGTAGCGATGCTGCTGTTGTTTGAATTGAAGTTGCTGCCACTAGCTCAGTCCAAATTCTGCGTTCTTTCGTTCTGTTCTATTCCAACATTTCTCACCTTTTAATTTGCCACTCTGGGTTTGGTCTCTTTGGTCCATTAGGACTACGCTGTGAGTAGGCTTTACATTTATAACCGTTAACCTTTTGGTTTATGCCATTCTGAGTTTTTAATTATATTTATAAAATTATTGTTGAAGAACTTTGATTTGATTAGAATAATTGATTTATTATAGTTGAATAATTATTTTTATGAAGCTCGTACCTTAAAAACTTTACATGAGACTATATATATGTTTGATAAAGTTTTATATTATTTTAGAATATTTGATTTTACTCGAATATATACTTTTGAAGTATTGAAGTATTTGTTGGCATTCACTTACTTTAAAATTGTGAAATATGTTCTTATGATTGAAAAAGATTTCTGATGAGAAAGTATTATCTGATTCGATTTGATTCGATACCTTATATATTTGAAAGATCAGAGATTTTTTGTATTTGAAATTATATTTTTTGAATTACTTTAGGAGGCTCCTATTAGAAAATCGTAGTTAACGGCCGTTATGACATTAACTTAGATACATCTGACTCAGACCTCAGCTAGCAATGGCGTTGCTAGCCTAACGTGTAGGCCACACGTTGGATCTATTATTCCTCACGGACACACGAGAGAAAAGGGCTACCCATAGAGGTAGAGTCGCTCAAGTGTGGACTTTTGATTTGATTTCTGTATGAGAACTCCCTTATTGATTCACTTGTTATTATTAACTACTATTTTCTAATTAAAATTACTTTGATAATAATGTTTATATGTTCTCATATCGATTACAGATGTATTGTCTAGTCACTGAGTTGCAAAACTCATCCCATTTTTCTAAAAATATTTTTCAAGAATAAATATTTGATTATGTGAGCCTTTCTATTCAAGAGTAATGATCTGCAATGGGTATCTATTCTTTATTGAATTCTTAGACGTCATCTGCTTCATATATCACAGGCAAGATCTATCCATATTTATTTATTTTATTTTTATTTAAAATAGGTAATTATTCATTCTAAATAGTGTTAATTTATCAAAAAAATATTTGTAACCTTCTTATTTATCTTATATTTGAATCTGTTAGGTTTGTTAGGGAACTATTTTCCTAAGCGCCAGTCATGGCTCATTTTGGACAGTGAGAGCTTCTTAAAAAGTTATAATTTGTTTTGAAAATTGTACCAGACATTAATACTATACCTTTTTATTAGTTAAAAGTTAAAACTTATAAACCTATCCAAATAGGCCCTAAGGTCAGGTTTTATCCGGATGGGCCGGGCCGAGCCCGGTTGAGAGAACGTAAGCAAGCAAGTTAGGGGTTTTAGGGAATTAGGGCACCGCACTCACTGCCAGTTTGACACAGTAGTTGTACCACTCATTCCCCAGCTCCCCTCCACCCAACCTTCACGGTGGCCACTCTCCTCCGGTGACTGGACACTACTCAAGCTTCAAGCTTACTCATTCAACTTCTCTCGCCCATCTATTGAGCTCAGCCTCATAACTCCATTCCATAAAGCGTGTTCCTCCGCCGCCACAACACAGCGTGTCGTCGCCGTCTATTGGATTGGTACACCAACAGGTATCTCTTCCTGTCCCTTCCTTTTCTGTCAAAATCGTGTTTGTTAGTAATTCAAAATTCAATCAATTGAAAGTGTTACACAGTCAATTAAATGTTGCCAGAAAAGTATATTTCACACTAATATTGATACCAAAAATCAATGACAATGAAATATGCAAACCAATAATAAATGCAATTCTTTGAGCAGTCAGATTAGAGAACTTGTTAAGATCATGATGCTAGAAATCCTGCAGATTACTTATGGAATTGATGCTCTAACACATAAAAAAGGGTTACATTTATTTGTAAAAATAATCCATTATATGCTTACTTTTTCAATAACTAGAGTGAGACCCGCGCAATGCGCGGAGAAGTAGATTATTTATATTATATAGTATATTTTAATAAATGTTATATTAAAAATATTTTAGAGAACATATTATAAATATGTTTTGAATTTATTTATTTTTAAAAAAGACATAAGTTATTTATATTAGAGTTATACACAACTGTATTTTCTTTTTTTTTCATTTTTCGATTTGCATTAATGGCTAGTCTTTGTCTTTTCTGCGATTTTTTTGTTTGTAAATAATTAAAAGAATAGAATGAGAATGAAAAACATATAAAAATGTTACATTAAATTTAAGAAATTTTTGACAATTAGTATGAGAAATTAAGAAATGAAAAGTAATAAGAGTCTTAATATGTATAAGTTGTAGAATTTGAATAGTTGTGACTGAAATTTTTTATAATTATTATTATGACACTTTTAATGTATGTTTATTGTATTTAATTAGTACTTGATGTTTCAATTGAATAATAATAAATAAGAGGTTTTTGTTTTAATTTTTTTAAAACATTTTACTAAATAGTGATTGGTTGATTTTCATCTTTTGTACTAACCTAAAGTGGAAGGTAAATTGACACTCCTCTTTGACTGAAGATATAATCATATGTTGGAGGCACATCTTCTTGTCTTCCTTTCTTTGAGAGGATTGCTCTCCGCCTCTTTAATCCAGCAATTTTGGGTATTAACTCTTTTCGTCTGTCATTACCACTGCAAATCCTTCTACAACAAAGAGAATAAGACATGGTCAAAAAATGATAATCCATTCCAAGTAACTGCACATGTGGAATAACAATTTGAAAAAGAGGAACACATAAATGTAAATTGTGGAAGCACATTAATTTTGGTTGTGACTGTTAGAGAGGACTGTTTAAAAAAGAGGAATACATAAACCTGTGCTACTTATAATGAGTTCACAATTAAAATGTTATTATTTATAACAAATAAATAAGACTATTGAAAATGATATTGAACAACAGAATGAGAAGAGTAAACGGAAAAGTTGAAAATCTCTAGGAAGATACCTGGGACAAATTTCCTACGTTGGCGCGCCGAATGGTGACGTTGGTCCATAATCGAGCTCCAGCAGAAAAACTGCAACAGGAGGAATGGAGTTTGCCCTGGTTTCTGCAATTTATGCAATGCGGCTCCGTCGGGGGATGGACATTGCGATGGACAATTTGTTTCGAGGAAAAAACAATGGCTCATGGGACCGGAAGTGGATGGAGAAAATAAGATTTTGGTACGGAAGATGTGCCAAGAGGAAGAGGATTTTGAGAAGTATGAGAAAAGTAATAAGCTCTTTGGTTTTCAGAGCTTTTTGGAAAAAGTTAAGTTGTTGGTTTTGTTTTTTGTGTTTTTTTTATTTGAAATAAAAGTTGATTTGGCAAGATTTGAGTGGTGGATTTTAAAATTTTGACAAGTAAGCGATAGTGCTGACATGGTGTAAGTAGAAGAAGAAAAATAACTTAAAAGTAATGTGGGTAAACCTATGTACCTACTTTTATATATTAAGAATAGATAGATCCCTAGCTAGTAGAGACAACCAAATTGTTAATCAATATTCTTAAGTTGAGTACAACCAAATTGAATTCAGTTTTTTTTTCGGTTATATTACTACAAGAAAATTTGTCTTTTACCATGTTTTAATTAAAAGTGTACTGAAAAGCTGAAAAATGTGGCTATAACTGGTCACGCTTTTCAAATAGTCATCTGTTCAACTCTGGACAATTTTCTATAGCCACGTTTTTTGGTATCAATTGCTACGCTTACTTTTTCACCACGTTTTTGGTTGGAAAAATGTATGTGGCTGTTGGTAGAAACGATGATTATTCTCCTTGTATGCACAATTTTTCTCCTTGGTTTATGTTATTATGAAGTTATTAATAACAAGAATGCATGGTAGCTGGCTTGCTTAATAATTCAATGCCTTAGTCTTAGTTTAATAGTTTGTTTGGAACTTTTATTGTGTCTTTTTTTAAGTCTCTAAGATGCAACAAAATTGCAAGTTGAGGAAGGCTTCAACTCTGGCATGAATCACGACAAAGGTAATAGTTATCAATCTTTAATTAGGTGATTGGTCAGATGAATCAACTTTAGTTTATTAAACCATAGAAACAAATATTTACTTATCTAATAACAAGATGGTCCATAATTTGTTTGTCAAATTAAGTAAAAATAATGGTGGTGTAAGGTGAAAATGTGGTAGAAATTAATGCTTGCAAGGTATGACGAAGGTTCCTCAGCAAAATAGACGTTGACATCGCGTGGAGTGCGTGAAAATTAGTAAAGTTAATTTTAAAAATTAAATAAATAATAACTAAATAAAATGAAAGGTAATAAACAATCCTAATTTATAATTTTAGAATTTTAATTGTTGAAAAAGAGAAGAATTATATACTTCTAATTGACGGATGGTTCATATTAAAGAGACTCACCTATAATTTGAGTTTTTCTTTAATTCATTTCATTCAAGTAATCCAGATAGAATAACATAATATTTCTTTTGAGTGATTTTCTCCTATATAGAGAGAGAAGTGTGTTCTCTTTTTATTAAGAGAGAGTGTTATTGTAGTCTCCTTGTGATAGAGAGAAGTTGTAATTCTCGAAAAAAGTTATTCAATTATTTTCATATTTTATACAAATTTCTAATTTTTCATCTCTATATTTTGCTGTGTCATTTATATGGTACTTATCAGTGGTATTAGAGCCAAATGTTACTGATTAATGTATTTTTTTTTTTCGCTGCGAGTTACCGTCTAAAAAAATGATAGCAAAGTATGAAATTCCAAAATTTAGTGCGAGTATTTTTCTGTATGAAATTGAAGATAAAAGCCATTATGAGAAAAGACAATTGCGTGATAGCAATTGAAGGTAGACCTACTGGAATTACAGATGAAAAATGGAAAGAGATGGACAACAAATCTATTGCAAACTTATACTTGGCACTAGCTGACTCAATTTTATCAAGTGTAGCAGAGAAAAAGATAGCAAAGAAAATTTGGGATGCTCTCACTAAATTATATGAAGTCAAGTCACTTCACAACAAGATATTCTTGAAGAGAAGACTTTATACTCTTCCAATGAGTGAGTCCACATCGGCAACGGATCACATCAACAAACTAAATACGCTATTTTCCTAACTCTCATAGTTGGAATATACCATAGCAAAAAATGAACGTGCAGAGCTCTTACTTCAAAGTCTACCAGATTCATATGATTAGCTTATCATTAACTTAACTAATAATGTTTTGACTGATTATCTTTCTTTTGATAACATGGCTGCTGCGGGTTCTTGAAGAAGAATCTAGGCGCAAGAATAAGGAAGATAGATTAGAGAACTCAAAACAAGCAGAGGCTTTGTTGATGACAAGAGGGAGATCAATGGAGCGTGGTTCCAGTGGGAGTCAAAGTAGACTAAAGTCACAAAGTAAGAAGCAGGTCAAATGCTACAATAATGGTAAGAGAGGGCACTTCAAGAAAGATTGTTGGAATAAGAAGAGTATAGAGAAGGTTCTAAAAGGATCAAGTTCTCAAGAATGTATTGCAAGCACCTTTGATGATGGAGAAATCCTGTATGGCGAAGCAACAATTGGTTCTAAAGGCAGCAAACAGCTCACTGATGTTTGGATTGTTGATTCAGGAGCAACCTGGCACATGAATCCTCATCGTGATTGGTTTTGTACATATGAACCTGTCTTGGAAGGATCGGTGTTTATAGGAAACGATCATGTCTTAGAAATTGTTGAAATGGGTACTGTCAAAATAAAAATATTTGATGGTTCTATTCGTTCACTTCAAGGGGTAAGACACGTGAAAGGCTTGAAGAAGAATTTGTTGTCGATTGGGCAATTGGATGAACTTGGTTACAAGATCTATATTGAAAGTGGGATCTTGAAAGTTGTTAAAGGAACTCTTGTGGTAATAAAAGCAGAAAAGGTTACAACAAATCTATACATGCTTATGGGAGATACTTTACAAGAGGCAGAGGCATCAGTTGCTTTAGCAAGTCAAGAAGAAATGACGACGATATGGCATTGCAAACTGGGCCACATGTCAGAACGAGGCTTGAAGATTCTTGTAGAACGTAATCTCATTCCCTGGCTCAAATTGGTAAACTTACCGTTTTGTAAGCACCGCGTTACAAGCAAGCAACATAAATTAAAGTTTGGCAGATCAACTGCTCGGAGCAAACACATATTGGAGTTGATTCATTCTGATGTATGGGAGTCACCAGAGATGTCCCTAGGAGGAGCAAAATATCTTGTATCGTTTATTGATGATAACTCTAGGAGGTCATGGGTGTACCCAATCAAGAAGAAGTCAGACGTGTTTGCGATGTTCAAAGAGTTCAAAGCAAGGTTAGAACTTGAATCTGGAAGGAAGATCAAGTGTTTAAGGATAAATAATGGAGGAGAATATGTCGATGGTGATTTTCTAACATTTTGCAAGCAAGCAGGTATTCAACGACAATTCACTGTTGCATATACGCCTCAGCAAAATAGTGTAACAGAGCGAATAAATAGGACTCTCCTAGAATGAGCACGAGCTATGTTGCAAACTGCAGGTTTAGCCAAGTCTTTTTGGGTAGAAGCTGTTAAAACTGCCTGTTATGTGATAAATCAGTCACCATCAACTGCAATTGGGTTGAAGACACCAATGGAGATGTGGCAAGGTAAGCCACCTAAGTATTCTTCTTTGCATATATTTAGTTGTCCTGTGTACATGATGTACAATTCCCAGGAAAGAACAAAGTTGAACCCAAAGTCTAGAAAATGTATATTATTGGGTTATGCTGACGGAGTTAAGGGGTATCGTCTGTGGGATCCCACTGCCCGCAAGGTCGTTGTCAGTAGAGATGTGATATTTGCAGAAGATGAATTGCAAAAAGAACAAGAAAATGACAGCACTGTTAAAGAGATAACCACTGTTCAAATAGATGAAAAATGCAGAGAAAATGATCTTTCTGAAGCAGAACCACAACACAGAGAACAAGAAGCAGAGGCCAATGACATAGAAGTTCGTCGATCCACTCGACAAAGAATACCATCATGGCACTCAAATTATGTTTTGACAAACCATGATGCATATTGTCTTTTGACAGAAGATGGAGAGCTAACATCTTTTTATGGAGGCAATGCGCAATCCAGACGCTTCTATGTGGATGACAGCAATGCAAGAAGAAATTGAAGCATTACATAGGAACCATATCTCATATCTGGAAACTTGTTCAACTTCCAACAGGTCGGAAAGCCATTGGTAACAAATGGGTTTACAAGATCAAACGAGATAATAATGATCAGGTGGAACGATATCGTGCAAGATTGATTGTCAAGGGATATACTCAGAAAGAAAGTGTTGACTTCAATGAAATATTTTCTCCAGTGGTGAGACTAACTACTATTAGAGTAGTTTTGGCTATGTCTGCTGCATTTGATTTACATCTAGAGCAATTAGATGTAAAGATTGCTTTTTTTCATGGGAAACTTGAAGAAGAGATATATATGCTCCAACCAGAAGGTTTTGAAGAACAAGGAAAAGAAAACTTGATTTGCAGGTTAACTAAATCTCTGTACGGTCTAAAGCAGGCGCCAAGGTGTTGGTACAAGAGATTTGATTCTTTCATTATTATCCTTGGATATAACAAACTTAGTTCAGATCATTGTACCTATTACAAGAGATCTGGTGATAATGATTTCATCATTCTGCTGTTATATGTGAATGACATGTTGGTGGTAGGTCCCAACAAAGATCAAATCCAAGAATTGAAGGCACAGTTGGCTAGGGAGTTTGATATGAAAGATTTGGGACCAGCAAACAAGATTTTAGGGATGCAAATTCACCGAGACAAAAAAGATAGGAAGATTTGGCTATCGCAAAAGAATCATTTAAAGAAGATCTTGCAACGCTTCAACATGCAAGAATGTAAGCCAATTTCAATCCCACTTCCTATGAATTTTAAATTATCCTCAAGTATCTGCCCTAGTAGTGATTAGTGAAGCAGAGAGGATGGAAATGTCTCGAGTGTCGTATGCATCAGTAGTAGGAAGCCTTATGTATGCCATGATCTGTACAAGGCCAGATATTACTCAAGCAGTTGCGGTGGTAAGTTGATTTATGGCAAATCCAGGTAAAGAGCATTGGAATGTTGTTAAGAGGATCTTGAGATACATCAAAGGGACCTCGAATGTTGCATTATGTTTTGGAGGATTGGAATTCATTGTCAATGGATATGTCGACTCAGACTTTGTAGGTGATCTTGATAAACGAAAATCTACTACAGGCTATGTGTTTACACTTGCAGGAAGAGTTGTGAGCTGGCTATCTAAATTACAGACTGTTGTAGCTTTATCTACTACAGAAGCTGAATATATGGTAGCTACGCAAGCATGAAGGAAGCTATTTGGATCCAAAGGTTGATAGAAGAACTCAGGCACAAACAACAAAGATTTCTGTGTATTGTGACAGTCAGAGTACTTTGCACATTGCAAGGAATCCTGCCTTTCATTCAAGAACAAAACACATTGGAGTATAATATTACTTTGTTCGGGAAGTAGTAGAAGAAGGAAGTGTTAATATGCAGAAGATTCACACTAAAGATAACCTAGCAGATGCCATGACAAAACCAATCAACACAGAAAAGTTTGAATGGTGTAGATCCTCATACGGCCTATGGAATATAAGAGCAACATGAATTTTGAAAATTTATCAAAATTAGCTTTAAATGAGAGATTGTGAAAATTAGTAAAGCTAATTTTAGAAAATAAATAAATAATAACTAAATAAAATGAAAGGTAATAAACAATCCTAGTTTATAACCTTAGAATTTTAATGGTTGAAAAAGAGAAGAATTATATACCTCTAATTGATGAATGATTCATATTGAAGAGACTCACCTATAAATTGAGTTTTTCTTTATTTCATTTCAATCAAGTCATCCAAATAGAATAACATAATATTTCTTTGAGTGGTTTTCTTCTATATATAGAGAGAAGTGTGTTTTCTTTTTGTCAAGAAAGAGTGTTATTGTAGTTTCCTTGTGACGAGAGAAGTTGTAATTCTCAAAAAAAATTATTCAATTGTTTTCATATTTTATACAAATTTCTAATTTTTTATCTTTATATTTTGCTGTGTCATTTGTCTAGTACTAACAGAGTGCATAGTTGGCTTTGCTATTTACTTCATTTTTATATTCTTCTTTGAAGGTTGAAACACAATATTCAAATAGCACAAGGGTGAACAACGGTAACTAGTCTTTGTTGAAATTAGTTAACTATAATATCAATGCATATCATCAGGTTATTAACTAATAACAAGAATGGTGTTGAGTGTGGTAGCTGTCTTCAATGCAAGGTTCTGAAAACCGAACCGGTCATCGAACCGCTCTAGGCACTGGTTCACTGGTTCATAGGTTCAACCGGTTTGACCGTGGTTGAACCGTAAAAACCGTTTTATAATAAAAATAATTAAAATGTAAATAAGCACATGAAAATATAATTATAGTCTAATCTAAACTTTAAAATATCATTCAAATTAAAAGTACTACATAAACCAAATATTATAATCTCATTCAAATACAAATTCAAAGTTCAAAAGTCCTCAAACAACCAATCAAACTCAACATAGGTCTTGGTTGATACTTTCTTCCATACCTAAATATTACCAGCAATCCAACCCAATAATCTCAACTCTCAATTTCACAATAAATGAACAAACAACATCCAAAATCCAAAATCAGAGTATACAAACAAGTACAACATCTCAGGTTCAATAAAATTCTTTGTTCACAAAATCAGAATTCAGTTCATCAGAGTTCAGTTCATCAGAATCAATGAAATCCCAAAATTATTTCATAACAGTTTCAGAGAGTAGAGACTCAGAGTTCAGTTCATCATAGCACAGTTCATCAGAAATAATGAAATCAAAAAATAAATTCATAACAGTTTAATCAGAGTTCAGTTCATCAGAGCACAGTTCATCAGAATCAATGAAATCAAAAAATAAATTCATAACAGTTTACTCAGAGTTCAGTTCATCAAAGCACAGTTCATCAGAATCAACGAAATCAAAAAATAAATTCATAACAGTTTACTCAGAGTTCAGTTCATTAGAGCACAGTTCATCAGAATCAATGAAATCAAAAAATAAATTCAAAACAGTTTCAGATAGTAGAGACCCAGAGTTCAGTTCATCAGTTCAGTTCATCAGAATCAATGAAATCACAAAATGAACTCATAACAGTTTCAGTTTTCATAGAGTGGAGACTCAGAATCAATGAACTCATAACAGTTTTAGTTTTCAGAATCAATGAACTCATAACAGTTTCAGTTTTCATAATCGGATTGCATCACAAAATCATGTTGATAACCTAATTAAAAATTACCTGAAAATGAGGAAATCTGTTGCTTTCTCTCAGAGCTTGAAGGACAACGCTTCAACACTTCAACGCTTCTCTACTGCTTTCTCAGAGGCAGAGCTCGACGGAGGTGACATGCGAAGTGGCAGAGGGCGTGAGTGCGACGGCGGTGAGGGCGTGAGTGCAACGGCGGTGAAGGCGTGACCGTGCTGAAGGCTGGAGTTGAGGGCGTGAGTGCGACGGCGGTGAGTGCGTTGAGGGCCTCCTGGAGTCTGGAGTTGACAACTGGGCGGTGAGTGCGGTGAGTGCGGTGAGTGCGGTGACTGGGTGGTGTTCTGTTCCTTTCCTTGGAAGGCTGGAGGAACGAGGAAGTGGAGGGCTGGAGGCTGCGAACTTGCGAAGGAGAAAGAAAACTCAATTAGGGTTCCCTCAGCAGCACAAAACGGCGGCGTTTTGCTGCAATGTTAAAAAACCGGCCGGGTCCCGGTTCGGTTCGACCGACCGATAACCGACCGGTTCGTCGGTTCAAGCTCGGTTTTCAAATACTGCGGTTTTTACTATTGTCTGAACCGCTACAGCCACCGGTTCACGGTTCGACCGGTCCGACCGGCCGGTTCGAACCGATTTTCAGAACATTGCTTCAATGTAATTTCTTTGGAACTGATAATTTTTTGTGTTTTTGATTCCGGGAGAGATGCGACAAATTAAGATTGCAATTTGAGGAGGGTTTCAAACTTTTACCACAACCAAGGTAATAGCTAGTACCGTTTTTTAATTTCTTATGCTTGATAATTTTAATAAGTGAATCCGAACTGACTAAATTCGGATTTGATCGGTTTAAGTAATTGGGTACTCAATTAAAAATAAAATTTAAAAAAAATTATCTACTACTATAAATATATTAAAATTTAAATAATTATCTTAATTTAAAAGATTTTAGAATTATTTGTATATATATTATTAGATTTTTTTTAATTAATATTAAATTAATTAGGTAATCGAATTCTACAATTTCAGAATTAATACCCGAACTAATTAAGGTCGAATTTGATCAGATCTAACCCAATTGTATCTAATTATGAACCCAATGTAATCAAATCGGTTTTGGAGGGGTACGGTAATCGAGTTACTCGTACCCGTAAATACCCCCGACATTTTTTACGATTTTTATTGGATAATAATAGTTGAAACATTTAAGTGTAATGTTAAGA
Source organism: Arachis hypogaea (assembly GCF_003086295.3). Lineage (NCBI taxonomy): Eukaryota > Viridiplantae > Streptophyta > Magnoliopsida > Fabales > Fabaceae > Arachis > Arachis hypogaea. The sequence continues at coordinate 3,927,507 of NC_092037.1, forward strand.
AACTTGACAAATGTAGCCATGAAATCATGGTGAAGATTCAACTGAAACAACTTTAGCAGCATCATTCACTTGTCTTAGTTCCGAGCTCTTCTTCTTCAAACACCATTGCTTCTCTGAGGCATTTTGCTGTCATTTCTACTAAATGAACACAACAATAAACGAGTAATGCACTTCCAATTTACACATAATAAGAAAAATAATATTGAAACTCACAATGTTATTATATCTCCTAATCATGTGTATTTTTGTGAATGTGGGTTAAAAAGTGTACATACAGAATATAAAATAAAAAATGTTAAAAAACTATTAGAATTTATTATTTTTTGTCATCAATTAGTCATTAATATTTAAAAGTATGGGATAAAGAATGTTGTTAGATTATTAGAATAAAAAAATTAAATTAAAAAAATTATATTAATGACTAAATAATGACAAAAAATAATAAATTCTAATTGTCACAAAACATTTCTCATACAAAACTATGCGTATCTTTTAGAGCAAAAATATGTATGTACGTATTTATTGATGACATAATAACTTGGCAACTTAATTATTATGGCAAAATATTTGATGACGATGGCAAGAGTGAAATGATGGAATCACAGATTTATAAATATCTAAACCTTCTTTTATGTTCTCTTAGTATTGCTAGTTTCTCAATTAATTGCTAAACATTTCTGTTGTTTGAAAACAACACTATGGAATTGTGGATATAATACCTTGAGGGAAAAAAGTGAAAAAGAGAATTTAATAAAAAAAAATACGATTTATCATACAATACAACTTCATAAAAGAAAGTTGTTAAAATATTAGTCCATTATACAAATTAAAACAAAATTTTTTGTTTTACTAATACTAGTATTTTAAGCGGGTGATACCAATGATCAACTGTGTGTATATATATAAATTTTCTTTTTTTTTTGAAATTCCTTTTTATATATACATAACAAAAAATAAAAAAATCATAAAGCTAAAACCCAACTCTCCTTAAACAAGGAGTAAACCACTTATATTTTAACTATTACACACTTATTACTGTTAGATACATTAAATTTTAAAAAAAAAAATACTATTGGACACGATCCACTGCTATGTTTATCGTGTGAAGAAGCAAATATGTAAATTTTGTAAAAGAAAATAAGATAGTTAGTAGCAAACATACTTGCATGACAAAAAATCTAAATGAAAAATATATTCCACACTAATATTGATATCAAAAATCACTGACAGTGAAATATGCAACCAATAATAAATGCAATTCTTTGAGCAGTCAGATTAGAGAACTTGCTAGATTCTGCAGATTACTTTTGTAATTGATGCTCTAATACAAAAAATAATTAAGGTTACATTTGTAAAACATAATCCATCTTCAGTGTTTTTTTTTTTTTCCGGTTATTTTACTACAAGAAAATTTGTCTTTTACCATGTTTTAAAGTGTACTGAAAAGCTGAAAAATGTGGCTATAACTGGTTACGCTTTTCAAATGGTCGCCTGTTCAACTGTGGACAATTTTCTATAGCCACGTTTTTTGGTATCAATTGCTACGCTTACTTTTTCGCCACGTTTTTGGTATAACTCATTTTTTAATTCTTTCTTGCAAGTGGTGTTGTTTCCGTGTCACCAATTGACACTACTAGTCTTTGTAGAAACTATATAAAACTAAGAGCATTTTGGCACCAGATTTTTGTATGTATATCATGGCCGGTAACATATTATATTATTATGAAGTTATTAATAACAAGAATGCATGGTAATTGTCTTACTTAATAATTTAATGCCTTAGTCTTAGTTTAATAGTTTGTTTGGAACTTTTATTGTGTCTTTTTAAGTCTCTAAGATGTAACAAAACTGCAAGTTGAAGAAGGCTTCAACTGTGGCATGAATATGCAAGTCATATCCAAGTTAAATTAGGGGATTGGTCAGATGAATCAACTTTAGTTTATTAAACCATAAAAACAAGATCGTGACATTTGATATTTCACATTGCAAAGGTCAATTTATAATATAGTGTATATGTTTGTGCCGGTTCTACACTAATTGCCCCTTTGAATTTAGTTTAAGACTTTGAAATATGGCTAACTGAAGCCTTTCACTTTGTAAAGAATATAAATATTTTCACATATAAACCAACCTTCAACATTTTCTTTGGCCTTGCACATTTTAATCACATTTATTTATCTAATAACAAGATGGTCCATAATTTGTTTGTCAAGTGAAGCAAATTCGGTCTTCTACAATTTTTAAAATGAGCATCTGGATACTCTTGATGCTAATATTAGTGAGGAGCAGCTCAAGTTGATGTTATTATTATTTTTTGGAACCTAACATTTACTCGGGTTGGTAATAGTGAAAACAAACATACGCTTGTCAAGAAAAAGATATTTAACAAGTTCAATGTAATATTAGAATATCATGAGTACATGCAATTGGAATTATGTTCTCTGTTTAGATCTTTTTTGCTTTTTATGTCATTTCTTATTAAATGTAATTCGATGCATTCTCAATATAAAATAGTTTTACACGTGCATTCAATTACGTAATGTCACGATGGTAAACATAACTTTTTTTTACTGCATAAATAATTACCCATATCAAACATAAAATGAGCACTCATGCTAGGAAGCAGGATTCATCCCATAAGCAATGTTCCATCAATGTTTTTGTAGAATGATGTATGTATCAATTTGAAAAAAAAAAGCCCAGCCCAAAGTAGACTAACAAAAAATTTGACTTCAGAATTTCATCTTCAGGCCCTCTTGAAAATCTGTTTTGAGTTGGAATCCACAAGAAATGCCATGAGATAGAGAGATATGAAATATGAATACCCATTGATCATCAAGCTTAATCCTCGCAGAGAGTTTAGTTGAAAGCTAGATGTTACAATCCAGTAATATAATTAGCATTTATGTTACCAAAATTTCAAAAGGAATATCCAAATTAAGCTTGCAAGCATCATCTTATACTAGGCGCATGAGAGGAGTATCATTCAAGCCTTTTGTGTGACCAATGGAATTATTGTCTTTGTGGAAATTTTGTTGCAAAGTTTAAACTTTTTTCTTAGAAGCTGTTCCTAATAAACGTTAATTTTATATAAAATTATGATATGATGAACATTTTAATGTGTGATGTTGTTGAGCAGTAAAACATTTGTAGCAAAAATTCATAATGATTTCTTGTACTTGTGATCAAGCGTGCACTCATTCGATGCATTTAATAATAATGGCTTCTTAATGAATTGACTGATAATATTGAATCTCCACTTAAACAAGAATAGATTTGATTATCAGCTCATTCACTTGATCAGGCTGATACACTAATAATGGAAATATAGAGAGAGACTCAAAAAAAGTGTTTGCTTGGGCCTCACACATAGGGAAATGACCAGAACCTGCTCTGATAAATACACAATTATGAATAAAGTTAGGGTGGTATAGTGATTAGCTCACTTGTCCACTTAAACAAGTGTCGAGAGTTCAATACTGCCTTGTGCATGCAGCAACCCATTAACTAGCGGCAAACCCTTAAATTGAGCTCCGATCCACGACTGGCCTGCTGGGTTGAGGGATACGTGACTCTGTGAGAAACAAAAAAAAAAAAAAATACACAATGATGTTTTCAACATTGTTGCCATCCTTTTTAGCTTTGAAAACAGAACTGAAAGGGATAAACTCAGCTTGATTTAGAAAAGTACTTACATGCTCACCAAGTTGCAACTGCCACAGAAGCTGTCCTAATGCACATTCTAATGGTTGAATCCATAATGAAATCAGATCCTTATCTTGACCATAGTAGTTATCTATCTCTTCAGGCCCCTAGAAAGTCTATTTGAGTTGGTACTAGATTCATATGGAGCAATTTCAAATATCAATAACTATAGAGTCATCAAGTTTATAGTTACCTTTACAGAGAGTTCAGCAGCAACTCTTCTTGCAGCGTTCTCCGAGCAAAGGACATTCTTGAATTTGAAGTAGTGATAGAGAGGAAGACAGCTTTTCTCCTGCCATATTCTCTTGAAATCCTGAAGCTACCTGCAGAAGATGGTAAAAACAGAAAATTTGATTCCTGTATTTCAATTTTTAGTTCATGGTAATTCGTATGTTCCTCTTCAAATTCGATTTATTGAAAAATATGGAAGATAAGTATCACACATAGCAGTGACTTTTAGCTACAAGTCTATCTACAACTACTTTTAGCAGTGACTTTTAATTGCGGTAACATGGGAAACATGAAGATCTGAGAATTACCTGCTCAGAAATATCTACTAAGAAAAATATGTCCTCTTTGACGTTATTAGTGGGGGTGTGGGAAAATTTAGGCCAAATTTGTTCATGCTTCTGCTTGCAACTTTGTTGAGGCAACTGAGGTAGCATGCAGCAATTGTTGCAATACTTCAGAGATACACGTGTCATGTTTCAGTAGGAAGTAGGAACAATGTCCAACCCAATTTGAAAATATTGTACCCTTGTATCCCTTGATTTTCAACTCCTTCAGACAGACCATTGTGCCGTTGCAAACTGTATATCTCTTTCTGTTTGTGTATGGAACCATATCATCAACTGAACACCATTCTTTGCGCTCTTTGCTTCTTTCAGATCAACAATATCCTCCTACTTCTTGGATTCCATTGTCTTTGCGCTTGCCCACGACAAAGGATCTTAAAATCCCAGTGTTTTAATTTGCTCATTTTTCCGGGCATTTCTTTCAAACTTTTCCTAATAATATAATTACTTAAATAGATACAATCAATTAATTCTTACCTGAATTTTGTAATACATCAACATATGTCATTTTCAGCCAATAAATTATAACTCAAATAGCATAATCTCCCCATACTCAATTAAGAGGTTGTGGGTTCGAGTCTCCCTGTCTTTGATAAAAAAAAAAACGTCATTTTCAGGTTCACCATCACTAATTAAGGTTATATTTTGTGAGGATACTAACGCTATAGAAACATTATCCAATCAATTGAACTGAACCTATAATATGTGCATAGCCTCAATTTTTCACATATATAAAACTTTCAAAAGCATGGTAGTAGATAAAACAAACATTGCATTAACCAGGTTCCTTAGAAACATGCACATAAAAAAATGATATAACACATTAGTTCCAAACCTTCAATTTGCTTTGAATAGGGATCTAAAATCTCAATAATCTTTCACTGCAAATTCCACTAGGAGGAAAAACGCTTTCTTGACTCGTGCAAAGAGCAAGGTAGCTATGTAGTTGCATTGTTTTTTCCACAACTTATTGACATAGAAGATGAATAAGCAGCTGTGAAAGCTACAGAATGTTCACAAGGAAAAAAAACAAGGGAATAAATTTATGGACACTAAATCTAAGAGTTTCTAAAAAGAAAGAAAAATAACAACTATGATCTATCATCTCTGCATCCCCTTGCCTACAAAAACGAAAACCAAACGGTTAAATGGATATCATACTGATATCAAACTTCAGTCTGATATTCGGAACTCGACTCCTAGAATGTCCTTCACCACCTCGTAAGTTACAAATGCGATTGCTATGGACGGCACCACCTGCAAAACAGCAAGTTGAAGAATGTTACAATGCAACAAAAGTAAGGCCACTAAAAGGATTGTACCTCGAGTATATTAGATGAGACTGACCTTTACAGAATTCGGCACCAGACCCTTGTATAATGCACCAAATCCCTCGTACCGAACAGTTTTCCTAAATGCATCTATCATTCCAGTGTATTCGAGCGGGACCTTGCCTCTTCCATCCCCAGCTACAACAGAAGCAGCATGGTTCCAGCCCACCATCTGCATTCTTCGACGAATGACGTCGAGAGGATAAGCAACAGTTTGTCCAAAAGTTCCAGCAACAGCACCACAAGCCAGACGTGTTGTCACACTCAACTCAGAATCTTGAGCTAGACCAAACGGTTTGGATTTGATTAACCAATCTTTTAAAGACTCGTAGACAGCAAAGTTGAGACCCACATAAGGAATCTGGAAAAATAAGAGCAAGAATATCAAGTCAACTACATGTGAGAAACGTGTTCGAGAAATTGTGGCATAGTAGTCTAACATCCACAAATAAGCAAGGCCAAAAAAATATCAGCAAATACTTTTAGAAGTTTACATAAAGAGCTTTTAAAATAAATTGAGAAAAGGCTCACCCCACTAATATAATTTATCAAGAGCTTAGTTAAGGATCTTAAATTAATTTAAATTTAAAAGAAAAGCTAACAGATCCAAGCATGAAATTGTCAAAAACAAAGAGGTCGAGGTAGAAACATCTATGTAACATAAGTTTATTAATTCATAATGATATCATCTTTGAAAAAAGAACATGGGATGAAGTTCTCTTCCATGTATATGATCATGGTCACACTCATCAACTATAAAAAGAGAATACATATTCTTAAATTACTCACAACTCCAATTACTGAAGGTAGCCAACCCTTGTATAAAGCACGTGGACCTTCTTCCCTAAGTACGGTAGACAGAGCATGGAACATTCCTCTATACTGATAAGGGGATTTCTCAGTCTGCAAGCAGAATACCAACAACATGATGTCAAATAAACCGCAAAGGGCAAGGGTAAACTTAACACAATTCGACTCTCCAATTAATCATACAGCAATTATAGGAGGTATTACCTTCATGGATTTTCGACTAACAATTTAGCTCAAAAGTAAAACGTGTTTGGTAAAAAATAAAAAAGAATGGAAAAAGTTTACCTGTACAGTTATCCTGCCTCGAACCATATCCATTGGATAAGTTGCAGACATGGCAATTATTCCAGCACATGCTCCAGCTCCAAGTCGTAAAACAGGAGTCAGCTGAGCATCCTCTGCAGAAAGTATAATGAAAATTGCTGAGTGACTATATGGCTTTTAAAACCACCAAATTTTTAAACAATTGCCAAAGATGAATAGATGATGAAGCTCATTTCCGCTAGTGCTGTCATAAGTACAAGATTATTTTTCAAAATGATGTTCACTCAATTGCTGAATGCAGTATAAAAGGAAACTATTGCTACTGAATGGAATAAATGAGGATCTTGAAAAGGAAGAGGGTTACTGAAGAATGTATTACAGAAAAGAAAAACTACTTTTGCATCAAAAGAGCCATTAAAACACTTGTGCTAAAATTATTCACTTCCCGTACAGAATTGAGTAATTAAACAAGCCATTAGTCTCAGCTGGCGTAAAATAAGACCAGATTTTAAAAAGAGATTCATAATCTAAACCATTTCACAAACTTTCTACTACAAAAAATAAGACTAAAAAATTTTAAGCTAACAAGTTATTCATAAGAAAAAATGGTAAAAAATGAATGTACCATTTCCAGTTTGCTGCCTATACATATAGAGTATACCCCTGTCAAAACAGGAAGAAACAATCAGAAAACAGAGTTAAAATATTTGAAGTGAATGCACTTAAATAATTCAACAATGTTAGCCGCTGCTGGCAGCAGTGAACCTATTTAAATGAACCCGTGCCCTTGAGGTCACACGAAGACAATTCAACCATTACCACAAGGCGCCCTTTCTACTATCATTTAAAGTTGATTCGCAAAATGCTCCACTTTGAATAGTATGCCAACAAAAATAATGCCGAATAAAAGAACAATCAGCCAACCATTCCTTTGCTTCTAAAATAAAACTTACTTAGAAGCTTGCTCATAACTGAAGAACTTCACTGCAGAGTTAGGGACAATCCGAGCACAATTAGTACCATTCCCTTTGAACAGTCCACGAAAACCTTCAGTTCTCCATATATATTTCAGGCCTTGGACTGTTCCATTGTATTTAATGTTATGAGGATTCTGGACCTGCATATCAGCAAGGCCCAGCAAAATCAAACGAATTAGAATACACCCCGGCCAGATTAGTTGGTATCCAATGAACTTCGGATACTGCTGTAGCAAAATGGTTAAACTAACCTGTAGCAAAATCTTCAACCGTTCTAGTGGGGCAACTGCTGTTCGTGATCTGCATTGATAATCGAAAGAAGCTTCAATTTATATAAAAGTTATTAAAACTATTATCAAATAGGATCCAGGAACCAACACGAAGTTGGTTGAGTGGTTAAGCAAATTCATTCCCTTTCTAGTGATCACGTATGAGATCTAAAGATGCAACAACAACAAAAACACCATGTAGGAAGAGGCAACTAAGGTTCCCTAAACTAAAATTCTTAGTAATAAGATCCGAATATCAACTGAAAATTAAGGAATTATTAGCAAGACATATAGTTCCCATGAGAATCTCCAAAAACAATGAATATTTTATTGCAAATTCACAAAATTTGTAGTAGTTCTTCAATCATGATCCAATCCAAACCTAATAAAAGGGACAGTGATATATAACCAAGAGCACAGTCAGTACTACTTCCCAAATGAACAGCATCGGTCATATCAATTCAACACATCATATTACTCACAAGATCCCGTTAAATACAATTTAAAAAAAAACAATAATTTCCCCTAATTATCGGTCTATGAAATTTTAAAAATAAATAATTTGGTATCACAGAAGCCAGATGCTTCATTGTTCCCAGACAAATGAAACAATGAAACATCAAAATCGTTCCTTTGAGAAACCTAAAAACAACAAAGCATCAAAATTCAAACAAAAAAACAACAATACTTCCAAAATCCAATCAAACTATTATCATTAATTAATTATATTCAATCAATTTTAGCATAAAAAAATAAATAAAGAGGTGAGAAACGGAACTGACACTCCTCCGGCGACTCCACCGGCGATAAGGGACTTGCAGATGGTGGTGAAGGCGTAGGAAGGAGCGGCGGCGGCGGTGACGACGCCTTCACGACTAGCGAGCTTAGCTTCCTCAGCCAGAGTAACGATCTTTGTGACTGCAGATTCACCGCTCTTCACATCTTCCGAAGCCATACACAGAAGGGATCGATTCTCTCTCTCTCTCTCTGTGTCTCTCTGAGTCTCCGATGGTTGTGATGGATCGGCGGCGTCGAAGGTTGGTAGCCGAACGATAAAGTCAGAGAAAGAAAGAGTGAGCTCACAACAATTCCTACTCTTACACTCTTCACTGCCACGTCATCATCCTCTTTTTTTTTAATTTTAATTTTATTATTTCTTTGATTAATTATTTTGTTGAAAGAAAGTGGAGTCTTAACAAATATACATACATAAATAATATTTAATTTAATAGTTAATTTTTTATTTATAAAATATTTATTCTATATACTTAAAAATTTTACTAGTAATTATATAATCTAATGATTGATTATTGTTAAAGAATAATAAGTCTATTATACTTTAATGGGTAAAGTATGATTTTGTTTTCGAAATTTATTATAATTTTTATTCTTCAAAAATTTATATATTAAATAGATTGATTTTATGTTATTTTAAAAAATAATTAACTCATCATCTTATAGTGATATTTTTAAAAACTTAATTATTTCATTGGATTAACCGATTAGGCTGTCTATAAAGAAAGAAAATAGAAAGAGATAATACTCAATTTGGTCCCTGAACTTACATGCGAGTCTCAATTTAGTCCCTGAGGTTTCAATTGCCTCTATTTAGTCTCCGAAGTTTATAAACGTGCCTCATATTAGTCCCTGAGACCATTTTTAGTATAAAAACGTTAATAGAGCGCTGTTATAGGCTATCACATGTCACGTTAAAACTTGTAAAATGATGTAATTTTGGTTTTGATATTTAAATAGCTCAAAAACGACTTCGTATTACTTATTTTGTTAGGTAAAATTTTAATAAACACCATTTAGGATGTTATTTTTGGGTTATTTGAGTACCAAAACCAAAACGACATTATTTTACAAAGTTTAGTGTGGTATCCGGCTGTCACGACAGTGTTCCATTAACGTTTGTACGTTGAAAATTGTTTCAAGGACTAACATGAGTTATGTTCACAAAGTTTAGGGACCAAATAGAGGCAATTGAAACTTTAAGGACTAAATTAAGACTTGCGTGTAAATTCAGGGACCAAATTGAGTATTATCTCAAATAGAAAATAATTGGCCTCTCGCTAGATTTGCTCTCCTTATTGTCCAAAGCTCGCGGTCAAGCAATGCGGATTAAAGGAACTTTTTTTTTTTATGATCTCAAAACTTTAGTGTAATCCAATATTTTTGGCGAATTAAGAGACCAATCCAGCATACTACAACCCATTTGGTATCTCTACTTGTAACCCATTTGCTATCTCTACTTGTAATTGGTAAGAATAATTTCTTTGTTGCCAAACGGCTTAGCACTTTGGGAAGGAAGGTTATCATCTATGAATTTCGGATATTTTGCTAAGTTATTGGTCGATGTGTCAAAACACATTTTAAATATGATATTTATTAATATTCATTTAATATGTATGTTTATTGTGTCTAATCGTATTTTAATAAAAAATAAAAAAAATCAGATATGTGTAGACACATCTACATATCATCACGTGTTAGTATGTCTAATTTTATTTTTAACGTATTTTCTTAAAATAAATTTATATACAGTATATATTATTATTTATTAAAATAAAAAATATTTTAAATGCTTGATATAATTAAAATAAGATATTGAAATAATTAAAAAATTAACTTATATTTTAATATCAATAAAATATTAAAATATCATTATGATTTATCTAAAAAATACTTTTATTTTATATGTATATGTTACAGCCCGGCCCAAAATGGGTCACGGGCCGAACCGACCCGGTAACCACCTGACCCGAATGGTCGGGTAGAAAGCATCCAGCTGTCAACCCGGACACGCGTCCTGGACAGCTGTGGTAGGAAGCTTCCATCATAATGGGCTCTACCCTTGGGGGCCCACGCCTGACACGGTATAAATGGGGAGGGTCCTACCCCTCCCCCAAGGTATGTCACAGATACCACCTACCTACTTTTCGCCTACGCACTGACTGACTAGAGCGTCGGAGTGTCTTTGCAGGTGACACCCTCCATCTCTCCACAACGAGACCTTGACTGCTCGGTTGGACCACCTCCAGCATCGTCACAGAACTAGGCACACCCCACCAACTCCAACCACTACACGAACCATCTGGTACACGACTAACCGTACATTGGCGCCATCTGTGGGAAATGACCGAAGCTAAATGGAAATCGTGCCAGGTCCAGGGGACCACGGGCGCGCAGCAGCCCCCGAGGGGGCGGCCTCCGTCGCCTTGCCTCGTGAGAGATTAAGATCCCCTCCCCGACAAACCGGGTTACAGTCGAGAGCTCAAGAGAGGCGCCCCTTCGGGGGGACGGGCAGTGACAGTGCCCGAATAATGCAAGAGCTGCGCCACAGGGTGCAGAACCTGGAGCGCCAACTAGCAGATCAGGAGCATCGTCAGCAGACCTCCGACCCTGACTACTCTCAGTCCCCCAAGAGTCGGGGAAGAACCTCCAGCCGAAGCAGTCGCTCCCGGCACACCTCTATACCGAGATCAGAATCGGAAAGTAGTCGGGAGGAGCGGGAACGCCCCAGGAGGCGAAACGACACAATCATCTACGCCCGGGGCAAACGGGCGTGCGTCATGCGACAGGATCGCGAAAACGGAGCAGGAAGGCCCGAGAGAACACGACAACCCGTCATCAGAGGCGCCACCCCATTCCACCGTTCCATCCTCGAGGTCTGGTTGCCAAGACACTTCGACAAACCAACGGACATGAGGTATGACGGGACACAGGACCCGCAAGAGCACCTAACGGCCTTCGAGGCCCGAATGAACCTCGAAGGAGTGGGAGACGAGGTAAGGTGCCGCGCTTTCCCGGTCACCTTGGCAGGCCCGGCGATACGGTGGTTCAATAGCCTCCCGCAGGGTTCTGTAGCCGGCTTCTCGGACATCAGGCGCGCCTTCTTGGCGCAATTCACTACTAAAATCGCAAAGGCAAAGCACCAAATCAATCTCCTCGGCGTGACCCAACGCACCGGAGAGACGACCAGGAAGTATCTAGATCGGTTCAACGACGAATACCTGGAAATCAAAGGACTAACCGACTCTGTGGCCAGCCTTTGTCTGACGAATGGCCTTCTTAATGAGGATTTCCGAAAACATCTCACCACCAAATCGGTTTGGACGATGCATGAGATCCAGACCGTAGCCAAAGAATACATAAATGATGAAGAAGTCAGCCGAGTCGTGGCTGCCAACAAACGGCAGCCCTCCTACAATCAACCCAGGCAACATGGTAACGGAGAAAGGCAGAAGGAGAAGGCCAGAGACGGGGGTCCGAGCAAGGCACCCAAACTGTTTCCCCAGGTAGGAAAATTCACCAACTACACCCCGCTCACTCTCCCTATCGTGGAAGTGTACCAGCAAATCGCCGAAAAGGGAATATTGACGAAACCCCGACCTCTGAAAGACCGTACAGGGGGGAACAAGAACCTCTACTGTGATTACCATAAAGACTATAGGCACCAAACACAGGACTGCTTTGACCTGAAAGATACGCTAGAACAAGCCATCAGGGACGGTAAACTGGTCGAATTCTCCCACCTTATCAGGGAACCAAGGAGACGACATCGCGACCACGATGAAGATGGTAAGACCCGATCGACGAAACGGCGGCAAGAACCAGAAAACAACGATCACGGCCTCACCATAATAAACATGGTGACTGCCAAAAACACAACGCCAAAGTCGAGGTCTGCACACAAGAAAGACGCCAAAGTCCTGGCAATTTCCTCCTCGCCGGCGCAAAGCTCCAAGAGGTCTCCAACTATACCCTTTGGGCCAGAGGATCATTGTTTCAACGAGGTCCCTGAGAACCCACCCATGGTTATTACGGCTAGGGTGGGAACCGGCCTCGTCAAGCGAATCCTTATGGACACGGGGGCAGACTCGAACATTATGTTTCGCAACGTGTTCGATGCGATGGGCTTACGGGACGCCGACCTCATGACTCACCAGCACGGTGTCATAGGCTTGGGTGACCACTTCATCAAGCCGGACGGGATAATATCCCTCCCGACTTCCGTGGGACAAGGACAAGGACGGAGATCATTAATGGCCGAATTCGTGGTTCTACGGGACTCCACTGCCTACAACATCATCATGGGGAGGAAAACGATTAATGATGTTGAAGCGGTAATCAACACGAAGTTGTTGGTTATGAAGTTCGTTGTAGATGACGGATCTGTAGGATCCATAAGAGGAGATCTGGAAACGGCAGTCGCTTGCGACAACGCCAGCCTCTCCTTGAGAAAGAAATCTAAAGAAGCATCCGGAGTGTTCCTTGCTGACTTAGATGTCAGAGTTGACGACAAGCCCGGACCAGAACCAGAGGGAGACCTGGAAAAGTTCAGGGTCGGTGACACGGAGGAAAAGTTCAAGTTTATTAATAGAACCTCCCACATGAACTGAAAGAACCTCTACTAGAAATGACACCAGCCGATATGCCGGGAATAGACCCCCAGGTCATGTCCCATCACCTGGCCGTCAAGCCGGACACCCGTCCAATGGCCCAAAGGAGAAGGAAGATGTCGCAAGAGAGAGCTGAGGAGGTGGCCAGGCAAACGGCCAGCCTCCTAGAAGCAGGTTTTATACGAGAACTAGACAACTCGACTTGGCTGTTAAATGTAGTTCTGGTAAAAAAGCACAATGGAAATGGAGAATGTGCGTAGACTATTCTGACCTCAACAAGGCGTGCCCCAAGGACTGTTTTTCGCTTCCCAACATAGATGCACTCGTTGACGCGGCGGCAGGGTACCGGTATCTGAGCTTCATGGATGTCTATTCTGGCTACAACCAAATACCGATGCACCGACCCAACGAAGACAAAACAGCATTTATAACACCTGGGAGAACCTATTGCTACAAGGTTATGCCATTCGGCCTGAAAAATGCAGGGGCAACATATCAAAGGCTGATGAACAAAATATTTGGCAACCTCATAGGCAAGACAGTGGAAGTCTACGTAGATGACATCCTCGCAAAGACTACACAGCCTGACGACCCCTTGAGCGACCTGGGAAGTGTATTCGCATCTCTCCGACAACATGGCATGAGGCTCAACCCTCTCAAATGTGCTTTTGCCATGGAAGCTGGAAAGTTCCTAGGATTCATGATAACCCAAAGGGGAGTAGAAGCCAATCCCGAGAAATGCCAAGCAATACTCCAAATGAAAAGCCCGGGCTGTGTCAAGGACGTCCAGAGGCTGGCAGACCGCCTTACCTCGTTATCCCGCTTCCTCGGGGCTTCGGCAGCAAAGGCCCTACCCTTATTTAATTTGATGAGAAAAGGAATAGCATTTGAATGGACCCCTGCATGCGAGGAAGCGTTTAGACACTTCAAGGAAATCCTAGCAACACCCCTTGTGCTCGGGAAGCCCAAAACCGGAGAGCCACTATACCTATACCTAGCCATAACGGGGGAAGCCCTCACAACAGTTCTAGTACGAGAAGAGGGAAAGGCTCAACAACCAGTCTACTTCGTAAGCAGAGCCCTACAAGGGGCGGAACCGAGATACAGCAAACTGGAGAAACTAGCTCTGGCGCTCCTGATCTCTTCTTGGAGATTAAAACAATACTTTCAAGGCCACCAAATTGTCGTTAGAACGGACCAAGAGGTCCGACAAGTGCTTCAAAAACCTGATTTAGCGGGAAGGATGATGACTTGGTCCATTGAGCTCTCCCAATACGACATACGGTACGAACCCCGGCATGCGATCAAGGCGCAAGCAATGGCAGACTTCCTGGTAGAAGTAATCGGGGATCCAACCGAAGAGACGGGCACGCGGTGGAGGCTCCACGTTGACGAAGCCTCCAACCAAACATCCGGGGGTGCTGGAATCATCTTAGAAAGCCCAGCTGGGGTCGTATACGAGCAGTCGATCAAGTTCGAGTTCCCCGTTTCGAACAACCATGCAGAATATAAAGCCCTCCTATGAGGCTTAGCCCTGGCAAAAGAAGTCGGAGCAACGAGGTTGGAAATATGCAGCGATTCACAAGTCGTCACCTCGCAAGTAAACGGGAGCTAACAAGCCAGGGACTCGCTGCTACAAAATTACATTGAAAAGGTCAGAGAATTGAGCAAGCCATTCGAGGAGGTCACGATCCAACACGTTCCAAGGGAAAGGAACACATGGGGCAGACCTCCTATCCAAGTTGGTCAGCACGAAACCGGGAGAAAGCAACCGATCACTCATTCAAGGCATGTTGAAGGAGCCAACGGTTACCCTGTGCCTGTCAAGGCTGAGCCCCTCATGGATGGACCCCATCACTAGCTTCCTGGAAAGCGGAAAACCCCCCGACGACGAAAAGGATGCTAAAAAGTTGAGAAGGGAGGCGGCCAAATACGCGATCATTCAGGGACAACTGTTCAAAAAGGGGCTTAGCCAACCTCTGTTGAAGTGCCAACATCCCGACCAAACGGACTACGTACTCAGAGAAGTCCACGAAGGATGTTGCGGCCACCATATAGGAGGCAAAGCCTTAGCTAGAAAACTAATCCGAGCAGGATATACTGGCCATCAATGATGGCAGATTCTAAAGAATTTGTAAGAAAATGCGTCAAGTGTCAAGAAAACGCCAACTTCCACAAAGCGCCAGCTTCCGAACTAAGCCTGTTAACGTCCTCCTTACCTTTCTCGCAATGGGGAATCGACCTCTTAGGACCCTTCCCGATTGGTCCAGGGCAAGTTAAGTATCTCATAGTCACAATCGACTACTACACCAAATGGATAGAGGCCGAGCCACTGGCCAACATATCCTCATCCAATTGCAGGAAGTTAATGTGGAGACAGGTAATAACCTGGTTCGACATCCCAGAAGCTGTCATCTCGGACAACGGGACGCAGTTTACTGACAAGAAGTTCACAGAGTTCCTCGCCGACCTGGGCATAAAACAAAAATTCTCTTCGATGGAGCATCCCCAGACAAACAGCCAGGTCGAGTCGGCAAACAAGGTCATCCTGCTAGGACTCAAGAAGCGGCTTGATAATAAAAAAGGTGCTTGGGCTGACGAACTCGTCTCAGTCCTCTGGTCCTACTGAACAACCGAGCAGTCCTCCACGGGGGAAACCCCCTTCCACCTAACGTACGGGCTAGACGCGGTAATACCTGTGGAAATCGACGAACCGAGCCCACGACTGCTCCTAAAGGGAGTTGAGGAAGCCGTCGAAAAGGACTTAGTGGATGAGGCCAGAGAAATGGCCCACTTATCAGAAACAGCACTGAAGCAAAGAATGGCCCTGCGCTACAACACCAAAGTGCTCAAAAGAAAATTTGAACAAAATGACCTCGTCCTAAGGCACAACGAAATTGGTCTACCGACCCCAGGAGAAGGCAAACTGGCGGCGAACTGGGAAGGTCCCTACAGAGTCAAAGAGGCGATTGGTAAAGGCGCCTACAAGTTGGAAAAGCTCGACGATACAGAGATACCGAGAACATGGAACGCGAGCAACTTGAGGAGGTTTTACTCCTAGCCCACAGGCCGACTCGGCGACCAACCGAGCTAAGTAGTTAATTTTAGTTTGAGATTGTACCTTCATCATGACTTTAGACCTTTGTTTAATTGCCGATTAAATTATACTTGTCATGGTTTTCTCTTGCTTGCTTTTCCTTGGTCAACTCATCGCGCGAACAAGACAACGATACGCGGCCTCGGGATTGATCACCCTGGGGCCCCCTAAGCTAATGCCATAGCAAACGGCTACATCAAAAGCCACAACTCGGCTTAACAAAAATACCAACAACACGGTAAACAGACGCAAGCGACAAACCAATAACGGTGAAACGATGTCAAATCAAGTCAAGAACACAACCTAATGAACAAAAAATATTAACTACGCTAGCCGAGCAGACGGCCCAAGAGGTCATTTTTGCAAATTTCTACAAAACGAATCATAAAACAGTTTCACAAATTTCTACAAAGCCACGCGACATTCAAAAAACACAAAGAGGTCATTTCCTAGGCATGTCAACAATGTTGCCATCTTTAATCATCTTGAAGACACCAACTGCCGACGCGTCGAAGTCAGGAGCAACGATTTTGACCTGAGCCTTAAGAGCCTCCTCAGTCACCAGTATCGCACCTCTTCCCTGCTTCACGACTTCTTTATACTTGGCCTTCCATTCTGCGAGTTCAGCCTGAGCAGCCTCCTTCGATGAAACGGCCTCATCGCGCTCTTTCTCTAGAGCGGCCACCGGCCCTTGAGCAGCGCTGACTTGACTTTCTAAAGTCATTTCTCGCTCGACGAGTCGCGAAACAGTGGCATCAGAGTCCTGTAGCTTTTGCTCAGCAACGGAGGCCTTATCCTCGGCAGTCTGGAGCTTCTCAGTAGACTGGGCAAGTTGCTCCCAAAGAGTTTCAACTTCGCGCTTAAAATCATTATTGGCTTTCCTAGCAGATTCCAGCCTCCTGCGCAGAGACTCCATCCCGGACAGCTCAAACTCGGCCTTTCGAGCTATCACAGCGCCGCGCAGGAGGGTACGGTACATCCACCTCGCCTGCCCGGCAAGAGAGGATTCATGGAAGTGCTCTTCGGTGCCAGGAATCAACTGGGCATCTATGAAGTTTCCGGCATCAAAGTTTTTCTCCATCACGGTGAGAACCCCTTCAGAACTGCTAGAAGTCTTCCTCTTCTTTAGAATGGGCACCTCTTCCACGTTGTCGTCGGTCACTGGATAGGAAGTCGAACCCCCAGTACCAACCACTTCGTGAAAAGGGGAAATACGTGCCCCTTCGGTCTCATGAGCCGAGGTACCCTGAACTGGCGTACCGACCTTATGACCCCCGGCCCCCTGCACGGAAGAAGCCTTGCTTTTATCCTCTGGGGTAGTAGTCGACTTCTCGTTGGTCGCCTCGTCATCACTTGCATACAGAAAGGTCTAGAACAAATCAGGGAGACCTGTTACCTCAGCAGACATCCCCACTATAACAGAAAAAAGAAATCGTTTAGTCGCAATGGAATATAAGGTAAAGCAAGAAATAAAGAAGAAAGCTCAAGTTAAAACCACTCACAAATATAGTTCCGACCGACCTCCCGATCACCCATAAGGAGATGAGGGTTCACATGATTCTTCCCGAAGACCGCCAACAACACGTCGGCAATCTTCTTGTCCACAGCGGACATACCCTTGTAAGTTACCTTGATAAAGGTATTAGACCCTGCCCCGAAACTCCAGTACGTCGGGATGAGGCGTACCCCCTCTAGCGACAACCAGAAGGATAACAACCTTTAACGGGGCGTACCTTGAAGTACTTATCTTTAAACCCATGGTAGGAGTCCTCAAACAAACAAAAAATCCTTCGACCTTGGGCAGATCGGAAGGACATGAACCCCTTTTTCGCTTTCCCTTCCTTCGAAGGGTTTGTAAGGTTAAAAAAAGGAAAACATCCACGGACACTAGCAACTCGAGATATTCACAAACCATCTCGAAACAGCGGATCGAAGCCCAACTGTTCGGATGCAGCTGCGACGGCGCTACGAAAATTCGACTGAGAAGTGCCATTTGGAAGGCGAAAAAAGGAATGTGAACCCCCACTTGAGTAAACATGGACTTATAAAACCAAATCCAGTCGGGAACTCGGGGAGAATTGAAGTTGATCTCATATAATCGCTTGTTGGGGGCCGGGACGAAAACATCATAATTAGACTCCTCGTCAGTTCCTACACATAAGTACTCATTTTGCCAGAACTCGGTGAGCTCCTCCTCGCCCATTTGGTTGGGGGAGTCCCTCAGATCGGAAACCACCCAGGCGTAGGGATCGTATGCCGCGAGAGAAGGGGAAGCTCGTGAGACGATGCGAGCCATACCTACATGGGGGCACCACCCAGTTAGTCTAAGAGGTCGGGTGCTTGGAACGAACTTAGAGACTACACTTAACCTATTCTGCAACTAAAACTAAGCATGGCTAAAAGCAAAGTCTAAACAAGGCCTGCCCTGGAATGGTAACCCCCCTAACGCACCTACTTGACGCCAAAAACCAGCCATTACGCGAAATCAAGCAAACAACATGCATGAAGAAGAAACAGTGGCAAAAGTAAAAAGAACACCAAAAAGAGAGTAAAGAAACGCATGTTTTACCTGGATTAATTACGGAGATTTGAAAAGGAAGGTGAGAATGACACCCTGGGATCTTCTGAAGAAGGAGAAAATGGAGATGACTAGAACGAAGGCGTGAGGATGAATGCCAAAGCAAAACGCAGAACAGTTTTAAAACTACCACCCAAAGGAGTGCGAAAAGACTGGGGGTAAATTAGTTTTTGCACGCAGGGTTTTTTAGCCCATTATGATCATTTAATGTTCTACGCGAAGAACGAGGCGACGAAAAGTCACCTCAGTAACGAACGGACACGTGCGCGAGAGGCACGTTCTCTCCACAGACGGCCGACCTGACGACAACATCTGAAAGAAGAGATAGCACACCACCAACCCTCACGGTTATTGCCGGCGCGTTGGGGGCACTGTTACAGCCTGGCCCAAAAGGGATCACGGGCCGAACCAACCCGGTAACCACCCCACCCGAACGGTCGGGTAGAAAGCATCCAGCTGTCAACCCGGACACGCGTCCTGGACAGCTGTGGTAGGAAGCTTCCATCATAATGGGCTCTACCCTTGGGTGGCCCACGCCTGACACGGTATAAATGGGGAGGGTCCTACCCCTCCCCCAAGGTACGTCACAGATACCACCTACCCACTTTTCGCCTGCGCACTGACTGACTAGAGCGTCGGAGTGTCTTTGCAGGTGACACCCCCCATCTCTCCACAACGAGACCTCAGCTGCTCGGTTGGACCACCTCCAGCATCGTCACAGAACCAGACACACCCCACCAACTCCAACCACTACACGAACCGTCCGGTACACGACTAACCGTATAGTATACATGTTCCCGTGACTTATAAAATATTAAAATTCACGTATTAACGTGTCTCGTGTTCATGTCAGTATCCATTCCTCATCAATTATGATGGATTCTGGCATACCCAAATTAATGTCCGATTACAGTGTAATTAGCTATAAATGCTTGGCAACATAAAAAAAATCTATTTTGTCTCCTAAAAATATATATTAATTATTAAGAATTTAAAACAGTTTTTATTAAAAATATAAAAAAATTAAATTTTTACTGTATTTATTTTATATCTATTAAATATTAAATTTTTTATTAATAATAAATTTATCGTGTATATTTAGAGCAGTTAGCTAAACCAAAAAAAAAAAAAAAAATTCAACACTTCGATCATTGTGTTGGTGAAGTAAAGTACATGTATTATTGTATTCATAGCTGTGTTATGTTGGACAACATGATATATTGTAACAAAAAGAAACTATAGTTCAATGTTTAGAACATTTTCTTATTTGCATTATCTGCCCAACGCTAGCTATACAAAATGCCATCATTTTTTTTTCTAAATTTTAATATTAGTTTCTTATTTTTGATAAATAAACTATGAAGCTCGAAGGAAAAAAGCATGACACCCAAATTCATATAAATAAAACCAAAATATTCAAACCATGCCTAAAATCTTGTTGACACTTAAAATATATGTTAGTTGAATGTCATATATTGTAATTATTTATACATTTTCTACTAAAGAATCATGAAATTTTTTTGGCTTCTTATCAAATTTCTTTATTCTAACAACACTTATCATTAACCAAAGAAAAATAAAAAACTTAAATTTCACAACATTCATGCGCTTAATTATTTAGATATATCTATAAAGTTAGTACTCAAATTAGTTCTTGAAATTATTTTCGCGTCTTAATCTAGTTTCCAAAATTTTTATTTACTAAATTTGGTTCTTAATATAGCATTCGTGATTCATATTAGTCTATATTATTGTTTTTGTCACAGAATTATTAATGATACATTGAGATATATAGACTGAGAATTGTTATACTTAAATCTTATCGACTATTTAATGTAATAATTCAAATTTTTTATCTCAATTTATTAATAAAAAATCTTTAAAATCCTTAAGTGAAATTAGAATTAAAATTTTAAAGATTTTGTTAAAAAAATTAAAATAAAAAAATTTTAATTGTCGTATCAAATATTTATTAAAAAATTTAGCATGGTAATCATAAATCCATCTCAGTTCACTGTTAATAATTATGTATCGAAACAAAATTAAAAGTCATAATAAATACTAAATTAAAAAATTATATTAAATAAATAAAAAATTTAAAAATTAGATTAAAATGTGAATATAATTTTAGGAATTAATTTAATTATTTCCTCTATTTCCGTACGGTTGAAAACATAATTATAGTATGGAAGGCTATGTCAATACTATTATTACTAATAATTAAAATTGATGCTTGGTCATGATGTTAACTGCTAAAAAGAATAAAACAAGGGTTCATGCATCGAATATTTGGAATATAATTTTGGCACTATACGTGAAAAAAGGTCCAATGGCACATCATTCCCTTGTGAAATATTTTCATTATTGATTTGGTATTTTAGGACGATAAATCATCATAAAATTGGTCCAACATTTTTTCTCCATAAGAAGCGGTAATATTTCTTCTTCTAAGTTTTAACTAGTTACTGCTAATTAATTTACAACTCATTTTTAAACATTCTTTACTAATAAATTTAACTAAATAAATTTAACTTTTTATTTGTTATATTTTATAACAACGGTTTGAATTAAAAAAATAACCTACTCGTTAGATTAATCACTTTTTTCTTTTTATAAAATTATAAAAATAAGATCTAAAATTAACAGTTAAGCTTAGAATTTTTAGTGGGAGTATGTACTCTTCATCTAGCGCCCGACGCTCTGCTAAGGTTTCACTGCGCCGCCTCCATGGTTATATTTTTTTTTTGTCTTTTCTTCGTCAAACTCTTTTCCATCTTCTTCTACTTTCTTTTCTTAATTTCTTTTCCACTTAGCTCCCTAATTTTCGTTTTCTCTCCCAATTCATTCCTCTTTTAATTCATTTCGTTTTCTAATTCACTCATTCTATATATCTTATTTCTCTTTGGAATCATTAAATACTAATGAGTTTGGAAAACTCTATTTTAAATTGATGATGATCAAACATTATTAACAGCAAAATTATTAATTCAATTTTGATTCATATATGTTAATTAAAATAATTTTTGCTGTGCAGGTTTTATTTCTGTTTGGGCCGAACGGAAAAGAAAAATTGTTGCAAGCCCAATTTGATTGTAATTTTCTTTCTCTTCTATTCAATTTTCTGTTTCTATTGCACAGAAGATAAAATCGCAAAATATCTCGTGCCAAGTGACGAGACAAAAAGAAAAAGTCTCGTGGCTAAGGACGAGACAAAAATAAAAAATCTTCAGAAATTATTTCAAAGACCAGCAAGTGTTCTGAAGTGAAAAGGGGGCTAAGATTCAACTCCCCTTCTCTTAGCCACTGAAACCATCAATTGGTATCAGAGCTTGATCTCAAAGAGATCAAGCTTTGAAGCTTGGAGAAAAGATCCAGATGGTAGAAAGTAGTGGCTCAAATCTGGTGTCCTACAACCTTACAGAAGGACAGTCAAGTAACAGACCTTCTCTTTTCAATGGAAAAAACTATACCTATTAGAAGGAGAGAATGAAGATCTTTGTGCAAGCAATAGATTACAGACTATAGAAGATTATCCTGGAAGGTCCTCAATTCCCAACCACCACAAGTGCTGAAGGAGTAGTCTCTCTCAAACTCGAAGCAAGCTGGACCGAAGAAGATAGAAAGAAGGTGAAACTCAATGCCAAGGCTGTCAACTTACTCAACTGTGCTATCAGTTTCGAGGAATACCGACGGATATCACGATGCACAACAGCAAAGAAAATCTGGGACAAACTTTAAATCACCCATGAAGGAACCACAATAGTGAAGAAGACCCGGATAGATATATTGAACAGAGAGTATGAAATGTTTGCAATGAAGGAAGGATAATCTATTAATGAAATGTTCGAACGTTTCAACATCATCATTGTTGGCTTGGATGCTATGGAAATAACGCATTCTGATTCTGTGCTTGTGAGGAGAGTTCTAAGATGTCTTACAAAAGAATGAGAAACAAAAGTTTTAATCATTTCTGAGAGCAGTAGTTTAGATTCTATGACATATGATGATTTGAGAGGAAACTTACTTGCTTTTGAAAATACTTATTTGAAAAAAGATTCAAAAAAGAAAGAAATTGCTTTTATATCTATGACTAACCCCCTGGATAATTAATCCAGTGATAATTCTTCTGAAAATGAGTTTGTGTTATTTGCCAAGAAATTCAGAAAAATGATGAAGTCCAAGGAGAGAGGCAAAGGAAGCAGCTTTAGGAAACAAAGAAAAGATCTTAACAAGGTTACATGCTACAACTGTAAAGAAACCGGACATTTTAAGTCAGATTGTCCTAAGTTGAAGAAAGAAGAGAAGCCAAAAAGAGGAAAGAAAAAGGGGCTAATGGCATCATGGGAGGACTTGGAAAATGACTCAGATAGTGATGAAGAGTCTGAGACCAAGTCACAACCATGTCTCATGGCAGATAACATTGAACAGGTAGTTTTTCATAATCCAAACACTGAAGATCTTCATCTTATGATAGACCACCTTTCTGAAAAAATAAGATATTTTTTGCTTGATAACCAAGATCTTGAACAACAAATCACCATCCTTAAAGCTGAAAACAGTTTTCTCAAAGAAAAACTAAGGGAGGTCGAAACTGCTTGTGAACTTATTGAAGAAAATAAGCAGTTAAAAGCCCAACTTAGAAGCTGTGAAAGTGACCATTCTGTTGTTGCATATGTAAACTATTTTAAAGAGAATGAAGAGTTGCTGAAAAGGGTCAAAAACCTTGAAAATGACTTAGCCAAGTTCACACAAAGTTTTGAAAACTTAAATCAAATTTTGGCTAGTCAAAAACCACTTTTTGATAAAGCTGGCTTGGAATTTTACAAAAATTTCAAAACTGTTGAGAAACCTTTCTCTGAAAATGTAGCTTCATCTTCTAATGACACAAGGTTTCAAAACCCAATCTACTTTAACAAAACAGCAACTCCAAGGTTTTGTAGACTATGCAACCGAAATGGACACTTTCCCATTCAATATTTTTTTGGTGAAAGGATGATTGGTGATAAAGTTTACAAAGTTGTTGTTGATTATAATGGACTAGGACATAAGAGATGGTTTAACATGAAAGGATCCAAGAAGATTTGGATACCTAATGTCACTTGAGCTTGTTTTGTAGGTGTGCGTAGCATCCAAACGGAAGGAGAATATGTGATACATGGACAGTGAATGTTCTAGGCACATGACCGGAAAGACAACCTTCTTCATAAAGGTTGATGAGTATGATGGAGGATTTGTCACTTTCGGTGATGATGGAAAACGAAAGATAGTGGCCGTTGGAAAAGTTGGTAAAAGCTTTTCATCTTGTATAAATGATGTTCTTCTTGTAAATGGTTTGAAACATAATTTACTTAGTGTAAGGCAATTGTGTGATCTAGGATTTGAATTTGTTTTTAGAAAGTTTGTATGTTTGGTTGTTTGTGAAAAAATTGGGGATATTTTATTTGAGGCTAAAAGATGCAACAATGTGTATGGTTTGACTCTTGAGGACTTGAAAGAACAAAATGTAACATGTTTTACTTCTCTTGAATCTGAAAAAAGGCTATGGCATAGAAAATTGGGTCATGCTAGCATGTACCAAATTTCTAAGCTAGTCAAGAAAAATTTGGTTAGAGGAATTCCAAATATCAAATTTGACAAGGATCTTACTTGTGATGCTTGCCAATTGGGCAAACAAGTAAAATTCTCTTTTAAACCAAAAGATGGAATCTCAACCAAAAGGCCATTAGAGATGTTACACATTGATCTTTTTGGTCCAACAAGAACTCGAAGTTTAGGAGAAAAATACTATGGTCTTGTGGTGGTAGATGATTACTCTAGATTTGGTTGGGTACTTTTTCTTGCTCATAAAAATGATGCTTTTCATGCTTTCTCAACCCTTTGCAAGAAAATTCAAAATGAGAAAGATTTAAAAGTGGCCCATTTGAGAAGTGATCACGAAAAAAAAATTTAAAAACCAAGACTTTGAAAAATTCTGTGATGACTTTGGAATTGCTCATAATTTTTCATGCCCTAGATCACCTCAACAAAATGGGGTTGTTGAAAGAAGGAATAGAAGCCTTCAAGAGATGACTAGGGCTATGTTATGTGAAAATGAGGTTCCAAAATTCCTATGGGCTGAAGCTGTAAATACAGCATGTTACACATTGAATAGGACCATTATTAGAAAAGGGTTAAAGAAAACTCCTTATGAGCTATGGAAAGGAACCCCTCCAAATCTTAAGTACATTCATGTTTTTGGATGCAAATGTTTTGTGCTTAACAATAAAGAAAATATTGGTAAATTTGATCCAAAATCATATGAGGGAATGTTTGTTGGATATTCCACCACTAGCAAGGCTTATAGGATTTATCTCAAAGAACATAGGACCACAGAGGAATCCATACATGTCTCTTTTTGTGACTCTATCTCAATTCCCAGTGCTGTGATTGAAGATGATGTAGATTGTGAGGATGTTGTCAATAAAAAAACCAGTGAAGAAATCCCAAGTCTGCTCAAAGTGAAGAATCTGCCAGTCCAATTTTGTCTCGTCAAATTAGAGGAGATATTTTCGTTTTGTCTCCTGAGCCAGCAAGAGAAATTAAAACAGTGAGACCCACAAAAGCTCATTAAAGCTAAACACCACTCCGGAAGCCTAGAGAATGGAAGTCCATGAGAGGTTATCCTCATGACTTTATCATTGGTGATCCCTCTCAAGGTGTGACAACAAGATCCTCAACCAAAAGGTAATCCGAACCAAGCAATTTTGCACTCTTGTCACAAATGGAGCCCAACAATGTGAAACAAGCTCTTAAAGTTCCGTCATGGGTCAAAGCCATGCAAGAAGAGCTTGCTCAATTCGACAAGAATGAGGTTCGGACACTAGTACTTCATCCAGATGGTAAGAAGGTAACGGGTACTAAGTGAGTTTTTAAAAATAAACTTGGTGAGGATGGACAAGTTGCTCGTAACAAGACTAGATTAGTGGCCCAAGGTTACGATCAAGAAGAGGGTATAGATTTCGATGAGTCTTTTGCTCCGGTAGCTAGAATGGAAGCAATTAGGTTGCTTCTTGCCTATGTTGCCCATAAGGGTTTTAAAATGTTTCAAATTGATGTAAAATAAGCTTTTCTTAAAGGCTTTATTGATAGATAAGTGTTTGTGGCACAATCCCCAGCTTTGAAGATAAAGAATTTCCAAACCATGTTTTTAAACTCTCAAAGGCTCTTTATGGGCTTAGACAAGCTCCAAGAGCTTGGTATGAAAGGCTTAGTGCCTTCTTGTTAGAAAATCAATTTCAAAGGGGTACCACCGACACTACTTTGTTTATTAAAGAATTTAATGATGATATTCTCCTAGTTCAAGTTTATGTGGATGACATTGTGTTTGGATCGGCCAATGAGTCCTTGTGTGAAGAGTTTCGAAAACTCATGACTAGTGAGTTTGAGATGAGTTTAATGGGAGAGCTAACTTTCTTTTTTGGCCTCCAAATTAAACAAACTCCTAGTGGTACATTTATTCACCAAGAAAAGTATGCACTAGAACTAATCAAGAAATTTGGCCTAGAAAATTCTAAACCTATGGAAACACCAATGCATCCTAACACTAAACTTGAAAAGGATGATAATGGAAAAGATGTGGATGAAACAAGGTATAAAGGAATGATTGGTTCACTCATGTATCTAACCTCCTCTAGACCGGATATTGTTCAAAGTGTGGCTGTATGCTCAAGGTTTCAATCTCACCCAAAAGAATCCCATCTTTCAGCCATTAAGCGCATCATTAGATACATTAAGGGAACTAGTGATTATGGCTTGTGGTATCCAAAATCAGGTGATTTTTGTGCAGTAGGGTTTTGTGATGCAGATTATGCGGGGGATAGATCTGGCATGTGTTGCTTCCTTGGGAGATCACTCAACATGTGGTCAAGCAAAAAACAAGCAAACGTGGCCCTATCCACAGCTGAAGCTGAATATATTTCTGCATCTGCATGTTGTTCTAAATTAATTTGGTTAAAAACGCAGTTGGAAGATTACAAATTAAAGATCAATAGTATACCCTTATTTTGTGATAATATGAGTGCTATAAACATTTCAAAAAATTCTGTTCTGCACTCAAGAACCAAGCACATTGAAATTAAATATCATTTCATTGGAGAACATGTGCAAAAGGGTACTATTGATATTCAATTTGTAAAATCTGAAGACCAACTTGCTGACATTTTTACAAAACCCCTCTGTGAAGACAGATTCTGCTCTTTAAGAAAAGCTTGGGAATGATTGATTTAAGTTCTATTGATAACTTGTGAAATTTCTGATTCTACTCAGTTTTATCTCATAGGAATGGAGGAGATAAAAATCAGAGTGTGTTGAGAGGGCTGTGATCAAGGGGGCAACTACGTAGAAATAAATTATTATGGGCCCCACCAAATTTCTCTGACCCCACCCTGACCGTTTTGTTAGTTTCTCTTTGTGTAAATCACAATCTCTTTTTGTTGTCTCATCAAATCTTGTTGGAAGTGATTATTGTCAAATCAAATCTTTCTCTTTCATCTAATTCCTTGATTCTAGGAAACCACTTTTCAGTTTATTTCAAATAAAAGAGAAACTCCCTTGGTTAATAACCAGCCATTAATGGTCATTAAACTCCCTCCAATTCTCTCTCCACTCCACATTTAATGCGTCCCTAACCTCTTCTCTCCCTCACTCAATTCGGTTCTCTTCAACTCTCCCTCTTCCACTTCTTCATTTTCTTTATCATGAAAAAGAGAACCGCCCCTAGAAAAAGTTAAAGAATACTCTTCTCTCAAAAACCTTCCACACCTCAAACTCACACTCACATACACATTCATTCCACCTTTTCATCATCTCCCTCACCTTCTACCAAGCAAACCGAATCCATGAGGCAAAAAGTAATTGCTCATAAATCCTCTGGAAGAAGAAAATCTGAAAGAAGGAAGGAACCAATCGAAGAGGAAGAAGAATCCCACAATTCACCTATACCATCACCGCCACCTTCACCACCAAAGAAGGCCACACCCGGACGTAGTACTCAGAAGACCAAAGGGTTTGCCTTAAATAACACCAGGGAGCCAACAAACTTAGAGTCATTGGATTTCAAAAACAAGTACAACAAATCACACTCCCACTTTGATTCGGCCAGGTTCAACTCATGCGCATCCAATGAGTTCCATAAGGAGGTCTTGGAAAAATGCCACCTATTTAGTCAATCTCGACTCACTCACCAACAAAGGGATCAACATTGCTTATCTGTTTGAGCTTCTTCAATGGACACTACTGCTCCACATTCAGAAACCGGTCTACCCCGGTTTAGTACGTGAATTCTATGCAAACATGCGATTGATCGATGGCACCATCCACTCCTATGTCAAGATGGTTCACATAACTCTGAACACTGAGACTATTGGGATGGCCCTAGGCTATAAAGAGGATGGGCCAAAAGCGTATATGGCTGAGAAGTGGGATTCCCAGGTTAGAGTCACATTCAAGATTGTTCTGCAACACATTTGTGAAAATGTATCCGGCTTGGATGGCACAACTCCGACCCATAAAGCCCTCGGCCCTACAAACTCTCTGCTCCACAGGATCATTACTTACATCCTGACCCATCAAAGTGATTCTTATAACAGAGTAACCTTCTCTGACTCTCTCATACTTTTTGCTCTTGTTACCTCTACTCCTATATCATTTGGTTACCTTATGATCAGACACATGTGGGAATCAGTTAAGAGCACAAAAAAGGTGAATCTGCCTTATGGCATATTTTTAACAAGTATTTTTAAATATTTTAAAATTGATCTCCTAAATAAGGCTGTAGAAAATAAGGTATCTATGATCAAATGAGGTGGAGCTGTGAAGGGAACCAAGGGAAAAAAATATGCAGCTTCGGATAGTGACTTTGAGAGTCGGCCTGAGCACTCCAAGACAGCCGAATCCATGAGAGACATCCTTACTGAGTTTTCTAATATGTCTAAATTAATGGTGGATTCATACAAGGCTGCCCAAAAATAAGCGTTTGAAAATGAAAGGGCATGGGGGAAATGTCAAGAGAGGGTGAGCCTGATGCTGCAGAATCTTGAGGAAGAAATGGGTGCTGATAGTACAGAGGAGGATGATGAATCTGAATTCCACCTGTCTGATGATTAATCAGTTTTTTTTATTTGATATTGGCATGTTTAGGCTCAATTTGATACTCTATTTTATTTGTTGGATACTGT
Organism: Arachis hypogaea; assembly: GCF_003086295.3. Taxonomy (NCBI): domain Eukaryota; kingdom Viridiplantae; phylum Streptophyta; class Magnoliopsida; order Fabales; family Fabaceae; genus Arachis; species Arachis hypogaea. The sequence continues at coordinate 3,956,732 of NC_092037.1, forward strand.
TGGACCTATGACTTGGTGATACACTTTTATCACTTTGGGTATATTGGATATTTTGTTTTCTATGTCATTTTTTTGCAGGTGCCCCTTGATGCCAAAAGGGAGAGAGAAATGGTGCTGGAAAATTGAAATTAACAAAACAAGGATGAAATCCTTTTAAGGATTCATGATCTCCCTTGTTTTTTATCTTGTTGTGATGATATGATTGATTATGCATTTGTTCTATCTTGGTAAACATGATTGCTGCTGATTGATGTTTGTGATTTAGTTGATTTACCTTGGAAAAATATTTGCTGTGTTTGTGATGCATCTGATCTATTTGTGTTTTCTTGGTAAAATGTTGCTGTTTTGGATTAAGGAATATTTTTTTGGCAGTTCTTTTAAGTTGTGATATATGAAGTTTGATAGTTGCTATGGTTTGAGATAATCATGCTTGGTTAGAAATATTTTTCTTGCTATGATTAATTTGCTCTGATTTATTAATTAAAAAATATTTTAAAATAGCTTGAAAAGCAACTTCAGGAAACATCAATTTTTGTTTGCATCAAATTGTTTTGTATGAGTTTGAGGAGAAAATCAAATTATTGATAACAAATGAATTTTGATTATCATCCAATTCTGCTCATAAATTAAGCCATTCAACATCACATAATGAATATGTTGAATAACATTGTTGCCTTAGGCTTGATAAAAATTGTTACATGTATAAAGTCTCCTTTGGTAAAATAGCATACATTAAGGGGAGCCTTGTGATAATTGGAAATAGGGAGAAATACTAATCTTCAAAGGGAGTACTCAATACTCTAATCTCTTTCTATTTTAATTTTTAATAATGTTTGTCATCAAGGGGGAGATTGATGAGTTTGGAAAACTCTATTTTAAATTGATGATGATCAAACATTATTAACAGCAAAATTATTAATTCAATTTTGATTCATATATGTTAATTAAAATAATTTTTGCTGTGCAGGTTTTTTTCTGTTTGGGCCGAATGGAAAAGAAAAATTGTTGCAAGCCCAATTTGATTGTAATTTTCTTTCTCTTCTACTCCATTTTCTGTTTCAGCTGCACAGGAGATAAAACCGCAAAATATCTCGTCCTAAGTGACGAGACAAAAAGAAAAAGTCTCGTGGCTAGGGACGAGACAAAAATAAAAAAATCTCCAAAAATTGTTTCAAAAATCAGCAAGTGTTATGAAGTGAAAAATGGGCTAAGATTCAACCTCCCCCCTTCTCTTAGCCACTGAAACCATCAAATACCAATTCTGATTTTCTCAACACCATGAGCAACAAATCAAAGGCTCAAAACCCTCATATAATTGCTATGACGGTGGAGGGTACCAGCCTTCAAGTGGCTCCAAAGAAATATGAAACTGCTCTCATGGAATTGTCGGGGTTTGGGGAGACCCCTGACAATCCACAATCTTAAAGGGATTTGCAAATCCTACTCCGTCGAAGTTGGTTTTATCTGTGAAACAAAAAATCAATCTCGACAAGTTGAAGGAAAACTAAGATCTTGTGGTTTCAAGAAATGGTTTATTGTAGATCCGGATGGATTATCAGGGGGTTTGGCAATGACCTGGAGGGATGGTTGTACTGTTCAGATTTTACAGCATGGTAGATTCTTCATTGCGGCATCAGTTCTGATAGCTGGTTCTAATGATCCCTATGGTATTCTAGGTGTTTATCTCAGTTCAAATGATCAACATAGAATGGCTCAATTTGCTGAATTAACTTCAGTCACCCAACAGTTCGATGGTAAGGTTGTGTTAATGGGGAATTTTAATGCCATTTCTAATCAATTGGAGAAAGAAGGTGGGTGTGCTAAATCTCCTTCTTCTATTGAAACCTTTAACAGTTTTATTGATGATAATTCCCTAATTGATATTGGTATGGTCGGAAGATCATTCACTTGGTCAAATAGACGGAGGGGTGATGAGTTGATACAGGAAAGACTGGATCGATTCCTGGTAGGAGTTGATTGGCAGCAACTCTATCCCAATACAATGGTTCTTAGACTATCAGAATCAGGCTCAGATCACGCCCCTCTTCTCTTAGACTCTAATCCGAGAACTGAGAGATCTAAACACTGATTCAAATTCCAAGAAAGATGGTGTTCCAATGATGAAATAAGACAGATTGTGAGAGAGGTTTGGCATGAACAAATTGATGGTTCAGCCATGTATATCCTAGCTCAAAAAATAAAGCGTTGTTGGCATAAGATTGTCAGATGGCAGCAAGAATACAGATCTAATTCGAAGGTGGAGATTGATTTACTACAGTCGGAATTAGAGGAACTTCGTTTAGCAGGAATTCATTAAGGCGACATCATTTCAGAAATAGAGGACAAACTTGAAAAAACATTACAAAATGAGGAATCTTATTGGAAAGATAAGTCTAGAGTCAAATGGCTCAAATCTGGTGATCAGAATACAACTTTCTTCCATCAGAAATTTAGAAATCAAACCCGAAGGAATAGAATTTGGCAACTAACTGGCAGTGATGGTGAAGTGGCTACTTCAAATGCTGGTATTGCTTCTGTGGCTGAATCTTATTTCAAGGACATCTTTTCCTCCACTTGTCATGAGAACCATGAACCTCTGTTTACTGATTTTGAACCTAAGGTTATAGCTCACATGGACCGTAGGCTTCAAAGACCAGTGACTATGGAGAAAGTGAAACGCGCAACTTTTAGCATTCATCCTCAAAGTGCTCTAGGAGATGATGGTATGACAGTAAAATTTTTTCAAAGCTTCTGGAACATACTTGGTGGTGATGTGTTTCGAGCAGTTAAGAGCTTCTTTTCAAGGGGCAGAATCTTGAAGGGTTTTAACCATAAATCTGTCTTATTTTCAAGATTTCTGATGCTAAAGATATGACTCAGGTAAGACCAATAAGCCTATCTTCAATCTTTTACAAGATTATCTCTAAAGTATTTATATATAGGCTTCAGGGTATGATGAATAGACTAATTAGCCATACGTAGAGTGCTTTTATTAAAGGCAGATTAATCTCTGATAATATCCTAATTGTTCATGAGTGTATGCATTACTTGAAAAATAAAAAAAGGGGACTCGAAAATGAAATGGCGCTAAAATTAGATATGAGTAAGGCATATGATAGGGTGGAATGACACTTTCTTTGGTTTATATTGGAGAAGTTTGGTTTTGACTCCCGGTGGATCATGTGGATTCGAGAATTAGTGATAATTGTTTCTTATTCTGTTATTGTGGAAAGACAACCTTATGGTTTCTTCAAACCAAATAGAGGTATTCGACAAGGAGATCCTCTATCCCCCTATCTTTTTCTTTTCTATGCAGAAGGTCTCTCCTTCTTGCTACACAAGGCAGAACAAAACAGACTAATTCAAGGTCTTCAGATACATAGGCGATGTCCCAAGGTCAACCACCTCCTGTTTGCTGATGATTCCATCTTATTCTGTAAGGCTAATCCTGAAGCATGTTCAAATATCCTGCATTTATTGAATTCTTATGAAAGCATCAGTGGCCAGAGGGTAAATCTTAATAAATCTGATGTATTCTTTAGCCACAACACTTCCTCCACTACTCGTACACTACTGGCTAACTCTATGAATATTAATCATATTGGGGCTCAGGATAAATACCTTATTTTGCCTTCTACAGTCTCTAAATCGAAAAAGGCTTATTTTAGTATGATCAAAGAAAAGGTTCAGAAAAGAATCTAATGGTGGAAGCGCAATCTTCTTTCGTCAGGTGGTAGACATGTATTGCTTAAGGCAGTGGGAGAAGCTATTCCTATTTATACATTGTCTTTCTTCAAGTTGCCTGATAGTGTAATTTCGAAAATTCACTCTTTACTTTCTCAGTTCTGGTGGGGACAAAAAGGTTCTGAAAGGCGGATGGCTTAGATTAGCTGGGACACTATGACTCGCCCACGAAAAGAATGAGGCCTTGGATTTAAAGATCTCAGAATCCAAAATCTGGCGCTTTTAGGCAAACAGTTTTGGCGACATGTAACACAGCCTACTTCCTTATTATCCAAAATCCTAAGAGGTAAATACTTTAGCAATGGTAATGCTATAACGGCAGAAATTGGAGTCTTGCCTTCTTGGGAATGGAGGAGCATACTGGAAGGCCGAAAGATTGTTGAAAAAGGTCTTAATTGGGCTGTGGGTACTGGTGAGAATATCCGAACCTTTGAGGATCCTTGGCTGCCTCCTCTGTATCATCTAATAATTTCTGACATGCCAAATAGACAGGCTATTTCTGAGTTTGTTCCAAGAGTTAAAGATCTAATTACTGAAGATAGGAATTGGAATCAGAATCTAATTCAAGAATTATTTCTCCAAGACGTTGCAGACAAGACTTTGTCAGTTAAAATTCAGCAGAGTAAGGACAAATTGCAATAGGATTTGAACAAATTCAAGCAATATGATATAGCTTCAGGTTACAGAATTGGCTATTTATTTTATCATCCGCCTCTAGAGCTTTGCCCTAATTATATGCAGCAGAAAAAGTCGTGGATTGATCTATGGAAGTTGAACTTGTCTCACAAAATTAAGCTATTTATCTGGAAAGCTCTCCATGGCCGACTTTCGGTGCATGCTCAAATTCATCACCACATCCCATCTATATCACCAATATGCCCCTGCTGTCATGAAGCAACGGAAACAGTCACTTATTGTTTGATCGATTGCTCTAGAATTAAAGACGTATGGTCTCAGAGTTATCTTCGTGATTGTCTTCCCCCTCAGAGTTCTAACGATTTTTGGACATGGTGGACTGCATCAACAGAGATACTTAACCCATTGAAGAATGCTGACCGTAATCCTCAATCGCTTGCCATCATTTGCTGGAACTGTTGGAAAGCTCGCAACCAGTTGATTTTTGAAGGTTCTACTTCTATGCCGTCTGCCATTCTAGCAAGTTCTGTCAAGTTGCTCCGTGAAATCCAAAAAACTCCTAGTTTAGGTCGTCATCTCCATGAGGCAAGCTCTTAGTTGCATTCAATTTGATTTATCATTCTTTTTTCTTTAAGATTATTCTTCGTTTTTTTACCACACACCGTTGAATGAATACCTTCAATGTAGTGTTTTTGAGAAATTCCCATCTTTTATTATACTGTTCTATTTTTGGACATCTTTATATTTCATTTTTTAATAATTAATGAAATATAATCTACTATTTTTGAGAAAAAAAAACAAGGTCTAAAATTATTAATTTATTTATTATCTCTAATATAGCAGATTATTTTCTAAAAAACGCTGTACGAGTTTCTTTTCTCGAAATACATTAATATTCGTCTTAATTGGTAAATGTTTATTTAATTTTTGTTTCTAATTCAGTTTGTTTTTTATAAACATATTAATAATTTATTTCAAAGTCGTTTTATATGATTAAGCCCACCAACTACTTAAATTTTGATTGTAATATTTTGTTATCTAAAACCAAGCCCTAGCCCCTTAGATATATAGGCTTCTGTATGTTCAAATAAATTAAATTACAATTTTAAGAAAATGCATGTATAATTAATTGGTTATAATAATCCCATTTCAAATGCATTTTTCACGCACACATAAAACATGACAAAATGTGATGTGATGAGCATTTGAATATGTTCAATGCAAGAATTTTAATTTATTGAAATAAATAATTAATATTAAATTAAAGGAGAACATAAATTGAACAATAGAACGCTTATAGTAATTTTATATAAAGCTATAGAGCCAGCTAGCTCCAACATACAGTTTATTTGTAGAGAGTGGAATTGACATTTAATATTATGTTTGATTGAAACTAAAATTTCAATTATAAACTATAAAATTTTAGTTCTTTCATTTTAGTACTTCTAAAAAATACAAACAAATAGAACTGAAATTTCTGGAACTTGAGACTAAAATTTTAATAATATTCTTTTTCAAAAATGCTATAATGTTATCAAATAAGTTATATATTATAAGCTACTTAGATATAGTAGTATATAGGATTTTTCATGTTTAATGTTAGTCATTTTTGAGAGTAGATCTTTTTCAGTGAAAAAAAAAATTGGATGGTGTCAAGTGTTTAATTTCATTTTTTATTATTCTCTATTTTTTATTTATTTTTTATCCCATTTATAAAATTAAAGGTAAGAGATCACACTTTATTCTCTCAAGTATTAAAAAAATTAGAGAGAATTCATTTCTACCATTTTCTACTATATTCCTTTTGATAAAGAATAAGTGTATTTTAATTATAGGTGCACTCTAGTATATCCCCTTATTCTTTCTCTTCATTCTTCTATTCTCATTTTGAATTAACTATTATTGCCACAATATTTTTTTTCTAAGTTACACATATTAATAATTACCTAATATGTGTAACTTATAAAAAAACATATTGGTAACTTTAAAATAAAATTATGAAGACAAAATGATATTTGGCATTGATTTTTCATGTTCTCAAACCTACATATATATACTCCCAATAATTATGTTAAAATATAGTTAAATTGATTTTCATAAAGAAATATCGGCTATTTGTAATTATATAAAGGGAAAAAATATTCTTTCTTCAATGATGCATTTATTCTCTCTATCTCTAACTTTTCCGTCATATCATTATTTTGATTGGAATTCTTGTAGAAAGTTCAGGGGATTTTCAGTTGAAGATGGACGGGAGAAGGGGAAATGTTTATTAGTATTGTAAGCATATTCTAATATACAAGTTTGTTTATAAAAAAGAAAATTCCATTACATAATAATAATAATAATAATAATAATAATAATAATAATAATAATAATAATAATAATAATAATAATAATAATAATAATAATAATAATAATAATAATTTTGAATATTTGTTTTCAAAATGTTAAGAAATTATTATCATATATTTGCAATGGAATCGAATCGAAGAATCGCATTACCTCAACTGGTAACATTGTATCAACTTAATCAAATGTCTTGAGTTTAAGTCTTATAAATATATATCTAATTAGTAATTACATTAAGGGTTTGTTGGACGCCATTTTAAAAAAAAATTTAATATTTTTTTTAAAGATTTTTTTTAAAAGTAAAAGTGATTTTATGTTTTAATATTTTATGTAAAAAGATATTTTTATTTATCAATTATGTTTGGATAAAATAAGATAAAGTATTTTTTTGTTAATTTATTATGTAAAAAATATTTTTTTTAAATATATTTTAAAAAAATATAAATTATAACTTCTCAAAAAAAATTTATTTTTTTAGTATTTTTATTTTTACTATTAAAAATTTGTTAAATACACTAAAAAATAAAAAAGATATTTTTTATTAAAAAAATTATTAATTTAATGACACCTAAACAAACAATAAAACTTTATTAAAAAATATCTTACCGGTCAAATTATAAATTTTCATATCGGTTAGAGAAGAGAACGAAACATGCTTCATTAAAATAAGAAATTTTTATTTTCTTCGTGGATGCAGTTTTATGAGTTAAATGATTTTTGTCCTTCTGTCACAAATAAAACTTGTGAGACTCCAAATGTCAAAGCAATAATTTCCATAAACAAGTAGGTTGGACTGGGCTACGGTATTTTCTAATTTAGTAGATAAAGAATTAATTCGTCGCAAATCGGAATTTCATTTAAAAATTTATCGTTAGTCAATGAAAAATTATATGCATAAAGCAGGATTCGAAGTACACAAGTGATCTTTAAACATACTCCCCCAATAAAAACTACAAAAATATATATAAAAGGTTCAAAATTTTATTCTTCTATCTTAACTGCGTACCTATTTTAAGAGAGAAAATAAACAAGAATAGAATAAAAAAAAGCTTTTCCGTCCACATTACATACATTTATATTACATTTATGTAAACTAAATCTTTGTTGTATTATTCATTTCATTGTCTATGGAATTTTTAGATAGATTATGAGAATCGAATACAAAATGAAGAAGCTTATTAGATTTGTGGTTTTGGACGGTGAGTTATGAATGGTTCGTTGATTAAAGCATATTATTGTTTGATATATCCCTTGAATCTTAAGGGCACAAAATTATTATGCATATATAACTTTTAATTTAAACTTTTTGCCACATTATTGGCCGGTGATTGCATTGTGAGCAATCGATTGAAGAATGATGAAAGATGCTTCAAACTAAACAATTAAAAGTGGTCGATTATATTGTAGGGATATATACGATAGTGCATCTTCGTTTAATTTGAACTTTGAATATAAATAATGGTAGCATTTTTTGTATAGAAGATTATCCTTTATTATTCGATCACATCAATACAAAATAGGTTATGGTTGTTCAATCTTCAATGTTCATCACATGATGATGGATTCAATTCATTAGGGTATTTGACTATTTTGTGATTAATGGTATGGCACAGGCTGCGGGGGACATGGCTAACCAAAAACACTCACTTTTAATTGCGGCGGTTATGTGTTCACACTTATATATGGCCCATGGACCCATATTATCATAAAAATTTAAATTGATTCCAACTTAGAGAATATTTGCTCCGACCAAAAAGAAAAAAAAAATTAAATTGTTAAAGCCTTGGTATGAAATTTGGGACTTTTTATTTTTAATAAATAAATTAATTATAATAATTACCAAAATAAATATTTTTCTCTGTTTACACTGTATATAAGATAAAACACGTGGACGTGATATGTGTATATTTCATTTACCATGTAAATGAGATATGTTTTCTCGTTTACATTATAAACGAAATACGTGTATTTGTAAAAAAAAAAAATTTTTAAAAATAATAAAAAATATCAATAATCCAAAATTTTAGCATGTGTTGGTAGAAGAGATTAAAATAGATATGTTTGATAAATTAATACTAAAAAAGAGTACATAGAAAATTTTAGATTAAATTATGATCCAATTGGATTAATTTAAATTTTGAAAATAAAAAAGAGCAATGTTAGGGGCCAGCAACATTTGTGATTGGTAGTCATCAACTAGCCATCAATGATGATTTGATGGTGTGAGTGGCTCACCTTTCTCTGCTGGTTACATGCTGGCCAAAATGCAATAAAATTGCTGACTCCCTAGACTTTTCCAATAAAAAATTCGTATGTATTCAAGTCCTATGAAACAATGGGAGAGTGATGGATGATAAATAAAACAGAAGTTGATGGGGATAATAGAAGATAACGTGGGAGATAACCTTTTATCATGCAACTTGAACACGTACGAATTTTTTATTTTTCAAATTTAATCAATCCAATTGGATCATATTTTAAATGGTCAAATACTTTTAAGAGTGGATCATATTTTAATCTAAATTTTTTTATGTTTGATCATATTGGATTGATTAAAATAGAAGGTATCTAATCGCCAAAAATATAATCCAATTGAATTAATTTAAATTTGAAAAATAAAAAATTTTTAATGTTCAAATTGCAGGATGAACAGATATCTCCTACGTTATCTTCCATTATCCCGTCAACTTCTCCTCACAATTGGCAAACCGTTATCTCCCACTCTCCCTTTTTTCTGTTTTATTTATCGTCCATCACTCTCCCATTCTTTCATGAAACTTGATACGAATCTTTTATTTTTCAAAATTTAAATCAATCTAATTGGATCATAATTTAATCTAAAATTTTTTATGTACTCTTTTTGAGTATTAATTGATTAAACATATCTATTTTAATCTCTTCTACCAACTTTTTTATGTACTAATTGCATGCTAAAAGTTTGGATTATTGATATTTTTTATTATTTCAGAAAAAAATATTTTTTTTACAATACACGTATCTCGTTTATAGTTTACAGTGTAAACGAGATATACACGTGTAGCGTCCACCTGTCTTATCTCGTTTACCCTATCAACGAGATACGTACAAAATCTTAAACCCTAAAAGAAAAGAGAAAAGTATTTATTTTGATAAATATTTTTTAAATTATTATAATTAATTTATTTATTAAAATAAAAAATCCTGAAATTTGAATCTATAAATTTGAATCTATAATTTTTTATTTATTAAAATAAAAAATCCTGAAATTTGAATCTATAATTTATTTCACGTGACATATATATGGTATATTTTAATCAATTTGTGTTGGTCGAGTAGTCAACCATTTAAATAATTATTGGGAGTTTGAATCCGCCTTCTGCATGCAGTAATTCATTGGCCAACAATAGACTCTTAAATAAAGTTTCGATCCGCGATAAATTAGTCCTTAGCCTGTCCGGTCGAGAGACACCGTTGACAACAAAAAAATATACGAATACATTTTAAATATAACATTCGAAATTTCATCAATACACATATTTTTTGAATTTTAATAAAAAATAAAAATACTTTTTAAAATACTTTTATATATATTTAATATCATTATGTATTGACATGTCTAATTTTATTATTGGTTATTTATATGTTTAAAATAAATTTATATATAGTGTATATTATTATTTATTAATACCAAAATTATGTTAAATGATTTATATAATTAAAAAATAAAAATAATTTAAAATAATTAGTTTATGCTTTAATATCACTAAAATATTAATATTAGTGCACTTTATATAAAAAAATATTTTAAATTTTATATATATATTCATGCATATCACTAAATTAAAAAAAAAATTGAAATTAATATGTCAATATATATCCTATCGTGTTTTACCATGTGTTCATGCTTCACATGTATAAATTACAGGATTAATTGTTACCATAGCATGATAGACATATTTCATTTCAAAATACAAAATATATTTATACTCCTTGGTTTGCTTGTCTTCAAGGAGTAAATTAGTAAGTATATATGATACCCATATTTTCTATCTAATTCTTATTGAGGTATATTTTTGTCACTATTGGTAAATTTTTATTCATTTGATTAACATTATATATGGATATTATAAAATCTGATATTTATTACTATAATTCTTATCACTACAAAAATTTTGACATATCGTATAAAAATTTTGCGACAGTTAATTAAAACCATTGCGAAAAGATATCAAATGGCAAAAAAATGTCCGTGCTGCTACACTGTTAAAATTTAGCAGTGATTTGACCCGAATTGCTGCAAAGAAAATGGCATTTTGCGGCGGGTAATGCGGCAAAAATAGGATGTGCTACTAAATCTATTGCGTTTAGTAATGGTTTTTTTTTTAACCGCCTCGAAATTACGTAACCCTTATACATAATTTGTATGTTGTTTCTTTTTAAAAAATCAATAGAATATAATCAAAATAAATTCATACACATTATTTAATATTGTGCTAATTCAATGCTGCCTTTGATAAAATAAGAAGTTTTGTTTAGTATTTAAATTGAGTTTTTTTGTATTTAATTTTTGCTATATATATAATATAAAAATTTATTTTTCAAAATCTATTTGAATAATTGTTACTTAAACCGTGACATTAATTTTGTATTTGTTTTAGGATAGAAAAAAAATTAGAAGATTAAAAGCAATATATTTTTAACCTTTTATCAATTATTTAAATTAAAAAAGTCAACCAAAAATACATTTTTGAATTTATAGTGTAATTTCACAAAATAAAAATTGTTGTCAATAAATATTTAAAAAAACTAAAATAAATTCATCTAAAATAAATTTTAAGTAAAATGCTTTGTCAAAATTTTTTTTATCCCTATTGCTATATTGTGGCGATTTCAAACTGCCATAAAAAGAATTCACAACGAAATTTTAATCTGTAGCCGTTATTTCAGCCGTTTATAAAAACCGTCGCTAATGATTTAGTCGCACCCAATATTAGAACGGTTATGTAACTGCCGCTATCTATTTTCCGACGGTTAAAAATCGCCACGATGTAGTTCTAAAACCACCATTATCTACTTGAACTAGTGCAGTTTACCGCTAATTCCAAGTTATTAGTAAAGTGGTAAAAAAGTTTATCATTTGTTTAGCAATTTTTTAGTTTGAATTGTGAAAAAGAAATAAAAGAACTTATATTGGTGAAGAGGGAATGTAGAACCAATATATATGTATGAAATTATTTTAAGATACTCTTATTTTCCCTCCTTTAATCCTTATATATGGAATCATAATCTTATGTTGGGTCACCTGTTTATATACTTTTTATTTGTATATAAGGATCTTAGAATCTTACTAGTTATTTAAATATTGCTTTTGGAAGCAAAAGTCAATTTTATTTGGTTCTTAGTGAAGTAAAGGTAGACAGATTTGAGATCAAGATTTCCACACTTTTGGAAATGAAGACCCTTTTAATTTAACCATTCTTTTAAATTTACATGAAAAAGTTTAACTTGACAGCTAATGATCTTCAATTATTTACTTTTATAACTGTCTTCCAGAAATGCTGCTGATGGAGCTAATAATCAACTATTATATTAAAGTTTATATATGAAATTAATTAGATGGAGCTTACTCATTTTCAAACATTAATTTAAGAAGTGAAATTTATTTGACACTTATAAAAATTATTAAACTTTTAATTTTAGATAATACAAGACTTTTTTAATTTAAAATGCATATAATTGAAATCTTATTGTTATTCAATTTATAAAAAAATTTGAAACATATATATGATTAATCTTTATGAGTGAGAAAAAAAGATAGAATATAATTTATTTATTTAGAGTAAAGTATTATTTTTGTCCTAACGTTTGGGATAAGTCCTATTTGTATTTCTAATGTTTAAATTATCTTATTTGTATCCCTAACGTTTATAAAAGTGATTCAATATTATTTTACCATCAATTATACTAACAAATCAGATTGTATTTTTTAATTTTCTCAGTTGGATGTCAATTAAATCTCACTTGAATGTGTTCGATTTTAATATTGTACAAACTATTTGTGTTCAGATTCAATTATGTTCCTAAAAAAAGTGAATTTTATGAATATTGTAGGAATTAGTTTTAATTTTTGATGAGGTATTATTCGGGAATTTGAATCCTCTAAATTTTGAATTTTACTTTAGAGAGTAAAGTGTGATTTCTCACCATTTATTTCTTAGGTGGGACCAAGAATAAATATGACAGAGAAACTATTTAAGAATAGAAGATCACACTTTACCTTCTAAAGTACAAATTCAAAATTTAGAGGATCCAAATCTATTATTCAGAGTGGATTATTGGTCTGTTCCAGACATTTATATTCTAATTTTAAGAAAAAATTTTCAAACCTCTAACTAAAACTTATAATGTGTAATTGACAATAGGATAATATTAACTCACTTTTACAAACGTTAAAAATAGAAATAGACCAATTTAAACGTTAAGAATACAAATAATTTATCCCAAACATTAAGAATAAAATCATAAAAATAATACTTTACTCTATTTATTTATTTTATAATAGCTTAACTTTTACCTGAAATTCAAGCAATTAAAGTTAGATTTGAATCAATGAGAGCATGAAAAAGGAAACAAGTTTATCTGCTACGTCTAGATAAACATACTAACACAGAGTCCGTAGAATAGAATTATTGAATAAATATTCAACATATACAAAAAAAAAAAAAAATACAAACAAAACCGCTAAAAGATGTCTAATTAAAAAACAATTAATTAATGATTTGGATTCACAGAAAAATAATTGTATAAAAAAATCCATCTTGTTTGTATTCAGAAAACTCTTTCCTAGTAATTAGATTCGTCTTGTTTTTATTGATTAATTTTTTTTAAATCAATTAGATTCTCAAACAACCAAACTACTTAGACAGCAACAAACTCCAACTACATATTGTATTCAATAATAAACTGAGTACAACCACAATTAAGTATTTGAAGATTTTGATTTCGAACTAATTAATTTTTTTAAAAAATATCAATTTAATTTTTTATGATAAAAAAATAGTAGATATATTATATTTTTTATTAATTTATTACGTAAAATTTAATAATGGTATATTTATCTATATTGTTAATTAGTATAACATGTATAAAAGATTGTTATATAGATAATAATTTTTGAAATAAAATTTTTCTTATTTTAATAAGATTCGTGATAAATAGAAAACAGTTGGTAAATATTATATGAAAATTCAAAAGATAATGAATGTTTTACTGTTTAAAATTATATCGTTTCCATAATTATTTAGCAACAAAATGCGCACTACTGTAAATATTAAAATATATGAACAATTTTATTTTATTTTATACTATTTATTGACAGAAAAATATACATGTATATCGTTTATTATTATAAAATGCTTAATTATTATTTTTTCGATAATTAATTAATCCAAAATTAAAATTCTCGAAGATCTAATGAGACTTTAGTAATTTTCTTGGAAGAAAAGAAAAATGGTATTGTGCATTGTTCAAACCAAAACCATGAGCTGATGAACTATATATTATATTGCTGTAGCAATTTTGTTCTTTACCTTATTAGGTATATATATTAATTATTAAATTAAATTAAATTACCTCTGTTTTAGCACAAAGTGACATTTGATTAGACACGCCACAAAAAAATTAATGACCTTGGACACTTTAATAATTACTTTAGAAAACTTGAATAAGACATGATTTGGCTTTGAAACAGAATAACTTACCGCTTACATACATTTACTAGGACCACGCAGAATTTAAATAATTAATTCCTTAATCTTAGTAACAATTGTCAAGCACTCATTGATCTTGCCTTTTTTTTTATTTTTTTTCCTAATTCCAATGAAAAAGAAAAGTATGTTGAACGCCATATCATTTAAAAAATAATTTCATATCTATGTTGTGTAGTGTTGGATGCAACTTTCTTCATCAAAGTACCAAAGACCATTATTTTATAATTTGCACTGCTTAATGATTATGATTAAATTATATTATTCCTCCCAATTTTTTCTGCATTAAGAATGACACATTACTGTGTATTCCTAAGTTTCACAATCAACACAATGAATTGATATGTTTCCTTATTATATCACCAACAATGCTTTCAAAAATTCGAAAATCTTTTAAGTTTATAGTTGTTATTACTTTGGAAGTATATTAGTATGAATATATATTTTTCTTTTCTTTATTTTGAATATATTTCCTTTTTTCAAAAAAGAGTAACGTATTGAAAATATCTCTAAAATATTTATTAGCTATAATAAAAATATCCTAAAATTTTTAAGCAACGAAATTGCTTTCAAAAAAGATTTGTCATTTTTTTTGAAAGCATATTTTATCATTTTTATTTTTTGGATATATTTTGTCAACGGTTAAATTTTTTTAAGAATATTTTTAGTTATTTTGTATCTTCACAAAGCATAAATATTAGTGAAAATTTTGATAATGTTGATGACCATATGTATGTATATAATTTTTTAAAAATTACATTAATCATTCAAATTTTATCTTAGTTAGTCCTGTAAGCTTATCCAATTTAGGAAGATTAAACAATAAAGATATGTGTATAAAAATAATAATATAATAAAACTGAAATATATTACTTTGATATTTTCTGTTATAACATAACTGGCATGCATATTAAGAATTTTAAATGAGTAAAAGAGAAGTTAATTTCGCTAACGAGTTATAACTCAAATGACATAATTTTTTTTATTTTTATCTAGAAGTTTTAGGTTTGAGTCTCACTTCTAATTTTTAAAAAAAAGTTAATTTGATAATTCATAGTAATTATATTACTTAAAACCTTTCCCTTTTAGTAGTATGCCTATGAATGTGTCTTGACTCTTGATGTTGATGAAGCTTGAAAATAGAAAGTGTATGATAGTTGTTTGATTTTGAAACCCATCACGGGAATGTGTCTAACCAATTGAAGAAGAAGCCAAAAAAGATACCCTTGTTATTCTCATCATCTATCTCATTGACTAAATAAACAACTAAACTAATAAAAATTTAATTTTAAAGTAAATGATAAATAGATTTTTAATTTTTTATTTCGAAGATAAATAAATTATCGACTAATTAAAAATATAAAAATATTTTTTATTTTTTAAAATACAATACATTTAAATTTTTTTAAGATTGATTTGTCCTTATATATTTTGGATGAAAAAATTAAACTTAAATATCTTATATTTTAAAAGGTCAGAGACATTTTTTTGTATTTTCAATTAGTTAAAAACTTACGTGTCTTTGAATTAAAAAGTTAGAAATTTATTTGTCTTTTTTTCTTCATTTTACTATCATTGTAAATAGTGCTTTATGTGTATCTAATTAGTAATTATTATATAATATTGCATCAATAAAAAAATATTTTTTATATTTACTGTATAAATATTTATTCAAAAAATAGATATAATTAAACGATTGTATAAAATATTTTATATTATCGATGCAATAAAATTATATTCAAATAAAAATTATAGAAAATTAAAGGTTGCATTGTTAGTGTATTTTAAAAGTACAATTAAGAATATAAAGGTAAAATATTTTTCTTTTTCTTTTAAATTTTCTATGTGCAATGAATAAAAAGTATCTCACTTTTGCATCTTTAATCAATATCTTTTAACAAAAAGGAAAATTGTAAGACTAGGATATGAATTGTTTGTGTGTGTGATAAAAAGGATAAATAAGAAAACTTAAATCGTGGAACATTTGAAGTGATGAATATTAAGGTTATTCTTTAAGAGCATGTTGAGCTACTAATTTTTAGCTACGGCTCTCTTTAATTATCTTGATAAAACTACCAATAATATTAAAGTTTTATTTGACTAATTTAGTGTTATTTGTCCAAAATTTCAAAAATTTATAAGGTTTATGTACAAATTCATAAATAGTTATATTTCAAAACTTTTTTCTTTTTGAAATGTCAAACGTGATATATATATATATATATATATATATATATATATATATATATATATATATATATATATATATATTTGTTTTTACTTTACTTTTATTAAAATTTTATTTTGAGTAAATGTTCTTTCCAATCTCTAATCATTTGCTCAATGAACCTCACACCTCTTAATAAATATAAAAATCCAAATCGATCTATATCTACTTTAATATATGTACTTTTCAATTTATGTAACCGGTTTTGAATAGGTCACTTGCTGATATGTCAGTAATTTGTCTTTATAATAATGAAGAAGATGACCAAGTAAGTAACTGATACGTCAGCAAGTGACCTGCTTGGAATCGGTTACGTTGTAGAGACTGGAACGTCCATATATTAAAGTAGATAGGAACCGATTTGAATTTTTATATTTATTAGGGGGTGCGAAGTTCATTGACCAAATGGTTAGAGATCGAAAAGAGCATTTACTCTTTTATCTTTTATAAATAACAAGGATCGAATTCTAAATCTATTAATTATAAAATATTTTATATAATGTTTAAAATGATCATCATAAAAATTTAACCTTAAAAAAAATATATATACTAAAATATATATATCTGTAACACTTTTTTTTTTTCAAAAAAAAAAACTTTTTGTGAACTAAAAGATTTTTTTTTCAAAATCCAAATTTAAAACATATAATTAACAAACTAAAGTATAGTACTATTTATCAATTTAATTAATAACTCATAGTTGAAATATGTGCAAGAGATCTTGTAATTGATTAACAATTAACTAACATATGGGTGTTCACATGGCACACACCATGAATCATGGGTAATCACCAATTCTAAAATTCAATACCCTAATTTATTAAATCCACATCACATATTTATTCTCTTTTTATTACATATAGTCTCACAAACCGACAAGAATATCTTTCTTACTTAAAAATTAAATAAAAAATATTTTGTGTGTCTGGTTAATTAATTATATGGTCCACCTTTATTTCATTTTTATAATATCTCTTAATTCAGCAACAAATAATTAATTCACTAAAGATTTATATTTTATTATTAACTAATAACTTGTTATATATAAATATCAAACAAAATTTAAATTTTTGACACTTATTTGATTGATCTACCTTTAATTTATCTCTTACACCTTAATTATTAAAAGTATATCTTTAATCACATAATAATTCAAGTTGTGAAAATTAATTAAAATGTAGGATATAAAGAAAATTTCAAAGTCTACTTAATTTTTGGCTTAATTTTATCCTACTTGGTTTATAAGAATTGCTAATAATTAGTGTACATGATCTAACAATTAATTAGTGTGCTAAGTAATGTTTATACTCATAATAATACACACATACATAACCAAAACATACAGCTTATATTTGTTGTTGCAATATTATTTTTTAATCAAATATTTATCTTGTATAACCATTGACCAAGGAACAGAAGAAACTCAATAAAGTGACCCAGCCAACACCATTCCCAAGGACCAACGTTGGATAAAAATAATAGTTTCTGTTAAGTGTGAATCATGAAATTGAAAATGAAAATAAAAATAAAATACAGTTTGGCATTTATGTCATATAATTTTAGTTTTTTATTTTATTTTCCTCCTTTGGGGGCTTGGGGATGGGAGGATGCATGTTCATCTGTAAGTATTATATGAAAAAAATTTAGAAATCTTAACTCTTAAAATACATCATTTATTGACTTATAATTAAATTAATCTCTGAAAGTCGTTTTTTAAATTTATTTTTGAAAAATTTATTAACTAAATTAATTTTTTAAAAATTATAAATTAATTATTTTTTTATTACTTTATTAACAGTTTTTGTTAATGAGTAATGATATGAAACATTAACTAATAATATATATGATACTTAGCATGTTCAATTGAATGTTGAATAAATATATTTATAAAAATTTATCGGTTATATTAGATTTATATAATTAAAAAATTAGACTAAATTGATAGAATTTCATAAATATTACTCATTAGCGTTAAATTAAATATACTAAAAATTATGTATATTGTCAATTAACATTTTATATTATTAATTTTATGATAAAAATTTTTAATAAAATAATAAAAGAATAAATATGATTAATTTATAATTTTAAAAAATTAATTTAATTAATAAAATTTTTTAAAAATTAATCTAAAAAATAATTTAATTAATTTTCATAAATAAATTTGACTATTAACCTATTTTTTTATTATTATAAACAGTACTAAATTGATGAAGAAGTTATAAGTATAATTATATTCTACTAGGTATATCATCCAACGAACATTACCAACTACCACACATATACTGCAATTTAATTTATGAGTGTTTGTCTGAATAAGCTACTAATTAACAAAGTGAATTAAATTTAAGACTTAAAATATTTCCTAGAAAATGAAAAGCCAAAGCATTTTGATTAAGACATTTTAAAAAGAAACGTTTTAGAATATGATTCACGGATAGTCATACACTAATATAGATATTTTAGTTTTAAATACAGCAGCGATTTGCAGAAATTACTGCTAATGATTTAACAGCGTCCAATATTAAAATAGTTGGCCAATAGTCACTATTTTACCGCCATTGGACTATAAAACCGCCGCTATTTATCGAAATTTATTGTCATGGTTTTGGACTAACTCTAACGCTAGCGTACTGACACTCGAACTTACTCAATTTTTTGAATTACAACCAAGTCAGCATAACCCTCAATATTTTAGCACGAAAACTAAGAACACCAAAGAACACAAGAGAAATGAAGTTTTGGTGGAAGAACACTTTATTACTCAAGTTATAAATGATTCACACACCACTCATACTAACTCTCACCTCTTATTTATAGCCATCCACCTCCTTAATGGATGGTTAGGATTAAATATAATCAACGATCCAAATTAATTATCTAAAACTTTCATTACAAATATCTATCCTACTACAACTTTTTAAATACTTTTAGATTCTTCCATAATACTCTTCATACTCCTATATATATCCACACTCTTCTAGAATACTCTATGACTTTTCAGAGTCTTTTAAAATCTTCTAGAGTATTTCGAGACCTTCTAGAACATTCTAGAATATTCCAAAACCATCTAAAATATTCTCAAACAATCCAAAATATTATATAAATACCGTTAAATCTAACCTTCTAAAATTTACTGTGACATTGTGTAGTAATATATATGACATGATATAATAATAATATATAATATAAAGATACAATACTTTCAAATTTTTATTAAACATAGAGATAAGTCATATATATATATATATATATATATATATATATATATATATATATATATATATATATATATTCATATCTGAATATTTATTAATATTAAAATATCAATTAATAACATTTGATAATATTTTTTATTTATGTAAAATATTTTAGACAAATTTTTATACTAATAATGTATATATATACTATTTTTAATTTTATTTAAAAATATAAATAACAAATAAAATTAGACACGTGGATACTACTCATATCTGAATATATCTAACCTATTTCAAGAATAAAATATTTTTTATAGTTTTAATATGTCAAATACGTGTGGGATATATATGCGAGGTATAAACACGAAAACTCAACGTTGTGTTTGAGGTGCCAATGAGTAATATCTCAAATGGCATAATCTTTCCATATTCAATTAAGAGGTTGCGAATTTGAGTCTTCTATCTTTGGTATAAAAAATGTTGTGTTTGAGGTTTCAAAAGTTGGGTACAATTTTGATGATGCCAATGATGAGCAAGACGAGAAAAAAATGGACGGAAAATAAATGATTACTATATTTGTCTATTTTATCTATATTCTTATTTATATGCATAATCTTATATATATTCTTTGAAAAAAGTATGGAGAGTCAATGAATTTAGTGTATAATATATATAATAGAGATAAAATTAAAATTAATATCAAATAATAATTAAATTAATTAATTTTTAATAATTTAATTTAAAATTTAAAATAAATAAGAATTTGTAATAGTTATGTACACTACAAAACAGTTTCTCTCTCCTTCATGTGATATGATGTGACTTCCTTCTCATTCAATCTCCTCCTGTCTCACTGGTGCTGCGCCACCACCGACAATAACTACCGTCGACCATAGCTCCAGCTGACGTCACCATGCGCACCGCGAATGCCGAACAGTACCGTTGTGCAGTTTGGGTCATTCGCGCAGCCCCACAACGCGCTAGTCATGCAATCTCTCCCCCGCAGCCGGTCCGACACCACCCAGCCGATGCCGATAATAAATGGTGTGGAGAATAAAGAGCTTTTTTTCAAAGTAGCAGGGCACAAACTCACGATGGTTGCGACTGATGCCACATACATAAAATCATTCAACACAAACACCATTGTCATAGCATCTGGTCAGACCACAAATGTTCTTCTATAAGCCAACTTCAAGACGGGTAAATTCTTACTTACAGTCTCTCCTTTTATGGACGCCTTCGTCCTCGGTTGACAACAGAATCGAGATTGCCACGTTACATTACTAAGGTATTTTAGTTTTTTATTTTGATTAATACTTTAGAGTAAATTCACAACCTCGCCTAGATAAAGTTGTCGTTGCTTGGCTGTTCCGTCGCTGGATCTTCTCTCCTATCTCCATGCGTCATCGTTGACTCTCTCCACCCCACAAATGTGTTGGATGTTCAATTCATTAGGTATGTAGATGGTTATTTGTTCGATTCAATTTAAGTATATATAATTAATAAATGCTAGATGGTCATTTTATTAGGTAGTTGGATGGTTATTTTAATAACTACGTGGATGGTTGTTTGACGACGATAAACGGTGATGGAAGAGGGGGCTACATGGGTGGATACTGATGGCCGATGAAGAAGCTTCTAACACCAGAGAGGTGGGATGATTGATGAGGGTGGGGTGGCAGACGGTTTGGACGAAAGAGGGTGCTTGGGTTAATTCTTTTGGTAAATTAGGATTGGGATGGATAATTTTTTGAAATAACTATTTGGGTTTTTTTTATATTAGGCCAAATTCAAAATTCATTGTACACATTATCAAGATTCCTCATTATTTTCCTAGCGGAGTTCTTTTTTTGGTTCTTACATTATTTTTTAGTCTAACAAATAAAAAATTATTTGATTCACCACGAATTAGAGAATTAGAGTTTAAGTTAATATTCAATTTCACTCTTAAAATTTAAAGTCGAATTCAATTTGAACTTAAATTTTTAATAGACTTAAATTAGACCCCAAAATTTACAATCGTAACTCACATTAATCTTTGAACTAGTCTTCGTTAATAACATGTTGATTTGATACATTAACCTGTTGCGATTTAGATTCCTTAACTAACTTCCGTGTGATTAAGATTGATCAGAACTCCAAAAACTTAATTGTGCTCTCAAAGTCGTAAAATTTTCAAACTGAACTTATTATTGTCATCTTTGTGAGGATGTTGGGGAGTCAATCAAGTTTTTAGGAGGTTTAGTAAGTCTTAGTCATATGGAATCTAAACGAGAAATCCAAAACTTAATAAGTTAACGTACAAAATCAACACACCATTTACGGAAATCAGTTTAGGGACTAACATGAGTTATTATTATAAATTTTGGGAGCTGAATTGAGTCAATTATAATTTTAGAGATCAATTTGAGTTCGACTTTAAATTTCAGGGATCAAATTGAATATTAACTCTAGAGTTTCATTTAAAAATTTGTCATTGACAAATAAATTATTACATGCACAATATAAAACTCTAATCCCAATACTTATTTAGACAGATTAGAGAACTAATCAATATACTTTTAACCCAACTTGATTATAGTACATAAATATGCCCATAAATAAAAACCAAGACTTAATTGTAATTAATATATGTTGCTGTAGTACTATAGTCAAATTAATTCATTTAACCCTTTGATATATTTTTTCTATTTCTTTCAAACTTAAATTCAAGATTTTTGTCTGGTAAACAGTTCTTTTTAAATTGACCTAACCAAATTATTGATTGCAACCAACTATATATTAATTAACATTCACAAGCAACTATAGGAATTTATTCCACTTGATTATTTCTTAAGATATATATATATATATATATATATATATATATATATATATATAATTAATTAATTAAACATATACAACTAAGTTGATCCTTCACCAAATGTGCTTATGTTTGTTGGTGCATTAATTATTAATATAATGTATAAGATTATTAATGTATTAATGTAGGGATAGGATTAGACAAACCTCTCAACAAAGGTTTGTAGGCATGTGTGCAACTGTAACTGCAATTCTGTTATTCCTTCTTTATATAACGTTATTTAATTCTTCTAAATAATTTATAACGAACAAAACTTGACATGATTACCGTGTAATTGATTAATGCAATAATAATTGTTTTAGAAGAAAAATACTCTTTATATATTAAAATTCAGTCACAAAATTAGTTAATATATTTGTATATATTTATAAATATTAAATTATATATTTTTAAATTAAATAATAAATTATTAGAATAATTAAATTTATGATTGAAAAATAAGCAAATTATTTAAAAAAGTATAACAATTTTTTTATGAAATATTAAATATATACGTATTTGTGTACATTTATAAATTAGTCAAGTTTTGATAACAAAAGTTGTAATTTCATGAAGAAAAAGCTTCACATAAAATTGATTCTCAATTGAAAAACAATGCTACTATTAAATATTTGACTAATTTGATTAAAATCGAATAAAATTTTTTAATTGAATATAACTTTTTGTTAGTAATTCTTTTCTATTAATTTACAAAAGTTTAAACGTGAGCTTCTAATATTTGGATATATAACGATAACTCTTCTAATCAGTGTCAATTTTTTAGACAAATAGTTTCAAAAGATAATATCGTTGTTATAAAAAAATTTAAAATTTGATTTTCATTATTTAAAAAAAAAATTAATATACACAAAGACATTTCAAGTTTAAAAAAGACACTTATGAAGTCAAATTCTTTAGATAAATAATGCTAATTAAAAAAATAAAAATATTATTCGTATACTAAATTAATTACTAATATATTTATATGTAAATAAATATATAATTTAATTTATTTTAAATATATTTATATTTTAATATTTATTTTATATTAATAATTAATTTTAATACACATAACATCCTGGTTAAAAAATTTATAATCTATCTAGACTCTTGTAGGTCACACAAACTTGATTCTGGTTATATAATAATTAATAAACTTAGTCATTGTTATTTTATTCTTCAACTTGTCTATTATATATGTATCGTAATGTTCAAAAAGGGTCGCCATTCTAGGCACCTGCTTCCCTGTTTATCATCCTATACTAAACCTAGCTACACCCTTCAAACCATGAACCATGGATTTAATTGCATTTTTCAATATTTATTTATTGTGAAGTCCTTAGCAAGTTGTGCTTAAATTTAATTGTGAAAGCTAAGCATGCCACCCCCTTCCTTTAGTTTATACTTTATCCACATAAAGTAATATAACATGTCACTTTCATGAGATGGAAAAAATTATTAGTTTAATATATTATATATTGTGTGTATATATATATTATTCTTCAAATAATAAAAAAATCAGTTTAAATAGTTTAAAGTTAATATTTATTATTAATTATTATTAAAATAATTATTTAATTTTAAATATAATAAATATATAATAATGAATGTTATATACATAAATTTATGAATATTATATCAAATAAAATAATTTTATGTATTATCTTTTTAGTAATACTGTATAATTATCAATGGAAATTATATTATACATATTTAAATTTTCATAAACTCGTTGATGTGGTCCAGTGATAACTTTTGTTTCTTTTTCGTATATAATTGAAATCCAGCTTCCTATTAAAATATCTATATTTGTTATTCTATATGATGATCATATATGAAGATAAGAGAATTAAATAATTAAATGCAGTTGGGAATAATTATCTAAACAGAACAAAAAGTGAGTTTATAATTCTTATTTTATCTTGTGGTCTAATATCTTGACATGAACACTGATTTTTCTTATTATTTTTTAATAGATGATACATTAATTGATTTATTTAATAAGTCTTATTCCTCTTTGTTTTTTCTTTTTTTTTTCCGATAATCTTATTTAATTTGTGCATAAACTATTGTTCTCTCTCTCTCTCTCCTTCCTTTTTTCTTAGCTTGTTTGTATTGCAAAAATGTAAATATGATTATTAATTATTCATACACACACCATTTTTAGCTAAACACAATTATCTTCATCTTGTTTGAACGTCAATTAATATTGCATAGAACAAAAATGTCCATTTGATATTGCTTAGTGGAAAAATGTGCATTTATTTTGTACGCACTATTTTTCCTTAAACACATTCAAGGTTTCATATATGTGTGTCTAAATTCTAATGATATCTTTTAATATCGCTCTAAATGTAAAGATATAACTATTTATATCTATCTATTTATTTATCAATTTAATTTTTTTTAGACAATTCATATCATAATATAACATCAGGATTTTAATAACTAAAAAAAAATTATAATCCCAAAAAGAAAATTTCTAACATAAGACATAACTTTTTTATATGTAACTTTTTTTTTATCAATTTAACCTTTTGTAATAAATAGTATCATTAATTCATTATATGAATCATCAAGTTGATAAGTGTTTTAAGAAATACGATTAAAAATTTAGATGGAGATAATAATTTAAATATTCAAGGATTTAGATATTAGCTAGAAAAAAAAAAAGATAAAATAAATAAGTCCTTGACCGAGTTAAAATAAGTTGCAAAACATAATATTCTCAAAAGTTAAAGGGGTTAATTTTAAAATTTCAAAAATTAAAATCATACTTTACTAGTCCAACTTTTCTCCACCTCTTAAGAACACATTCACAATTCATGTATGTGTCTAACCGTCCTAAATGACGCCTTTAATTAATAACCATATTTCAATATTAAAAATATAATTATTTATATATTTTTATTTATTATTTTAAATTTGTAGAATAAATAATTTTATAATATAATATTATTAAAATTTTCGTAACCAGAAGATTTAAAATTGATCTTTATTAATCCAAAAATAAAATAAAAGCCTGCAAAATTTACGTAAATGCAAAGATAAACAAAACAAATAACCAATTGGGGGAGTATAAATTAAATAGGTGAAGTGATTAAGAAGTTTAGCCATGTTAAATTTCTCAATCCCAAATGAAAATCTAAATCCTTGACAAAATGTTTAATTGAAAATTATATATGAATTATTTTTTGCTATGTTATTATATGACCATGTTTTTTATATGAGGATATTGGTTATCTTTATTTTAAAATTTTAATTAAGACAGTGATATTGATATCTTTGAATACCTTTAAATATTTAGTGGTTATTTAATTTTTGCCACACATAATGATCCGATCATATTTTTTGGAAAGATATATTTTTAGTTTCATTAGATAACATATATATTGGACTCAGAGGCATCTAGAAATTAGTGGCATAAAAAAATAAAATGAAATTGGTATTATTGATAATTTAGCAAATATATTAGAATAAATTTTTTGGCCATTAAATATTTCGGTACACTATATTGGCCATTTGAACATCGTCCAGTTGTGATTTGGGCCAAAAAAGAAAATCAATAAATTTGTATTAAATCAAAGTTTAGGATTTTTAATTAAATATTTAAATAATATTAATACCTTTATTTTGTTTTTTGGGTAAAGCCATACGTATTTTTTACTAGAAATAATCTTATTTGAGAAATTATAATTACACATAGGAATTAACGTCTTTTGGAAACTATATCCGCCCAAAATATCCTTTTCCAAACTTGGTCCAAAAAACAAAAGAAGAAAGAAATTATTTCTTATAACTTTTTTTTTTGTTAAATATCATATTTTAAGATTTTCTTTCTAAAAATTAAAAAACATACTATTAAATCTTATTAAGTTTTTAAAATATTTATTTTATATTTATTAAAAAATATATTAATTTAATCTTCCACAATAATAAATGGTGAACACTACATTATGTTGTTATATCAATTTATCACGTAAAACTTAACTATAATATTGATATGTATTGTTAACTATTGTGACATGTCTATTTATAAAAGATTGTTATGTAAATAACAACTTTTGCACTTCATATATTTTAATAGAATTCATGATAAATAAAAAACAATTGATAAATACTATATAAAAAATTAAAAAATAATAAATATTTTATCGTCCAAAATTATATCATTTTCATGTTTATTTGACAGCAATGAGACAGACCACGTATATATATACGGATAATTCTATTTGATTTTGTACTGTTTATTTACTATTGTATAGGATTTAATTGATACTTTTTTTCTTCTTCAAGAACTAATTAGTTATAGATCAAAATCTTTGAAGATCTAATTGTTACTTTACTCAACTCTTTATTATACTATTTTTAAAAATTATTAATCAAAATATATAAAAAAAATTAATATAAATTAAAAAATTTATTTATTCCAATCAAATTAAATAATTAATATAATTAATTAGTTATAATTAATTTAGTCAAATAAAATATTAAATGATTTGATCTTTATCTTAATTAGATTAAATAATTAATTAATTAATTAATATATATAAATAAATTAAATAAAATAAATTAACAAATACTTTCAAAAATATACCAAGTCAACTATGCTTGAAAAAAATTGAATTTTAATAATTAATAATATATATATATAAATAGATAATATATGTATTTTTTATTTTTTATTAAAAATATTATTCATACACTAAAATTAGTCACTAAAATTAATTATTAATGTATAAATATATATTTGGTTTAATTTATTTTTAATATATATTTATATTCTAATTTCAATATATGTTTTATATTGGTGGCTAATTTTAGTGTACTCGTAACATTGTATAGTATATTATATATTATATATATATAGGCATACCCACTATGAGAATCTTGAGCTAATCACACACTATAACTGCCTCTCTGCCAAGTAACAGAATACACCATTTCTATCTTCAGATTCACTTTCCCTCTCTCTCCTTCTTCAGATCCATCCTTCACTCTCTTTAGGTATGTTAACTAACTTTGTGTGTTTCATCATCTTCTTCTTCTCTCTCATAAAGTTCCTGACACAAACACACACTTACCACACTCTTCCTCAATTTGAGGAAGATTATCTCATCACATATTCATTCTATGTATATATGTTCTGTTTTTTCACAAAAAAACATAAAAAAAAAACAATTTTTTCATCTGGGTTTTGCTCATGGAGTCATGGGTATTCATTAGATGAAATTCTAGTATTAGTAGTAGTACCACATCATAAATTTTTTTCTTCCCCTAATTTTTCCACTCTTTAGTACTATTATTTATGGCTACTTTTCCAGAACCAAACAAGACATGCTTTCGTTGACTTTTTGTTGTTTTAATCTTTTTCATTAAAATCTTTCAAAAAAATAAAAAATTTACTTAAAATTTATTGTAATTTTTCTTGTTTCTGAAACAAGTAAACAACCCTTTGAGTTTAAGACACTGAAACAGAGTTCTGAATTTTCCAGCTGTCTATGATTCTCTCTCTCTCTCTTCTCACTAAAGTCTAAATCAGTTTCTGTTAGTTTTCAAATATCTTATCTTTATGGATTATGGAACACTACTTTTTAGTCTTTTCCTTTCTACCTTGGATTTTCCTTTGACTTTATCTTGTTACAGTTGATCTGTCACTCAAAATTACAGTTCTAATAATTAATATTTTATTTAGGTAAATACTTTTATGATGACATCTTCTTATACGAAAATGATATTATAAATCGTTAAATAATATGATATATTTGACTAAATTATTTAACGATTCAGTCATCATGACAGTATTTCTTTTTATTTGTTGGTATTGATATAATGAATTTTCTTTTCTCAATACCTGAAATGATGAACTTGATTTGATCTTTGAAAGAATTTTAAGTGTTAGTGCTTGACAGAACTTTTATTTATTTATTCATTTATTTTTTTTGTTGTGTGACTTCATCACTAGACAACTTGGTTGTTTCCTTTCATTTTCTTATATTCATTTTCTACTATTATTCCAAATTTCTGAATCTATTTTTGTTCTTTCCTAAATGGTTCAAATTACCATAGTGTTTATTTTGTCATGATTATGAAAAAAGAAAAAGAGAATATGCAACATTAAATAACGACCATAAAATTTTAAAGAATTAAAAAAAAAATCTAATTAAGAAAAAAGATATAATATGAAATTGGTGCAATTTGGCCCTATCTAAATGTTTTTCCCATAATAACATATATTCACAAAATGTATGTTTTTTTTGTTTTTTTGGTTTTGTTGTCTATTCACAAAATGTATGACTCATAATTTGGCTTTTTCTATGTTATCTATTTGCCCACTTCTCTTTAAATATTTATAACTAAATAATTTAAAAAAATTAATAAAATTTTATATATTATTTGTCTTTTTCACATAATTGAGTGCTCCTCTCTCTTTCTCTCTCTTTATTCAGGGACTATACAATACTAATAGTAGAAAATGTTAGAGAAAGTTGAAGGTTTCAACATGGAGAAAGTAATAGAGGAATTTGAGGAAGTTACTAAGGATGCTGGTAGAGTTCAAATTGAAACTCTTAGGAAGATTCTTGAAGATAATTCAGAAGCTGAATACCTTCAGAATTTAGGACTTAATGGAAGAACTGATCCTCAGAGTTTCAAGAACTGTGTCCCACTTGTTACGCATAAAGAGCTTGAACCTTACATCAATAGAATGATTGATGGTGATCTTTCTTCAATCCTCACTTCAAAACCAATCACAACTATGTCTCTAAGGTATATATCTTGATTCTTGATTCATTCATTCTCCCTCTCTCTTTTAGTTTTCTTTTGCTATTCGTGTTCCAGAAATATTTACAATCGCCCATTTTAGCCTTTAGAAGCGGTTGTAGATATTTTTGGAGCACGAATACGACTCGTACTAGTATTTAATTTATTCTTGAAAAGGCTGAATTTTTTGGTGTTAAATTCTGAGTTTTTGAAAGGGGTTATTATGATGATGATCTTGCAGCTCTGGAACTACTCAGGGGAAGCCAAAGTTTGTGCCATGGAATGATGAGCTTTTTGAGACCACAGTTCAGATATATAAAACCTCTTTTGCCTTTAGAAACAAGTAATCAATACTTTCATTCCTCTTTAATTTAAAGCCCTAAACTCAATGAAATATTAAATGTCCCGCGCATACAAAAAATCAGCTACTAAATCAGTTAGGTATATATACATGTCATTTTTTACACATTTTCGTTATATATTTTTATTCCAACCTATATTTTATACAGAGAGCATAAAAAAAATAGCCTTTTAGTTGATAAAATTTATTATGATCATATTATTAATTATTGTCTCTATTTGGTATTGGAATTTGGAAATGACTATGATTTATGAAGAGAATTTCCAATCACAAGTGGAAAGGCCTTAAGCTTCATATACAGCAGCAAGCAATTCAAGACCAAAGGAGGGTTAGCAGCAGGAACAGCAACAACAAATGTTTTCAGAAATTCAAGATACACTGTTGCAATGCAAGCACTAAAATCACAATGTTGCAGCCCTGAAGAAGTGATATTTGGTCCTGATTTTCACCAATCACTCTATTGCCACCTACTTTGTGGCCTAATCTTCTGTGATGAGGTTCAATTTGTGTCCTCAACTTTTGCACACAGCATTGTCCATTCTTTTAGGACATTTGAGCAAGTTTGGGAGGATCTTGTTGCTGATATAAGGGATGGTGTCCTTTCTGAAAGGGTCACTGTCCCTTCCTTGAGGAATGCTATGTCCAAAATTCTCAAGTCTGATCCCAATTTGGCTAACATCATCCAAACAAAAATCATGGGGTTAAGCAATTGGTACGAATTTTATTCGCAAATTTTTTTTCGTAAAATTTAGGTTTAATTATTCTGTCGATCCTTATAGTTTCACTAAATTTTTAATTAAGTCCTTATACTTTTTTTTTCAGTTAGTTCTCTATACCATATCAAATTTTGTAATTAAATCCCTGTATTGACAACAACGCGAAAACTAATAGAATATTCCGTTAAACAAAACGAATATGTCTAACCTTTGACGGAATATTCTGTATAATTTAACAGAATATTATATTAATTTCAATATTTTTGTCATAGTAGGGACTTATTTACAAAATTTAATATAATATAAGGACCTAATTAAAAATATGATAAAACTATAGAGATTTACAGAGTAATTAAACATAAAATTTATGTATTTGATATAAAACTTACATTACTATTTTTTTTTGTGATTTTTAACTTATTTAAAAAAATCTCATATTTAATATTTTTAGTGATATTTGTGCAACATAGTTGACTAAATTTTTTTTTAATAAATTTATGTATTTGTGTATATTTATACAGTATTATACCGTATTAAAGACGCGTATTGGTATTTGTGCAACACAGGTATGGATTAATTCAAGAGCTATTTCCAAATGCAAAGTATGTGTATGGAATAATGACAGGGTCAATGGAGCCATATTTAAAGAAGTTAAGGCACTATGCTGGTGACCTACCACTGTTGACTTCTGATTATGGATCTTCAGAAGGTTGGATTGCTACAAATGTGAATCCAACATTGCCTCCTGAGTCTGCCTTGTACACTGTTCTTCCTCAAATTGGATACTTTGAATTTATACCTCAAAATAAGGGAGACTCTGATTTCATTGATGTGGAACCTGAGCCTGTTGGACTCACTCAAGTTAAGGTTGGTCAAGAATATGAAATTGTTATCACCACTCCAGCAGGTACTTAATTAATTCTTCTCTACCTTACATTTATTATTATTATTATTATTATTATTATTATTATTATTATTATTATTATTATTGTGCTTAATTTTAATTTATTATTTAACATTTAAAACGTCTTATTTTTATTCTAAATATTTTATTTTGTGATATTTTTGTCTGTTGACAAAAATTAAAACATTTTTTTAAATATTTTTTTATTTTTTTATTTTTTTTATCAATTTTCTTCTTAAATCACTACGACTGCCATTATAACTATTATAATTATAATTGTTATAGTTATGTAAAAGACGAAGAAAAGAAACACTTCTCGGAGAAAAAAAAAGGATTTTGACAAAAAAAAATTTAAATAAGACATATTAGATAAACATATAATGCTTTTAAACAACATCTTATCCTATTATTATTATTATTATTATTATTATTATTATTATTATTATTATTATTATTATTATTATTATTATTATTGAATTTTTGGGTTTCTAAGTTCTAATTATTGACTTTTGACTTTCTGACAATGCTTTTTATCTAAGATGCTTTGGTGGTTTTTGTTTTTTAACTGTTCTTGTGATTTGCTTTAATACTTGATTCTAATTTCTAAATATGGATGTGACCAACAGAATATGAAATCATGTCCTTCTGATATTGTAAGAAACAATCAACATAAGAGTACATACCTAAAACCTAACCACATTAATGTAACCTAGGTAGCATAGCTTTTAGCTTTGGTTGTTGGCAACTAACTAATTTTGAATTTTATTGTCCTTTGTTTTTCATAAATCATGCGTACTAATTTCTCCAATTTTTTTTAGCATTATCTTGGATTTAAAGCAATAAATTGTTTTGCCATTTTAAGTAAATTTATAAATCAATATACTTAAATAAAAATTGAATTCGGACAATTTACCAAACAGAGTCAAAACAACAATAGTTATTGTGAACCAAACAAAAATTAACTAATTAATCTAAAAAAAATTTCACATAGCATTCATATGGTTTATGCCTAATAATGCTTATTACTAATGTTTTGGAAAAAAAATTGAAAATTTTTACCTTAATCTAATATCTTAACCTAGAATTATGCATAATTTTAAAGAAATACACAAAATTTGTGCAACTTAACATAAAATAAATTAGTCTTTACTCTATCGACTTAAAAAATACTATAGAAAAAAAAAAGATTTCAATTTTAATAAATTGTTAATCTTAAATCTTTGCTCGATTTTTCAGGCCTATACAGGTATCGACTCGGCGATGTTGTCAAGGTTATGGGGTTCTACAACTCGTCGCCGCAACTGAAATTCGTCCGGCGGAGCAGCCTTCTACTTACAATCAACATAGACAAGAACACAGAGAAGGATCTTCAATTAGCTGTGGAAGAAGCATCAAAGTTTCTAGCTGAAGAAAAATTAGAAGTTGTTGATTACACAAGTTATGTTGATGTGTCCAAAGATCCAGGGCACTATGTTATAGTTTGGGAAATTAGTGGCGAAGCAAGTGAAGAAGTTCTTAGTGAATGTTGCAATTGCTTGGACAAATCCTTTGTTGATGCAGGGTATACTAGCTCTAGGAAGGTCAATTGCATCGGCGCCCTCGAACTCCGTGTCGTCCGGCATGGAACATTCCAGAAGATTCTAGAACATTATATAGGGTTAGGATCTGCTGTTAGTCAGTTCAAGACACCAAGGTGTGTAGGGTCTAACAATGCCAAAGTGTTGCAAATATTGAATGAGAATGTTGTGAACAAGTACATTAGTTCTGCTTTCAATAATTGAAATCAATGAATGAAATATATTTGGGAAAATATCAATAGCAATATCAATCAAAATTATGAAATAATAATAATATTGAAAAAATATTATTCTTATAGTTTTCTTATATTCTTTTTGTCACGTTTTTTATTTTTAAAAAATTTATTTGTCGTTCGTATTTTTGAAGTTTTTTTGTTAGTAATATAAATGTCTGAATACTATTTTAGTAATTTATTTTTGGTTTAATTACTCTGTTGGTCCCTATAGTTTCACCAAATTTTTAATTAGGTCTCTATAATTTTTTTTCTTTTCAATTGGGTCCCTACACACTGTTTTAATTTTGTAATTAAGTCCTTCTTAGTGTAAAAAATATTAGAGTTAACTGAATATTTTTTCACAAATTAAAAGTATTTATAATTAAAAACTTTATTAAATATTTGACCGCATGTATTTTGGTAAAAATATTATATTAATTTTAACATTTTTAACATGAAAAGAACATAATTACAAAATTAAAAGTAGTGTAGGGACCAATTGAAAGAAAAAAAAATATAGAGACTTAATTAAAAATTTGGTAAAACTATAGAGACTAACAGAGTAATTAAGCTTTTATTTTTTTATTATTTTTTAAACTTTGCTCCAATTAACAAACCAAACAATTTACAATAACTGATACAATATTTTCTGCCACATTAATTTATCAACTTTGTTATGGTCTCTATAATACAAGCAATGGTTGACAATTTGACATAATGGATAGAAATACACATGTAAGGTTGGCATGATTAAATCAGAAATCTTTAATAATATTAGACCAAAGTCATATTGTTGGGAACAAGGGTGAATGATCATATGAATATGGACCCTATATGCTAGCTAGACTTCCAAACCAACAAAAAAAATAAAATAAAAATAGCAATAGAAATGATTTAACAAGATCAATATGATAATAGATAAAAGATAAAATATATTTTTTATCTTTAAAATTTGTTAAAAATTTTAAAAATATTTTTAAGTTTTATTTTATTTTAATTTTGTCTTATAAGTTTTCAATTTACATCAAATATATTTTCGATGGTTAATTTTTTAAAAAATTTAAGATTAATTCAACAACAATCTCACAAGAACAACTTTCAATACAAATAAATCAAATATAGTTATCATACATTATTGTTGAATTAATCCTAAATTTTTTAAAAATTAATTATCAGAAATATATTTAATACAAATCGAAAATTTTAGACACAAAATAAAAATAAAATAAAATTTAGAGATATTTTTAACAAACTTTTGGAATAAAAGATATACTTTAATTCATAGATAAACTTTGGTCATATGAGACACCAAAAAAACCTTGATCATATGAGCTAAATGATCTGTTTTCCCTCCTTAGATTAGACTATTAACATTCAGATCTTATTATTAATATTTTGATGAATATAATTGGCTTAATTGAAGTCTCATAAAAAAATAAAAAATTCTCTTCATAATATATTTTTTATTTTCAATTATCTATGTTTTATTTTTTATTTTTTGATCAATCTCATATTGGTTCATTTGAACTATATGACTCTAGGACAATATATTTTATCATCACCGACCGATTTAGAAAAAATAAATAAATAAATAAATAAAGGTACTACATACTAGAATCTTCATATTCATTACATAGGATGACTTTTTTTTTTTTTTTTCAAAATGAATACTCTTTTTTGCATTATAATTAGTAGTGGTCTTTCCAAGTAACATCTGATTTTGATGTGTGGATATGTCACTCTCCACTAAAGAATAATGCATTTGGTATTTGCCCTCAAAAATTGGGTAAGTCCAAAAGAAAATTGGATAAATTAAGGAAGATATTTTTTTTTAAAATGTCCAAATGCTTCATTGTTCGCTTGTTCCTCTCATCAACCAAAGCAAATATTGGAGGATGAAAAAGTGGAAAGAGGAGACAAACAAGCTTGCTTAGACAAAGTTTATTATTATAATATTAATTAAAAGAATTTTCAAATTTGTTTCTCCTTTAATTATTGTGGATTAAACACTTGAACTAGACTTGTGAATTGTGATTAACCAATAAGGTCCACCCCACAATTACACGTGTCACTTGATCCCAACAAAGTACAAATAAATTTTGTATTATATTATTATTATATTCTCAATGTACCTTTCATTGATTGAGACATTTTTTACTTTGATTAGAAGGTGGAAAGTGTTGAGAACCTTAGTGATGAAAAGCATTCAAGTGGATCTTATAACAAAGAAGATAAAATGGTGGAACTGTGAAGTAGGCAACAATAGTGGCGCTTATTATTTTTTCTATATTGTAGGGGTGTGTGTGTCACAAAATTATGTGAGGAGAGATGCGATTTACTGTTGTGGATGTAATAAATCGGTACCTCTTTTTTTTAATATTGTTTAACTTTTTTTAATAAATCGGTACCTCTGTATTTTTAATATTAAAAAAATTTTAATATTAAAATCAAACCGTTTAATTTATGTTTATTAAAATTGGATTTAATTTTCAAAAATAAAAAAATTTAAAGTTATAAATTGAATCTTCTAATTTATAATTTGTTTTAATGATTATGAATTCATGATGAAATATAAATATATCATTATATAAATATAATTTCGATATATTTTTTTATAAATTTTATAATTAAAATTAATATATATATATATATATATATATATATATATATATATATATATATATATTGTATGAGTTGTTGGAGAGATACTATTTTATTAATTGAGCCACAGGTATCTAACATATTGATATCTAATCAATTTCTGTAAAGTGGTGATGAAGGATATAACTTGTACAAATCTTTTTATTTTTTAATTCAATTTATTTGATCCATTTATTCATAGAGCTGTTTACTCCATTGCAGACATTCGGAAACACCTCTAATCAGAGGAACAAAAATACTTGTACAAATAATTAAAATAATTTCATCCCCAACAGTTTATTAAAAGATTCTTTCCATTAGCTAGAATTCGTTACTTGAATGAAATTAGATCTTTATTTAGATCCTTCTTTTCTTCGAACGGAACGAACAGAGATAGAATTGGAGCAATTCCCTAAATACCTCTTTGAATATTCTTCAATATACCGACTATTCATGAAACGTGAAATGCAGATGAGTCGGACTGTCCGATTTGATTAAAATCAATTTAAAAAAAATATCATATAAAAAAAATACCCAAACTTTTAATAACATCGTATTATACACATATTTAATCAATATAAAAAAAAATAGCCACAATAGTATTGTTTTAAAGTGTATTGTGTGTTGTCCTTATCATAAGGATATTTATTTATTTTTTCTAAAAAGGAAAAATGTTTGGGATATTGGCCAAGGCAAAAAGTTTGTTGCAATAACCTTTGAAATTAGCTTTTTAGTCATGTAAAAGATTATTTGGATGATGAACAATTTAGGGTTCTCTAGATATATATCATGTAGTTTCTAGCAATTTTAGAATTCCTTCTCCTTTTTTCCTAGGAGATAGGATTGTATGTGCTGCTACATGATTATGTTTGAAATAAAGCAACTTTTTGAGGATATTCTTTCCAATCACATTTTATATGACCACCAATATTAATGTAACATCAGGTGGAAATTAAAAAGAAAAAAGAAAAAGATAAAAATTATATGAATATGAAAAAGAAAGATATATTTTATACATGGAATATTTTCCATTATAAAAATAATAATTAGAGATTGTGATTATGAATAATCATACTTCACTACATTATATTATGTTGCATTGGTTGATATATGATTAGTGTAAATATGAGTCCTTATATATTTAATAAAAACAAAATATATATAGCCGTTTATTATTTAATTTTTACATGATTTTTGTATATCCCAATATTCAAATAAGTGGATTTGTCATTTTTTGGGACAAACTTGAGCAATTATTTGCATTTGTATAGTATATATATAATACTAGACCCCCTTTTAGATGTAGATGATACCTCTATAATAATAATAATAACAATAATAATAATAAATGTAGATAAATGATGCCTCTATGATTATGATCTTAATCATGCACATGCTATAAGAATCTAAAAGTGGTTATATATATAAATTAAAATTTTCCCAAACTAAACCATATGGTATGATGTATTTTACTATTTTATTTTGTTTGTCCCGTGACACCCATTATATATATAAAACAAAAGTGTTAAACTTTGGTGTTGATTGGAGGAATCAATCTCCAATTATTAAGATGAGCAAAGCATTGAAGAATTCTGAAGAAGAGAAAGAAGAAGAAGAAGAAGTTGTTATTGGAGGAGTAGTAGCTTCTCCATTATGGGATTGTGGAAGCCCTTTATATGATTCATTTGAATTGGCAACACTTTCTCATATTATTGATAGGCATACGGTTGTTTTGCCACATCTTAGTGGATCAAAGAAGGCAATTAGCCACGGTTTTGATGAAAGTCATCATCATCACCATCACCATCACCATGATGAAGTGAAGAAGATTTCAATTGAAGATTCCAAAGGTTCTTCTTCTCTCAAGTCAACAAGCTTTAGTGAAATTTTGGACAAGATCATGGGGAAGAGAAAAGTGATTAGAGGAGGGAAGAAGAAGGGAAATAATAATAATAATAATTATAATAATAGTAAGCACAAGAAAACCAAAAATGGGTTTTTTGGCTTATACAATAGATTTGTTTCTAAGTAGAATAAATATGAGAATATTTGTTGTTAATCTTCATTCTTAATGTTCTTTATCTTTGAATTTGTACTATATAAATCATATAAGTAATACATATATATAATAGGGTTTCTTTTAAGTCTAATTTTGTTCTTAGAGGCCTTTGTATGATGATATATTCACCATTCTTATTATTAAGAAGTTCAAGTATATGTGTCATTTTTTGCAATAAAAAATCTATTATTATTATTATTATTATTATTATTATTATTATTATTATTATTATTATTATTATTATTATTATTATTATTATTAAATTGTTTTTTACGTTTGGGTATAATTTTATTTTGGTCCTTAAAGTTTAAAGTGTCATATTTCAATTAAAAAAAGTTTCATTTAGTTTCAATATAGTCCCATCGTGGGGTCAAAATTAAATAATTAACAGAATGTCCTACATAACAGAAGTACAAGAACCAGGTCGATAGTCTAAAAAATAAGTACAAGTTCTATCTAGAAGTACAAAAATAACCGTAGATGCATCAATACATTTATTTATCATTCTCTTTAGTTCTATAAAAAAATTTCATTTAAATTGTAAGAAGAATGATACATAAATATATTGATGCATCTATGGTTGATTTTGTGCCTCTAGAGCTTGTACTTATTCTCCAGATTATCGATTTTGTTCTTGTACTACTGTCATGTAGGACATTCCATTAATTATTTAACTTTGATCTCACAGTGGAACTACATTGAAACTAAATGAAACTTTTTTGAATTCAAATAAAATATTTTAAATCTTAAGGACCAAAACAGGATTACGTCCAAACATAGAGGACCAATTTAGTACTTTATCAATATTATTATTATTATTGTCAAGATTCTACTAATAAATTTAGATACTACCAAAATAACTAATAAAGAAAAAGAAAAAAGAAAATGCACTCTCCCTTATCTTCTTCCTCTTCTTTTATCTAGAACTATCCAATGGGTATGAGCATGCTTATTCTATCAATATATACATGATGATGATGAGTGTCTCTTTCCCACAACATTGTGGGATGCACATTTTGTTCATCACCTTGGTTATATCTATCATCCCTGGCCGGTATATGTATATAGAATAATTCAGATTTCAGAGTGTATGTGAAAAGTCAAATCAAATTTTAAAAGTGGTATTGTTATTATTTTGTGATACGCATCTATTTGGATATACATGTGAGAAATTTGGTCACCAAAAAAATGTGAGAAATTTAGATACTTTATTAGTACAATAGTTCGAATTTTGAGTTAACTTATAAAAAAAACTTTTATATTATGATAATTTTAAATAATTTAACAAAATTCAAACTTTTTTATTAAAATAAATAATTTTATGATTTAAATCTTATTACGATTTTATGTTTTATGTATTTAATCAATTTTTTAATTTACATAATATCTCAATTTTCACTACTATTATTAAAAAAAATGTTGTAGGTGGGAAATAATAATTTAGGATAATTATTCAAAAATTTCCCATTTATTTATTTAAAATAATGTATTTAAGACAAAAATGAGTGTCTAAAGAACATTTTTCAGAATTAATTAGAAAAATATTTCTATAATTATTGAACCAAGTTGATTTTATTTGTTTCATGCTTAATTTGTGTTTTTTGCTATATAGAAAAAGTGATCACTATTTAGGAGCAGTGGGTGGAAGTCACTATTTAAATGGTGGGCGACAATGGACTCATCATCATATGTCCCATAATTATAATGCCAGAAGCAGAAAAAAACATACCCAAATTACATTTATATTCCTGTCACATTCCTAGTACATGTTTTCATTTTCAGTTGTAGATATTTTTAGAAAATGTATAAATAAAGAATTAATTTTTATATTAATTAGCTAATAATATTAGTTAATTTTTTTAGTTTAAATGACTTTTAAGTTTTTTTTTTTAAATAAAAAGTTCAACACAGTAAGATGGAGCATTTAGAGAGTTCAAAGTTACAATACAAACACTAAACAAAAAATGGTAATTATCTCCGACATTGTCATCAACAACTAGACGGAACAAAGCAAATCCACTCTTTATAACTCTTAATCGACTTTTAAGTTTTAACCTCTCAGTTTTTGGAGGGTTAAGATTTAAGATATATGGTTGATACCGAAAAAATGAAGTTGTGATAATGGTATTTA
This sequence comes from Arachis hypogaea, assembly GCF_003086295.3. Lineage (NCBI taxonomy): Eukaryota > Viridiplantae > Streptophyta > Magnoliopsida > Fabales > Fabaceae > Arachis > Arachis hypogaea. The sequence goes on from NC_092037.1 coordinate 3,996,843, forward strand.
AAGTGATGTTAAAAGGAAGGAAAAAGAAAATAAAAATAGATATTGTAATTTAAAGATATTTAAAAAAAACTTGGTTAAAGCTGATTTTCAATAATTATTTTCTAATTGAACTCTAAACAATTCAATGTTTTTAATCAAAGAAAGAAAAATTAATATCATTTTCCAAAATTAAAAATCTCCTTTTTCTCAATAAATTATTATTATTATTATTATTATTATTATTATTATTATTATTATTATTATTATTATTATTATTATTATTATTATTATTATTTTAATAACACAAAGGTGATAGAATTTTTTTCTTTTTTTATTTAGAAACTTTTTATAAATCATCATCACCCTAATTAATTTACAATCAATCCTCTTCCCATAAAACTAGACAACCTCAAATTAAAAACAAAAGAAGGAAAAAGAAAGCATTGGGGTTGCATGCTTTGTTTTTTCCACCCTCAAAGACAGTAAAAAAACTATTAAAGGGACTATATAAAACACTGAAAATAAAATAAACAGCATAGAAATACATACACCTTTGGCATGAAAGTTGAAACCTATGGCTAACAAACAAAACATGGAACATGATGAAGCCTAACTCATAACCTATCATGTGTATCTTCTATTATTGGACCACACAACACGATTTTTTACCCCAACCTTTATACTTAAGATTTTAATGCTCACTCACCACAACTTATGTTTTGGCATATATGGAAATTACAATTCTTCTTTAAACACTCCTTATAAGTATGAAATGTTTTAAAGTCTTTACTTTTTTAATTAAATAAATTTTAATTTTTTGTTTATTATATTTTTATATCAATAATTTAGATTAAAAATTTATAATTTAAAATTTGAGATATTTTATTTTCAATTTTTTTTACTTTTAATAACAATTGCAAGTTAATTTAAAAAAGCATTGTGTCTGTTACTTTTTTCCAAATTACATTAATATTCGCTGAAATTGTATTATATTTAATTTTTTTGAGTAAAGTGACAACTTTATCTTTGAGTAATTTCATGTTAGATAAATTTGTTTTTGAATAATAAAAAAAGAATACTAAATAGATTCTTGATATTTGTTTCCGTTAGACACGTCAATTAACTGTTAGAATTTGGTTGAATTAGTCTCACATTGCTTAGGATGGCAAATGAAGTGGGTGGCCTAGACTATAAATATGAGGCTAAGTTCTTCATTTGTTTTTGCACCAGTCAGAAACACTTTAAGTTTGTATCTGATTTTTTTTCCTCTATACTCTTTGATTAGAGAGTATTGTGAGGTGTAATTAGATATTTGCTTTGAGAGAGTGTGGGTGTACTGGGGTGCCGGTATTAGAGAGAAAGAAGTCTATGTGTTGTAACAATTTTCACATAGTGATATTCTTTGGTTGTCATTTGACAACGGCCGTGATTTTTTCTCCGGTAATTGGAGTTTCCACATTAAATTCTTGTATTGTGATTGTGTCTATTTTATTTTTCTCTATCAAAGATGTTTTCTCAAGGGGGAATGGTGTCTTATTCCTAACAGTAACTACTCTTTTATCAAAAAAACACTTGACATTGTTAGTGAACATAGATTAATTTGTTTAAGTTCAATTATTTGAAAGACTAATATGTCTAATTTTAAAATTTAAAAGAATTAACATAGACATTAATCAAATTGCCTGACATTTAAAACTACAAAATAATAATTCAGCTACTAATTTCAATGTATTCGACGATAGTCCTTGAGCTACGCATAAGGAAGATGGATTTGGATCTAGAGTTGATAACTTGATATTGTGAATTCCACTCAATGTACTTTTATTCCACAAATTGTCTCCTATCCGATAACGGCATCAAATATTTTTTAACAAAATAATTTAACGTGTCCAACAGAAATAAATATTAAGAATTTATTTTTGAAAGACGGATTTATATCTGATATAAAATTTTTCAGGAGCTAAATTATCGCTTTATTTTTTTTAATTTAACCTCTATATTTGAAGAATTTTTATAATAAAATCCTTTAAGTAACTTGATGTAACAAAACTCTTTTATATATACTTTAATAAATTTAGATCCTCTAAAATAAAAAATTGGTAAAATAATAATATAAAAGATTAATTATTATTGATTTTGTAATTTTCATAAAATATATATCTCACTATCTTAATTTAGTTTAGATAGGTCCATAAATAATTTTTTTTAACGTTTAACTTATAAAAAATTATAGCATTAATGTTGGTATAATTTTCAAAATCAAATGGTAACTTTTTAAAAAGTTATTTAAGTGTTTATGAAAAATTAAAAATAAAAAATTTCACATTTTTTTAAATAAGTATTTTTAGGACTAAAAAATCAAATATAAAATAATTTATTTATAAACTAATTTTAATATAAATATTTATTTTTTAAACTTTTTTTTCAAAAAAAAACTTAAATCAAAATAAATAATTTTTCACTTTATCAATTTACCAACTTTACCATTTTAGAGAATCTATTTTAATCCTATTTTAATAGATCCTCACTTAATTTAATTATATGTAAGTTCAAGGTAAAACTCTATTCAATAATCTAATAATAAAAACAACTCATCAAATACTTGATCATCACAACCTATTATTTAACACGTATATAAGGCGACAATAATAGAGATTTAATTTTTTAAAAAAATCAGATTATTAGGAAAACCTATAATAAATTAATTTAACCACAGATAAATAATAAATAAGAAGTTAAAGATCAAGTCCTTAGTCCACATGCAATGTTTGATTATTTCTAGTTTATAATTATTTAATTTCTGTATGTATAGCATCCTAAGAACTTAAGTTACAAATATAGAGAACAGCATGCTGCATGCATATATGGATTGACACACATGAAACTCATTTACTTACCCTACTTGTAGTTGTATGATGTCACCTTTTCTTCTAAAACTTTTTGTATCTCACTTTTTAATTTACTATAATGATAAATAGTTTTTGAACATTTTCCTCAGCCATTTGCATTATTTTATTTTAGATAAAAACTATTAAAATTTTGAGTTAACCATGTCACAGTTAATTAAATATTACTTAAACCTGCTTAAAATTTATTCTAACTTAAACATCGAAGACTTCACACGACTTTGCCTCATTAAAAAGACATCGAAACCCTTATTAAAAAGAGTTCGAACCTTACTTTTAGGCTCAAATTATATTAGTCTTTAGTAACCCTCAAAACACATTTTAATTAAGATTTTCGGTTCAAATTTTAGAATTAACAGATAAAAAATATATATCTCGTTTTTATAATTATATATAATAAAACATATTTTAGAAAAGAAAATAAAGTTATGCATAATCATCAATATTCCCATTATATATTGCTATTATATAGATACTATATGATGATTATGGATGGCTATAACTTGATGAGTGATAAATTAACAAAAGGCATAGAATTTTGTGGCTTATAGGAATCTCCACCAAGAAGAAATTAAAATCAAAGGATTTAGAAGAAGTAGAGATAAGAGAGAAGATGAACACATCAAACATGATGATGAGAAAAGAAAATGAGAAAGAAGAAAAACAAGAAGAAGCATTGAAGAAAAATGAAGAAAAAGCATTTGAAATAAAATGATCACAAAGAAGAAATTTTGTCTACTACTATGTGGGATTGTGGAAGCCCATTATATGATTCATATGAATTGGAATCATTGATAGGAACCTTATGAAATTATCATCATCATCATCATCATCAGATCATGATGGATCATCAAACTCCAATATCAAAATATTCACCAACATGGTCTATGGTGTCGAACATGATGTTAATATTGTGTCCCAAGAGAATTATTCCAAAGGATCTTTCAACGTCACAAGATTTGGAAAATTCTTTATGAAGATGATGAAGAAGAAAAATAAGAACAAGAAGAACAAAAAATTAAGAGGGCTAGTTGAAATTGTGGCAAATTTTCTTTGCGGAGGAAAAAGAATTTTAATTTGATTGTTTAAAGGTGTGATTAACACTTGAAATTAATGAATTGAATTAGCAATAATGCAATAGTTTTTAAGCTATAGTAATATTTTATTAGATTTTGCATACACTGTTTATATAAAAAATAAGAAATAAGATATTTAAATCTTATGAATTTAATTTTAACTGTAATATTGCATTCTGAAAATATATCAAATCTTAACCAACACATGACTTTCAGCATGAAAATAAGTGAATATACGAATTTTAAAGGATATTTAATAATTCTAGAATTGAATAATTAACTTTTAAGATATGTGTTACAAATTAAGAAAAAATCATCTTAACTTTAATAGAAAAAAAATCTGAAATTTATTTTTAAAACCATAAAATTCTAGTTCTAGAAATCTAGTAAGGTTTTGGGTACATAAAATTTGGGAATCTCTTTGCCAAAACATATGAAACACTCATACACCTCATTTTAGTTGTCACTTATAATGAAAAATGCATCTGAGGAATATATTAGAATTCAATCTGAACCTTGACTTAAAGAAATAAAATAAAAATTATATGAGGTAGGTGTGATAACTCATAAATAACCTTTGAAAAGTGATAGTTAGTTGCGCTGGATTAGGATATATTTTATGAGTTTAATTTTTATGCACTGATAGTGTAATATATTTTATATAGTCGTGCAATCATAACCATTTTTTTGGATGGTCATTTATGTGATTAATAAAAAAAATAATTATTTTCGCTAATGTGATTTTATGTGATTAAATATACATATAAAACGGTTTTAACAATGCATCAAAATTTAGATTCATATTTTATAAGATGAGCATTATTTAATTTCTTCATTGAAGGGACTTAGATAACATACACAGAAATATACAGCCTTGCATATATATTATTTTTATAAATCTTTCATAGAAAAACTAAGGGAAAAAAAAGATATCATAAAACAAAGCTAATACAATTGGAAGAATTTTAAATATACTAGATATATCGATATTCTAATAATGTTAACTATTAATTTTAATTATAAAAAATATATATAATATATATTAATAAAATCAACGGTTAAAATTACTAAAACGCTAGTATTCTGGATATATTTGAAGGAAAATTTTTATACCGCACAAAAGTAAGGAAATTTTGTTTTCTTTCAAATGAATTAGATAATACTCAATTTTAAATATTATATCACAATCTCACACACTCACCTCCTCATAAATACACACACAATTATAAAATTTTTATAAAAAAAACAATCATTTATACCCATAAGCTTTATAAATATTGACAAAAGTAACTATTAAATAAAAAATTGTTATATCTATTAAAGATGAATTTCATATAACAACAGTATGGCTTTATCCGGATCCCAAGAGAGAAAAACCTCCTGGCTCATTCAGTCGCAAAGCTTAAAGCAGAGGAGTCTATTCCAGTTAATTGGTGCTTAAGACCAAGTAAACAGCTTATTGCCATTATCAATGTAGAAAGCACCCGGATTGGAGGTCTCAAGAAATCTCCTCCTTTTTTGCACCAAAGAAATAATAGAGATATATAGGTGAATTTTGCACCAAATCAACCCACTAAGAATGCAATTGGATTTGTTTACTGTATAAATATTTGTCATTATAAACTAATTTGCTTCCTAAAAGTGTCACATAGGTTTGAATCTCTCTCAATGAAAAAGAGAATATCTAATGGATGTGTGAGTAGAGTGGGTGTGTGTAGTATTGGTCCCCCAAAAAAAAAAACTAATTTTACTTTTATTTTTTAATGGACATAAACAACAACCAAATACATTATGGAAGAGTACTTGCAAGGTGTCTACCAAACTAATTCTCATAAGAAAATTTCAAACCTTGTAATTTAGAAGTCAAGAGAACTAGATAAGTTTATTGTTTCTAATTTATATTAGCATAACACTGGATTAGCTAATTGCTTTTTCAAGTGATGATAATGCTTATACAACAATTTTTAATCAAACGGTATCAACAAGTGATTTTATTCTCTAGTGGCGAAGGAGAGTGCGAGAAAAAAGAGTGAAAATGATCCAAACTCTCTTGGCTTAAAAGTTTCATGTTAATAATAAGAAAATGACGAAGAAAATTAAGAACAATGCATAATCCTTTCTTTTCCTTCAAAACTAAGCTAAGACTATAAGTAGCATATACATTGGATAGTTCATGATCATGTCAAAAAATCATGGAATCAAAACCAACATATTCAAGTAAAATAAATTTAAGAAGCTTCAACAACATATTTTCCATCCAAAAAAAAAATCGTATTTTTATATATATCTATTTCATTCGTGACCAGATACATAGAAAAATAACAGTTATTTTTGGACGAAATTAACTGTCTATGTTATTATTAAACCATGATATGGCAATATCTTATTCTCTAGGTTTTTGTGTAAAACCAATAAGAACTGTTACAATCCAATCACAATGAGTTAAACATCTTCACCAGTTTTTGCTGTCATTGGCGAAGTCTTCAAACCCCACAACGCTCGCAGAGTGCAAACAAATTCATGCAAAGCTTTTAGTCACCCAATGCATCTCGCAGACGCACTTGGCAAATAACCTTTTGAGCCTTTATTCAAAATGTGGCCAATTCAGCTATACCCACCACTTGTTCGACCAAATGCCCCACAAGAACGTTATCACTTGGACAACCTTAATTTCTGCAAATCTTAGAAATGGGTATCTCCCAAAAGCCTTTGACATGTTCAATCACATGCGTGAGGTTGGTGAGAGTCCCAATGAGTACACGTTATCTGCACTGCCCCGTGCTTGTGCTGATCCTGGTTTGAGGGATGTTGGTTTGCAGCTTCATGGTGTTGGTTCGGTGTGGCCTTGAGAGGGACAAGTTTGCTGGGAGCTCTCTTAATATGTATATGTGTTGCTTGTTGTGTCTTTCATGAATTGTTGGAGAGGGACCTTATTGCTTGGAATGTAATGGTTTCTGGATTTGCTCAAGTTGGTAAATTTGGTGTGGTGAAGAGGTTGTTTAGTGAAATGAGGAGGTTCATTTCTTAAGACCTGATCACAGTACTTTTATTGGCTTGTTCAAGTGTTATTCGTTGTTGGACTAGGTTAGGGGAGTTCATGGGCTGGTGTTTAAGTTTGGTGCCGACGTTGATATGGTGGTTGGCAGAACTCTGGTTGACTTGTATGCTGAATTTAGGGACATAGATTCTTGCAGGAAAATCTTTGACCACATGGAGGAAAAGGATAGTTTATTAGTGAAAACATACCTAATATACAACACATTTAAGATTCGTAATATGAAATCAAAGTTTCAAATTGTTGCACCTCTTGAAGCTCCCTTTTAACATTCTCCAGACCTCCAATATCATCATAGGAAACATTTGGAACCTCCATCATGGTTCATGTAAACAATTGCCACATTAAAGGTCAACATAATAATAACAGAACATTTTCATTCAATTTTGTAACTGAAATAATAACAGAACTTAATAAATACAAGGAAATACAAAGGATAAGACATTAATATGCATTGTATATATTTGCAAGAGTAGTGTCTTTCTTTTCCAAAGTTTATGCAATCAAAAAAGATTAATCATGCTTAGAATCATTCAGGTTGAGAATTCAGCAAGGGAACTCACTTTTGCACACAACACAGATGGGTTTGAAGAAGTCAAAGCAGTTTGGAAGTGCTCATTGGTGACGACCATAGAATTCAAAATCTCAATATCACTCGATTCATCCTCCAAGTCAATCACATCCATCTTCTCTCTTATACACTGCAGAATAAAATCTCTTATTCAATGTCTGCTCCTATATAACCATGAGTGTCCCTTACAACTCTTTCAAGATCAACCTGAAAAAACACAGAAAAACAATTTAGAATTGTTAAGCATAACATTTACAATTTAGATTTAAAGTGAGGAACTTAAACTTTTAATCTTCCTTTTCACTTTTCTTGAACCAATCAACTACATATCAAAACAATAGATTACAAGTTCAAGTTCCTCACTTCAAATCACAACTGTAACATATATTATGCATGTCAATTTTCCTCTTTATTATCTTGATTTCTAGATACCTATTATAAACACAACATGTCACAGCTAGATCAAAGAATTATTGCCATCAGAAGTCCATTTCCTATTTTATGAATAAAGCTAGCACTAGAAACACATAACTAGACTTTCTTATCACATTGAATTAATAATAACAGTAGTATTGAGAGAGATAAACTCACTGATCAGAAGATGAGGATTGACCCTTTTGAGGAGCAGGTGAGGTTGGATCAGCCATGACCTTTATCAGAACTTATTCTTGGTCTACGATGTTTAGCAGCTTAGCTATATATGCAAAAGTTTGTGCTTTGTGTTAATTCATAATACACATTAACTATCACACGAAAGTGTGTGAAAAAAAAGTAAAAAATAATTAAATAAATTAATATATTTGACTAAATTATTTAAAGTAATACATGTTGAGATCTTAATGATCATTTTACATGAATAATCATCTCTTTTTATTAAATATTTTAATAAATAATTATTCATGTAAATCAATCCTGTCAATGCTATTTCAATTTAACAACAATGGAGCAACCACTAAGCTCCCATATCAACTGCGAAAAATTGCACCACCTCTTATGCAACAAAAATTTTCTCATTGACAGCCTCATACATGCAATTTTGGAAGCTTAAAAGGCCAAAGAGCCCAAGTCTGGATTAAACTGACTGCAACCAGGTACCTTCGGCACAGAATTTTCTCATTGACAGCTTCATATATGCAATTCAGAAGCTTAAAAGGCCAAAGAGCCCAAGTCTGGATTAAACTGACTGCAACCAGGTACCTTTCGCACCCTACTGTTCCTCATCTTCGTTCTTACAAGGGAAACATCTATCCATCGATCCGCTGCTGCATAGATGTTAGACAACAGCACATAGTTAGCAGCATTTTGAGGTTCAATCTCAAAAAGTTGATTAGCAGCAATCTCTCCTAACTCTGAATCACCGTATGCTTTACATGCCCCAAGAAGTGCACCCCAGGCAGCAGCATGAGATTCCACCGGCATTATTTTTATAAGCTCATAAGCATCCCGTAAATGCCCTGATCGACTTAGAAGGTCAACCATACATGCATAGTGATCAGGTGAAGGACTAACGCAGTACTTTTCCTTCATAGAACGAAAGTAGTTCCAGCCCTCATCAACAAGTCCAGCATGACTACAAGCTGTTAGAATGATTTTGAAGGCCACCTCATCCGGAGTTAGCCCATCCTTCACCATCCTGTTAAAGAACTTCAGTGCATCTTCCTCGAATCCATGAATTGACAACCCTTGTATCATCGAACAATATGAGACTAGATCACGGTTAGGCATTTCTTCAAATAATTTTAATGCCCTTTCCATGTTTCCACATTTAGCATTCATATCCAGAAGCGCTGCAATCACGTGGTCCTGTTTCATATCAATAGAGCTCTTGTTTACATAAGAATCAACCCATCGAGCCAGTTCTAAATTACCCAACTGAGAAGAAGCCGACATCAAGCTAACCAATATGAATTCATCAGGTTTCACATTCATTGACTCCATCTCAAGAAATACTCTCAAGGCCCTGTTAGGTTGACCATTCTGTACATACCCTGATATCAAAGTAGACCATGCAACAATATCCTTTTCCGGAGCTTGGTCGAACAAGAACCTTGAGGTAGCCATGTCACCAGCCTTTGCATAGCCATCAATCATGATCGTGAAAGAAACAACACTCTTTTTCGGCATAGCATCAAACACTACCCTAGCATTGCCCAAATCCCCCACCTTCACAAAACCCCATATCATCACATTCCATGATGTCACATTCCTCTGAGGCATTTCATCAAACAGCCTCTTTGCCTCCACCATATCCCCATCCTTCACATAGCCAACCACTATAGCCGTCCATGAAACTACATTCTTCTCACACATTCCATCAAACACCTTGCGAGCGTCACCAATCTTTCCACATTTCCCATACATATCGACCAAACAGGTTCCAACAAACATATTACCTTCAACCCCACACCTCAATGCCGAGCCATGGAGCAATTTTCCTTCCCAGGACCTAGACATGCTTGAACAGGCCTTAATCACAGAAGAGTAAGTGTACCTATCGGGAAGAGACCCATGTGCCTTCATGCGAATAAAAGTAGAGAAGGTGTCAAAAAAATAACTTCCTTTGGTGTGGGCTCCGATGAGGGAGTTCCAGAGGAAAGGGGAAGGGCTAAGGACGCAGTCAAAGACGGCGGTGTAATATGAAGCAGTGGCGGCAAAGGAGGCGGAAATGAAAATGAAGCGGGAGATGATAAGGTGATCTTGCTCTAGGCCTCGTTGGATGATGGAGGCGTGGACTTGGTAGAGGTGATGAATGGTCTTGCAGGCCTTGAGAAGGGTGGTAATGGTGGCAGTTGAACGTGGCGGAGAAGAAGAGTGTTGAAATATTGAATTCATTGGAAAGAGCTGCTTTTTGCTCTCCGTGATTTCTCTGCTTAAGTCATTCACTTTGATACATTCTTGATAAATCTACACACCAAAAAAGATTGAAATGACGATAAGAAAGTGGCAATATGGCGCTTCAATACATAGTTATCAAAACCGATAATTGACTGGGTCATACGACTGGATCACCGGTTCAACCGATGAGTCACTGATTCACTCGATTGACCCGGTTATAATTAAATAAAGTATAAAATTATAAAAATAAAATTAACATCAAAAGCAAGGTTCTAAAAACGGGACCAGTTATCAAACCGTTTTAGTCACTAGTTCACTGGTTTATTGGTCTTACCGAAAAAACCATTTTATAATAAAATAATAAATAAATTATGAATAAATACTCTGAAACATAATTAATAGCTTTCTTTATGCGCGCTCCGAACTGAACGAGCTTCGCCGCGAAGTGAGATCTTAGAGCAAGGGTGGTGGGTCAGATACGGAGGGACAGAGAGAATGCTTCCCGAGCCTTCGATTCTAAGACTTTAGGCATCTGAATAGACTCCATCAAGATTCTCCGATCTCTCTCTTAACCCCCGCACATGACTGACTGCAGGCTATAACAGACTATTAAATTTTAAAATGTCTTCCAAAATAATCCAAATATAAAGTAATACATCAACCAAAATCTAATATAACCTTTGATTTCATAATTATTAATAATTTATCATTTATTAGTCATTACATCACTATTGAACTCATTAAGATGGTCACAAAAAAAAAATCATTGAATTAACCAAACTAATAACAAATATTCAATTATCTAGAACTTTTTGAATCAAACTCTTTGACCTTGATGTATTTTCAGAAGGTGGATCAACAATTGACTGTCTCGCTTGATCAAAAATATCATCCACATTGGTACCTTTGGTAGGATCTTGGACAAGCATGCTACTATAAACATGAAAACAATATGTCACTCACTTTCAGCTCCACATACACGATTGTTTTTTAAATTCTTTTTAGTGATACGGGTGCCAAAAACAACAATCTCCTCTTAAATAATACCAAATACCATTAGCTGTGCATGCAATTGGTCAAGGCCAAAAAGAATTGGTAATAAGTAATATCAGAGAAAGTTCACATAATGAAAGCAAAGGAGATAATCATGCAACCAGAAAAGAGGCATTCAACATCATATTAAACACAACGGAATTAGAAGACAAGCAAAAAGAACTAAGTCAAAAAGAGAAGCCAAAACAGCAAAAGTAGTTCAAACTCTGTCAAATATATGTCGAATTGATCAAATAACAATAAACAGTTAAACACATACAATACAATTAATATTTTGAGAAAACCAGCATTTTTGCTACCAAAAGTTTTGGTTTCCAACAAAATTATCCCCCAAAAGAAAAAAATAACATCATGCCCCCCCCCCCCCAAAAAAAGAATAGCACTCTCCAACAAAATGCACCAACAGTTGCTAATCTTTGACCGTGCCACAAAGGCAAAATGGTGCATCAATGGAGGTTGCAAATTTCAGCGACATATGCACAATGACAGAGAACCCGACTAATACAACAGCATATCGTAACTCAAGTTGCACAAAGTAACCAAAGGTGCCTGAAGTCAGATATGCACACAGAGCAAAATTCTTGGCAGTGTGTGCTAACTAACTAAGCCAACTATAGCAGATGCAACCAAAGCCAATTCTTGATTGAATCCTAAATCCTTAATAAAAAATAATATGGCGGATTCCCAATACTTGGCACCGTTTCTGGAGGTAATCTAACTGCCATGGTGTTTAATCACATCAGTAAAGAACCTGAGCTAATCACAAAACATTCATTAATCAATAAAATCGCAACAATAAAATCAGAGCTAATCACAAAAACAGAGCATTAAAAAGTAGGAAAAAAAAACGAAGAACAACTGAACAACTGAAGAACAAGCGAGCAAGACATTCACTGACCTTCGAAGACGGCGCTGACAGACCTTGATTGATGGACGACGCCGACCAGACGACGGCAAGAAGATGAAGCCGATGGCGAGAAGATGCAAAGAGTAGGGGATGGGGCGAGCTCGCGGAAGAAGAGAGCAGGGGGGTTGGAAATTTGGGGGCAGTGGCTACACGGACGGACAGCAGCTGAGCTCGACGGACGGACGCGGCAGTGGCCCAACGGAAAGGCGGCAGTGGGTCGAAAAGAGTAGCTAGGGTTGGATAAGGGAGAGTGAATGATTCGGGCAAGCAGAACAAAGGCCGAGAGGAGGGAGAAGTGAAGTGGTTCAGTTCAGCAATCAGTAGGCCAAAGTTGCAAACGACGCCATTTCCTTCGAACCGGCCAGTTCCCGGTCCGACCAACCAGCTGGTTCAGCAATTTTTACCGATTTTAGTTCAGCAGTTTTTCATACTTGACCGGACTATCAATGCCTCCAGTTCGTGGTTGGACTGGTTCGATTAGTCGGTCCGGTCTTATTTTCAGAGATCAAAAGTTAAAATTTAAAATAATATTTTCACAAAGATATTAATAACAATCAAATATCAATTCTTAGACATAATTAATGATGCAAAAAAAGATAATAAACTAATTACTAATACAAAATACTTTCTAAATTTAAATCAACAAGAGAAGGCAAAAGACAATGCAATCAGTCAATCAAATCCAAGAAATAATCTGAAAATTGACATCTATATCTTTCTAGGACAAATTTAAAATTTGACCAACATTTCCTTTATTTTAATTTGCATCTATATTTATATTTGTGTATTTTTTACAAATCAATATCAAAAATAATTCATAATAATACAAAAAGAAAACATGAAAACAACAATTTAACTGAATAATTTTATTCTGAGTTGCAAAGAACATGAAAATCAGCAACAAAAAATTTAGTTCAAAAGATAATTTACAGACATCAACATAAAATTTAGCTAAATGATTATTTCACCAAGACAATAATAACTTCAATCGTGATAATAAATTGAAACAAATTTAAGTGAGTGATTATTACTGCAACAAACTTAACGTTCAATCAAAAACAAATTCATTTAGCAATGAATAAATTGAAGTTAAGTGATTATTTCAATAAGACAACAAATTATTCAATAATAATTAAAAACAAATTGTAACAACACATTCAACTTTCAGTAACAAAATCAATCAGGGATGAATTACAGCAACAAATATAATTTACATTATGTGCTTTGGCTGCCTTTGAATAAATATATAGGTCCCCAATCATAAGGCAATGAATGTTATTAGACGCCTTATATAGTTTTCGTTCTATGATTGCAATAGAATTCTTCATGTGATTTATTTGAGTCAAACTCTCAGGTGAAGAATTTGATGGGGAAGCTTAAGGAGAGCACGAATTTAATTATAGGTGAGGCTCCATTGATCAAATTGGAAGAATTAGATAATACGCAATCCTAAATATTACATCACAAACTCACACACTCACCTTCCCACACATACAATTATATGGATTCCTATATTCCACTCCATGAATTAAACCGATATTTCGAACCGGGTGTAACTTGATGGAGGCCAACAAATTTACCATTTGTGTCAAGCCTTAATTGCGAAAAATTCTATAAAAAGGGGGGGGGGGTTCTTTTTTTTGTTAAATATTAAAGAAATATAAGTAAATTTTGTACAAAATCAACCCACTAAGAATGCAACTAGGTTTGTTTACTGTATAAATATTTGTCAATATAAACCTATTTTACTTTTATCTCCTAATGGACATGAACAATAACCAAATACAACATTATGGAAGAGCACTTGCAAGGTGTCTATCAAACTAATTCTCATAAGAAAAATTCAAACCTTGTAATTTAGAAGTCAAGAAAACTAGATAAGTTTATTATTTTTGAACAACTTTATAAAATATTACTTCTGAGAGTGGATACATAAAAATCACATTGTGAATATAAATTGACAAGTTTTATTAAATATATTTGACTGAAATATCTAATAATTTATAATATAATTTTTATACGAAGATATTATCATTTAAAGTATCTATCACTTCTAATTTATATTAGCATAACATTGGATTAGCTAATTGCTTATTCAAGTGATCATACATTGCTTATCCAACAATTTCTAATCAAAAGTAATGGTATCAACAAGTGAAAAAGAATGAAAAATGATCCAAACTCTCTTAGCTTAAAAGTTTCATGTTAATAATAAGAAAGTGATGAAGATAATTAAGAACAATGCATAACCCTTTATTTTCCTTTAAAACTAAGTTAAAACTATAAGTAGCATAATTACATTGGATAGTTTATGATCATGTCAAAAACCATGCAATCAAAACCATCATATTCAAGTAAAACAAATTTAAGAAGCTTCAACAGCATATTTTTCGTCCGAAAAAAACTATCGTATTTTTAAACCATAAAAACCCGACAGTTATTTTCGGACCAAATTAACTATGTTTATGTTATTATTAAACCATGATATGGTAATATCTTGTTGTCTAGGTTTTTGTGTAAAACCAATAAAAAATTCATTTGTTACAATCCAATCACAATGAGTTGAACATCTTCTATAATCCCTATTGTATCTATAAAGATCATAGACTATTGATCCATTGTTCCATGTTATCCCACAAAAGAACAATGTTGTCCCAAGATAGTTGCTATGGAATTTCCAATGGTATTGGCCATTGCTTTCAACTACATGAACACCAAGATCATCATCTCTTGATTTACAATGAATTGTGAAGCTCAATCCATTTTGCAAAAGATTTGTTACTTCAACGGTTGTTATGGGAATTGGAATTGGAAATTTGAATTTCTCTCCATGATGATGATCATGATGATGACCCTCTTGAAATGAAAATGCTTCTTCCTTAATTGAAATAAAAAATAATTGTAGCAAAAAGAAAATGTGCTTCATTCCAAGTATCATTTTGTAGGGAAAATGTTGGAATGGATTAGTGAACTTGCAAATGAAAAGGTTCATGTATATGGATTTATTTATATACATGTATGATTAATTAATAATTAATTAATCCGTTTTGAGGAATGTAAAATTTGTCATGAATAATAATGTAATATGTAAATTAAAGGCTTTGAACCATGAAACGGTTTTAGGGTTTTATGGTGAATAATAATAAAAAAAAAAACGTTTGTATTCTTGCATAAACGTTTTTGGAAGGATTTATTACAATAAACCCTCAATATTTAGTTTATGGGAAAGTATGAGGAGCCAATAGAATATTTGTACAATGCGTATAATGGAGGTTTAGAGAGTATTACCTTTTCTCATCAGTTAAAGTTATTTGGATGAGTGGTATCATGACATGGTATTAAAACTCTAGATTTATTATCCCTAGTATTCGGATGATTATTCTAGATAGTACGAGGGATGTTCATTTTGTAACTCATATAGCTCATTGTACACATTGTATAAATAAGCCATTGTCTCCCTAACCGGACTCTTAGTTTATTGAAGCCACAATTATAAAAATAATATTGATAAGATTTTATTTCCAATTTTGACTTATTATTTAAATAGTGTATACTTTAGTTATTATTATTATTTGTTATCTACAATATTCTTCAACCTCATAAGTTAAAGATTAATTCGTCGCGGATTTGAGTTCTATCTAAAAGTTTGTCGCTGACCAATAGATTGCTGCATACAGTAAGGCCATATAAAAGAAAAGTTCTATTGATAATTAAAATAAGGTTTAATTACTTTATTAGTTTTTATAGTTTTACCAAATTTTCAATTAAGTTTTTATATATTTTTTTTCTTTTTGATTAGGTCTATACATTACTTTTAATTTTGTAATTAAGTCTTTTCTAATGTAAAAAATATTAGAATTAACTGAATATTTTTTTGCAAAATAAAAATGTTCACAATTAAGAATCTAATAACTAGATTTTTAACCACATATTTTTTTGAGAAAAATATTTTGTTAATTTTAACATTTTTGATATAAAAATGATTTACTTACAAAATTAAAAATAATATAAAAATTCAATTAAAAAAATATAAATATCTAACTAAAAATTTGATAAAATTATAAAAATTACTAGAATAATTAAACTTTAAAATAAGTTAACTAACAAAGATATCCAACTATATCCAGAATAATAATATAATATAATACTGTATAAAACTAAATAAATTAATCATGCTTATTAATATCAAATCATTTTAAATAATTGATGGTTCAAACATTATTAGTACAGCTACTGAAATCTTTTAATTAATTGAAGAAGTAACGTATGCAACCTTTTGTTGATACTCCATTGACATATATATATGATAAAGTATTAAAGTAGAAGCAATCTACCAAACTTTAAAACTTCCATTCAAAAATTATTAAATGTAGCCACCATTGATGAGTGTTCATGGTGGAATACATAATTAATGGGTTGATTGTTCTTATCTCTATCTAGTATCTATGCGTTACAATTAAACACTTAGATCGATACATTTAAAATTACTAATTTGTAATAATCACTTATACACGACCCTACGTATGTAGAATGTAGATTAGTGAAAATTTCTTAAATTTAACATGGTGAATAGAAAAGTAATCATGTACTAAATGCTAGAATATGGTTAGTTAAAATAGTAAATATATATTTTTAATTTAACGATTTCTGTTAGGAATCATGTTTATTATAAAGTCTTTAATATAATTTAATAAAATTATCTATCGCTAATAAGATAATATCTTTCATCCTTTTAAAAAAATATAATCGAATAATAATTATAGGATAAACTTTGGTATCATATGTTATAATAAATATAATTAACTCAGCTATGAAAATTAACTTATTAAAAACTGAAAAATGTTATGAATTTTTATATAATAAAAAACTAAAAAAAAATATGAATACTTATATCATGTCTCTAACATATTTTCTCATACAATAATTTTTTTTGGATTCATGAATCTTATTTGTTTTGCTTTATATATATTGTTTTTGTTTTGTATAATATAAATCTAAATTATTTTTGGATAAAAACCACTCTGATACTATATCTTAAAATTAGGTATAATAAAACTTAAATTGATAAAAATTAAATTATAAATAATTATATTTCTAATAAATTCTTCCATACATAAAGCTCTAATTAATCAGAAAATTTAAAAAACTTTAGATACAAGCAAATTAATCTAATAAGTTATATCTTGGTCAACATAATATAAGGCCGTTTGCATGATTAGATCTTACATACAATTAGTGGCGTTTTTTTTAATAAACGCAAAAATAGTAATATATTTTAATATTATAATTTTTTTATGTTTTTAAAAAATGTGAAAAGTATATAAATTAGAGAATTCGTTTTTTTTTATCTCAAATTTTTTAATTTTTTTTTTAACAGAAATCGAATTGTGCATCTCATAAATTGGACGATTTAATTTTTATACCTGTCACAAATTGAAAATCTAATTTCTCTACTTCTCATGAATTGAACGGTTTAATTTCTACTTCTCTAATTAAACAGTTTTATATTTAAAAATAATATTCTGTCAATTCATATTTCGAAAAAATACCATTACTATTCCAATATTTAAAACAAAAAGTGACATTTAGTTTTAAGTTTTACCTCAAAAAGTAGTATAATTAATTAAAAACATTTGCCCAACTAAGCTAGAAATCCCAGCACATGAAATAGTCCCAAAAGTCAAAGACAATAAGACATGTCGGTAACACTGTGATATGGAAAACGAAATCTTCATTTGGGTTAGTTTCTCTCCCTCTCCCTCTTATATTTTTGGCCATTTGGGTGGGTATAAAAAATACGACAAACAAAAATTAAATAAGTATACAGGATAGTTGGGACCATGTACAGTATCCAGTATTGTGGGGACCTGTATAGGGCCCACCTAATACATATCTATATATAGATACAGATTTATGAATATTATTTATCTTATAAAAAAGAAAAAAAAGAAAAGAAGCAAGAATATAATTGTCTTTCTATTTTATCATCTAAAATATTTTTTAATTACTATTTTTTATCTTAAATAAATATTTTTATATATCTAATTAAGGATAAAATAAATTAAACTAATTGTTCAAAACTATATCACTTATTAACTATTCATTATATATATATTTCAACTATCTTTTTTAATAATTTATTATTATTTTTTAAATATTATTATTTTCAATCAAAATAATTTTCCTATTATAAATACTTAAATAGTACATTCTCTCTTTTATGTATATTTTTAGTTGTTTTTTAACTAGGACTGACAATATATATTTTACAGGTAGATATTCTATCCAGATCAATTTGTTCGGATAGAGTTGTCTACCCAATTCGTTGCGGGTGGAGTAGGATAGGGTGTAAATTTGTCTGTGGGTAGGATAAAGTACGGATTCAGTGTATACACTATCCTATCCTACCCTACCTGCATTTCTAATATATTATATAATATATATGTAAAAAAATTATGTATGTAGTGAAGAAAATCAATGTTGAACTCACAATCTTTTTCTTATAAAACTTGAAATAACCACTAAACTATTTGATGATCATATTATTTGTAATTTTATGTTGAATTTTTTAAAAATTTATTGTTTTTAATTTTAATTTAAACTTAGTTTTTTATTTTCAATTTTATTAATACATATAAAATTTGAAATGGTTGGATTTTATATTTATTTAAAAAAATTTTATTTTTTTGCAGGTAAGATCAAGTAGGATAAGATTTAAAATTATAAGGTGCAAATAGGATAAGATCAAGTAGGATAAGATTTAAAATTATAAGGTGCAAATAGGATTAAGATTGAGAGATTCTCAACGAACGGGTAGGATAGAGTAGATTTTTAAGAAAATTTTCAACCCGCAAATAAAATTAGGGTAATATTTAAACCTTATTTTACCATACTCATTACAAGTCCTATTTCTAACTTTTTTTAACTATCTGACCGTGATTATTTAAATAATTTATAAGTGTTAGAAATTTGAATTTATTTTTTACATGCTACGATTTATTTATTAACAAATTAATTCTAGGGTAAAAAAACCCAAATAAGCCTAGGAAAGCTCCAAATTACCCAAATCAGCCAAATCAAAAATCCATACCTGAATCCACCAGGACGAATTATTATATAATTTGAATCAATAAGATTCGAATTATACTCTCAAGTAATTCGAATTGATATAATTCGAATTATATGCATGCAACAAATTAAAGTAATTCGAATTGATATGATTCGAATTATACACATGCAACAAGATGAAGTAATTCGAAACAACTCGTTTT
This sequence comes from Arachis hypogaea, assembly GCF_003086295.3. Lineage (NCBI taxonomy): Eukaryota > Viridiplantae > Streptophyta > Magnoliopsida > Fabales > Fabaceae > Arachis > Arachis hypogaea. The sequence continues at coordinate 4,016,496 of NC_092037.1, forward strand.
GAATTATACTTACGTAATTCGAATTTAGTTAATTCGAATTACTAGGAGAAGTGCACTTTAGAGTGGTTCGAATCTAGTTGATTCGAATTAGGTGAAAATTGATTCGCATAGTAATTCGAATCAAGTTGATTCGAATTACAAGGGTTTCGGCTATAAAAGGAGTTCGAACCAAGTTCATTCGAATCACTTTCTCATTCTCCAACCCCACCAAATTCCAAAGAAAAAGACCAACGTCCGGTACGAGTAAGACGAGAGCGGCTTTTTTTGTCGATGGGGGACGATCCGGGAAGGCTTTATCGTTTGGATGGAGTTGCTCATATCGCCGGTGTGATCAACGACGAGGTTAGTGGCTTATGAAAGCGGTTTATGATAACAGTATTTGTTAATGGTTTTTGATAATGGTTTATGTTACTGTGAGTGGTTTAGGATAGTGGTTTAGGATAGTGGTGTAGGCTAGTGGTTTTTGTTAATGGTTTTTTATAACGATTTATTTTAGTGTTAGCGGTTTAAGCAAGCGGTTTAGGCCAGTGGTTTTTGTTAGTGGTATTTGAAATTGTTTTTTGTAAGCGGTTTGTGTTAATGGTTTTGGATAGTGGTTTTAGTGATGGTTAGTGGTTTAGGGGCGTGGTTTGAGTTAGTGGTGTATGGTAGTGGGTTTTGTTAATGGTTTTTTATAGCGGTTTATTTTAGTGTTAGCGGTTTAAGCAAGCGGTTTAGGCCAGTGGTTTTTGTTAGTGATTTTTGTACTCGGTTTTTGTTAACGGTTTTGGATAGTGGTTTCAGTGATGGTTAGCGGTTAACGGTAGTGGTTTATGATAAATGTGAAAATGCATATGTTTTTGTTAATGTTATTTGCACGTGGTGCATCTGTTTTTGTTAATGGTATTTGCACGTGGTTTGAGTGAGCGGTTTGTGTATAAAATGTTGGTCGTTTGTTTCATATATCTTTTACCCATCACGATTTATTTTCTGGTTCCTTATGAAATATATTGTATATGTTAGTGGTTTGTGCATCTGTTCTAATTATGCGGTTTATGTACTGGCCAGCCTCGTCGTTGCATATCCAGCGTTAGGCGGCAGCAGGGGATGCGTCTTGATGAGAGGTACGTTCCGTACTTGCAGATGGCCGGATTGTACCATCTTGCGAGACTGAACGATAGATGGTTCCGACTAGACGAGCCCCTAGTCAGCGCATTCGTCGAGAGGTGGCGGCCTGAGACGCACACCTTCCACATGCCGTTTGGAGAGTGCACCATCACGCTTCAGGACGTCGCATACCATCTGGGGTTGCCAGTCGACGGAGATTACGTTAGTGGTTGCCTGACATACTTCCACCTTTACATTGAGGGTGGGAGACCTGCTTGGCAGTGGTTCCATGAGTTGCTCGGTGTTTTACCTCCCGAGAACCATGTGCAGAAATTCGCAGTCAACTGCACCTGATTTCAGGAGACATTTGCAGAGTGTCCAGACAGGACTGATGAGGAGACAATTAGGCGCTTTGCCCGGGCCTATATCATGATGTTATTGGGCACGCAGCTGTTTGCCGACAAGTCCGGCAATCGTATACACATCAGATGGCTACCTTATGTTGCTCGGCTTGAGGAGATGGGTCGCTACAGTTGGGGGTCGGCGGCACTAGCATGGTTGTACAGGTGCATGTGCCGAGTCGCCAACAGACATGTGGTGAAGTTAGCTGGCCCTTTACAGTTACTACAGTCTTGGATCTTCTGGAGGTTTCCCACTCTTAGACCATCTGGGTATGATGAGATTAGCTGGCCCCTTGCCTCGAGGTACTGTTATTGTTTTGTACTATATATTCTTCTTGTATTTATTTTCGATTATGCAACCAATTTTTATGTTTCTCGTACGCAGATGGTCTGGTTACAATCTTGGGATTAACAACAAGGGACCTCGGGTACAGATGGCTCGCATGAAGATCGACTTGTTACAGCCTCGGCAGGTAAGTACGCAGAACATATGTGTATCTGAAGTCATTGTTTCAGTTTATATTGTCTAACATAAGTGTACAAACGTTTTTATGTTGATTTTTTCAGTTCATATGGATGCCCTATAGCGCACTCGACGTCATCCAGGTTGTCCATCCGGAGGTCTTGGAGCCTCGGCATACGATGCTATGGCGGTGCAGGACGTCCCTGATTTATTTTGCGGTTGTCGAGTGGCATCAGGTTGACAGAGTTTTACCTCAGTTTGGTGGCGTTCAGCCCAGACCGTCTCCCGCCCTGAACATCGACTTCTTGATGTCGAAGGACGGGAGAGGAGGTGACCGTTGGTTCCCGACACAATACGCTGAGTGGCATCTTCACTGGCAGGAGCGTGCGGAGCACATTCTACAGTTTGACATCGTGCCCGACCCCGGTCCGTCACATGATTTCTTGACATGGTGGTATCAGCACGGAAAGAGGTTTCTGTCGCCGGAGATGTTATTGGGGGATCCGAGAGGTATTCCTATTCCAGATGAGGCGACGCAGAGGGGTGCAGGCCGACTTCCAGATATGGACCGGGTCGAGGATGTTCCTGACAGACGTCGTATTGAGCGGAGAGCACGAGTTGGGACACGTCGTAGCCAGCGTGAGTGGAACTGGGTGGATCGGGCTATGGATGACGTCGACGACCCAGTTAGGGGTGGGGGGAGAGTTCGTGGTCGTGGAGGCAGGAGGAGGGTGGGTGCTGCTAGAGAGGGTGCCCAGATGCCTGGGGGAGGTATCCACAATCACAAGTCTTAGACCCTAATGAGACCCTGTACGTACCAAGAGAGAATGAACCTGTCAGAGTCGTCTCAGCAACGGTGTACTCCGAGTTATGTAAACAGTCACCGTGAAGCACCTGGCTGTCTTCAGGTTGGCCTCGATACACTTTACTAGGTATTGACTGAATTGTTGTCCAGTACCCATCTGAGCCTCGGCCTCCCTACCCTTACGAACAAATAGCTCAGCTAGCCTTCCGTATGTGGCCTTCACCAGCGAGCAAACAGGGAGGTTTCTTACCCCCTTCAGGATTGAGTTGACACATTCCGAAATATTGGTCGTCATGTGCCCGAATCTCCGACCCTCATCACAGTACTGTGTCCACAACGAATACTCGATTCGGTTCGCCCAGTCACACATTGCCGGATTCTCAGAGTGCAGAATGTCAAACCAGTAGTCGAACTCCACTTCGGTCTTGGCATATGCGGCGTTAACAAGAAGCCTCCGGGCATCTTTTCCCTTGAACGTCAAGGCAAAATTCGCTGCAACGTGTCGAATGCAGAACGCCCGGTACGCAGCGGGGGGTAGCCATCCCCCATCCGGAGCCTCGAGGGCTGCCTTGATGCCGTTATGCCTATCTGAAATAACTAACAGACCCGGCTGAGGTGTCACGTGCTCACGGAGGTGGGAAAGAAAGAAAGACCATGACTCAGCATTCTCACCCTCAACTAGTGCAAATGCCACGGGGAGGATGTTCGAGTTTCCGTCCTGTGCAATGGCGACTAGCAATGTTCCCCCATACTTACCATATAGATGGGTGCCATCAATACTAACCAAAGGCTTGCAATGACGGAATGCCTGGATACAAGGGGGGAAAGTCCAGAACAGCCTATGAAAATAAACCTGAGACTCGTCAACCTGTCCCCCAACTCGAACAGGGCAAGTCCTGAGGACGGCTACAGTGCCAGGCATCGTCAGCTGAACTCCTAAAACTCACCTAGGGAGCTCATTGTACGACTCGTCCCAGTCCCCATATATGACGGCAACGGCCTTCTGCTTCGCCATCCATACCCTCCTGTACGTTGGCCTGAACCCAAAGTGTGCGGCCGTGGCATTTTGAAGCACCTTGATGTTCACAGCTACATCAGCCCTAACCATCGGCATAATGAAGGTGGATATCACATGGTAGTCCAGACTCCTATGGTCGCTGGAGATGGAGCTGGCGAGACATGTATGCGGTCCGTTGTATCGCTTCACTTCCCAGATACCCTTCCGCTGTCGGAGACTCAACCGAATCAGCCATGTGCACCCATTCCCAAACTCAGAACACTTTCCCACATACCTGCGGTAGTCAAACTCAACGACCTTGTACTGGACCCCTCGGCGGATACTGTACGTTTTCACACTCAACAGCGCCTCATCTTTATCCTGAAATTGTTGGCCAACCTGGAACTCGTTCATACCGGCAGTCCCCTCGGTATCTCTAGCGCCAAATCCTGAGGACTGCAGAGCATTTTCGCCCTGCCGCATGGCATCCAGGTCCAACGAGAAAAAATGGGGTGGATACTGCTGTGTGCCGGAACTAGATCCACCTGTAGCCCTTCTCGGAACAGTAGTTCCAACATCATCGCCGCTTTCATCAGCGATCATATCCGACTCCACGTCATCGTCATCTGGATCATCAAACAAACCATCACCAAAGCCAGCCGGTGTGGGACAATGTACCTCGGTGGGAATATGTTCCCCATACCGAACCTCGTCTCCAACATTGTCGCTCAGATCAACGGCAAACGAAGGGGACGCAACAGGCTGCATCGGTGGCTCATACACAGGAGCAGAGGATGAAGCAACAGCAGGTCTCGAGCTCGAGCCGGCAACCGCGGCTATAGTATTGGCATTCCGGTTCGAACCACCCGAGCTAGATACCACATCAACCAACTTTGCCAACAACTCTGGTGTCCTTACCTCGGGAAACTGCATACGACAAAGAAACATAACCTGCAAGTCCTCGTCACTACCGATTGTGGAACAATCAAACTTCACGGTGTCATAGAGCACCACTGTTGGAATGCGGTAGAAAAACTTATTGACCCTTGTAACTCCTTCGAGACCAAGCTTCTCCAGCACAGAGCTAACAAGAGCATCGTAGGTGGTTGTTGGCGTCACGATAATACATAGGGGATCCTTATCAGTGAACTTCACGCCGGACCGAGTTTTTCTCTTAATCGACCCTCTGTAATGTACCAGCACTAGGAAACTCTCCGCACTAGCCATCTTCCCTCTTTGTTGAGAGCATCATGAGTTCACAACATATATATACATCTCTGGTTCGCACTATATATATATAATTCGAAACAATTTGTTTCGAATTATGTTGTATCACACGCTAACATACTAATTCGAATTAACTAAATTCGAATTAGTTAAGTGTAATTCGAAACAACTTGTTTCGAATTACTTTATCTTGTTTCCTTCCTAGTAATTCGAATTAACTCACTTCGAATTACTTTAATTCGTTGCATGCACATAATTCGAATTATATCAATTCGAATTACTTGATAGTATAATTGATTCGAATTATATAGTAATTCGTCCTGGTGGATTCAGGTGTGGATTTTTGATTTGACTGATTTGAGTAATTTAGAACTCTTCTTAGCTTATTTGGATTTTTTACCCTTAATTCTAAATATGTGGAATTATAATATATCATATGCAACCAAAATAATACATTAATTATATAAATTATTTTTTAATTACTTTGTTACTTTTGAGATATATCATGTTTCATAGTCATAGACTGAGTGATCTCTTTCACATTAGAGATTGAGAAAGATAGAAGAGCCAAGTGATAATAAGACCTGTCAGAAGAAATTGACTTGTCAGTATTCACTCCTTTAACGTAACTTCTAACTACGCCTCCTCTCTCTTCCTCATTCATTCATTCATTCATTCATTTATTTCTCTCCCAAACCAAAACTCATTCTTACTAATTATTATGAGTTTATGACCAAATCTAAAATCAAATCTATATCTATATTTTTATTATTTTAATGTATAATCTATATATAATACAATGAATATTTTAATGTTTTTATATACTTAGTTATGTTTTATAATATTCTTGGAACCACTTAAATTGTTTTTCTTCATCAAATCCCTTGAATTTTATAAAAACATGTGGTTCAAGGGCACGTTGACTTTTCTTTTTTTTTTTTACTTGTTAGTATGAGAATTTTGTTTTTCTTTTTCCTTAAAGAGGTGTGTTTTTTTCATATTTAATATTCTATTTTCAAGGGCAAGACGTGTGGTTAGTGACTCAGTATTTGTTGTTAGAAACAGGAATGCAAGCTGGATATTTATTTTATTTTATTTTATTTTCTTGTAAGAATAAGGTTATGCTTCTAGTCTTGGTTTGACATCAACATAAAAAGCAGATTGACCATGATTAAATATTTTGTACAATTGTTTCATTTAATTGATTATATTTATATTAAACTATGTCTGGAAATTATAATAATTATATTTTAAAATATAAGAAATCTATATAATAAATTATTGAAATAAAATACTATTTTGGTCTTTAATATTTAAATAAAAATTTAATTTAATTCTTAGCATTTTAAATATTTTATTTCCAATAATTTTTAAACGAATTTAATATTATTCTACTGTTAAATTTATAAAAGTAATTAAGAGAGTGAGTAAAATAGACGTTAATAATTTTATTATTAACTTATATATTTTTTTGTATTAGAGAAACATAATAAAATCTTTTTCTAATATTTTTTATTTTCAATTTTTTTTTTAGAAAAAAAAACTTAAAATCCTATCAATCAATGTGAAGACGTCAATGCTCTAGAATAAAAAAAAAGTTTTAAGTTGACAATCATTAAATTCTAAACATTATTAATTTTTAAATATGCTAATTTTTTGAATCAAAATTGACATTAAAATAAGATTAAATTCATTTATTTTTTTTAAATTTAAATAGAATATTTAAACTTTTTTAAAACTAAAATAAGATATTTAAAATTATAAATCGAATTAGGACTTACCTTAGAAAGTAAAATAATACTTCAATGGAAATTATTGAGACTAAGTAAAACTCTAATTAAATTGCCGCTAAAAACAACTATAATTAAATGATATCCGTTGAATTGTTGTTAGTCTAACAAACCGAGTAATATTGGAGCTCTTCTAAACTCAATTTGAAAGACCATTTCTAACTGAATTCATCAAATAGACCTAATCCCAAACATTAATACAAACAGTGTTAATTAGAACCTTCTCTTTCCCAATTGCATGTGAAATCAATTGATATGGATTCCTTCAAAAATCTTTGATTCACTCCTTTGACATATAGAATGATTTTGTCACCCTTTGGCCTTCATTTTATACTATATTTCTTTAGAACTTTGTTTTAATAAATCTATTCATTTATAAATTATTTTATACTATTAATACAGTAAAATTAATAGTTTTTTTATGTATATAAATTATTTAATGATAGATATAAAACTATTTTACTGAAGATAAACAAAATGAATTTGTGAATTTATAAATCCTTTTTTATTTGTCTTATTTAAAAAATATAATCACCAATAAATAATTTCCAAATAGTATCTCAATTATCCAAATCCTAGACTTAAACACAATAATATATATATTAATAATATGAATATAAAAGTACTCTTTGTCTTTGGTTTTGGATCTTTCTCTTGTTTTTGCCAACAAACACTGCCATTGATCCGTACAACCATGAACAAAACCATTCCAACATGACTATTTTACTCTCTCTCTCTCTCTCTCTCCCCCCAAAACCCAACACAGCACACATAAAGTTGCCATTTTTAACTAATTATGTGGAATGGAATTGGAATTGAACGAAATGAACCAATGAATTTTATTTTATTTTAATTAAAAAAGAGTTCAATTTTGCATAGTTCTAAGATTCCCATAGGAAATTTTGTCCCCACTTTTGTGCTTCTCAAATTACCCCCTTTTCCTCCTTAGTTTTGCTCTTTTTGCTGTTTAAATTCTAAGAGGAAAGAAAACAAGACAAAACATTATAAAAGAGCAATCTTTGTTTCTCTCTCTCTTTCTCGGTGTGAAAAATTCCACCTTTCTATTTTTATTTTATTTTATTGTAATTTTGGTGCCACCCCACAAGTTTGGTCACTTCACTTTCAAACATTTTTGTTGTTTTTGAGAGCCAAGTTTTCACTTTTTGCTGAAATGGTGAAGCTTCTACCATAAAGTCTTGCTTTTTTTAGTTTGTTTGGTTATGGTGGTGGTGTTTGGTTAGAGAGCTTAGAACCCTCCTTTGTTGGTCTCTGACAATGGAGGATTCTTCAAAAATGCGGTTGGTGAGGTGCCCCAAGTGCCAGAATCTGCTTCCTGAGCTTGCTGATTACTCGGTTTATCAATGTGGTGGTTGTGGTGCTGTTCTTAGAGGTAAACCCTTTTTCTTTGATTCCTCTTTCTTATGCTTTGTTTAATTCTTGGATTGTTTTGGTGTTCTAGTTCATGTAGGTTATGATTATGATTTATAGGTCATTTTGGTAAGACATGTTTATGAGGCAAAATTTTGGATCAAAATTTGGTTATGTTTTTGAGCAATTCAACTAAATTAAAGGGTTTTTAAGTTACTGCAAAATATAGCAATCATGCATGTGAATTAATGGAGTTATGATCTTTTGAACTTGAAGAACATTACAAAAGCATGGAAAAGGGGTTAGATGTTTTGATTTCTTATTATGGATTTTGTTTGCAGCAAAGCATAATAAGGGTTATGGAAGTGGTGCCTTATCGGAGATATCAGACGAGGAAATAGTCGGAAGAGATGGAGCTAAATTGGGAAATTCAAGGGGGAAAGGTGTGGTTGACTTGAGTAATAATTCGGATATTGATGTTAAGTCGAATGGTGGCTCCTCGAGGTATGGCCAAATAGATTTGGAGAAGGTGAAAAATGGATATGAGAATGGGATTTCGAAGAATGGTTTTGATTCGAATGTAAACAAGGATGAAGGGGATAGTAAATCAATAAGAAGAGGGCAGCCGGAACAAAATTCGCATGAAAAAGGATCCGAATTATTCGAGAGCATGTCTAATTGGCGAAATGGGGAAAGAAATGAGATGGAAGGATTTTGGAGAAAGCCACCTGTTGATATAGAAGGTGTGAGGTTTTCCACTTTGAACTATCCTGATGAGGGAACTTCAAGCAGCTATTCTAGTTTCCCTTACAATTATGGGAAGCAATGGAGGAGTGAGAAAGACATGGATGGTGCAAGCAGGGTTCAGCACCTCGAGCAAGATCGCGCCGAGCTTCTAAGGAAGCTGGACGAGTTAACAAATCAGTTGAACCGGTCTCCTGAAGTGGGTAATAGTTCTAAAGAGCAGTTTCGCCCCGAAGGAAGGACAGTTTCGCCGGATCCTTATGGCAGCCGGGACACTTGGTCTTCGGACAGGTCGAACAGGACTATTTCAAGGCAGTTATTTGGCCCTAACAAACATGCACCTGGGCCACCTTATTTCGATTATCATCGTGATCCGTATGGTTATACAAGTAGTCATGAAATGGCTATGTCAAACTTCCATCCTTCAATGCATAATCCAAATTACATTCCTCGATTCGGGGATCCTTTTGCTGCCCAAATGAGGAGAGGTCCAAATCAGCTTTACCATCAGTTCCCACAACAACCAATGCATCCTTACTTTCCCGGCCGGTATTTTGATACTAGTTCAAATTCATATGAACTCTATGCACATAATGCAATGCTTCATCCACCTTCCTGCGCTTGCTTTCTTTGCTATGACAACAAACGCAGAGGTTCATTGCCAACACAACCAAATCCTGCATTTGTTAATAGTAGATTCCTTGATACCCCGAATGATCCCATGTTGTACCATCATGAGGTTCCGGGGACATTTGATCCTCATGTTCATGGTTCAAGAACTGCCATTCCTCCTGTTCATGAAACTCAATTACATGCTAGACGGCCTACTGGTGACTATAACTCTAACATGGCTAAGTCTGTCCGAACCCTTCCTCGAAAAGTAATGCCGGGAAGTGGTGCTCGGTATATCCACCCTATAGCTGGTGGTTCTCCGTTCATCACATGTTATAATTGCTTTGAGTTGCTACAACTTCCTATCAAAGCATTGGTTGTGGTGAAAAAACGGCGGCAAAAAGTGAGGTGTGGGGCTTGTTCTTCAGAAATAAGCTTTGCTATCAGCAACAAGAAGCTAATTATCTCTCCTAATTCGGAAGTGAAGGAAACTACTACAGCGATCAAAGATACTGCCAATGAGGTTGTGAACACAAGTGGTGTTAACTTCTCTTCAGATGATTATGCTGGCTATGATTTTCACTCGGTGGATAGAGAGTCTCCTGTGCCAGTTGTGGAGTCAAGAATGAACTCTAGAAAGCCCCAAGAGACACAAAGTTTCCCCTCTTCGTCTCTAGGTACCTCGGAGGATGAAAACAGTCCAGAAATTATGATTGCCGAAGGTGAAGCCGAAAAGTCCATTGCTCCCCTGAATAAAGCAGTGATATCTCCTCCACCTGCTGGATTTCCTCTTCAAGAGCATTTTGATTTCAGTGATAATAACCGTGTGATTAACCGGTTCGGTAAAGGCAACCTAAGTAGTCGGTCGGAACAAGAAAAAGGCAAAATAGTAGACAAGGTTCCATCATCAAGGCAAACTTCTTTGAAAGAGGTGGTGCTTGCAACCGAAATGGATGTCCATGACTATTCAAACTCCGGGGCCTCCCAGGATACCGGCTATGCAAGCCAAGAACATGATCATCTTAGATCTAACAAGGGTGGTGAATCATTTTTCGCAAGCTTTATCAAGAAAGGTTTCAGGGATTCTTCTCAAACTAATGGAACCGATGATCATGGCAAATGCAAAGTTTCCATAAATGGACAGCCCTTGTCGGATCGTGCAATCAAGAAGGCGGAAAAGCTAGCTGGATCCATTCGTCCCGGAAATTACTGGTTCGTATGCTTTAGATTCCACCTATTCGTTCATTTGCAACTTTGATGTTAGATTGATATGTATCAAAGGACTCAAATGAAAAACAAATGCTACAAGTATCAAAATGAGTTAAGCTTTGAAATTTAAACTAACAATTTTGCTGGTAAATGATGATTTTTCTACTGAATACTGATTGCTTATGAATTGTAGTGACTGATTTGTTTTATTGCTTCATTAGGTATGATTCTCGGGCCGGATTCTGGGGCGTCATGGGTGGACCTTGTCTTGGAATAATTCCAGTAAGTTGTAATATTCTGTCACACTTTCATTTATGATATTGCTGATCTTGTGGTCAATATAAGTGAATAAATTGGAATCTCTTGCAGCCATTTATAGAAGAGTTCAATTATCCTATGTCGGAAAAATGTGCTGGTGGAAATACCGGCATTTTCGTGAATGGTAGGGAGCTTCACCAAAGAGATTTGGATTTGCTTTCTGGAAGAGGACTTCCCCGTGACAGCGACAGATCTTATATAGTCGAAATCTCCGGGAGAATCCTAGATGAAGACACCGGAGAAGAGCTAGAGTGCCTTGGCAGACTTGCGCCGACGTAAGTCCTTTGTTTATGATGATTCTGCTCCATTGATTTTATAATAATAGTAATAATTATTGATATGCTGAAACCATGGTTTTTCAATCATTTGTTTGTTCTTGTCACTATTCTTTAAGATGTTACTTAAAGCTTTACACAATTCTGATGTTAGTACCATATTTCTCTAGTGCTTGAATATGATAATTTGATGAGAAATGTTTGTTGTATGTTTTACATGGGACATTGCGCCGACTCATCCATAATCGACACCATTGAAATCCAATCCAATGGTGGATCAAGGATGAGTCAATACGGTGTCCAATGTAAAACGAGTACACGAATTTGGTGCATGATTTTTCCTTCACATAAACTTTTAAATATATATAACAAACATCAGTTAGTGTTAGTTGCTAACTCTCTTGTCTTTGACCATTTCAGAGTGGAGAAAGCAAAACATGGATTTGGCATGAAAGTACCAAGAACAGATGCATAAAAAAATATAAAAAAAAAGAAATGAAGGTTTTCATAAGGCTTCTTGTTCCATCTTCATGCAGATTTGTAAACATTATTGGAATCACATCATGGAAATTTTATTTGAAATGGTAACAATTAGCAAAGTTACTTGCATTTATTTTATTCTATATATATTTCCTGCATATAGATTATACAATACTACATGTAAAATTTTCATTCTTCTATAGTTGAAGAAAAAATTTTGAGCTTGATTTAATCAAGTAGATTTAGCAAAGTTAAAAATTGAGGATTGAGTGTTCCATTTATTCTAGATTTCATGTAGCATACTATATGTAACTATATTCCTTGATCTGTTTACAAGGCATATAGTTTTGCATTTATAATGAATAATGAAAGATATATTATATGGGATTCTTTGAAGATAGGTGATATTAAATTACTTAAATAAACCACATATTAGGAAGATTATCAAAATTTTTAAAGTTTTGTTGTTATTGGTGAATTTGTTCTTCAAATTCAAAAGATCATTCAACTTGTTCACAAGAAACTGGAAAGAGTTCATACATCAATGAATATACAAGCAATAGATTTGTGAGCTTAGATGTTTGTATATTTAGACTCACACTTCTTGCTTTATGCCATTATTATATATTCAATCGGTAAGACATCATATAATAATTATATTGGCACTATAATTTCTAATTGTAGAAATCTTTTGTCAAAATTCAGAACATGTCAAGTATTTCATATTAAAAGAAAGGGAAAATTTAGTAGCACATTCTTTAATAAAATTGGCTTTTACTATACTCAATATTATGTGAGTGAAAGAGATTCCATCAGAAATATGTAATTTAGTCCATTTAGATATCTTGGATCTTTTGATTAATTAAAACTACCCTTTCCTTTAAAAAAAAATTGGCTAATAAATACCCTTTTTGTTACTTACATTGGCACATTGCACATAAAAAAGAGTTTTTGTATATTTTCTTGTCATTTCCATTTTCCACATTTTATTTGTTTAGTTTTAGAGGGGAAAAATTCCTATATTTTGTTACCCAAAGTTTGATAAGATATCAATTGAGTTTGTAATTAAAAATATAGAATTAAGTTTTTCTAAAGTGAAAATATTGGCAAAATGAAAAATTAATAGCTTAAATCATTCTTGAATTAAGATGGTAGAATTTACACATGATAAAAATTACAAATTCAAGTGATTATATCACTTTAGAATATCTTTTGTCTTGTGATTGAGTGCTTTGTGTCCTCAAACTAAAACCCTCTAATACCAAGAGATGCTTTATTTCTTCACAGAAAGTAAGAGTTTGTGAGTATTATAATAAGGAACACACTAAATCTAATGGACCTAAAAGAAAATTAAAAAATGTCACAAAAAGAATACTTATCCATATAATAAATGAAATGGAACTAAAAAAGGTGAGGGTTCATTTCTTTGAATGAAGTTGGTGAAACAATTAATAAGATGCACAATCAACAAATGCCTTTGATGTTACTCAACTACTCAAAGAGATTCACCATTCTTCACCCAAACACAAAAAGGCAAAATTGGTGTCCAACACCTTCAAGGTACTTCTATCTTTGTCCATGTGAAATAGAGTGAGTGAGAGTGTGTTATTAATTATTATTATAGTTGCAAAAACTTGTATTGTTCAAGTGATTCCAATTTTCAAACCTTTTTTTTCCTTTGTTTTTTACTTTATGATTTTAGATTCTATCTTTATTCATTGACAAAAAATTGATAGTAAATCAACTTATTTTAACAAAAATAGTTTATAGTCATTTAGGTGAAAATAAGACAAATAGGATCTAATAGTTTACTTGATTTATAGATCTATGAACGTTACACTAGCTTTTTCAAAAAAAAAAAAAATTACACAAGCACATGCTGAGAACAAAAGGAATAAAAAAGAAAAGAAAAGAAAAAAAGAACAATGTTGGAGGACCAAAATCAAATGACACACACATTCTTCCCTGCCAAGGAAGGTTCACTGCTAGGGACATTACCCACAATTCCACAAAATTATTCTCTTTTTTTAATAATTAATTTTTAATTTTCATAAAAAAATATTTCTGTTTTTCTTTAGCCCCATTTATAGCACTCACATGGTACATGTCACCATATATAATTATATGCTATTTTTTTTTATTTTTATATTTTGCACTACCAACAAACAGAACCTAAATCAAATACAAACGTTACTATCACAACAACAAGAATTATGCTGAAAACAAGTTCCTTTTTTTATTGCAAACAATGACACCCATTTCCCTCTTATATAACAATAAGTGCTTAATTTCACCGTTTTGTTTGTTACATTAAAGCAACTAAGCTTCCTTTTAATTTTTCTCTTTACTTCCTCTGTTTTTAAGCTCCTCTGTTTTTTCATGGTGAAGAAGATTATGAGGTCTGATCCAAAGCAATTTTCAACAATGCAAAATCAGAACAATTTTTGTGTTAAGATTGCAGTGTCATTCCTCTGTTTAGGCCTTGCTTTTCGGCTTCTATTGTCGGATTCATTCAGCTTTTCTTCATCATCATCATCATCAATGGTGATGGAAGAAACTCCTCCTCCAATGGCAGAGGAAAAAACAGAGAAGAAAACAGAGTCCCCTGTTTTTCATCTTCCTCTTGAAGCATCATCTGATTCTGTTGATTTTTCATCAAACAACAACAACAAAAGCCAAAGCTCTCAAAATGGTAAGAGTTTTTGTTTTTTTGTTTATTTTTTGTGATCTTCTTGTTCATTAGTTGGAAACATGCATGAATTTCCAAAGCTTTCTAAACCATCTTTAAGGTTTGTTTTGGAAGAGGATCTTCTAGTGTTTGATGATCCGTTCTCACATAAAAACTTCAGATAAAAAAAAAACATATGAATAATTTTAGATGTAGAAATAGAATATAATTTAGTTATGTTTAAATTTTCTTAAAAAAGTGAGCTAAATCTTAAGTTATTTACTTGATCTAGTGATTATAAGCACACTAGAGGATTTGTTCAAACTTCTAAGTTCTTTAATTAATTAATTATTACTTGTTTCCACTTTTCTTTTTTTGGGTCTTTGTAGTATGACATCAAAAACAACTTGCTAGTGTGAGCTAAAGTGGGGGTTTTAAGAAGCCAAATAAAGTAAAATAAACCAACTAGTTTATGGAAAGTTCAAATGTTTATATCTCTAAATTACTATTAGTTTATGATTATAGGTTTTTTTTGGGGTGAAGTTTTCAAGCATTGAAATATTGAACAAAATGAAGGAAAGAACTACTTAAAAGCTTTTGTCGTTTTTGCATTATGTGCATTGTCACCTTCCACTTTTAGCTCTATTTCCTCTATCATGTTCTTTTGCAACAAAACATGTTTCCTCCTCAACACTACTGTTTTTTCATGTGTTCTTTTCATTCTTTTTTAACCAGTAACCTAGTAAGTACAATAATAATAAATATGAGATAATTTATAAGTGATTGTGTTCTTGTTGAAATGAAATGTGACCTTATGCAAATGTTAATTTTGATGTTAGAACTTCAAACCTTGGTCTAAAATAGTATAAACACTTAGATTAAACCATCAATTTAGCCTCTAAAAAATTCCTAAAAAGTAAGAAATGTTTTAGAATCTTAAAAAAAATCAATTTTTTTAATAATCAAGAGAAAATCTAAAATGGGATAATTTATTCATTACCGTCTACATAAAACATTTTACGTATTAATTTGTTATCAATTTGTTCTTTTAGTAGAATTTAATTTTGGTGTATAGTAGAAAACAGTTTTATACGTGCATCTAATTATGTAATACCACAAATAGTTATTCAAAAAAATAGATGTGATTGAACAACCGTATAAAATATTTTATTCTGTTAGTACATGTGGTTCTAACTTGTTATGTATTAATGGTTCTAGACAAGTGCTTGTTTTAACTAACTAGTTATGCAAAAATCTGATTTAGGAGCAGAAAAATGTGATCTATTTGTGGGAGAATGGGTGGCAGATAAATCTGGTCCAATGTACACAAATGAGAGTTGCAATTTGATTGAGCATCATCAAAATTGCATGAAAAATGGAAGGCCAGATTCAGGGTACCTTTATTGGAGGTGGAGTCCAAGAGGGTGTGAACTACCAAAGTTTAATCCAAGAAAGTTTCTTGATTTCATGAGAAATAAATCATTTTCTTTCATTGGTGATTCCATCTCACGCAACCATGTGCAATCCCTACTTTGCATTCTATCTCAGGTACTTTCACTTCCTTTAGTTATCTTAACTCATTTTGTAATTATTAGGTTAAAAAATTATGTGATTTTTAAATTAGTTCTTGAAAGATCGATACAACAGTAAATCAAGTTAGTCCTTATGTTAATTAGATAATAATGTGTTACAAAATTATTTACGTCAAGTGTCATTATTTATCTCACGAAATTGAAATCTAATTCACGATAGTATTTTTAGACGCTTAATTTTTTGAAAATCTAATTAACACATACGCGATTTTTTAGCAAATATTTTGACTATTAATTCTATTTTAAGACATAAAAGATATAGATCTCAAGAAAAATGTGGTCCATATTTTATCCTTAATTAAATTTATGTGAGTTAATATTTTTGTTAATCCTATATCAACTCCCAAATACAACTTTAGTTCTCTCATTTAACTTTGCATCCTCTAATATATTTCTTATTGTGTATAATGTGTACCAAATTTTCTAGAAAAAAAAATTGTTATACATAAAATTTTATATTTAGATAAATTCACAATAAAAAAGGTAAATTCTAAGTCAGTTGACCAAAGATAATAAGGTCTTAATTTATTATAAGTATACTTTAGCATGGAGTATTAAGTTAGTCTCAATGCAACAAACTCAGTTTTATTTATGATTAGTAGTTCCTAATGAGAATATTATTCATTTGGAGACACACAATCAATTTTGAAAAAATCAGTATAGGAATATATTCCTTGATTTCTCTCTATCTTTAAACAGATAGAAACTCAGGTGCAATCAACTTCACGTAAAGTTGATAACTGAGAGCCGCTAGATGAAAATTTAGTCTAATAATTCAAATTATTTAACGACTCTCACTTATCAATTTCATGTAAAATTGACTGCACCCGAGTTTTTACCATTTAAACATAAAGAATAATATAAACTAAAGCCATGTGAATTTGTCTCAAATAATGTTTATATTAGTCACACATAAAATTAGTTGAACATATAGTTTAGTAGTTAGATCAAGATCTGGAAGATTGGTTCAAATCAATGATATAATAGTGGTTTTTAATAATGTGAATTATGAGCACTATGGTGTAACAGCTTGCACTATGTGACAGTTTATGATAATCCTTGTCAATTTGTTAATGAAGCTGTTTTTGGATCACATGTTGTGGGAGACAGCTGGTGCTTATATTAAATGGTTGGTCCATGCTGCCTTCTAAAAAGTTCAAATAGATGTGTCTTTTATTAAGTAGGTTCATCCATTAGAAATTTTTTTAAATATTTTTGGAATTCTGGTATTTCAGTCATTTTAATCAATGATTTTAGTTAACTATTAATCACCCTTTAAGATTAGTCTTGTGATAGTTTGTACTTTGTAATATGAAAATAATGAAATTTAAGGGTGAATTTGATTTACGATTTTATTTTCTGTTTTTATTTATTTTTTATATCAACTTACTTTTCATGAAATTCTGGTATCTTCCTTGATGTCACAATGAATCATACCATGTTAATGATTATTAATACTTTTTAGTTATTGTGGTTAATCTTAGCTTCAATCACAAGTTTTACCAATACAAATGATCAATTTTTAAGAATTATTTTAAATAATATAGGTCTTGTAATTGCATCATGATACTCATATCCTTGTAAAACCAAAAATACTAAAAATAAGCCCCTTATTTTATACACATAATTCAAAAATTATAACAGAATTAAAATCTCAGTTTAAACTATGTAGCAGACTCCATTACAATAAAAAGAAAAGAGAAAGAAGAGATTAATAGTTAGTAGTTGTAAGATTACATCATTTCTTTTATGAATTGTCATGAATTGCCTTGTCCCTACAAATTATGTACCTACCAAGATCAAAACTCCAATGGTCTTATTCTTTTGTAGGTAGAATCAGCTGTTGAGATCTACCATGACAAAGAATACAGATCAAAGATATGGAAATTCCCATCTCACAACTTCACACTCTCAGTAATATGGACTCCTTTTCTCATCAAAGCAACAATTTTTGAGGACATGGATGGAGTTTCCTCTTCAGAGACACAGCTTCATCTTGACACTCTTGACACCCTTTGGACTAAACAATATGAAACCTTTGATTTTGTTTTGATTGGTGGCGGGAAATGGTTCCTCAAGACCGCGATTTACCACGAAAACAATACAATTGTTGGATGTCATTACTGCCCTGGAAAGAACCTAACCGATTTCGGATTTGACTATGCATACAGAAAGGCAATCGGGCTAGTTTTAGACTTCTTTGTGAAATCGAGTCACAAGGCAACCATTTTCTTCAGAACGACAACACCTGATCACTTTGAGAATGGCGAGTGGTTCAGTGGAGGGTATTGTAATAGAACAGTTCCTTTCAAGGAGGGTCAAATAGAAATGATTGATGTAGATTCCACCATGAGAGGTATTGAACTTGAGGAATTCGCGAAAGCAACATCGTTAGGATCGGATAGAGCTGCAAAATTGAAACTTCTGGACACAACTTTTCTATCATTGTTGAGACCAGATGGTCATCCAGGACCATACAGACAGTACCAACCCTTTGCCAAAGATAAGAATGCAAATGTTCAAAATGATTGCTTACATTGGTGTTTGCCAGGACCAATTGATTCTTGGAATGACATAATAATGGAAATGTTAGTGAATCCTTAATCTATGATAAGGTACATTTACAAATTCTTTTCATACATGGGAGTTTTATCTCAAAAGTTCTTATAGTTTAAACCATATACAATTAGGAAGAGCTTCATATATTGTACATTGAACTGTAAAGTGAAATCAAAGTTTGCAATGCACAAATGAGGTTTGGACTTGATTTATTTTGTATGGAACCTTGGTTTAAACATTCACACTTAGTATCATTGTCAAATTTTCATCAATAAACAATGTTTATGTAATTAATTTTGATGTGGCAAGATTCCTCCTTAATAAGAAGAGACATTTTTAGAATAAAAAAGTTCGGTTAAGACATTATTATACATTTCAAACATATTGTTCTTGAATCTAATTCATAGCAAGTGCTAAACACATTTTAATCCGAATGAAAAAATTTTGACTGACTATATATCATAAATAGACTCACATTCTGACCAAATGGGAAAATTGTGCATTACCTTGGTGTCTGATGCAAAATGAATACACATATTGTCACCCAAGATAAGAAAAATTGGCGTAGTAATTAAAAAGGGAAAAATATCTAAAACGAAACACTAATCATTGTTGAATTTGTAAATTCTGTTATGTGTGAACCCCTACTACCTTGATTCAAAGGTGATTAAACTCTCACTTTTTCGCTTTATCAACTTCTTTACTTTATAAGAGCTTGATCCAATCTAATTGGTAAGCATTTCACAGTAAATTGATAAGAATGAATAAAAAGAGCACGGTTGATTAGTGATTAGCAACCACAATGCAGAATGACACTTGACAATATACAGGGGTTAAACAGAAAAATCTTTGAAATATGAATCAATTTTCTAGAACATGTGATTTTGATCTAGATATGGTCAACACTTCACTCAAAATCTCAGTATTTATTAACTAAAGAGAGCACCATAATGTTTTGAAACAGCATACAAAGCTCAAGAAACAAACTTCAGTTCACATCCATTAATGAAAACTTCTGTGACATCTTTTTCTCCTACTTGGATGCAGATTGGTTTTCATACTTCTTCTGATCTGGTTTGATGAATGGATCCTGAAAGGTTACAATACACAAAGTCAATAACAGTCACCCTATTAACAGTTAAATGTTTTAAAACAAAAGAAGTGGGCATGGGAGACATAACTAAAAACTAAAACACTAGGAATTTAGAATAACCAATAAAAAATTAGATATTCATAAATGTTTTATACATAAAATTTCACAAACTTGGTAGGTTGATCCATGCAAGTTACCTCACCTATTAGGACATGACTTGACCGTCGACTCAACTGTTGTTACAACCGTGAATGGAATAGCCAGCCAATTGCACGGCAAAACATAAATATGTTTGAGTGAAATTGATTCTACCCAAGTAACAATGTAACATTATGTTTGAATCTTACAAGTTCAAAATTGATTCTACCTTCTCAAATTGATTATGATAGAAGTAAATTCCTTTTACTTTCCATCAAAAATCACTTTCAGAGGAACTACAAAAACTTACATCACTTGCCACAAAATCAATCCGAGTAGAACTAATACTACTTAGAATCAATTCTACAAAAGTAGAACCAAACATTTGGGTAGCTTAATTTAACACTTGTTTTTGCTCGAAAAAACCAGCAGATTTGAAGTTTTATCCTTGTAGTGAGCTAACCCAACTTGTCCATGTTAGGTATGTGACCCTTTTTGCTATGTCAGACTAGAATAGATTCCGGATATTGGTGGTTAAGAGTTAAAAAAAAGAGGCTCATGTTATAAATGCTATGTTTGAACAAAGTTTTTATTGTATTCTTAAAATCCCAATATGTTTTTCATTTTTGTGAAGCAACTTATCTGAATTAACTGATAATACAACTAATGCATGAATTATAAATGATCTTCCTATAAATTCTTAACCAAACAATATGAAACAGATTCTCTATCTCAGATATGATAATCATTATCAACATATATTCCTTAATTTTCACTATAGGAATCCCTAATCTTCAGGTAAAAAAATGATTACTTCCCAAAATCCACAAGACAAACGTGAACAACACAAAATCAAATCGTAAGAACCAAAAAATTCATCACAATTAACATTGATCATAGTTAACAGTAGATTGCACAATAGAAGCTAGCCCTAATTACACAAAAAAATCTCAGAAACTGCCACGAACGAAACCAAAAAATGAAAAAATTTCTATGAACCGAAATCATGATTCAGCTTCGGATTCCATAGAAACGAATCAAAATCGATACTTTCGAATAAGGAAAATCTAAAACGACCGAAAATCACTAAATGAAAAAAAAGAGGGAATTAATAAAAAGGAGAGGAATTTACATTTTTGACAAGGATGAAGTTGGCGACGGCGACGGTGGCGACTATACCGCCGAAGAGGGTGGCAGGACCGGTAAGGAGACTCCATGTTCGGTGAATCATTTTTTTTTCTTCTTCTTTGTTTAGCTCTGTTTCTAGCAGTGTCAAGTTCCTTCTTTTACATGGTGAAAGGTGAAATTACCAAAATAATCCCTACCTCAAATTGGAAGCGTTTTTTTAGGCCCAACAATACTATTGTTTTTTGCTTTTATGTATAGCCCATTTCAACATCTTTTAAAGGTCCAAAAACGTTTGAGAGATTTAGTTTAGAGGAAGATTAGCAATGGGTTCAACAAACAAAGAAAATGGTTTCTCGTTTGATTTTTGTCCATCTTATTTTTTTAATATAGATAATGTTGATTAGTCACCAAAAAAAAAAAGATAATGTTGATCAAATAGGTTGATCAAATGGAGTGATATCCTCTTTGGTCCCTTTAAACAAGTGTCTAAAAATCAAATTTCACTTTATGTCAGCAAATTATTGACCAGCGGCAGACTTTTAAATAAAATCTAGATTTACGATGAGTTAATCTTTATTCTGTTAGGTTGGAGGATATTGTGATTTATTTTTTGAACAAGAAAGCTCTTAATAAGTAGCTTTTATTGTTTTAGGTGTATTAGAATTTAATTTATATGCATAAAACTATTTAGACTATAAATACATCAAAATTAAACTATTTATTTAAGAGTTAAAATTTTAAAATAAAAAAATATACAAGAGGGTGTCTTGTGCAAAATTTTACATTATAATTTTTTCCCTTTTTATAATTCTGATTTGCAAATAAATATTTACTAAAAGTACAAACGTTTTTTTAATAAAATTACAAACTTCAACCAAGAAGAAAAAAGGTGCCATTCCAAAATTCATCCACAAAAAAAAAATGATAGTAGAAAATAGAAAGGAATTCATTGGGAGGAATCAACCCTCGAAAAAGTTTAAATGCTAATTTAAAATAAATTCATTCGTAGCTCAATGTTCAAGAGACTTAATACATTTCTAGTAGCTACCTCTACATATTAAATCCGAATTAGTTGAATTTTTAGTAATAGGAGAGATAAATAAATGGATTTCACAAAACAATAAAATTAAGGTAAAACTCAAATGCAAAACGAACAAAGTATTGGATGTGTTTGACAAAAAAAGAAAAGATTTGGTGAACTCAACTTCATGAATTGAAAAGCTGCCTTTAGCGTCTAGCCATCTAAGAGGAATTAAGAAAGACAAAAGAAAATAAATTTGAGTTGGTTGAGTTAAATTAGTGTTGGAGATTTGAATCGTGTTTGAGCATGTAGCAATTTATTAGTTAACAGATAGCGACAAACTCTTAAATGAAATTTGGATTTACGATAAATTAATCTTTAATCTGTTGAATTGAGAATTACTGTGTGCAATATAAAAAAAAAAAAGCACACGCCGTGCACGTGCAAAATAATTGTTGCAATAAGTAAGAGAATGGAAAATGATATCAAATCTGAGAAAAAAAAACAATATTGACTTCTCATGGAATACTATGTAAACTAAATTAACTATAATCACATGTAATTATTAGGATGTATATATAATATAGAGATATTGAGTATATATTTTTGTCTATTCTCTTATAAAAGTTTTGTATGTTTAACATATTTGCAATGAGAAAAATGAAGATAATAATTAAGGACAAATCTTTTCAACGTGTAACTTTATTTTTTTTAATCTTTGTTTTCTACTTTTAAAATGTTGTTAACTTTGTTTTAATCTTTGTTTTCTCTTAGAGTTATATTTTAATGGATTAAATTCCATAATGATCTTTTAATTTATATTTATGGCTTTTATTAATTTGATTTTTTAAATTTTAATTAATTATTATGGGCATCTACAATGAAAATAAAAATGTCATTTCAGTTTTTATTGGGTGCTAAACGAAAATATTATCGTTTCACACTAATCCAACTTAATAAGAGAGTATCACATCATCACTATATTTATTAATTTAAAGTCCAAAAGAGTCTAAAGATTATTATGATACCTGAGTTCAATTTAGAAGACTACTATAATATAATTTAAATATAAACTGTAATGCACGGACTATATATTTTATTGTCATCTCTAATTAAATATTTTAGGATATATACTTGTTAAGGAATGTTAGGGGTGCCAATGAGTAATAGTTCAAATAGTATAGTCTTCTCATACTTAATTAAGAGGTTATAAGTTCGAGTCTTCTATCTTTAGTAAAAAAAAAGAGTGTTAGAAGGTCAGTAATTTTTGTAATTTGTAATCATTAAATAATCATCAATTATAATTTTAATGATGTAAGATTGATAAATGACTCACTTTTTTTTCTGATTACATGCTGGCTAAAATTTAATAAAATTGTTGGTACTCTAGATTTTTTCATACCTGTTTTTAAATTCATTTTTATTATTTCTATTTTTTAATCAATAATCTACTCTATTATTTTAATTATTAGCGACTCAGAGTCTTAACCGTGATTATTAAAATAATTAATATGTGAAGGCTTTTGTAATCTACAATATGATTACAAATTAGGTGAGAATGATGATTTCATCATTTCAAGGTCACTTCAATTTCAGCAGGACGTAGAAATTTCCACCACCAATTATTGAAATCCAAGACAACAAAGTTTGAATGTAAGACTTTTCCACCGCAAAGAATTTTGAGATTGGGAAAAACCAGAAATTAATATTATCCAACTTAATTTTATATAAGTTTATCACATGTGGCTTACGTTTGGATTGACATCACCCTTTCCTTCGTGTAGAGAATAGTGGGGACAAAATAGGAAAAGTCACTCCCAAATAATGCACCATGTATAAAACCTTATCAATTATTATAAGAATCCATATTAAGTATTATTATAACATAGTAGTCACCAAGTGTGTGTGTTAATTTACTCTTTTATTTTTAAAAATATTTCATAATTAATAAATTTGTAATTAATCATCAAAATAACAAACGATTTACATTAAGTAACAAGAACTATTGATTTCAATTCTAACTATTTTTAATAGTAAAAGTAATAAAATTAATGAATGATATTTTTACTTGTTTTAAAATATAACAATTATTTATTAATAATAATATATAATTTGTGATTAAATTTAAAATATTTACATTAGTAATAAATTAAGAAATATTATCAACAAATTATAGTTTAAATGACATAGTCTTTACATCTTTATTTAAAAGCCTCAGATTTGAGTCTCACTCCCTATTAAGTAGGACACTTCGCTGAGTTGTCGTGTCCGCGTGTCAGACACATTTCGGACACGACACTCACCGACACTCGTCGGACACGCGTGTTTGCTATATCCAGCCGTATCTTAATAAAAAGCAAAAAAATGTTTGAACACACCTAAATACCATCACGTGTCAGCGTGTACAGTCTTATTTTTAACAAATATTCTTGAAATAAATTTAGATATAGTATATATTATTATTTATTAAAATAAAAAATATTTTAAATACTTGATATAATTAAAATAAGACATTAAAAATAATTAAAAAAATTAATTTATAATTTAATATCAATAAAATATCATTATGATTTATCTAAAAAATACTTTATATTTTATATATATGCTTGACATATGTTCATGTATCTTATAAGATTTTAAAATTTACGTGTCCTGTGTCCATGTTAGTGTGTTCGTGCATCATAGCTCACTCCTAATTTAAAAAAATAAAAAATATTTTTAAAATATACTATGTTAATTATGCTATTAATTGAAAAAACCGATTTTGTTATTATCTTTCTCACGTTCATTATTGCATAATATTGTCCATATATCTTACGTAATTAAGGTCAACAACCACTTCCTGTAGTTTAACCAAGAACAAAACTGCCAATTTTCTATGTATATGTGGACAAAAAGCAGCAGACACATGCATTTATAATATTATGATGATGGCTAATTAAATTCATGCACATGTATAGTACGCATGTGACTAATAAAATAATGTAAGCACTACGACGTAGTTTCATATGTCACAACATCAATCATTGAACCCCACACAAAACTCTATAAAATCCCCTTCTATCTCTTTTTCACCCTCATTCAAACCCAAATCACATACACAATAATTCACAATCACCATTGCCAATTGTATTCAACACACACAACATCATGGAAAACCAACAACAACAACAATCTACAACAACAACCTTAGTTACTATGATGCCAAGTCCTGGCATGGGACACCTTATTCCAATGATTGAGTTTGCCAAAAGGCTTACCCGCAATGACAATACTATTAATGTTCATTTCATCATCCCTTGTGACGGCCCTCCTTCCGCCGCGCAAACCACCGTCCTCCGCTCCCTCCCGGCTACCATCTCCCACACTTTCCTCCCTCCAATTTCCCTCTCTGACCTCCCTTCAGACACCAAGATTGAGCCTCTTATCTCTCTCACCGTGGTTCGCTCCCTTCCTTCCTTACGTCGTACCCTCGCCTCCCTCGCCTCCTCCGGCCACCGTGTATCTGCCCTCGTCGTGGACCTCTTCGGCACCGACGCCTTCGACGTTGCCGATGACCTTAACATTCCCTCTTATGTGTACTACCCTTCAACTTCCATGCTCTTGTCCTTCTCCTTCTATTTACCACAATTAGACCAAATGGTTCAAGGTGAATATAGAGACCTAATTGAACCGGTTCAAATTCCGGGATGTGTTCCGGTTCATGGAAAGGACTTGACAGACCCGGTTCAAGACCGGAATGATGAGGCCTACAAGTGGTTACTCCACCATGTAAACCGGTTTAGAAGGGCAGCCGGATTTATAGAGAATAGTTTCCTTGAACTTGAACCGGGTGCTATTAATGAGCTACAAAAGGCGGAATCAGGTAAACCTCCGGTTTATCCGGTTGGACCATTGGTAAATGTAGAAAATGGTCGAACCGGTGATAAAGATCATGAGTGTTTGAGGTGGTTGGATGACCAGCCACCTGGCAGTGTTTTATTCGTTTGTTTCGGAAGTGGTGGGACCTTGTCTAGTGCCCAAATTGATGAGCTGGCACTAGGTTTGGAGAAAAGTGGACAAAGATTCTTGTGGGTTGTGAGAAGTCCAAATGACAAGGTTGCAAACGCATCTTATTTCAATGCTCAAAGCCAAGCTGACCCTTTTGACTTCTTGCCCAAAGGATTTGTTGAAAGAACTAAAGGTATGGGCCTAGTAGTATCATCTTGGGCCCCACAGGCCCAAGTATTGGCCCATGAGTCCATTGGTGGGTTTATAACCCATTGTGGTTGGAACTCTATTTTAGAAAGTGTGGTCAATGGAGTACCCTTGATTGCATGGCCTCTTTATGCTGAACAAAAAATGAATGCGGTTTTGGTCACCGAAGATACCAAGGTGGCATTGAGACCAAAAATTGGGGAAAATGGGTTGGTGGAAAAAGAAGAAATTGCAAGTGTTGTGAAGAGTTTAATGGAGGGTGAAAAAGGAAAGAAACTTCGTCATGGAATGAAGGATCTTAAAGAGGCAGCTACTAAAACTCTTGGAGAAAATGGAGCTTCAACAAAGCAAATTGTGGAGTTGGCTAACAAGTGGAAGGGTCAAACAAGTGTATAGGTCAAAATTATTGAAATTGATCGACGGTGGCTTATTAGCTTCTTATTAATTATTTAATTTCTTTTTGTCTTATTTGGTCTTTTTTGCTTTTCTTTTGTAAAATGAATTCACTAATGGTGTGTATTATTAGGTTAGAGGTGAAAGATTTGAAAAATGATGTGAGCAAGTCTAGTGTGTATTGTATTGATAACTTCAATGACGCATCTTTTTTTGGATCACAATTTCACATAACATAACAATCACTTTTATAATTAAAATTTGTTATTATAAACCATAATTAATCTTAGTCCTAACACCGCGGTCTCGCTCGCCTACCCAATCCTCCGACAAACAGATCTGGTTCATCTTCATCATCACCTTCCGATGAACAAATTTGGTTCGTCTTCCATCTATTTTAAAAAAATATTTATATTATTTTTATTTTTTTAGATTAATTATTTTGATATTATTAAATTAGATCTGAATTTGACGTTATTGAATTTTTTCTAATTTAAATTTTTGTCGTATATACATGTTCGGTAGTCGGTTTCCGGACAGGTCGGGTGAGTAGGTGAGGGAGTGGGAACGCCTCTACTTCGGTCGTGCTGGAATTGGGTTTGCCGAGTAGCCGAGTACTCGTTGCAGAAGGAGAATGAGGGGGGTGCTACCTGCAAAGACACTCCGACGCTCTAGTCAGCAATGTGCAGGCGGGAAAATGGTTAGATGAAAGGGTATGACGTACCTCGAGGGAAGGGTAGGTCCTTCCCTATTTATACCGTGTCAGAGGTGGGCCCTGGGGGGACAGGCCCATTTTCCCCGAAGCTTCCTCAACCATATTGAAGGGGTGACGAGGACGCGTGTCCTGGCACCGTGGCGAGCGCTAAGAACTCGGTCGCTCGGATCGGGTTCTCGATGGGTCGGGCCGACCCGCTCGTGGTTTGGACCGGACCGTAACAGTGCCCCCACGCGCCGATAATCAGCCGCATAGGCTATTGGCGGCGAGTTTTCTATCATTGTCGTCGCTTGGTCGGTCGTCCGTGTGGGAGACGCGTTGCCCGCATGCGTGCCCGTTCGCGGTTCGGGGCGTTCCTTTGTCGCCTCGTTTCTCGCGCGGGGCATTAAATGCCCATAAAGGATTGAAAAACCCCGTGTGTGCAAAGACGATTCTGCCCCCAGGTCTTTCGCGCTTCCACTAGAGCGGTTTTGAACAGTTTTATCTTTCTGTTCTTCTTCCATTTACTTTGCTTTTCTGATCATACTGCCCATTCGTCCTTCCTGCGCTCTCATCACACAAAGGTTGTTTCCATTGCTCTAGTGTGCTTCGTCCTTATTTGAATTTTCTCAATTCATCCAGGTAACTACTTCTTTTCCTTTTACTTCAATGATTGTTTGCATGTCTGCCATGATCATTTTTCCTATGCTTGCTCTTTTTTCGTTGTTTATGGGCGCATTTTTGTGGATGCACTTTCTTTTTCTTTTGTTGATTGTGGTGTGTCATGGGGGGTTTATGTTTTTGTTTTGGTCTTGGTTTGTTTGGTCCCCCTTGTGGTCACGGCACGAGGGGTTTCTTTGGGTTTTTCCCGGATTCCGGCCTCACGGACTAACCGCGCGGTGCCCCCACTGTAGGTATGCCTCGTGTCGTTAGCCGAGCTTCAAGCTCCGCCGCGGGTTATGACCCATATGCGTGGGTGGTTTCCGACCTCAGGAACTCTCCCAATCAGATGGGTGAGGAGGAGCTAACGGAATTTCGCCAGGCCGAATATCTCTGTGGGGGTACCGACGAGGAGGCGAACTATGATGTTTATGTCCCCGCCCCTCACGAGCGGCTTTATGAAATTAATTTCAATGCCCCCCGGGTTGCCGATTGGATCTGGTTTTACAAGGCCATGTTCACTCAGGTCGGGGTCCGCATCCCCTTTTCCCCCTTTCAAATGAGCCTCCTAAACCGGATTTTCGTGGCATCGTCTCAATTGCACTCGAACAGCTGGGCATCCATTCGCTGCTTTGAGATGGTGTGCGAGTACTTAGAGCTACCGATCTCTGTTGACGTCTTCCTATTTTTCTTTAATCTAACTAACCCTTCAAAGGAGGGGAAACACAAGAAAGGGTTCATGTCCTTCCGGTCTGCCCAGGGCCGGAGAATCTTTGGCTTGTTCGAGGACTCCTACCATGGGTTCAAGGACAAGTACTTTAAGGTCCGCCCGGTTAAGGGTCGTCACCCTTTTTGGTTATCTTTGGAAAAGGAGCGCCTCATCCCGACGTATTGGAGTTTCGGGGCGGGGTCTAATCCTTTTATCAAAGTTACTTATAAAGGGATGTCGACCGTGGATCGGCGGATAGCCGACATTTTGTGGGCGGTTCTTGGGAGGAATAATGTGAACCCTCATCTCCTCATGGGTAACCGGGAGGCCGCCCGAGATTATATCCGTGAGTTCTCTTGTCGTGTAGTCGCTTGTTTGAATTTTCCTTTGCTGCTTCCATTAACTTGTTCATTTTTCAATTTGTTCTGTAGTGGGGCTTTCTGCCGAAGTGACCGGCATGGATAACTTGTATCAAACCTTTCTTCAGGATGATGAGGGTGAGGAGACCGGAGGACAGCAGGTGACGGTTCCTCCGGAAGTGCCTCCTCCTGAAGTCGACACGTCTGCTAAAGTTGCTACTCCTACTTCCGCAACCCCAATTCCTCCCGAGGTTCCCATTCCCGGGCACTCGTCCTCTTCTCGCCGGGAGGAGGAGGAAGAATTGTCCGTCATCCCCACCCCCAAGAGACAGAGGTCGCAGTCTAGTCCCGAGGGGGTTTTGACTGTCATGGAAAGGAATTTTGATGCCGGGACCTTCATAGATGCCCAGCTGCTTCCGGGCACGGAGGATCATTTCCATGGCACCGACATCTCGGGGCAGGCTCGGTGGATGTACCGTACCCTTCTTCGTGGCGCGGCCATAGCCCGAAAGGCTGAGTTTGAGCTTTCCGGTATGGCCTCGCTTCGTCGGAAGCTTGAGTCTGCGGTTGATGCCAATAACAAGTACAAAACTCAGGTAAAAATACTTCAGGATCAGTTGGTTGAAGCGGGGAACAAGCTTGACGCCGCTCAGAAAAAGACTGCTTTAGCCGAGGAGAAATTGAAAACTGCCGACGCATCCGTGTCCCGTTTGACGGAGCAAGAGCTGACCTTGAAGAGCCAGCTGAGCGCTGCGCAAGGTCGGGTGTCCGCTCTGGAGAAAGAGCGGGACGAAGCGGAGGCGGCTACCAAGGCTGCCCGGGAGGAGGCCGAGCTGTTCAAACGAAAGCACAAGGAAGTCAAGGAGCAGGGCAAGAATGCGATTTTCATGACTGAAGAGGCCCTCAAAGCTCAGGTGAAGATCGTTTCTCCGGACTTCGATGTGTCGGCGATCGGAGTTTTCAAGACCATTAAGGATGGCAAAGTTGTTGATATGCCGAAAAAGTGATGTTTGCACTATTTGAACTTCTTTTTGTTGAATCTTTGTATTGCGATTTTGGTGCCCGTTAATGGGTTTGTGGGCTCGTTTGCCCGTAAGTTTAACTTCTTGTTTTATTCGTTGTCGATTTACTTCGCGTTTCTGTTTACTCGCGTTGGCCGTTTATGGCGTGCGTTCTTGTTGTGGTCGTTCACCGTATTTTTTGAACTGAGGGGCTCCCGGGGTGATCAGTCCCGAGGCCGCGTATCATCGTTCTCATAGTAGTCGCTCAAAAGTTAGAAATTAGAAAATAACATAGGCAAATATAGCATGTAGAAATTGGGCAGGTTCAATCATTGTAACAAAGACACTGAAGTGCTATTACAAAATAGATGGCTTATGAATAGAACCTCCTTAAGTTATCCGCATTCCATGTCCTCGGGACCTCCTTGCCATTGAGCCTTTCTAGTTTGTATGCTCCTCTTCCGATTACCTCCTTGACTCGATATGGTCCTTCCCAGTTCGCCGCTAGTTTACCTTCTCCCGGGGTAGACGGGCCGATGTCGTTACGCCTCAGGACGAGGTCGTTTTCTTCGAACTTTCTTTTGAGTGCTTTGGCATTGTAGCGTAAGGCCATTCTTTGTTTTAGCGCTACTTCTGCCAGATGGGCCATTTCCCTGGTTTCTTCTATCAGGTCTTTCTCGACGGCTTCCTCTACTCCCTCCAGGAGTAATCGTGGACTCGGCTCTCCGATCTCTACAGGTATCACTGCGTCTGACCCATAGGTTAGTCAGAAAGGTGTCTCTTTAGTGGAGGATTGCTCGGTTGTTCGGTAGGACCAAAGGACCGAGGCTAGTTCATCGGACCAAGCGCCTTTCTTGCCATCCAGCCTCTTCTTGAGCCATTACAGGATGATCTTATTTGCGGACTCAACCTGCCCGTTTGTCTGTGGGTGCTCTACCGAGGAGAATCTCTGCTTTATGCCCAGGCCGGTGAGGAATTCTGTGAACTTTTTCGAGAGGTGTAATGTGACTGCCGGCTCCTTCAACTTTCCTTGGATTAGAGATCGGTTACCCTCTCCCGGTTTGGTGCTAGCCAACTTTGACAAGAGATCTGCCCGCGTGTTCCTCTCTCTCGGGACGTGCTGGATCGTGACTTCTTCAAACTTTCGGCTCAAGTCCTTGACTTTTTCCAAGTATTTCTGTAGCAGTGAGTCCCTAGCTTGATAACTTCCGTTTACTTGGGAGGTGACGATTTGCGAATCGCTGCATATCTCCAACCTTGTTGCCCCGACCTCCGCTGCTATGGTTAAGCCTCCTATAAGGGCTTCGTACTCTGCTTGGTTGTTTGAAACGGGAAAATCGAACTTGATTGACTGTTCGTATACGACTCCAGCCGGGCTTTCCAGGATAATCCCGGCACCCCCGAACGTCTGGTTGGAGGCTCCGTCTACATGGAGCTTCCACCGTGTGTTCGTGTCTTCGACCAGATCCCTCGCTACTTCCACTAGAAAATCCGCCATCGCCTGCGCTTTGATGGCTTGCCGGGGTTCGTATCGTATGTCGTATTGAGAGAGTTCAATCGACCAGGTCATCATTCTCCCCGCCAAGTCGGGTTTTTGGAGCACTTGCCGGATCCCCTGATCCGTTCTTACGACGATCTGGTGACTTTGGAAGTATTGCTTCAATCTCCTCGAAGAGGTCAGGAGTGCCAGAGCTAACTTTTCCAATTTGTTATATCTTAGCTCTGCCCCTTGTAAGGCCCTGCTGACAAAATAGACTGGTTGTTGTGTCCGTCCTTCTTCTCGTACCAAAACTGAGGCCAAGGCTTCTCCTGTTATGGCGATGTACAGGTATAACGGCTCCCCTTCTTTTGGCTTCCCGAGGACAGGTGGTGCCGCCAGGATCTCTTTAAAATGCCGGACAGCTTCCTCGCATGCGGGTGTCCATTCGAACGCCATTCCTTTCTTCATGAGATTGAAGAAAGGTAGGGCCTTTGTTGCTGACGCTCCGAGAAAACGTGATAATGAGGCCAGCTGACCTGCCAACCTTTGGACGTCCTTGATACTACCTGGGCTCTTCATTTGGAGTATCGCCTGGCACTTCTCCGGGTTGGCTTCTACCCCTCTTTGGGTTATCATGAATCCGAGGAACTTTCCAGCTTCCACAGCGAAAGCACACTTGAGGGGATTCAGCCTCATACCGTGTTGCCTGAGGGACGCGAATACACTCGCCAGGTCGTTCAAAAGGTCGTCAGGTCCTGTTGTTTTTGCGAGGATGTCATCCACGTAGACTTCAACTGTCTTCCCTATGAGGTCGTGGAATATCCTATTCATCAGTCTCTGGTATGTTGCTCCCGCATTTTTTAGGCCGAATGGCATCACCTTATAGCAAAAAGTTCCTCCTGGCGTTATGAACGCCGTCTTGTCTTCGTCTGGACGGTGCATCGGTATCTGGTTGTAGCCGGAGTAGGCGTCCATGAAACTTAAATACCGGTATCCCGCCGCAGCGTCAACGAGTGCATCTATGTTAGGGAGGGGGAAGCAATCCTTGGGACATGCTTTGTTAAGGTCAGAATAGTCTACGCACATTCTCCACTTGCCGTTGTGCTTTTTCACCAACACTACATTCGAGAGCCATGTAGAGTAGTCTACTTCCCGTATGAAGCCTGCTTCTAGGAGGCTGGCCGTCTTCCTGGCCACCTCCTCTGCTCTTTCCGCCGACATCTTTCTCCTCCGTTGGGCCACTGGGCATGCTTCCGCCTTGACGGCTAGATGATGCGAGATGATTTTTGGGTCTATGCCCGGCATGTCGGCCGGAGTCCAGGCAAACAAGTCCTTGTTGGCTCTTATCATTTCGACCAAAGGCTCCTTCAACTCGTGTGGGAGGTTCTTGTTAACGAACGTGAATCTTTCCTCTTCGTCACCGATTCTGAACTTCTCCAGATCCCCTTCTGGTTCCGGTCTAGGCTTGTCGTCTACTCTGGCATCTAGGTCGGCTAGGAACACACCGGACGCCTCCTTGGATTTCTTTCTAAGGGAGAGGCTGGCATTGTCACAAGCGACCGCCGTCTTAAGGTCTCCTCTTATGGACCCTATGGATCCGTCGTCGGTAACGAATTTCATGATTAGCAATTTTGTGTTGATTATGGCCTCGAAATCATTGATCGTTTTTCTTCCCAGAATGATATTATAGGCGGTGGAGTCTCGGAGGATCACGAACTCGGCCATCGCCGATCTCCTGTCCTGGGATTGTCCTACTGAGATTGGCAGGGATATTATTCCGTCTGGTTTGATGAAGTGGTCGCCCAATCCAATGACCCCGTGTTGGTGAGTCGTTAGATCGGCATCCTTTAATCCCAGCGCATCGAACACGTTCCGGAACATGATGTTCGAGTCCGCTCCCGTGTCGACAAGGATGCGCTTGACGAGACCGGTCCCCACTCGGGCCGTTATGACCATGGGTGGGTTTTCCGGGACGTCGTCGAACCATTGGTCTTCTGGGCCGAAAGAAATGAATGGAGGCTTCTTAGAGTTTCGCGTCGACGAGGAGGAGATCGACAATATCTTTGTGTCCTTCTTGTGTGCGGATCTGGATCTTGGTGCGGCGTTTTTGGCCGTTACTACGTTTATCACAGTGAGGCCGTGCTCTCCGCCTTCTGGCTCTTGTCGCCGCTTTGCCGAACGGGTTTTGCCTTCTTCGTCTTGGTCGCGGTAGCGCCTCCTTGGCTCCCTGATTAGGTGGGAGAAGGCCGCTAGTTTTCCTTCCCTTATCGCTTGTTCCAGTGCATCTTTCAGGTCAAAACAATCCTGCGTTAGGTGGCCATAACCCTTGTGGTAGTCACAATAAAGGTTTTTGTTCCCTCCAGTGCGGTCCTTGAGTGGTCGGGGCTTCGGCAGGATTCCTTTCTCGGCTATTTGTTGGTAAACTTCCGCGACGGGGAGAGCGAGCGGAGTGTAGTTGGTGAATTTCCCGATTCGGGGGAATGTCCTTGGTGCCTTACTTAGAGCCTCTTCCCTGGTTTGTCCCTTTGGCCTTTCCCCATTGCCCTGTTGTCGAGTTTGATTGTAGCCGGACTGCCGTTTGTTGGCGGCCACGACTCGGCTGACTTCCTCGTCGTTTATGTACTCTTTGGCTACCGTCTGGATCTCATGCATTGTCCAAACCGGTTTCGTGGTAAGATGTTTTCGGAAGTTCTCGTTGAGGAGGCCGTTTGTCAGGCAAAGACTGGCCACCGAGTCGGTTAGGCCATCGATTTCCAAGCATTCATCGTTGAACCGATCTAGGTACCTCCTGGTCGGTTCTCCTTGTCTCTGGGTTACCCCTAGAAGGTTGATGGGGTGCTTTGCCTTCGCTATCCGTGTTGTAAATTGGGCCAGGAATGCACGTCTGATGTCCGAGAAACTGTAGATGGATCCTTGCGGGAGGCCGTTAAACCACCTGATCGCTGGCCCCGCTAAGGTTACTGGGAAGGCACGGCATCTTACCTCGTCCCCCACTCCCTCCAGATTCATCCTGGCCTCAAAGGCCGTGAGGTGTTCTAGAGGGTCTTGAGTTCCGTCGTACCTCATGTCCGTTGGTTTGTCGAAGTGTTTCGACAACCGGACCTCGAGGATAGATCGGTGGAATGGGGTGACGCCCATTATCACAGGTTGTCGTGTTCTCTCGGATCTCCTTTCCCCGTCTTCGCGACCTCTTGCCGCTCGGCGGGTTAGCCTGCCCCGGGAGTAGATGATCGTGTCGTTTCGTCTTCTCGGGATAGGAGACTCCTCCCGCGTGCTCTCCGCTTCCGTTCGGGATGCGGATGTACGCCACGGGCGGCTTCGGTGAGAGTTTTCCTCCTCGCTTTCGGGGGACGGGGTATAGCTGGGATCGGTAGCTCGTTTGTCCCGCTCCCGGTCGGCCAACTGTCGCTCCAAGTTCTGGACCCTGTGGCGTAGCTCCTGCATTATTATGGCGCTGTCGCCGCCTGTTCCCCCGAAGGGTCGTGCTCTCGTGTGCTGTTCTGTGTGTTGTTGGGGGGACCTCCGCCGCCCCCTTAGCGAGGCGACGGAGGCTGCCCCCTCCGCTCCGGCTGCTCGGGCTTGGTCTCCGGGACCCAGCGCGACTTCCATTTAGGTCGGACTCCCCACAGACGGCGCCAATGTTCGGTAGTCGGTTTCCGGACAGGTCGGGTGAGTAGGTGAGGGAGTGGGAACGCCTCTACTTCGGTCGTGCTGGAATTGGGCTTGCCGAGTAGCCGAGTACTCGTTGCAGAAGGAGAATGAGGGGGGTGTCACCTGCAAAGACACTCCAACGCTCTAGTCAGCAATGTGCAGGCGGAAAAATGGTTAGATGAAAGGGTATGACGTACCTCGAGGGAAGGGTAGGTCCTTCCCTATTTATACCGTGTCAGAGGTGGGCCCTGGGGGGACAGGCCCATTTTCCCCGAAGCTTCCTCAACCATATTGAAGGGGTGACGAGGACGCATGTCCTGGCACCGTGGCGAGCGCTAAGAACTCGGTCGCTCGGATCGGGTTCTCGATGGGTCGGGCCGACCCTATCGTGATTTGGACCGGACCGTAACAATACATATACATATAAAGTTAAATAAATATTATTAAACATTTTAATCGCAATCTGCCGGCTTGGCGTAGTATACCAAGATTACATAAATTTTTTTCTCAGTTAAATAAAAGTTAATAAAATGTTTCAATCGCAATCTCTGGCGGCTTTGCTCAGTATATAGTATATACGTACGAAGATTACATAAAAATTTATTTGGGCTTTTCCTTTCAATACATTAGGTTTTGATTTTGACCATTGGCGTAATGAAATTGCTATAGTTAAAGTTAATAGGTTATTCCGTCCAAAAAAAAAAAAAAAAGGTTAATAGGTTATCAACCAACAAAACAAAAGAAAAGGTTATGATTTATGAACCAATGTTTGTTTGGTACCTCCCAGCTCAAGACGTAAAAAACTAATCTAAAACAGATTTAAATTCTATGTAAAAATTTGTCGTTAGTCCCTGATATTTATTTAAATAGATAAATAAATTAGTGCTCGACTAACTTATATATATGTTTATTGGTGATGAACCAATGTTAGATGACAAGATGATAAGTTTATTTTCATGTTAGTTTTGAGCGAAACATTAAGATTAATTATCCATAAATGATTAATATATATTCACATGTACCTAATAATAATTACTCTATATATACCACTGTACCCCACCAATCAATTTTAATCATATTCAACTAAGAAAATATATCTTGTGTGTACTGTGTACATAAATCATAAAATGAATACCTTGAGAATTTTATATAACTGAAGACAACACAAAGTAATAATGGGATATGGACATTTGAATTGAGCTACTTAAATTAATTATACAATAATTATCTTAGACCTTCTTCCACTTGAGAGCCAACTCTTCAATTTGTTTAGTTGAAGACCCATTTTCCCCAACAACTTCAATAGCTGCCTCTTTAAGTTCTTTCATTCTATAACGAAGTTTCTTCCCTTCTTCTCCTTCCATTAACCTCTTCACAACACTACCAATCTCTTCTCTTTCTACCAAACCATCTTCACCAATCTCTGGCCTTAACCCTACCTTCATATCTCTAGTGATCAAAACCGCATTCATTTTTTGCTCGGCATATAGTGGCCATGCAATTAAGGGCACCCCATTAACCACACTCTCAAGAATAGAATTCCAACCACAATGAGTTAAAAATCCACCAATGGACTCATGGGCCAATACTTGGGCCTGTGGGGCCCAATTTGGCACCACTAGTCCCTTTCTTTTAGTTCTTTCTACAAATCCTTTAGGTAGAAAGTTCAAAGGATCATTAAGGATATTATTCACATTGAAAAAAGACCCACTAGAAACCTTGTCATTAGGGTTTTTGATAACCCATAAAAACCTTTGTTCACTCATCTCTAACCCTAGTGCCAGCTCATCAATTTGAGCACTAGACAAGGTTCCACCACTTCCAAAACACACAAATAAGACACTGCCACGTGGCTGTTCATTTAACCACCTTAGACATGCATTATCATTATTGTCCCCATGCAACTTGGTTTGATCATTAACCATATTAACTAACGGTCCAACCGGATAAACCGGAGGCCTACCTGGTTTAACCTTTTGCAATTCCTTGATGGTACCCGGTTCAAGGTCAAGAAAACTATTCTCAATGATTCCTTGAGCCAACTTAAACCGTTTAGCATGTTGAATGATAGCATTGAGAATTTCATCATCTTTAAGCCCATCAGCTAGGTCTTTTATATGAATTGGGACACAACCCGGGATTTGAACCAGTTCGGTTGAGCCATTAGATTCACATTGAGTTGCTTTCCATTGTGGAAGGTGGAAGAAGAAGGACAAGAACATGGAAGTGGAAGTGAAGAAGATATAAGAGGGTATGTTGAATTCGGATGCTATGTCAAATGCTTCAGTGCCAAAGAGGTCAACGACGAAGGCAGTGACACGGTGGCGGCCGGAGGAGGTGATGGAGTGTAGGGTTTGGCGAATAGAAGGGAGAGAATGATGGATGGTGTGTGAGATGAGAAGCTCAATTTTGGTGGTAGATGGGAGGTCAGAAAGTGGCACCGGCCGGAGAAAGATGCGGTTGATGTGGCGGAGCATGGTGGTTTCCGCCTCTGTAGGAGGACTATTACCGGGGATAATAATAGTTATCTCCAGATCGTAATTTTTAGTGAGTTTTTTGGAGAACTCAATCATTGGAATGAGGTGACCCTTGCCGGGACTTGGCATCATGAATACTAATGGTAATGGGATAAGACTTTGTTGTTGTTGTTTTCGTTGTTTAACATGGTATTCCATTATAACAAATGATGGTTGATTTTATTTCTATGTAGCAACAATGTATGTTTAAGGTGGAGATGATGGTGTGTGTTGTTTTGATGGGAATTGAGAGGGTTTTATAGACGGTTAATGAGGCTATAATATTATTTATGGGACCGGATGAATAGGTCACGCACGTTCAATTTTAATTATTGCATGAATTTGCATGAGAAAAGTACAAGTCTCACATGCATGAAATAAGTAATGCTTAAAATATTACTTAAATAAGTTTTTAATTTTTATAAAATATTTATGTTTTGGTTTTGATTTTTGTAATTCTTTTTGGTTTTGTTCTAATAAAATTTACAAGTTTTTATTTTGTCACTACCGTTAGTTTATTTTATGAGCAATGCTAAGGGCCAGCAATTTTTGTAATTGTTAGTCATCAACTAACTATCAATGATGATTTGATGGTGTGAGATTGGTGTGAGATTTCATCCAATGACTCACCTTTCTCTGCTGATTAAATGCTGGCCAAAATTCAACAAAACTGCTGACCCCTAGACTTTTTCTTATTTTATTAAGTGTTGTCTTAGCAGGTTAATTGATGATGTGACAAGCTGAAATACTAACGTGACAAAAGATGCTGCAAACATTTAACTTGTTACGGCAGCATTTAACGAAACTAACTCTAGGGATTAAAACCAAGTCTTTTTAAATATTATTAATTAACTAAAACCAAAGAAAAATTTAAAAGGATCAAACAAAAAAATAGATACTTTTTATTATATGTCTTATATTTCTTAAGAATAAAGTCTTTAATTTAGAGAGTTTATAAGTGTGAGATATTTCTCATTCCATGAGTTAGTTTTTAGGATTAAGTTAAACTCACTCAATCTCAATTCTAATATTGTATGAGAGTCTATCCAATTTAATATTATCGGATTATCACTATTAAAAAAATCATTTTTAGCGGTTATTTATTTTGTTTTTAGTGACAATAAAAACAGTCGCTAATATCTTTACCGACAATTAGACATTACCCGTCTTACACTTTTACTACAACACAGGTGGAGGATTGTGGCAACTATTCAGCGTCCGTTTACGTAACCACCACCAAATTGAAAGATTGCATCGGTTCGGTCGACGATTTTATCATGTGTAGCAAAATCTGGTAAATTAGCAGCGATTTTGCAACTAACTGCCATTAAAAGACAATTTTAATTTGGCACCTTCCCATTATTCTCACTCTACCTATTCGAACCTCTCTCAAACACCCGTCTCTCTCACAAATCCTTTCTCCAACAAACCTTTACCAATCTGTTGCCTCTCACTGTGCTGTCATCATCATCACTCAACGTGATATCGTCGTCACCTAGTTTTGAAAACTGGACTGGACTGGCTGATTGGACCGATCCAACTATGAACCAACAACACAGATCATTTGATTTGCTTTCTAAAACTACTGCCTTCAAAATTTAACATGAGCCGTTGAATTGGCCAAGAACCGACTAGTTGGACTGGATCAAAAACCGACCGGTTCTTCCAAAATGATGCTGTTTTATTAATATTTATAAAAAAAGAAATCATTTCAGTGCAGTAGTGAGCTAAGACCCATTATCCCCCTTTCACCAAAACTCAGAACCAAGGTCTGAGAACCCTAGCCTCTCTTCGACAGTCCGTCTGTCCGTCGAACCACTGCCCGTTCGTCGTACGCAGGGACTTTTCTTCGTTTGTCAAGCCACTGCACCCCATCCCCTTCTCCAATCTTCTTCCTTCAGCAGAACTGCGTGTAGCCCTAACCCCTCACTCCACCTCGCAGCTTCTTCATGGAGCTTGGTGGCCGTCATATTTGTCCTACATTTTCTCAACTTCTCCTATCTCTGCTATGCTTCATGCCTCCGTCTCAACCATCCAGTTGGTCTCCGTTGCTGCTTCCCCCTAGCCGTTGGTGGTGCCTCCTTGTTGTCCCTATTGGTCGTCGTTGCTAGGTATGTGGTCTACTTCTGCTTCAAACACTTACTAATTGGGGCTTGAGATTAGAGCTCCTAAGTTCTGAGTTATGTAGGTCAAGTGCCCCTGATTTGAGTTTCTAGCCACTGTTTCTTCCATAATTTAACTCTATTTTATATATTTTTTCTTAAATTTTATTTCTTTAAGGTTTAGCCTATTGATTTTGGTTGTTTATATTGTTGAATCAAACTTGAATGGATAACTGTTTAGTGACCCCGATTTGATTATGTTATATTGTTATAAGATAGAAACAAAAATTTTAAAATAGAACAGCCAAAAGAGTGATTGACATAAACCAAAATTTTGATATAGCAGCGTAATGCTATGAACGATGTGCAGTTGAATTAGTATTGCAAGTTGAACTTGAATGTTCAAGGGTTGATTTGTTGTATTCTTTTATGCTATCTACTACATGATGTTTTGATTGTCTTTAAATGTGTTCTATGTTGTCCTAATTTAGACTCTTAAAATGTTTCATTATAAGTACTTATTACATAGTTGTTGAGGATTTGAATGTACTACTTCTTATAATTTTTACTACTATTTTAGTTTATGATGTATTTTGGGGTTGAAATTGTTAATTTTAAAATTGTATTTTATAGAATCATAACAGGTAAAGTCCAGTCTAGGTGAGTTTCACGAGTTTACTTAAACTCGCGAATTTGACAACCTTGGTAGAAACTTTTCTAAATATTACCTAATTATAAGAAATTTCATTAGTGTTATTGTCGCGTTCATTGTTCTTGTTGGCTTGTTGGAGGATCGTTTCTTTTCAGAATCAGCAGGCATAAAATCATCAACTTATTCCTTGTTCTATTGCAATAGAGTATTACTGATGCTCTATTGCATTATAGTTTGTTCATTGTTACTCTGAGGGTTATCTATTAGGAATTAGGATAAACTTTTAGATCTACCTTGATTCAATTGCAACTCAAACTATTTCAAGTCTTGAGTTGAAGTGTTGCATTCAAGATTAGTTTCTATATCCATATACATTAGAACTAAATGGTGGTATTTGATTTTTTAACAACTTCATATGGAATTCCACCAATGCCCGCCATGACACCGTGCAAAAGAACGGAGGATGGTTTGAATTCATCTCTAAGGTCATGGAGTT
Source organism: Arachis hypogaea (assembly GCF_003086295.3). Lineage (NCBI taxonomy): Eukaryota > Viridiplantae > Streptophyta > Magnoliopsida > Fabales > Fabaceae > Arachis > Arachis hypogaea. The sequence continues at coordinate 4,057,380 of NC_092037.1, forward strand.
TGTTCTCAAGGTAATATAATGTTGTCCAATAGTCACTACTCTGTTAGAGGGATAATTAGTAAAATATTTATTTAGTTAAAGTTGATTAACTATTTATTAATATGTCTGTGATGTGGAGTTTGAGTATAAAAAATTATAGAAGTGGCATTTATTAGCTTTCGAATTTTAAAAAATGAGGTCTAAGTACCATGATATTCTATAAGAGAAAGTGCTTATTTAGTTTTAGTGTTTTACTGTAACCTTTTAGATTTGAATTTGATGGGAAATTAAAGATTAGGTTGGACTATTTACCAATTATCATGGATTATTCTATATCCAAATCCAAAGCTTGGACACTGAATGACAATTCTTGACAAAAGAATAGTTCTACTGCTAACTATAATGGCTCATTGTTTTCAGATTTCAAAGTGAACATTTCTTTGGCAATGCTTGAGTTTGAATCCAAAGCTATTTGAAGGTGTATATGTCAAAACCTATACATAATTGTAAGTCAAATTTACAATATGTATAGTGTTCTGTGATGAATAGATTCTTACTAGTTTTTTTATTTCAATTACAGAAAAAAAGTTGAATTGTTTACTAGATCGAAAATTTTTTAAATATATGAAGAGATTATAAGCATAAAAGATTTTTCCATAGACACCAAGTTTAATTGTAATAATGATACTTGATTCTTAAAGTTGAACTATACACTATGATTCCTTATGTTTTAATTAGATTTCTTGTGAGGAGAAAAGAATAGTAGTTGATTTTAATTTTCTTTTTTTTCTTTTGTTTTACTATTTTATTTTTCAATTAAGCCTATCTTGAGTGGAAATATACTTTTTGGCTTTGATAGATTCAAGATTTCAAGTTTATGTTGTAGCATGGGTGAGTAATGAACCTTTTATTTTATGTCTTTTTCAAAATTAATATTTTAAAATGTGGAGTATTAGGTTCTCTACCATTCAACAATGTTATGCGTGAAGAATTGTTTGTTATTTGGCGTGGACTTGTTCTTGTTTGGGAGAAGGGTTGTCGCGATGTGATTTGTGAAATTGACAGCTATGAAGCGTTCTTTTTAGTTCAAAACCAGACCGGTGTTAATCAAGCTGAGGATAATGATTTGATCAAAAAGATTCATGATTATTTGTGGTAGAAGCTGAAGGTTGAGGTCAGATTAATTCAACGCTCTACAAATAAAGCTGCGGAGTTTATAGCAAAGTATGCGGCTAGGAACAGAAGAGAATATGTTGAATGGATAGAGCGATGAGATATTCTTGCTACTGATATCTATAATGACTTGCCTATTTAGTTTTAGGCTTGTTTTATGGCCTGTTTTGTTTGAATTTTTTTAGTCACCAAAAAAAATGTTCATTTTCACGTATTTTAGTACTTTAAGTAAGTGCTTTGTTGATTTCACAATCTCTTTAGATATAGTAATTTTGTATTGTTAAATATTTTTTGAGTAAATAATGGACAAATAAGTATTTTTTTTTAGTTAACATTTTAGAAAAGTTTAATATTGTTTATTTCATATTTTTTTATGTTAATATCTCAAATTTAGTAAATATGATGTAAAGAAAATAGGTTATAGTAAAGAAAAAGGGTATAAACTATTATAGTTGGTCAATTATTTTTTAAAATTCGTGTATGAAATTGCGGTGGTTCAAAACCATTGCAAATTATTTTTAAAATCTACTTACTAAAATAGCGGCAGTTATACACCGCCACAAAATCATCAACCTGATTAGAGACGATTTTACTAGCGGTTCTTAAAAACTGCCATAAAATCAAATGCTCGCGTCCTAAACCGCAATGGTTACCAAACTGCTGGTATGTTGTTTTGCAACGTTAAAAACCGTCGCTATTCGACGTGCCTTTTGTGGTGTTTGTTGCTAAAATATTTTAGGAACAATTATACAATTGTAATAATGACAAATATATAATTGCCACAAAAATATTAATTAATAGACATATAGTAGGCATTATATTATTGTTGCTAAAAATTTAACATTAAAAATAATTTTTGTTGTAATATACTTACAAATGTTCACATTCTAAACGATCATTCATGAACATAAAAAGAGTGTATTACAAGTTTCATGATATCTATAAAAAATAAAGTCTCTAAGGTGTATTATTCTCCTTAATGATTGTGAGATTATTTTAATTAATACATTGTCAATTTAAAATAATTTTTAGTTTATTATCCAATCACATACTAGAATTAGCTGTATAAGATAATAAATAATTCATCACAATAGCAATTAGCCAAATACTATTACTAATAAAATAGTAAATCATAAATTAGAATATCTCTGTGTCTTACTCGTTACTATATATTGAAATGATTTAACTCATTTATTTTCTCTTCACAGTTGTCTTCATCTTAAAATATATCATAAAATGCAAATTAAAATGAATAAACTTATAGACAAATGATTATACACATAATAATTTCCATTCCCATGGCTATAATCGAATCATTCGAAGCTAAACGTTGGTAATTTTTTTTATAAAAATTAAAATCATTGGTATGAAAATAAATAAAAAAACAAATAGAAACGAATCATTCGATGCTCCTAATGTTGTTGGCTTAGCTCGTACATAGCTGTATTGGTCTATTTCACAAACAGACTAAATAGTTATAATGGTGGCTGCTTTTGTTTTGTTGTCTTTCACGTGGTTGTGGTCAACTATTATACTTGTATTTTAATTAATTAAGAGTAGTAACAATAACCAATAATGACGACATTTTTTTTAATATCGAACATTCACTAGTGTATGCTTCAATTCATGCAATAGTCATAAGTTTTAGTGCTACATTAATATTATTTTTGTGTATTCGGGTTCCAAATATCAAGCATTTGATCCATAATATTAATATCTAATATATGCATGGTTTACAGTTTTTTTCTTTTTTTTTACGGTATCTTCAACTTATTAGGTCAATGACTAATCCGTTGTAAATTAAAATTCGATTTAAGGGGTTTATTGTTGGTCAATAAATTGCTATATGTACAAAGCGAGATTCGAATTCCGACACTCGTTTAAAAAGACTATCTAGTGAATAAGCTACTAAACCGACCAAATTAATATATATATATCTTAGAGTTTAAATTCAATAGAAAAAGTATTTTAAATTGATTTAACATAAAACTTTCTTGTAATAGATTTAGATGATATGACCTCTTAAATTAATATGATCATTGATTAATAAACCAAATATATCTAAAATATATTTTGAGTAATTACATATTTATTGTTTTATACACATTAAATGATAAAACAAATGAATTAATAGACACAATTCTAATAAATACAATACTAGATAATCAATTTAAATTGATCAAGTGGTTAACTTAAACAAAATTTTAATTTACGACAAAATTTGTTTTTAGTTTGTGTAATTGTAAAATACATGAGAAAAAAAGATACAATGCCAGATATTTTTGTTATCATTTTTATTCGTCCTATATATTGTATGTTATTTGTGGGGATAAAATTATTAATATAATCGGTTACAACCTATAAACAATTTAGTATATAATAATTATAGTAATTTTAGGGAGATAAAAAAAGCAGAAATTTATTTTATTTAATATTTATTAATTATTATAATATTTAATAAATATTAAATAAAATAAATTTTAGTTGTTTTTGACTAATTTTTTTTTTACAAAATATTTTTGTAATTAAGAATGAGTGTATGATACTATGACAGTATACAATTAAACAATTTCATTAGGTAAATAACGAAAGTTGTGAATAATATAAATAATAGACTATATTTTAGGTTTATTAAATATAAATAAATCTAATTAATTTAAAATTTAAAATTTAAAATTAAAATTAACTTTTTTTTAATCTATTATTTTAAAAAATTATTGTTCCATATACTTTCTCATAATCAAATTACAATCACATTAATTAATTGATGATGAGATCTCGATTCCAATATTCGTGAGTTGGGTTGCAATAAAGTATAATTACTTCACTTGAATATTATTTAGCATTTAGCGTGAGGATACTTTGATCATATAATATAGAGTATATTAGTGTGTACACTGCTGCACGACATATATCATTATGTAGAGAAATTAATAATAAATATGTTATAATTTAAAATATGAAACACTTGTGATATTTTCCCCCCTTTTTATGGATCGGGCGATACACCTTCTGGAAACTTTAGCTTCTAAAAATTACATACGTGCATTAAATAATTGTTTTAATTAAAACTTCAAACATTTTTGTATCAGTTATTTAATTCTAAATTTGATCTAGAGTGATCAAATAGCGTATAAACTTCATTTGTTTCAATTAATTAGCGTCTCTAACATAAATCGGGCACTAAATAATCTTTAACATATATAAGGTTGGGCACTATTCACGTTGTACTGAGTTAATTTATTTCATACAACTTATAGCTCAATAATTCTCCCAACTATTTTAAAACTTAATATTACATATTTTAAAGTTTCTATACTAAATTAGAAATGAGTTCTCCTATATTAGATATTCTGCTCAATATCCTATTTTGACACGATTTTTTAAAATATTGATTATCTAACATTTTTCTAGCAAAAAGCAAAATATTAAAAAAAATTTAAAACCTAACTCTCATAATTAATTAATTAATTTATTACATATTATTATTCAATAAAAATATAAAGTATTAATTAAATATAATAAATATTTACATTAAAAGTATCATAATAATATATTAATATTATCATAACAAATTTCAAGTTACAAAATATTTAAATTTCATACTATTTGACCTACTTATATATCATACATAAGGTTCTTACATCTATTATTTTATTTTATAATTTGTAGTTCACTTATGAAAAATATTTACACTAATAAATAAAGAAAAGTCTATCTACTTAAAAATAATTGTATTAGATGATTAGATAAAAAAAATATTTATTTTGTTTCTAAAACAAATTTATAAAAAAAATACTCTTATTACTCCTACTATTTATACTTTTTGTATTATTTTATAATATTTTACATATAATTATATTTTAACATCCTTATAATTATGCTTATTTCAATAGGCTATTATTAAATCAAAAAATCAAATTTGATTTTTTTTAATATTATTTTGACTTTGTATCACTTAATATAATGTCTTATAGAGTAAATTTAAAAATATTAACATTATATATTTTTACTTTATGGTATTTAAATTATTCTTACTAAACATAACTTATTTAATATATATATAATAAATATTCCAAATAAATTTATTCTTATTATTATAGACATGATCATTAAAAAACTATATGTACTAAGAGAAGAAGAATAAGTAAATGTTAAAGAAAAATTCACAAAAAATAAGTAAAATGAAGTTTTTGTGCTACAACATACAAAATTATTACAGATTCAAATTATAAAAAATTTCATCAAATTATACTTATCATAAAAAATCTATCAAATTATAAATTACTAATTCAATAATTATTACAAATTTAAAATTAAATTAAAAATTTCAGATCAAAGTGCTACAACAATTTTTATGCTATTTGATAAAAAAAATATATTATTAAATACAATTGACTAATTAAATCTAATTATACTCCAAGACAACAATGACACTAAAATATCATTCGAATTAAAAATTGTATACAACCTAACACTAATATTTGAAGTTAAAGTTAAATGATTTTAACTATAAAAAACGTTCTCAACAATTGGGTTTTAATTATTCTAAATGTCTCACATTAAGTATATTCTATTCTTATTGGTTGTCATAATTTAATTGGGTGTCATTATTGATCATCAATAAGATTGACATTATATATATAATGGGATAAAAAAACAATAATTATTAGTAGAGTAAAGTTCATATGTTATGTATTATTACTTTTAAAAGTTCATATACCTTTCTGATTGAGAAGGTTTAGAATCCCATTTTATATAGTGTATACTTTGATGAAGAAATCATCCAAGTTATTTATTTTGCGTGCTTTATGATATATTCTGTTAAGAACCGTTTTGTTTGATTTCATAATATAATTGCTCTTCTTTTAATTTATGTTATCCTGCAAAGAACAAAGTCCCTTCTCTCACTCTCAGCACCTCATCTATCCAATTCTCAAATTAAACTTTTAATTATTTCCATTCAGCAATACATTATTTTCGCCTCAATTTATTTGTGGCACACAAGTTTGACACTCTTCTGTAAGTGATTTTTTTCTCTACAATGTGCAACTTAATATTATTATTATTATTATTATTATTATTATTATTATTATTATTATTATTATTATTATTATTATTATTATTATTTGTACCAGTGATGACGTGCATCCTAAAAACATTTGTTAAGGTTATTAAAGTAGTAAATTTCATGGATAAATAATTTTTAAATTAAAATTCAATGCATTAAACACTAAAAAACTAGTTATTTTTTAACGGATTATCAAAATACTTGAAGTTAATTAGCTGACACCCCTTTCAATTTCATGTTAAATCTTTTGTATATATGAAATGTACAAATATAATACACACACATCTTAATAACACTTGGCCTATTTTGAACATATGTTCTACCTCTATTAGCAATGTTGAAATAATCATGATTTGTTTCCTTCTTCTATTTTGGCAATTAGATTTGAGTCCTAAGATTCTTGAAGGTTCACTTGGATCAGGTTTAATTTGGAGATTACATTATAACTTACCAGGTTTGTATCTCGCGTCCTTCATTCTTTGTTAGTATATTATTTCACATTAGAACGATGGTTTATAATGAGAATAAAATAAATGATAAAATTTTGACTATTACTATATTAAGTCATAAAGTTTCTTAATATATAGTTTTTAACCTTCGCCATTTGTATAATTATATTATATAAATTTGTCTTTTCTAAATTCATATCAAAGTTGTCAAACTCACAAATCTAAAAAAATTCATAAAATTCACCTAATTTCAACTAGTAAACTCGCATGAATTTAACTGTTATGAATTCTTAACATATATATATATATATATATATATATATATATATATATATATATATATATAAAAGAAGACATTTAAAATTAATAATTTCAACCGAAAACACATAATAAACTAAAATAGTAAAATAATAGGTATTGTACAATCAAATCCTCTACAATTATATAATAAATACTTATAATTAAGCCCTCTAAGAAGAGTCTAAATCCCAACATTGAGACAACATAAAACACACACAAAGATAATCAAAGCTAGCAGACAAAATAAAAGAAATACAACAAATGAATGATTAAAAGTTCTATTAGACTAAACTCAAATCTTCTAACACAATCTTCATGGTGGTATCATAAATTGAGGAACTTATCCCATAACCAACATTCTCAAGCACTCTGCCTGAGCTGAACTTCAAAATCGCTCAACAACCACTCTTAAAGTATTTAACTTAAAAAAAAAAACATTTGATAATTAAACATTTAAGTTCAACAGTCTGTTGACAATTAAATTTAATCAAGTTATATACTAACAATCATGAACCATCATTTAAACAAACTATTAACATATAACGTTCTATCTAGTCATGATTGTCACGTTTTATTTTGTAAATTCGTTTGTTATTAATTGCTTTCCTTCTGTCCGAGAATGTGACAAGCTCCCACGTCTTGTGTAACACCTTTACTATCAGAATATCATGCTTCCGCGTGCGCTACTCTAATAGCAAAGGTATTACGATAACTCTTATATATTAAATAATAAAGTATGAGCCTTTACATGTAAATCTATCGATGGTTTTACTAAAATTTAAAACTTTTTCAACAAGAACAAATATCGTCTATTCACATACTTAATATTAATAATACATTATAGTATTACATACAAAAATAATTACAAAACCTACCCATCTGAATAAAACTCTAACTAATAAGACGAAGGGAAAATAAATTCTAACGACTCAACTCGTAAACATAATTTTCTATGCTCCTGTAGCTCTGCACTAAACCTTCGCACCTGTAGCTGAAAGGAGGTAGAAATAGGGGGTAAGAACTGGGAAGTTCTTAGTAGGGTCGGGGTGTATAGTTATATTCATTCACTACCAAGTTTTTATTTATTTGTGGCAGTTTTTTTTTCTTATTTGTGGAGGTTTATAACTCCTACCAAATGATTTGTGGGGGTTTCTAAAACCTCCAAAATTTGAGGTGCCACAAAAGATGAGTTTTTAAAAACCTCCACAATTTATTTAGTGAGGAGTTTTGTGTGTGTTTAGTGAGAATTTTTTATTGAACTTTTGTGATAATTTTAAATCACATTTGTGGCAGTTTAAAATATCCACAAATTGAGAGAACAAGATGGGGTATCAGTATGAAAGTTGCAACAGAAATGAGGAGGCGAGAATTTATTGTTAACAAAGAAGAAATATCAGCAAATTAATTGAGAAGAAGAAGAAAAAGAAGTACTAATGGCAGTTCAAAGGAGAAATTAGAGTGAGAGAAAGCGGCATTGAAGAAGGAGCTCGGGAATGAACAGATCTGAAAATGCGTTGTACCACGACAACTACGGTGGCATCGACGACAGAAACTGTGGTGACAAAGGTGGAGGAAACTGTGGTGGCAGCAGTGGCAACAACGACAGTATAGAGAGAACAGATCTAAAAACGTGTTGATAGAATAGGTGGTTCAATCCAAAAGCTCTCTACTGTAACGAACACGGCAGCGGTAACGGCACCGGTGACGAAAATGACAGCAGGAACGGCGGCAAAACTGGCAGTAGAAAACCTAGCGTTCCGTAGCCACTCTCTCAGCTAACTCAGCGCCTTTCGTTTCAAGAATAAGGGAAATGAGATTTATTTCCAAAATTTTGAATTTTAATTAATTATGTGTGGGGTTTTTTAAATTGCCATAAATAAGATATATTGTGGAGGTTTTTAAAAGTTTTCACCAAAATACTCCCTCAAATAAATATTAATCTTGTAGTGATTTTATTATTTGCTACACAGGAATTCCACAATAGAATACTTACAATCTTCAACAAATGGCCAATAGCAACAAACCTCATAATACGAACAACTTTAAAAAACTGGAAATACAGAGAAATCACAAGTCAAGAAGCACACACACATAATCTCAGAAAACACATATCACAGAGAAGTATGCGCAAACAAGTATGATGCATGTAACACCCTAATATCAAAATGCCATGCTTGCGGCCGCGCCACTCTTATAGCTCGGGTATTACGACGACTCTTATAATATTTAATTCTAAAATATGAGCTTGTTTAAAACTTAGACCGAGTTTTCGAAAACACACATTTATACTTACAATATAAATTATAATACTCACAGGAAATACATACATACATACATATATATATATATATATATATATTAATTTATAAGCATCTCATATCAAAGTCCTATCCCTCTTACAAAACTTGCAAAGTTAAAGGCGAGGGAAACATAAATACTAAAACAATACAGAAATATCGTCTAACAGAAAAGAAATAAGCTCTTCCGAACTTCGCCGTTTGTAACCTGAAAAGAAAAGACCTGTAGGAGAGTGAGAACATCATCCTCGAAAGGGTTCTCACTATAGTGTTGCAGAATTACTATAATAGGATACGCGAGATAAAATCATTATGGTGATTAATAACCGCCTTATGCATTTTTTCAAAAGCAAAGGTCTACTATAAAGAAAAATCTGAAATCTTTTCTAAAAGAGGAAATTGTTCATTTCTTAAAAAAATTCAAAAGCCTTTCAAAAGGTTTATCTATGCTAAACCAGATTAGTTTTTCATACTTTTCTAAATCAGAAACATCAACCAAACATGGCCTTCGGCCCACCTCATGATCAACCACGACCCTAGGCCCAAACAGTTCAAACAACAACCAATCACCACGATCCAACAGAATCCCAGTCGCAAACACAAGTAGGAAAGTTCAAGCACAAACAAACAATTACTTCAAGTAGAACAACTAGCAGTTAACCACAATTAATCACAAAGACAAACCAAGTACAATATGCACACTCAAACAATATCACATAGATGCATATGATGAATGCCTGTCCTAGTGGCTGATGAGCCTCATCTTTCGGTTATAAAGCCAACCCAACAAGTTCTGGTAGCTAATCATTGGACTATCCTTCTGTCGTGCATCCACAACTCGAGTTATTCACAAGCATAATCATAGTTCACATCCAACACCCTCATTGGTGTATATTCACGGGGCGAGCTCATCCGGAACTTTCACAGTGTCCGACCACACTTACGACATAGGGTCAGCAGAGTATCGAGTCTCCACCTGGAGCACGTGATGGCTAGCCACTGCTTCCACCCAGGAAAACTCGTATCTCAGATAAATGAAGTGCAACAATCACAATATCAATAACTCAACATATATGCATTTATTCTTAGCCATAAATCAACATTCATCTTAGCCATCCGGCTTAAATTCATAATTCATAGTCAGCCATCCGGCTCATAACATATTCCACAATCAATCATAATTCATTATCATACACAGCCATTCCGGCCCATAACATAATAGCACTTCCACCATCCAACATCATCAAACTCATAAAATTATCATTCAAACCATAAATCACTTTTTCTCAATTCACTTCACTTCGAAATCAAAAATTAATTCTTTTTAGCCTTGGCTTTAAAGTTCCCATTCCTCAAATCATTTCAGGCTTATAAGCCACTTTTACTCAAAGTAGGTTCCCTTTTTAAAATAAAGCCACCATCAGCATTCTCTTTCCAAAACTTCGAAAACCATGGCAAAATTAAAGATCTCTACTGAAATATTCAAAATCGTCCATCCAAAAATAGGATTTTGTAACGAAAGTTCCTCGGTAGAGTCTCAAGTCTTTAGGGGAGCATAACATAATTCATTTCCTCAAATTCATTTAGAATCTGTAAAACCTTAATTTTCTTGATTTGAATAAATAAAAATAAGAATAGAATTTAAGCCAAACCAAGTCGTGTAATCAGTTACTCCAACCACATTTTCAAAGTCTTTTCTTTGGTCTATACTAAAACCAGTTTCAACCCCATGTTTAAAAATTTGAAGCGTTTCCAATGACTCGAAAATCATTTTAGTTTTGCTAAACCAAAACTCAAAGAATACTTTAAACCTTCCTTAAAACGTTGAAAATTGAAATTTGTAAATCGAAATTCAAGTTCTTTCAAAGTCATTAAAACTTCTATAACAGAAACCTTTAAGTCAAATTCAAACAACATAAACTGTGTTTAAGTCAAATCCAAGGAAACCTAATCTTTTTCCACCCCTTAAACAGCCTTAAAAACATAATTCTCTTCCAAATGACTTGCACCCAAAATTATAGTGCTTTTCTTAGGAAACAAAGCTAAGGCATAATCCTCTTTTCCAAGATTCTTTTCAAAACATAATTTTATCACTTTCATAAATAATTCAAGTGAAGAAAATAAAAGTCTTAAATTTACAATTCTCCAAGTGAAATAGTAAAGGCCTTAAATTCATAATTTTACGAATAACATTTCTAATTAAAGTCCCAGATTTTATAGAAATTTTGATAGCATCTCCCCTAAAACTTGGACTTGCCACCCATTCCGGGTCCCAACTAAACCATTTCGCAACCCTCTTCAAGGGGTTCAAAACTAAATCAATTCAAAATCAAGTTGTTTTCAAGGGTGCATCATGTTCAGATTTCAAGAACACCAAATCAAATTCAAATCAATTTCTAACGGGATAAACTTAATTTCAAAGCTTTTACAAACTAACTTTAAAGAAGTATTTCAAGAACTATCCATTTCACGAAACCGAACAATAACCTAGCCAATCAAACATTCACATTCATCCAAGACAACCAACAATTACATAAGACTTATACAATTACTCAATGATACATTTTCTCATGTCAATATCCATATATAATAATTCTAATTCATAAAATGTGGTCTTCTGAAAAGACCCCTACTTCGATTGTTGACACTATAATCCAAACGCCTCTCAAAAATTCTTTCGTCTCGACCCAAAATCAACGGCAGCTTCAAAGCACAGCCCCACACATTTTCGCAGCAGCATAAACAGCTCTAAATCACAACAAGCAACCTCGGTTACTAAATCCTAAGAACATTAACATCGTAAAGGCTTTAATACATGTGCAGAACACTAACGCGGGACTTTCGAAACAGAAATACGTACTGAACTAGCAAAACAAAATAGTGTGGGCTCTGAACCAGTTTGGCAGTAGTCCCGGCAGCCACCTCAAGCGGCAGCCGCGACCGGACTCCAGCGATGGTGACTAAAACTAACATACAGAGACGATAAAGTTTCCAAAGTCTTAAACGAAGAAAACCAACCGAAAAACCCTTACCGGCAGAGTTTTCCGAAAATAGCAGTGGGGTTCTGGGCGACAGAAGCAGCCAGAAGCTTCGACGGTGGTCCCAGAAGTCACAGAACTGTTCCCAGTGGCCATGGCATCAACAACAGCAGGACTCCAATGGTGGCAGAAAAAACCCTATTCCCAGCACCGCTTCACGTGCTTCTCCCTCACAAGCAGTAGCAACAACCGGCGTCTTCAGTGACGATGGAGGCACGACGGCGGTGTTCCCCCCTTCGACGCGGCTTGATGGTGACACTGAGGCTCCCTTCAAGGTAGCGACAACGGTGACCTCATGGCACCAGAGCGCGACGGATCTGGAAACACTGGCGGCGATTGGGCGGCGCGATTCCCTCCTTCGCAGCCTTCTCTCTGTCGCCTCAGTTCTAATTCGCAGCGAAGGTGGCTTCATGGACAGCAGCGATGGTCTCCAAGGTTCTGAAAATCGAACCGGTCATCAAACCGCTCTAGTCACTGGTTCACTGGTTTACTAGTCTAACCGGTCCAACCGATGGTTCAACCGAAAAAACCGTTTTAGAATAGAATAATAAATAAATTATAAATAAACATCCTAAAATATAATTATAGTCTAATATAAATTTTAAAATATCTTCGACATTTGAAACCCTACATAAAATATCATTAACCAAATACATATGATCTTATCAAAATCCAAACTCAAAAGTTAAATAGTAAAAAAAATATCTAAACATATAACATAATGTGAAGAGGCAACACAACTACATAAGAGATTAACACAATGGTCTGTTCAAGCTTGCATAACTTCCTGAAAAGTAGTACCTTTTCATGGATCTAAACACATACACAAACACAAATAATTATTAATTCAATTTAACAACACTGCCTAATTATTTTCTATAACTTAGTCCATATTCAGTTGTTTTGAAAACAACCCTTCTTGTGTAACCTCCAATTATCATGTAAAAGAATCTTTGCCCATATGATATATAAAAGTTCAAGAGTTCCAAATCAACAACAATAAATACCTTAACATTCCCACATATCCAAATCAAAAAAACAAGACACAAGCCAAAGATTCAGTAGGTAAAAACACAGTCACAAAATGAAGATGTTGAAATTCAAGTTTCTTCATACTTTTCTGTTGATTTTTTGTGCCAAACACACCATAGCAGAAACAAGATAGAACAATCCAAAAAAACATACATAGTCCACATGGAGAAGTCCACCATGCCAGCAACTTTCAATGATCACCACAATTGGTTTGAATCATCATTGCAATCAGTATCAGAATCAGCAGAGATGCTATACACCTACAAGCATGTAGTCAATGGCTTCTCAACAAGGCTAACTAACCTAGAAGCCGAGGTGCTCTCGAAGCAACCAGGAATCCTTTCGCTCATGCTGGCAAGATTGAAAATTATCACGTCTGAGCAATTGCTGGCAAGATTTTCATCAATAAAATTTCAAAAACAGTAACAAATAATCAACAAAAACCCAATCAAAAACTATAACTGAAATCAACAAGGCAACACTGCACTAACAGCAGCTCTCAAAGGATACACACAAAAAAAAACACCATTATCAACAGCACAACAGACTGAACAAAGCCAGGAATCGAGAACAATCAGCAACAAATAATCACCCTGAACCTGAAATCAATAAATCTATCAAAAAAAATTCAAACACAGCATACTCAGAAATTAAAAAAAAGCAGCAACAGAGTAACAAATCTATTTTAACCAATAATTTAAACAACACAAAATAAATGATTATATTTCCATTCACATTCAAAAATCAGTCTCACTAAACAGAGCATGAAAGGAAGAGCTGAAAAACCCTATAAGCAGTGACATTAACCTTTGACAGAGAGCAGGACGACGAAGAGACAACGACGAGTGATGAAACGAACCACAGACGACGAACCACACGACGACGAGTAGCTTGAATCCTCAAACAGAGAAGCCACGGGAGATGGGAACGACGTGCCCAGCTAGAAGAGGATGAGTTCGGTATAGGGGGAAGGAGGAAGGAGTGGAGGCGCCGACAACCACGGACGGCGGCGGCAGAACCGTTGAAGAAGTTAGGGTTTTGAATGTGCTATTCTGAGTGAGTGAGGTGAATCACGAAGGAGGGGGTGTTGAGGGAAGGGGTGGGTGGGTAACGCGTTGCGAGGGTTTCTTTTTTTTTTAAGCAAAACCCAAAACGACGCCGTTTATGAAGAACCGGTTGGTTTTCGGTCCGGTTCAACTGTCCTGTTCTCAACCGGTTCAACGATTTTCAAACGGTTTATAATTTGACGGTTTTAAACACCAGACCAAACCGTTTTTGTCGCCGGTTTCCGTTTGGACCGGTTGAACCGGTCAGTTCGGTCCGGTTTTCAGAACATTGACGGTCTCCCCTCATCCTCGCGACGGCGGTGCGACAGTCTCGAGCAGCGCGGCGGCAGCGAGATAGGCGGCTCCTTCCTCCCCTGCGTGCGCTCTCTGCTCCGTCCCGTGGCTGTGGTTTGTGGCTTCCTTTCCTTCAACGGCAACACGACGGCATGGCGGCAGTGATGCCCGCCGACGCCGTCCTTCCTCTTCCCCTCTCCTCTTCTCTGATTTCTTTCTCTCAGGTTCTCGTCTCTTTAGGGTTTGTGTGTGTTTGCTGCTGTTTTGGGGCGAAGGGGATTTCGGCTGAGGCAGAGGAGTTTAGGGTTAGGAATGGAGAAATTAGGGTTTAGGTAAAATTTGGTTTAAGGGTAGCTTTATAATTTCAAATAAAGATAGGGATAATATAGTAATTAGAAATAAATTTTAATCCAATAATAATAATGTATAAAAATACTATTTGTTCATCAATTTTACAAATTATTTTCAATAAAATGTTCAAATCTAATAATTAGAGATAATATAATTAATTTCTCTATTTTCCAAAACAGCAGTATTAATATTTTAGAATATTAATTATTTAGTCCAAGTCATATAAAATTCTTATTATTTCATAACTACTAACGTTATAATTTAAATATAGAAAATAACTCAATAATTATGAAATTAAGTAAAATCTTCATTTTAATTATCAAAACTTGATTTAGTTATTCTCAATGTAATAATTTCTGAAAGTAAAATCTCTAATAATAAATAAATTTGAAATCAGCTCATAATAAGATTCTTCAAAAGTTTTGGGTCTTACAATGCATGTCTATCCCTATGGCTAATGTGCTCATTTGTCGGTTATATAGTTAAACCCGACATGTCCAGTAGCTAATTTGGATACTGTCTCTCTGTTGCACATTAAAACCATTAGAGGGAATACGTGCCCTGTCACCATTAGAGAGATTATGTGCCCTGTCACCATTAGAGAGATTATGTGCTTTGTCACCATTAGAGGGATTATGTGCCCTGTCACCATTAGAGAGAATAGGTGCCTTGTCACCTTTACAACCAGAGAGAAAATACAGACATACTTGTCATCAATCAATCTCAACCACGTCTCGTTTATCATATTCATTCTTCTTTCTTGTCTCTTTCCCAAAGCAAGTGGACAACGCCACTGCATTTTACCCGGTAATTCAAATCTTAAATCTCCTCTTTGTAATATTCTCCAAAAACTTTCAAAACAATTTCACTTAAAACCAATTCTTCTTTCAAAATACAAAAGAATAATCATATATTAGTTAAATCCCTCGACAAGGCCTCTAGACTTTTAGGGGAGCGACAACCATTCTCATTTCAAATCATTTAAACTCAAACATAATTCATTCTTTTTTTAAATAAATAAAAAATCAAATAAAACAATTCTTCAATCCAAATTAACCAAAATAAAACTTCTCAAAATTCTTCTAAAAGTTTCGGCAGCACCTCCCCTAAAACTCGAACCTTGTCACTCTTCTCGGGTCCCATCCAAACCATTTCCAACAGCAAAATCATTTACAAAATCGAACCAATCCAAATATTAAATCTCTTTCAAAATCAAACCAACTCAAAATCCAATCGCTTCCAAAATCAAATCATTTTCTTTAATAATTCAAAATAAGCTAATATAATTCTTAAAGCTTTCGAAAATTCATTTTGACCCCAAACTTTTTAGAAATTACACTTTAATAACTAAACTTCTAAAAATTCTATTTTAACTCACAAACTTTCTTTTATTTAACTTCCAGCCCCAAAACTTTTTCTTAATTATATTGGCCACAAAATAGTCAAAACATGAGGGTTTTGTGTTTTTCAAAGAACCAAATCAAACTCATCAAAAGTTCATCAAAATTACTTGATTTTTAACTAGTTTTTCAACGTTTTCAGTAACCGGTTTTTCACAGCTTTTAATTTAATATTATGGCCATCAAAACTCATCAAATTTATCTCAAAATACCAAATCACAATAGCTCCACAATCATCAAAACACCCCAGCTGGGTGTTCATACATAGCCGAACTAAAATCTCAAGCAAACAATAATAATTCAACAAAAATTTAAGATAAACTTAATCAAACTCAAACAATAATCAATCAAACCAACATTCACTAATCAAATTCATATTTAATTATTATAAAATTACCAAACTCTACCTCTATATGAAATCAATACAATAAAAATTCCGGAAAAGCTTTTTGATTGAGTTGTTGAAGAAGAAAATGTCAAAAATCGTCTGTGTCTCCTAGAACTCCAATTGATCGAACTCAAGGGGAAGGGGAGCTATATCACCGTCAACTTCTACCGAATAAAAGTGACGCCAACGTGTAAAGGAGGAGGATACAAACACTTTTATTCGATAATATTTTTTATTAGAGTTACGGATTTCAAAAAATCAAAGCCGAAAAATTTTTGTTTCTATGAAGTTTTTTCTCTCTCTCTTTTTTCTTTCTTTTCTTTCTCCAGATGCTTTTGGCTTAATGAAGAAGGAATGGGGATGATAATTAGTGGTTTGATGGCTATGTGTCATGGTATTAAATGGAAAGGGTTGGGTGTCACGAAATCAAGCTGCTAAGTCAGCGAATCAAATTATAAATATCTTAAACGAATATTTATAAAAATTGGATATATTAAAACACAAGTAATAATATATATGAGTTACTAATATAAATGACATTAGTAACAAAAGGATGAAAGATATATGGTGAAGTATTAGTAAAGCTAAGTTCACCGAAAAGTACTGATATTTACTCATATTAGTGGATATCGAACTCGATAATAATTTTATTAACTAAACTCTATTTTTAAATTAAAAATATTAATTTCTCAAATTAACATATACATATAATTTTCATTACTAATAAATTACTATAATTATAGTTTTAATTTTGTAAAATATTTCATCATAACAAAAATATATATAAGAATATGAATTTGGTTGAATTCAAATAATTATAAAATTAATTTGATTACTTATAGTAAAATAATTTCTAAAATAAGGAACTCTAATTTATAAAATAAATTATAACTTATTTATATTTATATTTTTAAAAATGTGAGTCGTTACATCTTATTTTCATCTTCAATAACAAAACAATATGCATCATGGCAAGTCATGACATAGTCGACATGCCATGATGGTTTTCTCAATTCACGTGTTGTTCTGCGAGCTTCAACTGGTTCTTGTTCAACTTGCTTAGGTTCTGCTTCAGAAGAGTCATTTTCTCTAGATTTATCATTCATGTATATTGTAGTAGTTTCTTCAGTACTACTGTTGTTTTCTTGCTCCTTTTGTAACTCGTTTTCAGCAAATATAACATCTCTATTGACAATAACTTTGTGGACAGTGGGGTCCCACAAACGATACCCCTTTACATTGTCAACATAACCCAAGAAGATACACTTTCTTGATTTAGGATCAATCTTGGTTCTTTCTTGGATATTAAACATCACATAAATAGGACATCCAAACATATAGAGAGAAGAATAATCAGGTGTCTTATCCAACTACATCTCTATTGGAGTTTTCAACCCAATTGCTGTTGACGACGATTTGTTAATCACGTAGCAGGCTGTTTTGACTGCTTCTGTCCAGAAAGACTTGGCTAATCTTGTAGTCCGCAACATAGCTCGACTTCTTTCTAGAAGAGTTCTGTTCATCTGTTCCATAACACCATTTTGTCAAGGTGTATATGCAATTGCGAATTGCCTCTGAATACCCTCGTGTTTGCAAAATGCAATGAAATCACCATCAGCGTATTCTCCTCCTTTGTTTGTCCTCAAGCACTTTATTTTCTTTCCAATTTTGAGCTCTATTTGTGCTTTAAACTTCTTGAATACTAGAAACATATCAAACTTCTTCTTGATGGAGAATACCCACACTCTTCATGAGTAATCATCTAGAAAGACAAAATATTTTGCTCCTCCTAGTGATAATTCTGGTGATTCCCAAACATCAGAATGAATCAAGTCTAGTATGTGCTTGCTTCTAGCGATTGATCTTTCAAACTTCAATCTATGCTGTTTGCTTATCACACAGTGCTCACAGAAAGGTAGATTCACCGTTTTAAGCCCTAGAAGGAGATTATGCTCTGCAAGAACCTGTAGACCATTTTCTGACATATGGCCTATTTTGGGATACCATAACATCGTTGTGTCTTCTTGGTTTACAGATGCAACTGATGCTTCTTCATCTCGAATTGTATCTCCAAAAAGTAAGTAGAGATTGGTTGTTATCTGTTTTGTTTTCATGATCACACGAGCACCATTAGTCACATTCAACGATCCACTTTTAATATTAATCTTGTACCCTTAAGAATTCAACAGCCCAATGGATAACAATTTTTTTCTCAGGCCATTCACATGTCTTACACTTTGAACTGTATCGATAGAACTATCAAACATCTTAATTTTGATGATACCGATTCCTGCAATTTCTAAAGCATGATAATCTCCCATGAGTACAGATTCTTTTGAAATAGGTTCATAAGTGCTAAACCACTTATGATGTGGAGTCATGTGATATATTGTTGCATAATCCAATAGCCAAATATCAGCTAGTGGTTTATTGTCTTCATGACCAATAGCAGCTTCGATGCACAAGACATCTCCATCATCAGAGGTGTTTGCAACACAACCATGTGAGGTAGTTGCATTAGTAGTTTTCTTTGTGCTCTTTTTGTTGAACCAACAATCTTTCTTCAAGTGCCCTTTCTTGCCACAATTGTAACAAGTAAGGTTCTTCTTTCGAGACCTTGATCTACCACGACTTTGACTTCTACTAGAGCCACTCACTGTTGATCTGCCTCTCATCACTGACAAAATTTCTGCTTGCTTAGAATTTTCCGTTCGATCATCTTTATTTTGCACCTGCTTTCTTCTTTAAGAATAGTGGCAGCAACATCATCAAGTCGAAGTTGATCAACAATATTGTTATTTGTGATGATTGTTATTTGTGATGATGATAAGTTGATCATACGAGTCTGGTAAATTTTGTAGAAGAAGTTCAGCACGTTCATTTTTTACAATTTGACACTCTATGACTATCAGTTGTGAAAATACAGTATTAAGATTATTGATGTGATCGGTCTCCGATGTAGATTCACTCATTTGGAGAGTATAGAGTCTCCTTTTCATGAATATCCTATTATGAAGTAACTTTGTCTCGTACAACTTAGTGGTGTCTCCCAAATCTCCTTTGCTGTTTGTATCTCTAAGATGCTTGATAATACAGAATCTGCTATAGCCAAGTATAAATTGGCAATGGCGTTTCCCTCCATCTCTTTTCACTTGTCATCAGGAGTGCCGGTAGGCCTGCCATCTATAATTCTCCTTTCTCAAAATTGCCTTGATCTTCAGGTTCCAAAGAAAAAAGTTATTCCCATTGAATTTTTCGATCTTAAATTTTGTCAGCATGATTCTGACACCAACTTGCCCTTTTGCAGCAGAAGACTAAGAACCTAAATCTTTGATACCATTGTCAGGTACCAGAGTTAATATGGACAAAATAACACAAGTATAATTTGTGGATGAGAAATATATGGAATTGAACAAGAATATCGATAATAGTGGAAATAATATGCATGACAAAGTGATAAAATTACAATCTCTTACAATACATAGATAAGTCTATAATACTCTCTTACACATTATAAAAATTCTTACAAAGGGATTACACATATGAGAGACCTTACTTCTTTTCTCTCTAAATTTCACTCACTAATTCTATGTAAAAACATGGCATATATTAGCAAATGCCTTAACCCCCTATATATAGTATTTTGTGGAGGTGCATTTGGTTTAAAAGTTGATCAAGTTATGCACAAATTGCACAAGTGTGTGTACTAGAATCTTCTTTCATATTCATCTTTATCAAATTGTATGACAAGTTGATAAATATCAACTTATGTAATAACTCATTCTTTGACTAAGTCAAAGATTATAACTAAGCTAATTTATCTTCAAGTTACAAATTTTGACTAGAACTAACTTGATAAAAACCATTTGCATTATACTTGATTCAAGACTAAGCTTAAGTTCTATAATGTTCTTTAATTTTTTTATAAATTTCATCATGCTCCACTTGTATCACTTGTAACCTGTAACCATTTCTGTTGACTTTAAACTAAAAGAAGAATTTTGCTTCTTTTCACATATGTTACTAATTTGTTGAAAGACTATGGCCTTGGTGATGCCAAACCTGCAAGTACACCTATGGAATACACATCCAAACTATCCAAGATAGTGGCTCTTCCTTACATTAATGTCTTAGGTTATGGTCTATTAGTGGATAGATTAGTATATCAGACAACAGATATACTCATCAAGTAGTGTGACCAAATTGATTATACCAAATCGATTTTAATAACTCAAAGAATAGATCACTTATATTTTATTAGGAGATTTTTTATGTTGTAGTATAAAATGTTGTTTTTTTTCCTTTGTGTGGTTGACCTTTCTTTTCCATCTTATACTTTTTTGCTAGGTTGTTTTCACTAATTCTCTAATGGCTGAAGTTGTTTCTGGTGCGGCATCAACACTCTTGGCCAATTTAGCAACAAAATCATTCAAAGAGATTATTCTGGCATATGGTCTTAAAGATGAAATAAAAAAGTTTGAAAGTTCTTTGAGAACCATCGATGCATATCTCATAGATGCTGAGAACAAGGAAGCAAAAAATCACAGTATAGATGAGTGGTTGAAGCAACTCAGAGAGGCATTTGATGATGCTGGTGACATATTAGATGAAATAGAGTATGAAGCAAAACTTAATGAAGTGGTCAAAATGTATGGAACCATTTGCACAAAGGTTCGCCGATTCTTCTCATATACAAGCAATCCACTTGCATTTCGCATCAGGATGGCCCACAAAATCAAAGATATGAAACAGAAGATGGATGAAAAAATAAGAGAAGGGAGAGACTTGGGTATAGTTGAACAATATGTCAACACTCCAACTCTTGAACACAATTTAGCATGGCGAGAAACTGCTTCTTCATTGTCTTTCCGTGTGTGTGGTAGACTTGAAGAGAAAAAGGAGATTATAAAGTCATTGATGACACAAAAATTAGAAGCTAATAGTATTGATGTGATCTCAATTTTTGGGATTGGAGGTTTGGGAAAGACTACACTTGCACAAATGGTTTACAATGATACCCGAGTGAATGAGCATTTTGATCCTTTAATGTGGGTGTGTGTATCTGATGATTTTGATGTCAAGAAGCTAATAAAAAAAATCATTCATGCGGCCTCAAAGAGAGAGAATGTGGTGGATGCAAATTCTAGTTTGGAATATATGATATCTCTTCTCAATCAAAATTTACATAGTAAGAGATTCTTACTCGTCTTAGACGATGTTTGGAATGAAAACCACAACAAATGGGATGAATTGAGAAGTCACTTGTTAGAAGTTGGTGGTGACAAAGACAGCAAAATTATAGTGACCACTCGTAGCAGAAAAGTTGCTGACATTGTGGGGAGTAATGTTGTAATGAAATTAGAAGGACTTCCTGAGAATGAATGTTGGAGGCTCTTTACAAAATGTGCATTCCAAGAAGAGAAAGAAGAAGAGAAGTACCCAAGGCTAAAGCAAATTGGGGAGCAAATTGTTAAAAAATGCAAAGGAGTACCCCTGGCTATAATAACTTTGGGTTGCTTGCTTAGATCAAAATCCCATGATGAAAATGAATGGAGAAAAATAAGGGATAGTGAGGTGTGGAATCTCGATCAAGAAGAAACTGATATTTTGCCATCACTCAAATTGAGTTACAACAACTTGCCATCAGAAGTAAAGCAATGTTTTTCATACTGCTCATGTTTCCCAAAGGATTATAAATATGATGGTACTGAGTTGATTATGTTCTGGATGGCTCATGGACTCCTCCAACCTTCACGCGAAGAGGAAGATGCAGAAGATATTGGGGAGTTGTATATTAAGAAGCTTGTTTCAGCATCTTTACTTCAAGTTGAAGCAAATTCTTACCCCTACTTTGATTTCAAAAATTTAATGTCATTTAGAATATTCAAAATGCATGATCTTGTACATGATGTTGCACAATTAACAATGAAAGAGTCGAGCAAGACAAGATCCATTGTGCAAGAGGGACAACAAGTAGAATGGACCTCTAACAAGTTCAACTATCTGAGGGTGTTGCACCTAACAAAAGGTGTGGAGTTGAGCTTGTTGCCTGATGATTGCTTTGCCACAATGAAAAAGCACTTGAGATTTCTCTGTCTTCTGGGTTGTCCTAGTTTGAAAAAGTTCCCTGATTCCATTTGCAAGCTGCAAAATTTGCAGAGTTTGTGGCTTGATGAGTTTCCCAAAAACATGAAAAATCTTGTCCATCTTCAATTTTTGTTTTTTTTGGGAATCAAAATTACAAATTTGTCCTCAATGAACATAGGGCGCTTCCAACAACTCAAATCCTTGTATCTTTACTGTTCAAATTTAGTGTCCGTACCAAGTGCTGTTAGTCGCATGACTACTTTAAAGAAGCTGGTCTTTCTTTGGTGTGATGAGCTGGTGAATTTTGAGGATGAAGAGGAAGAAGAAAAGCAATATATGGTAGTAAATAATTTAAACCTTCAATTATTCTATATCACTGGGTCACGAAAGTTGGATGCTTTACCAAAATGGCTTGAAAGAGTTACTAAATTGCAATATTTGAGAATACACACAACAGGGATAAAATCATTGCCCACAAGGATGCCCATGACCTCTCTTGAACAATTTTATATCCATGACCGTCAAAAATTGTCATCTCTTCCCAACATGGATCTAATTCATAATCTTCAGTATTTGGAAATATTTGGTTGTCCCACATTAAGGGCAAGGTACAATAAGCAGACAGGTCCAGATTGGCCCAAAATTGCTCATATTCCACACTACAAGGTTAGTTTAAATAATCTATTTCATAATATTACAAATCTTACCACACTGGTTTTATTATTATTATTATTATTATTATTATTATTATTATTATTTCAATTTATCCATGAAAAATTAATTATTGTTTGAGAGTTATATATCTTACTCTGCCTATAATTAATTCTAAAACTTTTTAAATTGACAATCTAATTTTCTTTCTAAATAATTGTGTGTAATTTATATATAAAAGGTATCGTAGAGTGAACTAATGAGTCCTTATAATATGGAATACTTCCAAATTTTGAAAATGCAATATAATATATAAATTATATATAAATTTATACTTTCAGCTTTGAGTCACACCCTAGACATGTTTCATTTTAATTTTAAAAAAATAATGATATTAAGATATTAAAATCAATCTTATTTTGTTTTATTTTTTACTATACATTCGCTTTAGTTTGATTTTATTAAATGAAAAAAAAAAATCCCTTCTGTTAGTCTGTTGGAATTTCTTTTTAATAATCTTTCCAAATAAACATGAAATCCATTAACATTATTATGCCTGCAGCACATGTCTTGATTTTTAGTTATGAATCTTAATATTACCGCTAATGGTAACTCTTTCAATTAGTACGTATATATGAATTATTGTTTTGAAAAGCACAATAAGCTAATTATTATGTGAAATACCAAGAATGAATAACTCTTAACCATTTGAATATTGCCTATACATTATTTAAAATGAGCACCAAATTTTTTTATTATTGTGATTATAGGATCTTTGTTTTTGGATAGTGAAATATTTTTTTATTGTCAATTGACAGAAAATGGAAATTTAGAATATTATAAAACAATTTAATTGTATTTAGTATATATATATGCATGCATGGTTGAATTAAAGCTCAAGTTACTTTCATAAGCACTAGTCTACTGGCCTTGAATTATTGCAGATTTATTAATGGTGAAGATGGTGTTAACGTTGATGAAGTTGATGAAGATGAATATTGAATAAAAGATATGAAGAAAATATATGATAACAATAGCATTATCTCTGTGTAATGTCTTTGCCTAATGGTTATGTTCTAATAATTACTTTATTTGTTTGGCTACTCAGATCATGTCTTTAGCTACAACTACTTTATAAATGCTTTAATTATGTTCATCACCTTCTTATAGAGTTATATTCAACTTCTTTATTATGTTCATCTTTACAAATAAAAAAGATAGTCAATTTAAATTAAATATTTTAGGCTTAAAATATGCTTTTAAATTTTATAAATTACATGTTATATGTGATTTCATTTTTCGTAACAAAAATGCCATTTTATTTTATTTCTTTGGGTAGTATGCAAGGTAGATGAACATTATTGCTTTATTAATGCTTCTTTGATGAGAAAGACAAGATACATATTAGCATTTACAATATTGATCTATTTATGATTAATAGCATGCATGGAGTTTAATTTCTAACATGGTTCACCACCATTGCATATTACTCAGCTCTCATGAAAACTATCTCAAATTTAGGGGCAGTTTAATTGTTATTTTCATTTTTTTTATTTTTAGTAATTTTAAAATTTTATTTAGTTATAATCTTTTTATTTTATTATTTTAATTTGAATTTATTTTATTTTTTAGTTGATATTAAATTATTACAAAATTATAACAAAAATAAAAAACTAAAAAGATAAAAAAAATTATCATTAATTTTAAAAAATAAAATATCTTTTAATATTACATTTATTTAATTTTAATTAAAAATTTAATTTAATTATAAAAAAAGTAAAATGATTTTGTAATTAATTTTAAAAAGATAAAAATATTTTTTTTAAAAGAAGAGTTGTTTAATTGTTTGAAAGATTCAAAATTTATATTTAAAAGATTATATTACTTTTTAAGATTAAAGTTATTTAATTTGAATTAAAAATTTATTTTAATTTAATTTTAAAGAAAGCACAACTCATTTTATTTCAATTATAAAAAATAAAAATATACCATTTTAGAATTATTAGAGTTGTTTAATTATTTTAAAAATTAAATTATATTTAACTATTTAAATTTAAATTTCAAACACACCCAATCTATCCAAATAAACAGAAAATTAACTCCTATCCGATCCAAACTTTACCTGACCCGGATCTAACTTTATCTTTCTCCGTAGTTCGTGTATCTCTATTGTGATCTGCCATTGCTGGAGCTTGCAAACACCGCACTCAAGGACTAGAAAAATCACTGCTATGGTTTTGATCCTCATAGCTGCTACTGCTCATCCGTGGTGCTCATGAGTGCCACTGTCGCTGGTCACCTCAAAGACTCAAACTTTTGGGACTTGAGGTTGAAAGTTTGAATATGTCAAAATTTTAATTGTTCTAGCTAGATTTCTATCTAGGTTTTATTCAATTTTTAATTCCGTGTTACAGTTAAAATTTTTAATCACATTTGATTGTGCAAAAAATTTTACATTTAAGCATTTTATTTCATTCATCCTTACAATTATAAAATGGTTAAATGAGATTAAACTTTAATTGTTAGACTTAAATAAGTTGTTATGACTTTTATGAAATACAAATATGCATCTTCAACCATACACTATAATTTTTTACATATGAGAGACAGACCAAAGATAAGCTTCTCTATCTGGAGCTTGCCTCTCATTTGTTGTCTTGAACATTTTCTTCTGAAAACCATTACTACGATCAACTCCATCCCAATGTCGTCCCGGCCTTATCCCATAGCGATATGGTGCAGCATCTAAACCTCTTTTCAATTGCGGAACAACAAAACCTGATTCTTTCATCTTCTCACCTTCTCCCAAAACCTTTTTGTTTACCAAATGTGGCATAGGATCACCCCATCTTAATCTATCCTTGAGCATGTTGTCAAGTTCTGGATCGTCCCTGCTGCGTGCAAAAGGTTCCTTCATCCTAGCCTCAGCTTCCCTCTTCTGAGCCAAGCCCTTGCCCCATTCTATTTCCTTCTTCTTTGGCTTTTCTTCTACTTTCTGTTTTGACTTCAAGTATTCTTTTTTGGAAACGCGTACTTTTACTTTATCACGATATACTGGTTCAGCACCATGCCCACTGGTTGAAGGATCCATCATTTTAAATCTCATCAAATCATCCTTCTTCTTTTTGTCAATCTCTTCTCTGATATCTTTATCGGAAATCAAACCTGTTTTTCTGTCACTGACAGGTGCTACATTGGACTTTTCAGAAAGGCTAGGTGAATGACGGTGAGAACGACCAGCCAAACTCCCTCTTGCAACATCCTTCTGCCGTTTCCTCGGGGGTGAAAGCTCTGATTCCTCATATCCATGCGAAGTTTCTTTCATTGGAGAATCAAATATTCAGATCTGCTAATTGATCCTAATTATATTCGAACACTTTCATAAGCATTACTCTATTTTCCGATTGATCCACCTTGAATTATTGCAGATCGATTTTGTTGACCAAAATGATGAAGATAAAGGATGAAAATTAAATAAAAGATATGAAGGAAAAAAAAAAGATAATAAAAATAACATTATCTTTGTGTAATATATTTGCCTAATATAATGGTTGTGTTCTAATTGCTTTTTTGGCTACTCGGATCATGTTTTTAGTTACAACTTTATGTATGCTTTTAATTTAATTTGTGTGCTTCTATTGTTTTTGTATGTGCCATCTTCTCTTAAAACTGAATAAAAGCTATATATGTACGTACAACTACAAGTATTGAGTTTAAAGTTTGAATATCTTAAGTTTACATTATGGGAAAGTATGAGGAGCCAATTAAATATTTATACAATGTGTATGATGGAGGTTTATGAAGTATTAGAGATATAATGTTACTTTTTTCCATCAGCTGAAACTTTTGGAATGAGTGGTATCATGACATGGTATTAGAGCATTAGATCTGAAAGGTTAAGAGTTCGATTCTTAGTGAATCCCAAAATCAGTTTAATGTGTATCCTTAAATTATTATTCTAAATTTCTTTATATGTTTATTCAAATTTTAAGTGGGTGTTATTGTTTAAAAATTTGCAATTAAATTTGACCGTACCCTGCAAAAACTTATATTCAATAACTACTTTATTCTGTCCATTTTTACAAATAAAATAAATATTCAAATTAAATTAAATATTTTAGCCTTAAAATATGCTTTTAGATTTTATAAAATACGTGTTACTTAAAACATAAAAGAGGTTTCTATTAGTCATTGCTGTTAAGAGGTTTTGTTAATTAAGTGATCATATAATGAATTAAATGTTGATGTAATAAGTTAAAATGTCGACTCAGGAGAATTTGTACTTGGCTAGTCTCTAATATTGCAAGCAATTTCACTAAATGGGTACAATGGCAACATTGGTGGTCATGATCAAAAGAAATTATTAAGTTGTTGTTTCTTTTGTTGGAACTATTTTTTGGAGACTATGTTATCCATGTTTGCAATACCGAAAAAAACACATAGCTGTTATATGTTAGTTTTGTTTCTTTTTTTTTTTAAGTCGAATTTGTACTAATAATCTAAAAAAAATTAGAAATATTTTGTTTTAATATTTAAGAATTGACGGTTAATACCTTTGTCTTTAGGCTATTTGAACCTACTTCGTCCCTCTCCAACTCTCTCACTCTCACGTTCTCACTTTTTAAAATGGTACCCCAACCCCTGCGCTTTCTGTCTCTCACCTCGGCTCACCATCGTCGTGTCTCTCGCCTCCGTCGCCGCGCCGAATTAATAAATTGATTTGCTATTTTTTTATGTTGATTTGTTGCTATTTTTTCTAAGACAATGAATTGTTCTCTTTCATTTATCGATGTTCAGTATTGGGATTGAAAGAGAAGAAAAAGTCGCTGGATGAGAGAGACGAGATAGAGGAAGAAGGCGAGACCCGACTCGTGAGCACAAATGCGGTAGATCCGGCGCGGCGACGGTGAATGGAGGTGAGAGACAGAGAGCGTTGGGGTTAGGGTGTCGTTTTGGAAAGTGAGAAAGTGGGAGTGAGAGAGCTGGGGAGGGGCAAGGTGGGTTCAAATAGTCTAGGGAGTTTTTGGTCATTTTCAAATGGTTAAATTACACGGTTGGTCCCATACTTTCACTAAAATTGCAAATTGGTCCCTATTATCAAACATGTGCGGCTCACATATTTAAAATAGAAAATATTCTGAGAATATTCTATTAAATGAAATACTTTTTGAACGGCGAAAACTAAATTGCAAATTTTAATTCTATTTAAGGACCCAATTATAAACTTTTAATTAAAGTGTAGGGACCATCGGTATAATTTAACCTTTAATGATTGCTCTTACTCTAACTTATTCTTTTCGTCTAATATTCCAGTGCGATTATCTTTTGTCACAATCGTTTACAATGTACTACATCTATCAAATAACATCTCGAGTTGTATTCATTGATTCAGGTTCTAATTATATGGATGTAAGCGTCCAACGAAGGGGCAGTAAACTTTATTTTATCGAAGGATGGTTGGATCTATTCACATATTATGACCAACCTAATGGAATGTGAGTAAAATTAGTTTTCTTGGGAGGAGCTCGATTTTTTATTGAGGAATTGTTTTTACGGAACTTTGTATGTCGAGTTCAAGTTTCATCTTCTCCACGTACGCTTTCTACATCTGACCGGAAATCTTTGAAGTGGAGCACATAATGAGATTAAATTTCCTCAATTTAAGTTTAGTTTTGGTAAATTCGTGTCAAACTCGAAGATACAATTTCAACGATTGGTAATATATTCAAATTTTCTTATTTTAAGCTTTTCATAATTAAAATAATTTTATAATATATTGTGATTTTTTTTTTTAGAAATTACCAGCCATCTTTTGCATCAATGTAATGCTGTTGAGGGGAATAAAGATCAATTTAGTTTAACAAGAAAATGGTCTAAATTTGCACGAATTCTAAATGTTCGAACGTATTATAGTGTTTCAGTTGGTTGTCGTCACGATAATTATTCTAATCTATACATGTCTAAGGACTAGAATAGATTAAATATTATTTAAGTAATTTAGTTCTAATATTAGTATTTGATTAAATTAGTTTTAGAGAAATTTAAATTTAAATTGTTGTCTCAATTTATATATTACAACTATTCTTCTTGAATATGTTATTTTAAATTTTTTAATATATTTTTTTCGATTTTTAAGTTTATTTTATTTCTATTTTTATTTGCTCTCATTATAACTAAAGAAAAAAAAATAGTTAAGTTGAAAAACTACAAATTATAACATCTCGGATTTTTTTTGAAAATTAAGTAATTAGTTATTTATAAGTTATCATATTATATTGAGATTTTGTTTTTAAGAAATCTATTTTTTTTAACAAAGATAATTAAATAAAATTTTATAATTATTGAAATTTAATTTAAATATAACTTATTTTATTAGTTTGAACTATTTATTAAAAACTATTTTGATAGGCAAAAATTAAGTTAATCTTTTATAGTTATTATTATTATTATTATTAGTTACTTCTTTCTTTTGGCCGAAGCCATTAAGAAAAAAAAGAATAAAGAAAAGCCAAATGTGGCTCATTTACAAGTATATATATATATATATATATATATAATGTCATTAAGGGACTAAGAAAGAAAAGAACGTGGCTTGCATGCTATTATACTTATATATACTCATGATACCTAATAATACTTTCACACTACAAACTATCATTCATTAGCATCATTTTCTTTAATCACTTTTATTCATTATAGCCAAACTCTTTAGAAAGAAAAAGAAAAATAAAGGTCGTGGCTTATATGTATACATATATCTATGCAACCATGACACATGTTACATTCATTTAAGGGGGATACTACAATGAAGATGTTATAATTGTCTTCATATGAATATATTGCTTTTTAACCTTTGGATGATGGATTGTATGGTTAGATTTTGAAATTTATAAAAGTGTTGTTTTTGTTTAAAGTGTGGCTAAATAAATAAACTACACTTTTAACCAAAGCATCTTCATGAGAAGATATTTTTGCCATCTTCATTGTAGTATCCACCTTCATTTAATAACCAATGACACTTAATAAACCTTACTACCACAAATCCTTTTTAATCACCCTCATCACTAATCATACTTTCTTTTCCTTCATGCATCATCGAACCAACTTTGAAAGAAAAAGAGAGAGTAAGCCGTGAGTGAGAGGAATCAGAAACCATGGAACCTTACCTCTTTTGAGTTTGATTTCTTATGATTTGTAACTCCAATAAAAAATCTAATCCGGTAAAAGTGTTCGTACCTTTCTCCTCTATGTGTTGGCGTTACTTTTTTCCGGTGAAAATCGACGGTGACGTAGCTCTCCTACCCCTTGAGCTTGGCCAATTGAAGTTTTAGGAGGCACAGAGAATTCCGGACGTTTTTCTCTTCAGCAGTATGGTCAGAAAGTTTCTCTAGAGTTTCGAGTGTTTTGATTACGTACGAAGGTAGGGTTTTGATAAATTTTCACCGACTAAATGATATTTGAAAGTAAATTGATGTTTGGATTGAGTGTTACTGAAATTTGATTGCATTTCATATTGAATTTTCTTGATATATTGATATTTTGATGAAGTTGTGTTTAGTCAGCTCGAGAATGGATAAATGTTTAAGTTAATATTTTGATAAAAATAAAACAGGTTTTCGGTCTCGTTGAAGGACAAGATATTAGTTTGGAAATTTTATTTTAAAGGATGTCATTATATTTTTATAAAAAGACTGAGGTTATGTTTATTATTATAAACTAAGTTTTGAAAGGAAAATGCTATTTTGAGTTTTTATTCAAAAATTACTGCCGTAGGAGAGCAGATGTGACATTGTTTGGGCCTTAGTGCCAAATGTAAAGTGGGGACGCCCACACACTGAGAACTGTTTTCCAGATATACGCTTATTGATTTGAAAAGTCACACTGTATGCGGCCTAGCTGTACGACTTATAAGCACACTAATGCATCTGGAAAACTATATCTGGGACTCGTGCCTGGGTAATGTCGGGAGCGGGTAGGCAACCGACACATGAGCTCATGGCCTGCGTTAGGAATAGACATGCATCATTCTTGTTGCGCATTTGTATTTTACTTGACATTGTGAAATTGTTTGTGATTGTCTTCTCGTGTTTATACATTCCTTAATTCAGTGGTGACTAGATATTTCGTTGTGAATTACTTGAACTGTGGTAATCCTGACTAAACTAACCACCCTCGACCCTACTAAGAACCCCCCAGTTCTTACCCCTTCTCTTCCTCCCCTTCAGATGGAGACCGGAATTATATTTTACGAGATGGACCCTCCCTATATATACGAAGATATTGTACAGC
The DNA here is from genome assembly GCF_003086295.3 of Arachis hypogaea. Taxonomy (NCBI): domain Eukaryota; kingdom Viridiplantae; phylum Streptophyta; class Magnoliopsida; order Fabales; family Fabaceae; genus Arachis; species Arachis hypogaea. The sequence continues at coordinate 4,089,225 of NC_092037.1, forward strand.
ATAGGTTTTATGTAGTAGCTACGGAGATTAGGACTCGTATGTACATTCTGCGTGATCATCATTTCCATCACCCGATTGACACTCCACAGTTTAACCCCGACATGCCCTATGAGTTCCTACTGCAGTGGCTCCACCCGGATGCTCCATTTCACCCGTTTCATGATGGGCCGGTGCCTCACCAGCATCCCGATTAGCCTGCGGATCAGGCGGACCCTGAGCCTGAGCCCATGGAGGAGCATTTTCCAGAGCCTGTACCGGAGAAAGACATCCCCGTGGAGCAGATCACAGTATCTTCATCCAAGTCATCTTCTGAGGAGTCGCTCACCGCCTCTATTAGTGGACCGGCGAGTGTTGGTCAGACTAGTAGCACGAGTGCCAGTGCCCCTCCCGAGATTATAGAGATTTCCGATGACGAGGACGAGGATCCTGAGGAGTGTTCTGATGTGGTTGTGATCTCCTCTAACGATGACAGCTGAGTCCTGGGAGCTGCGGTGGTGCCTTTTGATAGTTTTTTTTTGTGTTAGCTTAACCTTTGTGTTAATCTCTCACTTTTGGTCAGACTCACTGAGAGAGTAAGGTGTACATAGTGGACTAGGCTAGTTCGGGTGCCAGTCTAGGGGTTTTCTATATGGACCAGGGCTCGGAGTGTTGGGTTGTACATAGTAGTATTTCTGAAGGGTTGTATGCTAACTCAGGATATATATATATATATATATATATATATATATATATATATATATATATATATATATGTACGACAGTACCTGTATGCTTATGCTTGTGTATGTTTAATTAGTTGTCCTTGCAAGTTTTCTTATAAAAGTTTATCCAAAACTCGATAGTACGCTAACCCGATTACAGGTTTAATAATACATAGTAAAGGTTTCATGTGAACAAGTTGGTGACACTTGATTTCTGGTATGATCATGACTTACTGGGAATTGGGTTGTTACAACTTGGTATCAGAGCAGTTCGTTCCTATTAAAGCCTGGGGATATGGACTGAATCATGCTTCATTGCATTCTCTGAGTTGTGTCTCATGCACATAGGATATCGTTGTGATATGAATTGCATGATTGTCACTGTGTTTCCATTTTAGAGACTATTCACACTTTGCCTGAAATATTAAGACTGATCACCTTAATATTACATGTTGGGTGTGCACAGAATCTTGATGGCTGCACGGGGACGAAGACGTGGTAGGTGTGGTGCAAACCATGCAGAGGAACCGACGAGGGGTGCAGATGCTTTTATAGCTGCAATGAACACCATGGCTGAGGCTGTGCGTGAAACGGCAACTGCTACTACGCGAGCGATGGACCGTTTAGGGGAGAGGAACGGAGATCGTAACGGAGGATGCAATGGTGAGCGTGGTGGAGACAGTAATGATAATGAAGGTTCTGGAAACCACGATAACCCTATGACACTGGCAACGTTTCTGAAGGTAAATCCGCCCAAGGTTAAGGGGACGCTTGTTGCAACTGAAGCTGACAATTGGTTCCGTGGTATTGAGAAGTCATTGCGAGCGCAACATGTACCAGAAAGACAGTACGTGGAATTTGCAACCTATATGCTGGAGGGAGAAGCTGAACACTGGAGGCATGGAGTGCAACGCTTGTTAAGGCAGGTGGTGGAAGAGATTGACTGGGATACTTTTAAGGAGAAATTTTACAAAAAGTACTTCCCTAGAACTGTTCGTGATGCTAAAGAAATGGAACTGATGCAGTTGACGTAGGGGAATATGTCAGTAGCAGAATATACTCAGAAATTTGAGGATTTGTGCCGATTCTCTAAGATCTGTCAGGGAAACCCAGATGATTTTGAGGAATGGAAGTGTTTGAAGTACGAAGGAGGACTCTGCGAAGAACTAATGCACTCGTTGGTACCACTGCAAATACGAAATTTTGCAGAGCTTGTCAATAGGAGTTAGTTGGTGGGAGACTGTACCAAGAAGGTGGCGGCAGCAAAGATGAGTCGTCAAGAATTACCTCTGAAAAATTTTAATCGGTATATAGCCCCTCAAGGAAGGAACTTTAAAATGAATAGGACACTTTCTTATGGGAATCAGCAAGTTAGTAATCTTCCTGCTCGTGACAATATCGATAAGCAAGAACGGGATACTGGAAATCGACCACAGCCAGCACTAACAAACCTTGTTTGTAATCAGTGTGGGAAGAACCATGGTAGGAATCCATGTCGATTGGGTTCGAGCGTTTGTTATTTTTGTGGTATGCCTGGACATATAGCGAGGAATTGTGAGAAGAAGATTGCTCAAGATTCAGCTAAATCTCAGCAGCCAAGAAGAGTATTTACAATGATGACTGAAGATGCTCGTACTCGGACTCCCTGACCCAAGGTCAGTATCGTGTTAAGACTCGCTCCTTAACTGCACTTTATGTTTCTGGTGCATCACATTCTTGTATTTCTTTAACTGCTATACGTAAGTGGAGACAAGATGATGACACACAACATACCTGAGGACTAGAAAATAAGATAAGAACCATTTACTCGCACCTGCTTACAGGTAAAGGAAATGTTGAGGGCAAAATTTCCTTTTAGGATGAAAATTTTCGTTTATAGCAATTTTCGAGGACGAAAATTTTTGTAAGGTGGGTAGGATATAACATCTCGGATTTTTTTTGAAAATTAAGTAATTAGTTATTTATAAGTTATCATATTATATTGAGATTTTGTTTTTAAGAAATCTATTTTTTTAACAAAGATAATTAAATAAAATTTTATGATTATTGAAGTTTAATTTAAATATAACTTATTTTATTAGTTTGAACTATTTATAATTAAATAAAATTTAGTGACATTGTGAAGGTTGTGGTAGGCTTAGAGAAGGGGGGGTTGAATCTATGCCTTCCTTTTTAAGTTGTTGTTATTACCCTTATAAAACAAATTTGCAGTTTTGATTCTGTTTGAACTCAGTAGGGAAAATTATGTGACAATTTATTTTTGTCTCATGAATATCATAAAACAGAACACAACAGAGAAGAGAAAAGCTAACACCAGCATGTATCCTGGTTTGGTTGCCTTGTGCTATGCAACCTACATCCAGTCTCCTCCACAACTATGGAAGAATTTCACTATAGTTAACAGTATTACATACACCAATAACACAGGATTGACCCAATCCTTTCACACTCAAGTTCTAACCTAACTTGACGTTGGCTATGCTAATACCTAACTATACCTCTTAGTGCTAACCCAACTAAGAAAGGGATACCATACAGGTACAAGATACAAGACACTCAACCAACCTAAAGAAATCTGAAAATAACTCTAGGCTTTCCTCTCAAGTGTTTCACTCAGCTTTTTTTTTTTTCACTCATGGCTTTTTCTTGAGCTTTCTCACAATGCCTTTTCTCACAAGAAATTACAGAAAGATAAACTTAGAAAAGTACATTACAATCAGTAAAACATGAAGGAGATTGACTTCATCAACAGCCTCTTAGCTATATGAAAAACCAGCTTTGCAAACCACTGATTTAGTTCTTCACTATTGGCCGAATGTTTCTTTGATAGAAAACATTATCCAAGTAGAGGAACTTCACAGGGAATACTTCACAGAACACAACTCTCAAACTCTGATTTTCTCTCCTTGCCTCTGAATGAACAGCAAGCTTCTTTTTATCTCCTTGCATGTTCCTTGGTTCTTCTTCCAAGGTCAACACCTTGAGCCTTGAGCTTCACCAACCCACAGGCTCACTTTTTCTTCTCAAACATCAAAGTAGACCCTTTGCTTCTGACTTTTCCAACTTGACCGAAAGCCATGAAGGAGTAACCGAAATTGTCTTTCAATGGCCAACCAAATCTGAACCATAGAGATGCAACTTGGTCCCCAAGAATCTCTTGTGACCGTGGATTTGTAGCAGTGAAGAACATAGATCAACTTTTCCCTTGAATGCCATTTTCGGATAGAGCAGAGAGTTGGAAAGAAAGGATGAAGATCTGATGCATGCAAGATGAGATGGATTACCTTTCTTACGCTTGATTTAGCTTGGAGTTTCTGTTTTAGCTTCTGTGCTTCAAGCTTCAACTTTCTCTCTCTTGCTTCTTTGGTTACTAGCTTAGGGAGGAACCTTTTTTTCTCTTTCTCTTTCTTACTTTTCTGATGCCATGATTTAAATTGATTAGAGAGGAGAGGAACGTTGCTTTGGTAAAAGCAAGTGAGAGGGAATGAGGACTTCAATCTTGTATGAGAAGCTTGGATCAACTTGAATTGATGGACACGGGCTTGGATCGGATCACTTCTTTTTTGCCCGTTTTGATTTTTCAGCCTTGTTTCCTCATGGGCTTTGTTTATTTATTTACTCACCAGCCTTGCTATATTATTTTCATACCAATTTGGGCTGCTGAACTAAGTTTTGGCCTGCAACATATAATAAATAATTAGCAATATATAATTATTGACACTTAACACTAATTATTTATTTTACCCAAAAATAATATTTGTCATCACTAATTAATTAGTTAATTTCTTAACTCAACACATTGTTTGGGCCTTAGTGCCAAATGTAAAGTGGGGACGCCCACACACTGAGAACTGTTTTCCAGATGTATGCTTATTGATTTGAAAAGTCACACTGTATGCAGCCTAGCTGTACGACTTATAAGCACATTGATGCATCTGGAAAATCATATCTGGGACTCGTGCCTGGGTAATGTCGGGAGCGGGTAGGCAACCGACACATGAGCTCATGGCCTGCGTTAGGAATAGACATGCATCATTCTTGTTGCGCATTTGCATTTTACTTGACATTGTGAAATTGTTTGTGATTGTCTTCTCGTGTTTATACATTCTTTAATGTTATTCTGAATTGTGGTGAGTAGATATTTCGTTGTGAATTACTTGAACTGTGGTAATCCTGACTAAACTAACCACCCTCGACCCTACTAAGAACCCCCCAGTTCTTACCCCTTCTCTTCCTCCCCTTCAGATGGAGACCAGAGTTATATTTTACGAGATGGACCCTCTCTATATATACGAAGATATTGTACAGCATAGGTTTTATGTAGTAGCTATGGAGATTAGGACTCGTATGTACATTCTGCGTGATCATCCTTTCCATCACTCGATTGACACTCCACAGTTTAACCCCGACATGCCCTATGAGTTTCCACTGCAGTGGCTCCACCCGGATGCTCCATTTCACCCGTTTCATGATGGGCCGGTGCCTCACCAGCATCCCGATTAGCCTGCGGATCAGGCGGACCCTGAGCCTGAGCCCATGGAGGAGCATTTTCCAGAGCCTGTACCGGAGAAAGACATCCCTGTGGAGCAGATCTCAGTATCTTCATCCGAGTCATCTTCTGAGGAGCCGCTCACCGCCTCTATTAGTGGACCGGCGAGTGCTGGTCAGACCAGTAGCACGAGTGCCAGTGCCCCTCCCGAGATTATAGAGATTTCCGATGACGAGGACGAGGATCCTGAGGAGTGTTTTGATGTGGTTGTGATCTCCTCTAACGATGACAGCTGAGTCCTGGGAACTGCGGTGGTGCCTTTTGATAGTTTTTTTTTGTGTTAGCCTAGCCTTTGTGTTAATCTCTCACTTTTGGTCAGACTCACTGAGAGAGTAGGGTGTACATAGTGGACTAGGCTAGTTCGGGTGCCAGTTTAGGGGTTTTCTATATGGACCAGGGCCCGGAGTGTTGGGTTGTACATAGTAGTATTTCTGAAGGGTTGTATGCTAACTCAGGATATATATATATATATATATATATATATATATATATATATATATATATATGTGTGTGTGTGTGTGTGTACGACAGTACCTGTATGCTTATGCTTGTGTATGTTTAATTAGTTGTCCTTGCAAGTTTTCTTATAAAAGTTTATCCAAAACTCGATAGTACACTAACCCGATTACAGGCTTAATAATACATAGTAAAGGTTTCATGTGAACAAGTTGGTGACACTTGATTTCTGGTATGATCATGGCTTACTGAGAATTGGGTCGTTACACAAATAATAAATATTATTTTTGATATGACAATTATTTTAATCAACTATGTAAAATTATTATAAACAAATAATAAAATAATTAATAATTGGGTACGAACAAATCAACAATAATATTTATTAAAAATTTTACACGTCCAATAATATTCTTAGTTGGGTTTAAATTTTGATAATAAATTTAGCTTACTTATTTTATATAATGAATACATTGGAGATTATATCATTCTTTATAGAATATGAAATTTTTACTCTATATTATTTGACAATTATTTATTTATTTAGTATTATATCTTTTTTCTCTCCTTTAACTATTTAGATAATATATATGTATTGAGCAAATATTTCCATTGAATTAATCATAAAGGTTAATAAAAGATAATGACATAATTTTTACTTAATTATAACAAATATCTCTATTAGAAATATTGTCTAATTATTACCGTGTACAATTAGTGTACATATATACCGAGTAATAGTGATGTTTTACAAATATTTATCATTTAGAGGATTCATAATTCAGACATAGTTTTTTTTTTGTTATTTTTCATACCTAATTGCTACTAGCTATGATTGTAACAGCCCAAACCACCCGCCAGCACGATATTGTCCGCTTTGGCACACAAGACCTCACGGTTTTGTCTTTGACAATAGGGATGCTAGCCGAAGCCCCCACACTCATTCGTCAAAACGTGTCATGCTAGGAAGGGGTATCCACACCCTTATAAGGCATGCTTCGTTCCCCTCCCCAACCGATGTGGGACCTTACAATGATTTTATCAATAGTATTATTTATGGTAGATTATGTGATAAAAAAGTTTGAAAAATAAAGGCAAGAATTATAAAGTTATGAAAAGTCCCATCCAAATTTGACAAGAGCAAGACGGATTACATAGAAATGGTTCTAATGGATGATATGATTAGTTAAATATTTTTCATGATTCTTTCAAGTGATGCTAGGTCCAGTTTATAAATATTTTTAATAGCTTTATAAGTGCTAATAGCTTTTATATTTAATTTGTTTTACAGTGTGATAAAATTCATTGTTAATGAAGAGTTATTTGGCAAAGATGTTTGAGAATGAACTGATCGAGGGGAGGGTTTTATGTCTTTTCAAATTTTGTGATTGAGGAATCAAGCGGAACTTATCTTCCAACTGCACACGTGTGTAGAACAACTTTTAAGAAGGAGTCACGTATAGTATAGTAAATACGCTTGATGATCGTAAAATTTCTGACAATCATTTTAATTTTCTTACTCATACTGATATATTGAAACAAACAAATGAACAGTCTAACTTATTTGGTACGTAGTTAATTTGTATTAACCTACACAAAATTATTTTTATTTTAATTTTTGCCAAGAAACTATATAATAGCATCATTTTATCGATAACATGAATTTTAACCTTTAATTTATGCAAATGTTTGATTTATAAGTAATTTATTATATTATTTATTTATTTGTCTTTAATTTAATACTTTTAATTCTTTTTTTTTTTCAAGTAGATATTATTGGACTCTTGACTTGAAAAAAGAGAACTTATATCATAATAAAAAACAGGAAGAAGTGGCCATTACATTGTAGTTGATCTTCAGAATTTACAGTATGTGAAATTTTAATATTTTACAATGAGATTTTATTTTGTAACAATTATCTATTTATATGCAAAATTTTTATCTTTTTCATGATATATTACTATTTATTTCTCTTATTTTCCGCTTTTATTTAGAAATGAGGAAAAAATAAGGTACACACTTTGAGATCAATTTGTAACCCAATTACTCAATTATCTACGTGATCATCAAGCAATCGAATACATATTTATTCTCCAATTTGTAAAACTTAACAAATGCATTAGTAAGTATATTGGTTTAACTTTTTATTTAATATATTTGTTTAGGTTATATCTGTAATCATATTATATCTATTTTTACGTATATATCTTTTTAAAAAATACTCTTAAAGTATATATATGATGTATTAAATAAATATTTTAAAATTAACTGTAACATATGATAAAAATAAAAATTAAACTAAATAGATATTATAAACACAAACACAGGCACAACTCATTTAACCTAGTTCTAACCAAAATCATAGCAAAGAATTCCTTAACTCACCCATTTAACTACTTCACCTAGTTTTATAAATTTACCTAACAATTCTCCTCTTCTCCTGATCAGGATCATGAATCTCATTATATTAGAGTCTAACTGCTACATGTTACAACCAAACCTACAAACAACCATAAACCCAAATAAGTGAACAAACCTAGCAGTTACTCAACGACATAGAGAACAAATCCGTCGCGCCGTCATGTGCTCGCCATCGCCGCCCACCCGTCGCGCCATTATGAGCTCGTCACTAGAGTAGATTAATAAAAACGATTAATAACTACATTAGAGTTTATTCATTTAACATTAGATTAAGAAAAAAATAAAGAATACATGACATACTATTTTTTTATTAATCAAATTATTATAATTTAAATTAATTTTAATAAAATAATTTAAAATTATAATTTTAATTTTATCATGTGGATAGCATGGATTACTACGTTTGTTTTCAAGCTATTTTTAGACTAAAAAAATATCAGTAATTTCTCCGACTGATAATTTAGAATGAGAGCATTAATTGTCTACCCTGAAGTAGGTGGTCCTTCTTTAATGCCTTTGTTTTTTGAAGGAGGATCAGTGGATGAAGGCATGATTAGGAATAGTAAGTCAATTAAGTATGTGAATGTGACCCCATTACACACCTTATCTTCAATGTCTATAGCTTCATACATATAACTCACCTCTCATGATCTCTCTGTTCTTATCTCTCCTTTGCTCACTTCTTCAATAATATTCACTAATTAAATTTTCTTGCACTTAGTACAAGAGTGTCCAAGCAAGCAATAATCAAAATTTTCACTACTTGAAGGGTTTGTTTTCTTATTTCTTTTTTAATTTATATTTATTTATTATAATTTTTTTAAGTTTATTACTAAACTCAATATGTAGTTCCCAAATGCAACAAGTTTCTAATAAAGTTTTTATTTTTTAACAGTTCTTTGGTGGGAATTTCTTCCATGCAAAATATATGATGAGCTGTTTTTTGATGTTCTTTGGCTTTATTTAATCACACTTTAGCAACGTATCAGGAGGTATGATGTATTGATTAGTTTTTAAAATAAGAATTTAGATTTGAGTTTTCAATTTTAGTTTCTAATTTTCGGTCTTAGTTCAAGTGTAAGGATTTAGATCTCATCTTCTCGTGCTTCTTTTGTTATGTTTCAATTTCCACCGTTTATTTAATTGTTTTAAAAGTAATGAAAATTAAGTACTAAAAAATAAATTAATATCAATAATGGTAGACTAAAGCATGAAGAAAAAAAAAACACAATATCGTAATAAATCTTCAAAGGGGCAATTTAACCGCTTAAGTTGTTAAGAAGTTCAAAAAAAATGCTAATTTTTGTGTTTTTCAAATCATTGTTTAGAATCGAAATTGGTCTGGTTAATCCGCGAAGTTTTTGAAAGCGTCGGTATGTTGTTTTGCGGCAGTTTAAAATCGTTGCAAATTCATAAAAAAATCGTTGCTACTCAATGTGTCTCTTGTAGTATGGAATCAATTGGTGAGGATAAAAATTAATCAATAATAAACTAATAAAAAATAAAAAAAAAGCAGTCAAACAATCGATTAATAGGTCAAATCAATATGAGTTTTAGCGATTAACTATTTTAAAATAATAAAATATAAAAATTATATATTTTATTATATTTTATTATATTTAATTTAACGTAATTTAAGTTTGATTGGATTTTTAAATTTTTAATTTTGCTGATTCGATTATTGGTTTGTCTTTCAAAACTTTTGTTTTAAACTGTCCCTTTTCATAAATATTTTATTAATTATGTTAGATATACATTAAAATTTGAAACTAAGATGGAATATACATTGAAATATAAAATATATATTAAAAATAAATTAAATTATATATATATTTATATATAAATACATAATAATTAATTTTAATAACTGATTTTAATGTACAAAAATATTTTTAATATTTTATATATTGACAAAATAAAGACTAATTTTGGACAAAATATTAATAAAATCTCTTTCTTGTACTATTTGACAAGTTCATCAGAATACTAGATTGCACATTTTAAATAGGATAAATTACACAAACTAAAGTTTGGGAGATAAATTATTATCATTTTAATTGCTTCCAAGTTTATTAACATTTGAATTTGTTGATGAAATTTGGACCGAGAGATTTGCTTTAATATCTTTGCCCTTTGGTCGAAAGTTAAATTATTGCAAGCAATCATATAAGTTCAGTTATGCTATGAGACTGCTTTTGAAAAGGGATTTTCATGTTTTTTTTTTACACTTAAAAAGTATTTTGAATTAAAACTTTGTCTTTATATTTTAAGACAATGGCACAAGAGAAAGCTGAAAATTATGCTAAGTACGAGTAAACTTTTAAAGTAGACTTGAGAATGATATTATGCACTTAAATTGTCTTTGAAACCTTAGTTACACCAGTTATGTATTTAAGATTGACAAAACAGCACCACTTTAGTTTCTGATATCATTTTGTTAACAATGTATTGACATAACTTGATGATATAAAATTTTAGTTACATTATTTTATGGTTTGATTATATATAACAGTATGATGACAGATCGATTAATGATACGTAGCATAACGATAAGTCGGTTAATGACATATAGTATGATGACTTAGATAGTTATGTCATGTGTAATAATATTATTTATCTATTGATATCTGTTATATCATCATTGCAGATGTATTAAATTAGTCTCTCACTTTGTACTAAATGATTCATTTTAATCACTAAAATTGAATATTGTATACTAAATTAGTCTCTTCATTATTTTTTCTTATTTTTTTATAAGTTCAAAATTCTTAATATGTTTAAATGCACTAATTTTAATTCTTATTTTTCACAAATTGTTTAAATACAAGTGTCTTTATAGAAGATAAATGTTAGAGAGCCATAAGAATTTATTATTTTTAGTTATCACTTTTAGCTATCAACCTTCTTTAGTTTAGTAATACAACAATATATACTTTAGCCCACACTTTTAAACATTAATTGCTAACTATTGACTAAAATATTAAATTCTAAAATATTTTTTTTATAAATTTCAAAATTTAGTGTTAATCATACATTTTTTTATAATAATTTAATATCGATAAATTTTATAATATAAAATTATGTTATTAATAAAAGAGCTATATTGATTAATTGATTATAAAATATATTTTTATTTTAGTCCAAAAATTGTGTATTTCATAAGAACTGAAAAAATAAAAAAATGTGTATTTTAATTCTTAATTTCTTATGAAAAACATGCATATTTTTAGACAAAAATAAAAAATGTGTGTTAATCAATCATATAATTCTTTTACTAAAATAACATTCTTATATATTATAAAATTTACGAGTATTAAATTATTATAAAAAAATTTTGGATAATTAAAACTAAAATATTAAAAATATTTTATAAAAGCATTTGTATTTAAAAAATATGTGAAAATATAATTGAAGTCAGTGCATCAAAAGATATTGAGAATTTTAAATTTACAAAAAAATGAGAAAAAACTCGTGAAAAGATTAATTTGATGACATTTAATTTTAGAGACTAAAATAAGTCATTTGGTGCAAAGTCAAAGACCAATTTAATGTATCTGTAATGATGACATAACGAATGACACGTGAACGAATAGTATTATAACCCGTGACATAAGCTAATAACTGGACAAATAATATTGTGACACGTAACATTACCGTCCACGTTAGGATACCATGTGTCATGAACTAACCCGTTATCATATTATCACATATTGCCATATTATCATATGATACGTATCATTAATATTTCACGTCAATGTGCCATTAATAAAAAACGGGTTAGAAATTAATATAGTGCACTCTTACCAATCTTAAGGACTTAATTATTGCATTTCGAATCTTTAAAACGATTTTGGTGACAACACCAATTTCGAAAACTATTTTAAAAACTTATTGAAATATCTAAATATTTTGTTTAGATAAAAAAAAAGTTAAAACAAAAAGGTTCGGACTATGCTTGGGATGATATCTTTTGGATGAATTCGTTACTTATACACTGCTATTCAACCATAATGTCTAAGCAAGCCTCGGGCTTTGATAATTTGGAAATTTGATAGTTTGTTTTATATACATAGATATAGTGAGTTATCTTGTGGTATTGTTTTAAATGGCTAAAAAATGACCATATGTTAACTGATAAATAATCTTACAACAAACGACACGTATGATAATTAATATATGGAAAAATACAGATAATTAACAATATTTTTAAACAATATATAAACAATATTTTAATCCAATGACACACGTTAAAATATTTTATTTTTTTGGAAGCAAATTTTCATATTTGTCATTGCATTTAAAGTTTGCCATTTACTATATATATTCTTGTCGTCTAACATCACTTTTTATCGCCATAAGGTTCCACTCATTGATTCTTCAATGGCTGAAGTTGTTTCTAGTGTGGCATCAACACTCTTGGCCAATTTAGCAACAAAATCTTTCCAAGAGATTATTCTGGCATGTGGTCTTAAAGATGATATAAAAAAGTTTGAAAGTTCTTTGAGAACCATCAATGCATATCTCATAGATGCTGAGAACAAGCAAGCAAAAAATCACAGTATAGATGACTGGTTGAAGCAACTCAGAGAAGCATTTGATGATGCTGGTGACATACTAGACGAAATAGAGTATGAAGCAAAACGTAATGAAGTGGTCAAAATGTATGGAAGCATTAGCACCAAGGTCCACCGATTCTTCTCATATACAAGTAATTCACTCGCATTTCGCATCAAGATGGCCCACAAAATCAAAGATATGAAACAGAAGATGGATGAAAAAATAAGACAAGGGAGAAAGTTGGGTATAATTGAACAACATGTCAACACTCCAGTTCTGGAGCATAATTTAGCATGGCGAGAAACTGCTTCTTCATTGCCTTTTCGTTTGTGTGGTAGACTTGAAGAGAAAGAGGAGATTATGAAATCATTGATGACACAAAAATCAGAAGCTAATAGTATTGATGTGATCTCCATTGTTGGGATTGGAGGTTTGGGAAAGACTACACTTGTACAAATGGTTTACAATGATACCCAAGTGAAGGCGAATTTCGATACATTAATGTGGGTTTGTGTTTCTGACGATTTTGATGTGAAGAAGCTAATACAAAAAATCATTCATGCGGCCTCAAAGAGAGAGAATGTGGTGGATGCAAATTCTAGTTTGGAATATATGATATCTCTTCTCAATCAAAATTTACATGGTAAGAGATTCTTACTCGTCTTAGACGATGTTTGGAATGAAAACCACAACAAATGGGATGAATTGAGAAATCACCTGTTAGAAGCAGGTGGTGGCAAAGGCAGCATAATCATAGTGACCACTCGTAGCCAAAAAGTTGTTGAAATTGTGGGGAGTAATCTTGTAATGAAATTAGAAGGACTTCCTGAGAATGAATGTTGGCGGCTCTTTGTAAAATGTGCATTCCAAGTAGAGAAGGAAGAAGAGAAGTACCCAAGGCTAAAGCAAATTGGAGAGCAAATTGTTAAAAAATGCAAAAGGGTGCCCTTAGCTATAACAACTTTGGGTTGCTTGCTTAGATCAAAATCCCATGATGAAAATGAATGGAGAAAAATAAGGGATAGTGAAGTGTGGAATCTCAATCAAGAAGAAACTGATATTTTGCCATCACTCAAATTGAGTTACAATCACTTGCCACCACAAGTAAAGCAATGTTTTTCATACTGCTCTTGTTTTCCAAAGGATTACGACTTTCATGTTATTGAGTTGATTATGTTCTGGATGGCTCATGGACTCCTCCAACCTACACGCGAAGAAGAAGACGCAGAAGATATTGGGGAGTTATATATTAAAAAGCTTGTTTCAACATCTTTACTTCAAATTGACGATGGAGATGATCATTTTCGCCTCTTTGATTTTCAAAATTTAATGACATTTAAAAGACTCAAAATGCATGATCTTGTACATGATGTTGCACAATTAACAATGAAAGAGTCAAGTAAGACAAGAACCATTGTGCAAGAGGGACAACAAGAAGCATCCATAGAATGGACCTCTAACAAGTTCAACTATATGAGGGTGTTGCAACTAAAAAAAGATATGGAGTTGAGTTCGTTCCCTAATGATTGCTTTGTCAAAATGAAGAAGCACTTGAGATATCTCTATCTTGAAAATTGTCCTAGTTTGAAAAAGCAAACTGATTCCATTTGTAAGATGCAAAATTTGCAGAGTTTGTACCTTGATGAGTTTCCCAAAAACATGAAAAATCTCATCTATCTTCAATATTTGTTTTTGATGGGAATCAAAATTACAAGTATGTCCTCAATGAACATAGGGTGCTTCCAACAACTCAAATTCTTATATCTTCAATGTCCAAAGTTAGTGTCCGTACCAAGTGCTGTTGGTCGCTTGACTACTTTAAAGAAGCTGGGCTTTCTTTGGTGTGAAGAGCTGATGAATTTTGAAGATGAAGAGGAAGAAGGAAAACAACAAATGGTAGTAAATAATTTAAACCTTCAATTGTTCTTAATCATTGGATCAAAAAAGTTGAATGCTTTACCAAAATGGCTTGAAAGAGCTACTAAATTGCAATATTTGAGTATAAGCATAACAGGGATAAAATTATTGCCCACAAGAATGCCGATGACCTCTCTTGAAGAACTTTATGTCTATCATTGTAAAAATTTGTCATCTCTTCCTAACATGGATCAAACTCATAATCTTCAGTATTTAGTAGTATATGATTGTCCCGCATTACATGCAAGGTACAATAAAGAGACAGGTCCAGATTGGTCCAAAATTGCTCATATCCCATATTGCAAGGTTAGTTCAAATAATTTATCTCATAATATTACAAATCTAACTATACTGGTTTATTATTATTATTATTATTATTATTATTATTATTATTATTTCACTTTATGCATGAATAATTACTTGTTGGATGTTTAATTAAACAGTTAGAGTTATATCTTACTTTTCCTATAATAAATTCTAAAACTTTTTAAATTGACAATCTAAGTTTCTTTCTAAATAATTGTGTATAATTTATATATAAAAGGTATGGCAGAGTGAACTAATTAGCCCTTATAATATGGAATACTTTCAAATTTTGAAAATGCAATATAATATAGGTTATAAATTTATAATTTATTTCAACTGAGTCACACCATAGACATGTTTCATTTTAATCATTTTAAGAAAATAATGATATTTAGATATTAAAATTGTTTAACATTATTATGCCTGCAGCACATGTCTTGAATTTTAGTTATGAATCTTAATATTACCACTAATGGTAACTCTTTCAATTACTACGTATTATGAATTATTGTATTGATGAAAACCACAATAAGCTAATTATTATGTGAAATTCAAAGAATGAATAACTCTTAACCATTTGAATATGAGTTATACTAAGTAACTAATAACTTTTTAAATAACATGAACAACCACCAATCAAATCAAAACACACTACACCTCTAAATTACTCACCTAAATTTTAATATTAGAATAACCATCCGCATACCTAGTGAAATGAACATTCAATATATCAATTGTTCACATTGTTTAGTATTTTTATTATCTACCTATACTTTTTCTTTAAATATTGGCTATACATTATTTAAAATGAGCACAAAATTTTATTATTATTGTGATTATAGGAGTTGATGCATGAATCTTTATTTTTGGACCGTGAAATACTTCTTTATTGTCAATTGACAGAAAATGGAAATTTAGTATATATATGCATGGTTGAATTAAAGCTCAAGTTATTTTCATAAGCACTAATCTATTGGCCTTTATTGCAGATTGATGAAGATGATGATGATGATAATGATGATGATGATGATGATGATGAAGAATTTATGATGATGATGAAGATGATGATTGAATAAAAGACATGAATGAAGAAAAGAAATGATAATAATAGCATTATCTTTATGTAATATAATGGTTGTGTTCTAATAATTGCTTTGTAATTGGCTACTCAAATCATGTCTTTAGCTACAACTACTTTATAAATGCTTTAATTTCTTCGGTGTTACAGTTAAAATTTTTAATCACATTTGATTGTGCAAACAAATTTTACATCCAAGCATGCATTTTATTTCATTCATCCTTGTTACAATTATAAAATGGTTAAATAAATGACTTCTATAAAATACATGTTATTTTGCTTTAGTTCTTGTAATTACTTTTCTTTTGATTCACTAAAACTTAATAGGAGTTTTTGGATTTCTTCAATGAAGGACAAACAACAAAACCACAAAATATATATGACCACAAAAACATCTAATCTAAGCTTAATAAAATTTATTAATTAACGTTTTAGTAGCTTGAAAAATAGTAACATATAAAATATGGCAAAAAATAATTAAAATAAAATAAAAGGATTATTGAAACCCTATTAATTAATATTAATATATTTGTTAATTAGGTCTTGAATTATTCAATTTTGGATGGAATATATATAATGCTTTGAATGCTAAATTAATGTGCAGAGTGTGCCTCCACCTGCCGAGACTGCCAAAGTTATAGTACATTACTGCATTGTACGGATCATTCTTTTTTACAAATGCATTGAATTATAAAAAAGTCATATCATATGTAAAGTCTTTGGTCCTTAGAAGTTATAAGTCCCATTTTTCATGTGCGGAAAATACAAGTTACTAAATAAATTATTTGTATAAAATATAATATATATTAAAAATATATAAAATATTAATTCAATAAAAGTTTAGGATATATATATATATATATATATATATATATATATATATATGGAAAAGTATATGAAACAAAGAGGTAATAAGCCAAGAAGTAAACAACTTAATTAATTTATAATTATATTTAATTAATTTTATTTGTTTTTAATTTATAATATTTGATATTAATTGCTTCTCACTCCAAATTAAAATTCTGAATGATACGTTGGAGAAATAGGGGCGGGAATCACAGAACTTTGCTTCTAACAATCCCGATTTTTAGTATATAAAAAAATTTATAAAATATATAAAAGAACATCCATTTAGTATGAAAAAGAAACATTCTAATATTTAGTAGAAGAAATATCTTAATACTTAGTATAAGCATCATCCACATAAAAATTTTAAATTCACCCAAAAATATTTAGCTGATTTTTTACTGATACCCTCTTAGTTCCTAGCATTGTTATATATATATATGAGTTGACGGATTTAGAAGACTCACCGAACTTCATTACTCTCCTCTCCATCAATTCACCTTCATCTCACACTGTAACAGTTTACTCACTTGGCCAAAATAAATGATCTGATCTGTCAAAAAAAATTACTAAAAATATCCACAAAATTTATAAATATTAACAAAAATACTTATAAATTAAAGAAATTAACGTTATATCATAAAAGATAGATTTTATATAATAAAAATATTTAAATTTTAATTTTTTATTAATTTTTTAATAAAATTCTCAAACTATCCCAATTTTTTATGTTCACTCCACCATCACTTCTTCTTTTCAAAATTCTCAACCTTTCACAGACATCTATGTGCTGAGACTTGTTGAATCTGTCAACCTCATCTACAAATAAAACGGTATAACATTTTAGAATTATAAACTTCCCAAGCATCTTACTTCTATTCCTATATTTCAATTTCAAAACCAGATAAATAGATAGATAAATAAATAAATAAGTTAAGATTCTTATAATTATATTTTTTTAATATGCTATTTAAATTAAAAAATAATTTTTAATTATTTTTTAATATTATTTTGAGTTTGTATCATTTAAGACATTGTTTGATAGAATAAATTTTAAAAAAATTAATATTATGTATTTTTATTTTATACTATTTAAAATATTCTTATTAAAAATAACTTATTCAAAATATATATATATATATATATATATATATATATAATAAATATTTTAAAAAAATTTATTCTTGCTATTATAGACATAATTGAAAAATTGTATACAGTAGAAGAAGAACAAATAAGTGTAAAAAAAATCCCACAAAAAATACGTAAAATAAAATTTTTGTGCTACAACATAAAAAATTATTATAAATTCAAATTATAAAAAATTTCATCAAATTATACTTATCATAAAAAATTCTATCAAATTATAAACTATTAACTCAATAATTATTACGCATTCAAAATTAAATTAAAGTATTTAGATAAAAGCACAACAATAATTTTTGTGCTATTTGATAGAGAAACAAAAAAATTATTGAGTACAACTGTCTTAAATCTAATTATCACTACTAGAAAACAGCAGATTACAGACGGATTTTTCCGACAAAATTTTACTGTCGAAAATATCGACAGATTTTCGACAGATTTTTCGTCGGTAAAAAATAAAAAAAAATTCACAAAATTTACCGACAGATTTTAACATCCCTCAATAACACTGTTGATAAAATTGAAAATGAAATTTGAAACTATCATCAATAACAAAATCCCTCTGTAACATCTAATAAATCCCTCGCTAATTTAAAATAAGTTAAACCCTTATGAACACACCATGATGAAACTTCATTCAACACAAATCACCGTTCATCTTCTCCTATCCTTCCTTTAAGCTTGCTCTTCTCCTCTCTCTTTGATTCGAGTTGAAAATAGGGCAAGTGTGACTTCTCCGTCGTTTCTGCTTTGTCGCCACACGCGTCGCACGAGCTCCTTCTGTCACTGCTCGCTTGCACGAGCTCCCTCCGCCGCCGCTCGCTCGCATAAGCTCCCTCCTCTGCTGCTCGCATTGCACGAGCTTCCTCTGCCGCCTCTCAGCTTATGTCTCTCTCTGTCTCGCGCCATCCATCCTCGCCGTTCACAGCCTCGTCGAGTCATCGTGTCACCAGATCTGAAACCTACATGTACCTCTTTATCTATTTTAGATTCTGGAATTGCTATTAAGCTATATTTTTTGTTGAATTCAAATGTTCATACGTTATTGTTGCATCTAAAACTCGATCTGTTCCACTTTTGTTTTATGGTTTAGATTTTTGTTCTTGAATCTTCTTCAAGGTTCGAATTTGGTTTTGAAAGTAGCTCCATTAATTGTTATGGCTAAAAGTTTTGCATTGAAGATAATGTATTGTGCCTTCTGCAGTTCTGCTTCTGAGGTAAGATGGAGAGATTACCATAGTCTTAAATTGGAAAAAGGAATTGGAAGATTTGTTGTTTGAATTTTACATTTGAAGGAACTATAAATACCAGTTCATGAAATGCAATATGCTAAGTACATAGATTGAAATTACTCTGTGACTGATTAGAATGAGATTAACAGCAATAATTTTGTGCCCTATCAATATCGTAAACCATCTCATAAATCTGATTACTCTGGCAAATATCAGTTGATGTTAATAAACTGTGTTCTTTGTTTCAGCTTGCTCTAGGTGCTGTAAATTTAGAGGTTCTTCTTGGAAGGTATTAGCTTTAAAATATTTACATGATTTTCATATGCAGTAATGTGCTGTTTTTCAGGCCTGTTTGTTAATTAGTCTCAATGGATAATTAGATAGATATATGTGCTCAATGTTGTGTTTGTGCAGACGAGGTGTTTGATCTAATGACTGAACTACTTTTTGAAATAGGTGTTTGATCTAATGACTGAACTGATTTCATTATCCCTAGCCCTAGCCTTGTCCCTTCCCTGTTGCTGCTGCAGAGAACTGAGTTTCTAAATTCTAAGGTATGAATTTTGTATATTCCTATAATTTGTGAAATCTGAAACATAACAATTTCCATGATTGTGATATAAAATAAATTCGTTTATGAACTATATATCTGAATTGCTGAGATTTTTTATCTGGAATTTGCATGCATGTTCTTGTTCCATCCTGTTCTTGTTATGACTGGTGATTTAGGTCATAAACACACTAAAGAGGGATCAAACAAACCACCATGACTTAACCTCACCCATTCACAGGTGTGAGGGAGTGGAAAACAAAAATCAGCTTCTTATTGTTCTCAACATGAACAAGGTTAGTATATTAATTATGAGTAATGAGCAGCTTAGAATAGATTAGATTAGTAGTAAGTGGTGATGCAATGAATGCAGATTAATTAATTAATTGCAATGCATTTGTACAGGAGAAGGTGTACTTTTTGGCTTGCTAAGAGGCATCTTTCAGAACTCATTACTAACTGGTCTATATATGATAATAAGGTGCTTATATTGAATGTATCAAATTTGAACTAAGTTTTATGATCTTACATTCTTCAGTGCTTAGTAAACAGTTTTACAATTATTTATTTCTTACCAAAGTTTCTTTTTCGGCTATTAATAAGATATATGTCTACATGTGTTGAAGAATAGCTAAATTGATTTAGTGTTCAATAAGAACAGCTACTGTGACTATTTGAGCCTCAGAGGGTCGAAGAGGACCCAATTTGATTGAGGTAATGCAAGAGAGAAACTTTTGGATTCTATTGAAGATCTGAAACTGGACTCAATTGTACTGGGAAGCAGGGGACTTAGCACAATTCGAAGGTGTGTATTTATTTATTTATTTATTTATTTTTGGGTACAATTCCCTATTTTGAGTACAATTCCCTGTTTCTGATTTATGCCATATATACAGTTATGTCGTGGAGTAGTTATCCCACCTTAGGTGGTAACATTAACCCTTTATCTTTTGGGTCTTATTACAAGTAACAGAAGAAGCTCAATCTGTAGATGCTAGCTAGTGCACTATCAGTGTCATTGTGCCAAATACTTGGTGTGAGTTTGTTTTGACAAATGATAGTTGACTTATAGATCACAATGATTATTTTGCTGTTTAATCTTCGTTACCAATAATTTAAGAATCGATATCAAACTTGTAATATCTACGTGAATGACTGATCTTCTTGTAGGAAGATATATGTATAACCTTTGATAATTATTAATATATAAAAAGAATTAAATTTTGAATACTAAAGTTCTAGACTTCCAGTACTTTGTACTGGAACAAGATTTAGTGGTTTATATGTAGAATGTAGAATTGTTCGAGCATGGCGACGAGGCTGTGGTTGTCACCATCTACTGATCTTTATCTGCCTCTCCTTGAGGATGATGCCATGGGAGTTACGTTCCACAGAGCTTTGTGTTGTTAATTAGTGTGTCTCTCTCTTTTTTATAATGCAGTACTTTATTCATGATTATTCCCCAGTTTTCATGGCTCTTTTGTACAAATACAAGTGTTTCATTTGAATCGCTTTTCTTGTAATTATCTTCCACTATTTTTATTCTATAATGCCTTAAAGATATGCATTTTCAATGCATGATCATGAATAAGGTAAATAAGTATCTAAATATTGATTTCCATGAGTAAATTATCTTCCACTAATAACATTTGACTAATTTAATATTTTAATCTGACACTGAGCTAAAATCAAGTTGAGTAATTTTTATATGGTACACCTTTCAACAGCTATTGGTTTTAGCATTGGATTCAAATGGATTGATTCAACAATGGGGTTTATACTTAATCAAATCTGTTTTGCACATCATTGCTATAAACGATGATTTCAGAAATAGAAGTAAAACAAATGGTCCCAGAGCAATTAGAAAAAGGAAATAATAGCATATTACAATGCAACTAAGTAGTTGCAGCTGCCATCCGCCTGAGTAGGAATCAAGAAATAACTTGCATTACTTTATATTTTTGAAGTACCTCCAACATGGCTGGCCTCCCTCATTACTACTCAAGTCTTCAACCATATTTTTAAGATCAGCAAGCTTTAAACCATTCAATTGCTTTTGTACTTACAATGTTAAATAACTGTCTTAGGTTCTTGGATCTTAAATTG
This sequence comes from Arachis hypogaea, assembly GCF_003086295.3. Taxonomy (NCBI): domain Eukaryota; kingdom Viridiplantae; phylum Streptophyta; class Magnoliopsida; order Fabales; family Fabaceae; genus Arachis; species Arachis hypogaea. The sequence continues at coordinate 4,111,090 of NC_092037.1, forward strand.
CGTTAGTTTAACACGGGTGAATATTTTATTAGATGGCAAGGCTGCTGCAGCAGAGAAGAAAAATTCCAAGGATGAAACATCTTCGAAAGATTCACAGGGGCTGCTGCATGCCCCATTTTCCACTTCTTTCTAATTGTGGCACTTGAAAGTGCTTGGAATTGGAACTAGCTGTGTGAGATCTTGTATTTCGCTGACAAGTCAGAGGTACCGTTTTGTTTTTTCACAAGTTTCCTTCTTCAAATTGAACTCAAGGTTTGGTTTTATTGGTGTTTCGCTGACAACTTGCCAGATCTAACTTGCCAACTTTTTCTATTTCTTTCAGCCTATGATGCCACCTTATGCAGCACTTTATTCACCTGGAGGGGTTTATACTCATCCTGCCATTCCTATTGTAATTCTAGTTACTTTCATGCAATTTATTTCATGGTTTATAAAAAATTGGAGCTTGTTTTGTTCATTGCCCATGAATGTTTGGCTTCTACTGTAATGATATCAATCAATAGTTCACAATAGGATAAGAGAAACTAATATACTGAAATGTCAAATGTGTTTCCTTTGATCTGTTTGTGTACCTAGATAATTCAAATATTTATATTCATTTATTTTATTATCATAAAAGCTTTTCAGGGGCTTAATTATATATGCTTTTTTTTGGTGTTGTAATTATTTAGGCTTTATTGGTTGGAATTATGTCTTATGTTCTTGTGAATTATATATTTCTAAAACATAGGGGTCATATCCACACGGACAAGGAGTTCCATCTTCACCTGCTATAAGCTATGATGTTTTCTGATATCAGTTCCTAATTTAGGCATAGAATGATATTAGTGATGGCAACACTGTGGGGGTGAGAACTTGCTTGCAATTAGTAATTTTTTTCATGCATTTGGTTGATCATGTTGCCAATGGTTTATTTTTCTTTTTAAATTGATTTCACAAAATTAAAGATTAAATTATGATATTTTCCGTTTTATGTTCAGGCTAATCAATTCACATATGATTGTGTTTTACATTTTTCATCCATTTGATTTATTTCTGTACTTTGTTTTCAGAAATTTTATATTGAAGCTATGAAAACTGAAAAGATTATATGACACTTGCATCTGGAGATTAGTGATACTGGTATGCCACTTGCCTCCATTGGCATTCTTGTTGGTTGTGAGAATTTCATGCATATGTTTTGGTTGCTGCTGCTAGTTCTCGTAATCCTACTCTAGCTAGTGCTTTGACTAGGCTACAGAGGTGTGTATTTAATGGCAGCTGGGAGGTATATATCTCCTGTGGTTTCCCTTTTGTTACCTGTTTATTACCCCTCAAATTTGACTTTATTTTCTAAATGGTATTGTACATTTGTACTAACATCATGAAAAAGAATGATTTATTTTTATAGCTTAGTGTTGGTTGGCCTTCCCAAATTATTGTTGATCACTTATCTGAGTTTATTAATGATAGGGTCTATATTCTCACTATGGGCATTTTTATTGAGGAACAAAAAAGTAAAATTTTCTTGTGAGGAAAGCAGTGATGAAGAAGAATAAGCAGCAGCAGAAAGAGCAAGTGAAGTGAATTTTGCAGATGAGATAAGTGGAATTAACACAAGACCTCCTTCACCAACTTCATCTATTGATTATTAGAGCAGCGAAAATTGTTCAAATAAGTTAGGAAATTGAATAGGAGTTGCTTGCAATATAGGTCTTTTAATTTACTAGTATGAGGAAATCATTTAGAGTCCTTTGGATACTCATTAACAACTTTTAATTTACTCAATAGACTTTGTTGATGTATGTTTGTTACTTATTATTATAGTTGATGTATCAATACACTTTGTTTATATTTTTAATTATATTGACTTGCTTGTTTATAGTAATTTTTTTTAGTTTGATAATACGTTGAGTTTATTTATTTTTGAAATATTATAAATATTTGAATACAAATTAGATAAAAATTTGTATTAAATTTATATTTATTTTGTATGAAAACAAGTTTATTTTGTAATTGGAAAAATAAAAAAAATTCTATTTTACCTTACTGACGGATTTACAGACGGATTTTTTGTCTGTAATAAGAGTATGAGATGATTTTTCAAAGTCAAATTACAGACAGAAAATCTGTCGGAAAATTTGTCTGTAATTACAGACGGAAAATCCGTCTGTAATTACAGATGGAAAATCTGTCAAAAAATCCGTCTGTAATTACAAACGAAAAATCTGTCGGAAAATCCGTCTGTAATTACAGACAGAAAATCCGTCGGAAAATCCGTCTGTAATTACAGACGGAAAATCTGTCGAAAAGTTCGTCGTTTTCGGGAAATGGGTGGAGAATTTACAGAGGGAAAATCCGTCGGTAACTGGTAAAAATCCGTCTGTAATTTTCCGACGGAAAAAAAATCCGTCGGTAAATAATTTCCGACGAGGCTTTTACAGAGGGACAAAATCCGTCGGTAACCAAAAATTCGTCTATAATAAAGGTTAAATCTGTCTGTAAATCTGTCTGTATTAATCCATTTTCTAGTTGTGTATACTCTAAGACAATATATAGTGACACTGAAGCACCATCCAAATTAAAAACTGTATGCAACCTAATACATATATTTGAAGTCAAAGTAAATAATTTTAACTTTAAAAAAGGTCTCAATAATACATTGTTATATTTGTCCCAACAAAAAATACTGAAATTTAATCTCTATTACAATAAATAAAATAGGTAATATAAAAAAATTATTTATTCAAAACTTCATTTATATTGCTCATTTATATTCTTCATTGATTATAGGAACTAATTTTACCAACATTAATAATATCATTAGACCTAAATGACATACCAATCAAAAAATTAAAGAAAAAAAGTAAACAAATCCAAGATAGATTTTTAGATGAAGAACATACATATAAAGATGAAATAAAAAAGATAATAAAAAATGTATACAAATCAACAGTTCAAAAGAAATATATTTTCACAAGACTGTATGACAAGAAGAAAAAAGAAACAATTCTAACAAATTACAATAATAAAAAAAGCAAATATCATACAAAAGGATTAAGTTTGTCAATTAAAATAAATATAAAAATAAAAATAATAAATAAAGATGTAATTTTATATAATTTTAGTATAAAAATTTTTGTATTATAAAATATTTTAATATAAAAAATATCAAATTTAATATTAATTTATATATATTTTAATTAATTTTTAAATAATATAATACTTATTAAAATATTATATAATATCATTAATTTATCGTTTCACACAATATACGGATCTTATTCTAGTTGAATTAAAATTATGTATCTTGATCCTAAACTTTCCAGTTTTCAGGGTGTTGTGTTTGAATATGTTATGTTTTTTTTGGTGACTGAATATGTTATGTTTTGATTATTCTAAATGTCTCTCATTAAGTATTTTCTATTTTTAATTGGTTGTCATAATTTAATTGGGTGTCATTATGATCATCAATAAGATCGACATTATATATATAATGGGATAAAAAAAAACAATAATTATTAGTAGAGTAAAGTTCATATGTTATGTATTATTACTTTTAAAAGTTCATATACCTTTCTGATTGAGAAGGTTTAGAATCCCATTTTATATAGTGTATACTTTGATGAAGAAATCATCCAAGTTATTTATTTTGCGTGCTTTATGATATATTCTGTTAAGAACCGTTTTGTTTGATTTCATAATATAATTGCTCTTCTTTTAATTTATGTTATCCTGCAAAGAACAAAGTCCCTTCTCTCACTCTCAGCACCTCATCTATCCAATTCTCAAATTAAACTCTTACTCTTAATTAATTCCATTAAGCAACTTATCATACATTATTCTTCTGATCTGTAAGTGATTTAAATTAATAACTTCAACACAAAACACATAATAAACTAAAATAATAATATAAGTTATAATAAGTATTATACATTCAAATCCTCTGAGTCTAAATCCCAACATTAAGACAACATAAAACACACATAAAGATAATCAAAGCTAGCAGACAAAATAAAAGAAATACAACTAATCAATGATTAAAAGTTCTATTAGACTAAACTCAAATCTTCTAACATCAATCTTCATGGTATCATAAATTGAGGAACTTATCCCATAACCAACATTCTCAAGCATTCTGCCTGTCATGAACAAATTCAAAATCATTCAACAACCACTCTTAAAGTATTTAACTTAAAAAAAAAATATTTGACAATTAAACATTTAAGTTCAACAGTCTATTGACAATTAAATATAATCAAGTTACTAACAATCATGAACCATATTATTTAAACAAACTATTAACATATAATTAAGAATTTAGCATAAACATAAATTATAATTATAATACTATAATGAGGAATTAATAAGTAGATGCTAACATCTCATTGAGGCACCTAAGAGAAATAATATATAAGCAGCTTAGCCTTGAGAATTATCATGGGATTAAAAACAAAGACAATTCAAAGCAATCAATCTTTGTAAGAATTAGTTTTGGTAAAACACCTCGCACTATAAACCAAGCATGTTTTTTTGCATTATAACAGTAAAATGTAATATGCAATAACTAAAGCAAAAAATTTAAAAAAAAATAAAATAAAAACCTATCAGAGGTAGGGGCTCAAATTAAAGTAAAGAAACTGGGGCAAACTCAAAAGCTCGAATCAATGAATCAAAACTAGATGCAGCCATGACTAGGTACCCAACAACGATGGCCAACTGTGATGACAAGGATCGACAGCCAGGAGACATAGCAACGATAGAGAATGACAAATCAGATCAATCGAAAAAGAAGAATTTCTTCACCGCTAGTTCTACACAATAACGTTCTATCAGGTCATGATTATCACACTTTATTTTATAAATCCATTTGTTACCAATTGCTTTCCTTCTATCCGGAAGTGGGACAAGCTCCCACGTCTTGTTTCTGTATAGTACTTCCATTTTTTCTTATATGGCCGTCATCCATAAAGAAGAATGTAGATTTTCAATAGCCTCTTGAAAGGTTGATGGTTCTCCATCTTCAATAACAAAACAATATGCATAATGGCAAGTTATGGTATAGTCGGCATGCCATGATGATTTTCTCAGTTCAGGTGTTGTTCTATGAGCTTCAGCTGGTCCTTGTTCAACTTGCTCAGGTTCTACTTCAAAAGAGTCATTTTCTCTAAACTTATCATTTATGTATATTGTAGTAGTTTCTTTAGTGCTACTGTTGTTTTTTTGCTCCTTTTGCAACTCGTTTTCAGCAAATATAACATCTCTACTGAGAATAACTTTGTGGGTAGGCGGGTCCTACAAATAATACCCGTTTACATTATCAGCATAGCCCAAGAAGATACACTTTCTTGATTTAGGATCAAGCTTTGTTCTTTCTTCGATATTGAACATCACATAAATAGGACATTCAAACATATAAAGAGAAGAATAATCAGGTGGCTTACCTTGTCACATCTCCATTGGAGTTCTCAACCCAATTGCTATTGACGGCGATCTGTTAATCACGTAGCAGGCTATTTTGACTGCTTCTGCCCAGAAAGACTTGGCTAATCCTACAGTCCGCAACATAGCTCGACTTCTTTCTAGAAAAGTTCTGTTCATCCGCTCTACAACACCATTTTGTTGAGTTATATATGCAACTGTAAAATTGCCTCTGAATACCCTCGTGCTTGCAAAATGCAATGATCACCATCAGTGAATTCTGCTCCATTGTCTGTCCTCAAGCACTTTATTTTCTTCTCACTTTCAGGCTCTATTCGTGCTTTAAACTCCTTAAATACTAGAAACACATCTGACTTCTTTTTTATGGAAAATATCCATATTCTTCATGAGTAATCATCTATGAAGGAGATAAAATATTTTGCTCCTCCTAGTGATAATTCTAGTGATTCCCACACATCAAAATGAATCAAGTCTAGTATGTGTTTGCTTTTAGCGGTTGATCTTTCGAACTTCAATCTATGCTGTTGCTTGTCACAAGTGCTCATAGAAAGGTAGATTCACCGTTTTAAGCTCTGGAAGGAGATTATGTTATGCAAGAACCTATAGAGCACGTTCTGACATATGGTCTAATTTGCGATGCCATAGTATCATTGTGTCTTCTTGGTCTGCAGATGTAACTGATAATTCTGCATCTCGAACTGTATCTCCAGAAATCAAGTAGAGATTGGTTGTTAGCCATTTTGCCTTCATGATCACACAAGCACCATTAGTCACCTTCAACGATCCAATTTTAATATTAATCTTGTACCCTTAAGAATTCAACCGCTCAATGGATAACAAATTTTTTCTCAGGCTATTCACATATCTTACACCTTGAACTGTATGGATGGAACCATCAAACATCTTAATTTTTATGGTACCGATTTCCAAAATTTCTAAGGCATGATCATCTCCCATGAGTACAGATCTTTTTGAATCAAGTTCATAAGTGCTAAACCACTCATGATGTGGAGTCATGTGATATGTTGCTGCACAATTCAATAGCCAGACATCAGCTAGTGGTTTATTGTCTTCATGACCAATAGTAGCTTCGATGCACAAGACATCTCCATCATCAAAGGTGTTTACAACACAACCATGTGAGGTAGTTGCATTAGCAGTTTTCTTTGTGCTCTTCTTGTTGAACCAACATTCTTTCTTCAAGTGCCCCTTTTTTGCCACAATTGTAACAAGTAAGGTTCTTCTTTCGAGACCTTGATCTACCACGATTTTTACTCCCATTAGAGCCACGTTTTGTTGATCTGCCTCTCATCACTGACAAAACTTCTGCTTGCTTAGAACTTTCCATTTCGATCATCTTTATTTTGCACCTGCTTTCTTCTTCAAGAATAGTGGCAGCAACATCATCAAATCGAAGTTGATAAGCAATATTGTTATTTGGAATATTGACGATAAGTTGATCATACGAGTCTGGTAAACTTTGGACAAGAAGTTCAGCACATTCATTTTCTACAATTTGACACTTCATGGCTATCAGTTGTGAAAATACAGTATTAACATTGTTGATGTAATCCGTCACCGATGTAGATTCACTCATACGAAGAGTATAGAGCCTCCTTTTCATGAATATCCTATTGTGAAGTGTCTTCGTCTCGTACAACTTAGTGAGTGCCTCCCAAATCTCCTTTGCTGTCTGTTTCTTCGATATGCTTGATAATACGAAATCTGCCATAGCCAAATGTAAATTGGCAACGACATTCCCCTCCATCTCTTTTCACTTGTCATTAGGAGTATCAGTAGGCCTGCCTTCTATAATTCTTCTTTCTCAAAATTTTCTTGATCTTCAATTTTCAAAGAAAAAAGTTATTCCTATTGAATTTCTCGATCTTAAATTTTGTTTCCATGGTTCTGATACCAACTTGCCCTTTTGCAGCGGAAGATTAAGAACCTAAAGCTCTGATACTACTGTTAGGTACCAAATTTAATAGAGACAAAATAACACAACTATAATTTGTGGACGAGAAATAGATGGAACTGAACAACAATATAGACAATAGTGGAAATAATATGACAAAGTGGTGAAATTACAGTCTCTCATAATACATAGAGAAGTCTATAATACTCTCTTACGTATTATAGAAATTCATACAAAGAGATTACACACATGAGTGCAAAAACATGACATACATTAGCAAATACCTTAACTCCCTATATAGTATTTTATGGAGGTGCATTTGGTTTACAAGTTGATTAAATTGTGCACAAATTGCACAAGTATGTATACTAGAGTCTTCTTTCATATTCATCTTTATCAAGTTGTATGACAAGTTGATAATATCAACTTATGTAACAACTCATTCTTTGATTAAGTCAAATATTGCAACTAAGATAACTTATCTTCAAGTTGCAAATTTTGCATGTAACACCCTACTACGCAGAGGTTTAAGCTTAAGATATAAAATAGAGGTAGTGAGATATTATGACCTCTAAAATAAAACATGTACATAATATACTTGAAGAAATTTATAACTAGGAGCCTTGAAAGAAGGTTTAAACAAAAACCGCAAAAATAAAACATATCACACATGGAAAAGCGCAACCGGATAAAACATAAACTACACAATAAGAAGCGGAGGATCACAATACAAAATAGCAAGCTTCTGACTCATCTCGCAAAGTAAAGACTAGCCGGAGTATAAGTGTGTATATACATACATATGTCATAACCCAAAGGAATCCCAAAATACAAAATAAATGACATGTTTCTCCATCGTCAACCTCTTAGAGGGACATAGTTAGCTATATATACATATAGGATAATTCTAAATCATAATATATCATATGATATCAAAATATAAAATCCTAAAATAGATTTTGTTTGCCAAAGATCTCAGACGCTCATCGAGGTGCATCCCGACCTGCATCTGAAAATAACAACATATATATGGTATGTGAAGCGAAGGTTTTCAATATGGTAATAGTGCCTACATACATAATATACAAGGTCCCAGAAAAACCAAAAGTAATCCTAGAACTCCGATACTCAGATTTAAATCTTAAGGTTTATAAATAAAAAACCATAAATAGGGTAGGTTATCTAAGGTTCTTATTTCTAATTCCTTTCTAACTTAAGCCCTAATTTCCACCTTTCTTCAATCCTCCAAAACTCTGGTACACAAACAAGCAAATACAAACAAAGCAAACACAAATAGGATATAGATACGGCAAGTAGCAAATATAGCAGGTAAGCATGATAATCAGGCAAATCCAATTAATGCACAATCATTCAAAACACACATATGCGTATGATGTATGCCTTTCCTACTGGCCGTGAGTTCACGTGTTAGTTAAGCTGCCAGAACCCGACACATCCGGTAGCTAACCCGGATATGGTCTCTAGGTTGGCATTCCAAGGAGGAACAAAAACGAAGGAGAGTGCCTTTCCACCTTCTCCTGGAGGAATTACGAACAAGTGTACCTTTCCACCTTGTAACCAGAGAAGAATGTGGGGAAAAACAATACGAAGGAGAGTGTCTTTCTACCTTTCCCACATCTACATCACGACAAGAGAGGGAATCATTCATCCTCAACTTGCCAACCTCGTGAGCGGGATGAAACTCCCGTCCTCACCATGGGCGGGATAAAACCTCCGTCTCCATCATGATACCGCAACCACGAGAAAAACGGGTTGGAACCTCCATTATTGCCCGGTGTAGGCACCAATACAATTTTCGAGGTGACACGCAAGCAGGATCACACCCAAATCTTTCCATCTCAGCCAATCTGGCCATACTCAATCATCGCCAATCTCAACATTCACCTCTCAATTCAGTCATCAACTATATGTCATCATCAATTCCGCACTTCCTCAACCATAGTTCACCACTTCTCAAACTTTCTTCACTTCCAAGTCACCATTTCCTCAAGGTTCAACCCCTCACTATGAATAAAACTAAGTTTAGGGTCTTAAAGGGTAAAAATAGAGGTTTTAAAGTTCAAAATCATGTTTAAAATCACAAAACTCAAGTTTCTAAAAAACAGAGCCATGCGTACGCGACCTTTGCTCGCGTACATGAGTACCCTGGACAGAGGCGAATGGTTGTGTACGCAACCATATGTTCGCGTACGCTCCCCACACCTTTTTCTCAAAAAGCTGTTTGATAGTTATCAGTGGCTAAAAGAAGGGGGTTGAATCTTAGCCTCATTTTCTTGTGACTGTTACTTTTTGCTTTTTCAAAAAAACTTAGGAGATATTTTTACTTTTGTCTCGTATCGAATTGAAAGACATTTTCTTTTTGTCTCCTGAGTAATAGAAATAGAAGAGAAGTAGAGAGGAAGGAGTAACACCCAGATATATCCTGGTTCAGCTACCTAGTGCAATGTAGCCTACGTCCAGTTTCTATCATAATTATGATAGAATTTCACTAACTTTTTCAACACATTACATACACCAATGTTTTCCTAGGATCTATCCAATCCTATCTGGGACAAATCCAGATTCTAACCTAATCTGAATTTGACTAGGACTCAACCTAGCTTTCAACATCCAAGTGCTAACCCAACTTGTAAGGGAATCCCCACAGGATCATGAAACAAAATAGAAAGATGTACAAAGAAAATTTAAGACATCTTATGACTTTTTCTCCTAATTTAACTCACTGTCTTTTACCTTTTATTGGCTTTTTCTTACAAACATCACCATGTTTTCCTTTTTCAATGAGAATCAAACAAATTAAACTGAGAAAAAGAAAATACTAATGAACAACATGAAGGAGAAGAACTTAACAAGCTTATGAAGCTATGAGAACCAAACTCTGTGCTTTGTTCTTTCTCTCTTACTTTTAACCCTTGACCGTTCACTCTTATTATAGAAGAGTGAAGCTTCCAAGGTTGAAGCTAGTTCAAGGTCCATACTATCTTCTTCTCCTTTACAAAGCTTGCAGCGGCTTTCTCAGTAATGAGAGAGAGATCCGAATCTGTTGAATGCAATTTATCCACTCTCTCTCATCCTTTTTTCTTCAAACTTCTTCAATCTTGACCGCAGAGCTTTGCTTTGGCTCCAAGTTTTGATTTGGACTGTGGACGAGCTTCTGACCATAGTTGACTTCACTTTCTCCATGGTTGCTTGATTTGTGCTTGAGACTTTGTGAATTTCTTCTTGGTTCTTTGATGTAGCACAAATGAGGGAAGATACTTTCTTGATGTGCTCTGACCATATGAAAACTGGCTACTTGGTTGTAACCTTTTAATTTCTTCTTGCTTAGATTTGGAAACAAGCCTTTTGTTCTTCAACCTACCATAGCTTCTATACTTTCCTTTTCTTTCTTTCTTCCTTGTGTATGACGTGACTGAAATAAAAGGAGAGAGGAGAGAGAAGAAAGGATTTGGCTTTTGGTGGAAGCTTCAAGAAAATTAATTGAAATGAATTTAGGGTTCAAGTATTTGAAGGTGGGAAGTATAGGTTACCGAATGGGTTTGAAGGATTTGGGCCATCTATCTTTCTTTGGTTCATGGATGTGTGATGAGACTTGGCTTAATTATGGTGGACTAATGTATGTGTTATAATGGGCTTAATCATTTGTTTCTTGGGCCAAGATGTTTAATTTATTTTCCTACACACTTAACCAAATAAGTTATACAAACAATTGATAATTAGCTTATAATGTTTGTACATCTCAGAAATCAGTTTTCCAAACTCAACACTGTTAATGCTGCAGAATTTACATTTAAACACCAAACTTCTGATGCGTATAGCTTTTTTTGTAAAAAATTGTTTTTCATCCTTCTTCAAATGGTGTAAACTTCACGGACCCAATTTTCAATTGAAACAAATTTGGAAAAGTTTGAGGATCCGGAAGTCGAGTTATGACCCGCCGAAGTTCGATAAAAAATCAGATTTTTCCTCAAAAACACCAACCTCTACTTTTACCAAATTTTCCTTTTCAAACCAAACCACTATAAACCAAAACACTTCCAAAACGCTCATAATCAATGCCAAATGCTTATCAACCTTTAATCAATCATTCAAGTTCAACCATTTAAACTATTTAATTCTCAATTCCTCAACTCATTCAAGATTCTCAATTTAATATACTTTAAGTCAATACTCATCAATAATTACACAATAATATTTTTACATATAACAACTCATACTCATTCAACCAATTCACACTCATACCTAACCAATTCTCATTTACTCCGTGACCCATCAATACACAAATTCATGAATTTCAACCCCAAGAATTCATAATCAACATAATCTCATACTCAATCATTAAAGTATCATCATTAAATCACCAATCATCAACCCATTTCAAGACCACTCAATATTTTTATTAAGGTTACTAACTCATAACATACATACATGCTTCAACCTATCTTATGGTCATTTAGCCTATGATTTTACAAGACATTATATATTATATACGAGAAACCAAAACCATACCTTGGCTGATTTCTCTCTACGCCAAAGACACCTTAAATACGCAAGACCACAAGCCTTCACCACCAAAATTCAGCAACCAAGACTCAATCCAAGCTTTCAATCACTTCAATTATGTTCCACAATCACATATTCACTACCTAATATACATTATCATATACATATACACAAACTTAATACTAAACCACAATTAATCAAGAAATTCACTAGGGTTTGAGAATCCTCACCTTACCAACGGAAAATTGGGTCAAAACTCGGCAAGCCTACTAGGTTAGCTTGATCCTAAACATCAAAACCAATAAAATCTCAACACTCAAATCATAGGATTTTTGAAATTGGGGGAGGAGAGAATTGAAACTGAAAAGTGACTTCCTTACCTAATTGAGTACTGGGCTTTGTAGAGCTCGACGCTACGGTCGCGTGGTCGCAAACGGTGCGGCGATCGAAACTCCAGATCAAAAGTTATATAAAGTTGAACTCTAGCCAAGGGTTTGTAAATTTGTGCTTTGTTCTTCCCCCTTCTCCCTTGCACCGTGTTTCTCATCATATGGGGAGAGGGGATGCTGAGTTGCTTAAGTAAAATGGGGTTGGGTTGGGTCATGGGCCCGATTTGGATCCTGTTCAACTGATTTGGCCCGTTTGATTTAGTTTTGGGCCAAATTTTTTAAAATTAGTGTTAAAATTTATGTTTTAATTATCTCTACCTCATTTAATTGTAAAATTTAACTTTCTAATTTTTTTAAATAATAATTTATTTATTGGATACTTATTTATTAATTTTACGGATTTTACAACTAGAACTTTGACTATACAAGTTGGATAACTTGCAAGTAGTTTCACGAGTCTTCTAACTTAATAAGGACCATTTGTATATACTTTATTCTAGACCAAGTTTAAGTTCTATAATATTCTTTAATTTTCTTAAAAATTCATCATGCTCTAGTATCACTTATAAACTCTAGCCATTTTTATTGATTTCCAACCAAAAGAAGAATTTTGCTTCTTCTTTTCACATATGTTACTAATTTGTTGAAAGACTATGGCCTTGGTGATGCCAAACCTCACACCTATGAAATACACATCCAAACTATCCAAGATAGTGGCTCTTCCGTGCATTAACGTCTTAGGTTATCGTCTATTAGTGGACAGATTAGTATATTTAACAACAATACGACCTGATATTTGCTATGTTGTTGGCAAATTAAGTCAATGCTTAGATTTTCCAACCACTGCACACTACCAAACAGCAATTTAAGTTCTCATGTACCTTAAAAACACCCCTGCTACTGGACTTCTATTCCCTGTCTCACCTGACCTTAGTTTGAAAGGATTTATTAATATTAATTGGGCCTCATGTCCAGACATTGATGTTGATTGTCATGTGGTTCGCAAGAGAGCTGCATCTTGTCTGATCAAATTACTTCCAATTTCGAGCAAGAATCAGACAACAGATATACTCATAAAGCAGTGTGACCAAATTGACTATACCAAATCGAATTTAATAACTCAAAGAATAAACCACTTAGATTTTATTAGGAGATTTTTTATGTTATAGTATACAATGTTGTTTTTTCATTAACTAGGAAATTAACTACTTTACTAGTAATTTTTACATTGTGCAATTGTAATTTTTTTATCCGTTGTGTGGTTAACCTTTCTTTTCCATCTTATACTTTTTTGCTAGGTTGTTTTCACTAATTCTCCAATGGCTGATGTTGTTTCTGGTGTGGCATCAACACTCTTAGGCAATCTAGCAACAAAATCTTTTCAAGAGATTGCTCTGGCATGTGGTCTTAAAGATGATGTAAAAAAGTTTGAAAGTTCTTTGAAAACCATCAAAGCATATCTCATAGATGCTGAGAACAAGGAAGCAAAAAATCACAGTATAGATGAGTGGTTGAAGCAACTCAGAGAGGCATTTGATGACGCTGGTGACATATTAGATGAAATAGAGTATGAAGCAAAACTTAATGAAGTGGTCAAACTGTATGGAAGCGTTTGCACGAAGATCCGCCGGTTCTTCTCATATACAAGTAATCCACTTGCATTTCGCATCAGGATGGCCCACAAAATCAAAGATATGAAACAGAAGATGGATGAAAAAATAAGAGAAGGGAGAAAATTGGGTATAGTTGAACAATATGTCAACACTCCAACTCTTGAACAAAATTTACCATGGCGAGAAACTGCTTCTTCATTGTCTTCCCGTGTGTGTGGTAGACTTGAAGAGAAAGGGGAGATTATAAAGTCATTGATGACACAAAAATCAGAAGCTAATAGTATTGATGTGATCTCAATTGTTGGGATTGGAGGTTTGGGAAAGACTACACTTGCACAAATGGTTTACAATGATACCCGAGTGAAGGTGAATTTCGATCCCTTAATGTGGGTGTGTGTATCTGATGATTTTGATGTGAAGAAGCTAATACAAAGAATCATTCATGCGGCCACAAAGAGAGAGAATTTCGTGGATGCAAATTTTAGTTTGGAATATATGATATCTCTTCTCAATCAAACGTTGCATGGTAAAAAATTCTTACTCGTGTTAGACGATGTTTGGAATGAAAACCACAACAAATGGGATGAATTGAGAAATCACTTGTTAGAAGCAGGTGGTGACAAAGGCAGCAAAATTATAGTGACCACTCGTAGCAGAAAAGTTGCTGACATTATGGGGAGTAATCTTGTAATGAAATTAGAAGGACTTCCTGAGAATGAATGTTGGCGGCTCTTTGCAAAATGTGCATTCGAAGAAGAGAAGGAAGAAGAGAAGTACCCAAGGCTAAAGCAAATTGGGGAGCAAATTGTTAAAAAATGCAAAGGAGTACCCTTGGCTATAACAACTTTGGGTTTCTTGCTTAGATCAAAATGCCATGATGAAAATGAGTGGAGAAAAATAAGGGATAGTGAGGTGTGGAATCTCGATCAAGAAGAAACTGACATTTTGCCATCACTCAAATTGAGTTACAATCACTTGCCATCAGAAGTAAAACAATGTTTTTCATACTGCTCTTGTTTTTCAAAGGATTATGAATATGTTGCTATTGATTTGATTCTGTTCTGGATGGCTCATGGACTCCTCCAACCTACACGCGAAGAGGAAGATGCAGAAGATATTGGGGAGTTGTATATTAAGAAGCTCGTTTCAACATCTTTACTTCAAATTGAAGGAGATTCTAACCCCTACTTTGATTTCAAAAATTTAATGACATTTAAAATACTCAAAATGCATGATCTTGTACATGATCTTGCACGATTAACAATGAAAGAGTCAAGCAGGACAAGAACCGTTATGCAAGAGGGGCGACAAGAAGCATTGATAGAATGGACCTCCGACAAGTTCAACTATCTGAGGGTGTTGCACCTAACAAAATATATGGAATCAAGCTCGTTGCCTGATGATTGCTTTGCCACAATGAAGAAACACTTGAGATATTTGCATTTGCAAGCTGGAAATTGTCGTAATTTGAAAAAGCTCCCTGATTCCATTTGCAAGCTGCAAAATCTGCAAAGTTTGAGCCTTCGTGGTTTTGACGGCCTCCAAAAGCTTTGTAAAAACATGAAAAATCTCATCTATCTTCAATATTTGCATTTAGAGATGGAAATTACAAGTTTGTCCTCAATGAACATAGGACGCTTCCAACAACTCAAATTCTTGTATCTTTACAACTGTTCAAAGTTAGTGTCTGTACCAAGTGTTGTTGGTCGCTTGACTACTTTAAAGAAGCTGGGTTTTATTTTTTGTGAAAAGCTGGTGAATTTTGAGGATGAAGAGGAAGAAGGAAAGCAACATGTGAATTTAAACCTTCAAGTATTCTTTATCGATGGATTAGAAAAGTTGGAGGCTTTACCAAAATGGCTTGAAAGAGCTACTAAATTGCAATATTTGAGAATAAGGACAACAGGGATAAAATCATTGCCCACAAGGTTGCCAATGACCTCTCTTGAAGAATTTTATATTGTTGCCTGTGAAGAATTGTCATCTCTTCCTAACATGGATCAAACTCATAATCTTCAATATTTAAAGATATCTTATTGTCCCGAATTATATACAAGATACAATAAGAATACAGGTCCAGATTGGCCCAAAATTGCTCATATCCCACAATGCGAGGTTAGTTCAAATAATCTATCTCATAATGTTACAAATCTAACCACACTGTTGTTGTTGTTGTTGTTTCAATTT
Source organism: Arachis hypogaea (assembly GCF_003086295.3). Taxonomy (NCBI): domain Eukaryota; kingdom Viridiplantae; phylum Streptophyta; class Magnoliopsida; order Fabales; family Fabaceae; genus Arachis; species Arachis hypogaea. Next base: position 4,127,139 of record NC_092037.1, read on the forward strand.
ATGCATAAATAATTAATTGTTGGATTTTTAATTAACCAGTTAGAGTTATATATCTTACTCTGCCTATAATTAATTCTAAAACTTTTTAAATTGACAATCTAATTTTCTTTCTAAATAATTGTGTGTAATTTTTATATAAAAGGCATGGTAGAGTGAACTAATTAGTCCTTATAATATGGAATACTTTCAAATTTTGAAAATGATAAAACAATTTAATTGTATTTAGTATATATATGCATGGTTGAATTAAAGCTCAAGTTATTTTCATAAGCACTAGTTGATGAAGATTATTGCAGATTGCTCTGCATGGTTGAAAATTATTGCAGATTGCTCTGCATGCATATTGAAGATACTGAAGATGAAGATGATGATGATGAAGGCCTTGAATCATTGCCAGTTGATGAAGAAGGAAAAAAAGAAAAAAAAAAGATAATAATAGCATTATCTTTGTGTAATGTCTTTGCCTAATGGTCGTGTTTTGATAATTGTTTTCTTTTAAAACTGAACAAAATCTATGCATGTACAAGTATTCAGTTTGAAGTTTGATATGTTAAAGTTTAAATTATTATTCTAAATTTCTTTAAAGTATTGAGTCACCAAAAAAAAATTTAATTGGGTGTTATTGTTTAAAAATTTTTAAATAAATTTAACAGTGTAATAAATTTATAAAGAAATTTTAAATTGTTATCAAAATTTATTTTTTTGGTTATTATTTTTAGCCATTAACTTATTTTTTTAAGCTTAGTAATTTAACAACATATTTTAACTCACACTTTTAAACATTGATAGCTAATTAATAGCCAAAAATAATAAATTTTGATGTTCCTTTAATATTCCTCAAACTTATATTCAACTACTTTATTTTGTTCATCTTTACAAAAACAAATAAATTAAATTAAATATTTTAGGGGCTTGAAATATGCTTTTAAATTTTATAAATTACATGTTATATGTGGTTTCATTTTTCATAACAAAAAATGACATTTTATTTTATTTCTTTGGGTAGTATACAAAGTAGATGAACATCGTTTTATTAATGCTTCTTTGATGAGAAAGACAAGATACATATTAGCAATTACAATAATATTGATCTAGTTATGATCAATAGCATGGAGTTTAATTTCTAACTTGCTACACCACCATTGCATATTACTGTCATGAAAACTATCTCAAATTTAGGGGCAGTTTAATTGGTATTTTTATTTTTAGTGTTTTCAGTTGTTAGAATTTTAGAAAAAAAAAAGTAAAAATATAAAATGAGAATAGAAAAAGTAATTTTATTATTATTATTATTATTATTATTATTATTATTATTATTTTTTATAAACTTCTAAATATAAAAACAGAAAATAAAAACATATAAAAAAGAGTTTAAATATAAAGTTAACTGAACTCAAATATAAAGGATTTTTTTATATAAAATAAAAAAATTTATTTTCAAAAAAAAAAAGTAATCCAATTTTAAATTCAGAATTTTTTTTTTGGCGTTAGGGAGAAGTTCATTGTTTCCCTCGGCGAACCTTGATGTTTTCACAAGGTTTGTCACTTTCCTAGACAAACTTCATGTATTGTATGAAGTTCATAGCCTCCTTGGCGAACTTCAAGGATGTTCGCCAAAATATAAAACCTGTGGACCCCCTTTTCACTTTTCACGTTTCACTTTTTTATCCTTCCACACTCTCATCCTCTCTTTTTGTTAGATTCTTTATTTAATTTTTATCATTTTTACAAATTTCAGATAATTCTATTCTTCTAGTTATTTTCAATCAAATTTATTGTTGTATTATTTTATGATTTTAACATGTTTATTTAGTTAGATTAAGTTTTGTTGTTACTTTTTTATTTTAGTTAGTTTGATCATTATTTAGTTTGATAATTAGATGATATAGTTAATTTGCTCTATCATGTATTGTTAATTTAGATATTTTAGTTAGTTTATGTTGGTTAATGAAAAAATTAATTTTGATTATTATTTCAATTGAACTAGTTATGGTTTAGAATAAAATTATAGTTTATGGTCTAAGTATTTAGATTTTTTAGATTTATTACAGTTGGGTTTGAGAATAAATTAGTTTATTTTAAATTATTTTTTTATTTAAATTACTATTTCAGTTGAACTGATTATAGTTTAGGGTTAAATTATATGTTATGGTTTAGGTAGTTAGATTAGGTTTAAATATGTTTGATAAAAAATAAGTTAACTTAAAATTATTGTATTTTAATTTATTCTATCCTATTGTAGTTTCATGGCACAAAATATGTTAGAGTATAAGAATACCTTTTATAGACGAGATCCGATCGACCACATTGCTGGCAGATTAGGCCGAATGGTATATTTTATAACTTATCTGTTTCATAGTTTGAAATTTGTCTTATTACTTATGGATTTTGTTATGCTTGACTCATTGATTTTTTGGTAGGCGCCTCAAGTCTTGCGTACAAGAAGAAACTTACTACAGCAGCCATCCGAGCAGATTAGGTCACACCTTAGACAAGCACGAAATTTAAGCATGTAGCGTATATGCTAGAGTGGGACCATGACGGGCATTGATATTTGCTTTGATCGAGAGGTACACACTTTTCACTTGTCATGTGGGAAGATGACTATCACCCTTCATGATGTGGCGTATCAGTTGGAACTTAACATTGATGGAGATCCAGTCAGCGACTGCATCGATGGATGGGAACAGTTCTATAATGAGCGATCTATTGAGGACTTCTATCAGGAATTACTAGATGTTTGTTCCGGGCCCCATGATAGACAGTCGCAAAATAAGTGAATTGTTAATCTTACTTGGTTTTAGAATACTGTTTGTGGGGAGTTGGAGGAGTACCTGACGAACGAGCACTTACTGTGTTATACCAAAGATTACATCATGCAGATCATCAGAGACATTCTATTTCTGGATACCTCTTACTCTCGGGTGCACATTAGGTTGTCACCTTTATTAGCTGACCTTGATCGGTGTAAGACGTTGTCATGGGGCTTAACTGTGTTGGTATGGCTATACCGGCAGATGTGTATCATAACTATAAAAACAATAAATATCAAATCTAGGACAAATATATGTCAGAAAGCCCAACGGCTACTATATTTTTTTTTTTGGACGGGGACCCGGGCCAACAAAAGCCCGGATCCAGAACAGAGATCCATGCCACCGAACCGACCCGTTATCCAAGGGTGTATGTCACCTCTGCCGCGAGAGTGAACGGCTACTATATTTAAAAACATAATACAAAACCTCGGCCTTAATATGGGCTTTTGTTGAAGATTTAATATATTGATCCAATAGTCTGCAATCAAATTTAGGACCAATACAAGTTCAAAAAAAAAAAACCCTTAGGACCAATATCGAAAAGATTGTCCAATAAAGAATTGACCATAACTGAAAACAATATAAAGAACATATCAGAAAGCCCAACAGCATATTTAAGTTGGACTAATAAGTTCCTCTCTTCAGGCAGGAAAAGAAAAACTTGACCCAAAAAAAAAAAAAGACAACAAAAGAAAAACCAGTTTTTTTTAATAAATATTATTTTTAAACCAACTAGGATTTTAGATCAACAACATAAATTCCTTAGCAATGTCTAAAGAAAAAAATCAGAGAAAATATTTTGATTGGTTTGTATTTTAAGTTTTTAGTGTTATTTATTTTAAAGTTTTGTAAAAGAATATGTGAAAATAAAACAATTTTATCGTTTATACTTTTGTTTCTTTTATAAATTAAAAAAAATAAAAGTAAAAACACAAATTAAACAAATGCCTTAGGGCCGGACATATACCTCTACTAAAATAGGAATATAAGAGAGATTTTTTATATAACTTTCTCTTTTAAAATATTTTTCACTATATATAATAAATTAAAAAGCACTATATACAAAACTTAAATCCAAGATTTCTAAATTAAAATATGATATATATTTATCAACGTGAATATTATTACATATATTTAATTTATAAAAAATTAAATCAATAAATAAGTTAGTGCTTATTAATGAACTAATATATTATAAAAACAAAAAAATCCCAAATAGTTATACAAACTTAAATGATAAGAAAATTGACTTTTATAGTTGCTTGAAGCCTTTGCTTTCCTTCGTGCTTGACTTATCGACGCTGCTCTTATTGGCTTTTAGTTAAAATGTGTTATTAAAATTATGAATTGAAAAAAAATTATAGAAATGATAAAAAAATATTAATTAAAATATTAAAAAAATTAACCACTCCAAATATTAATATTAATTTTTTAACCAAATTAAACACTAATAATATAACAAAGATTAACCACTAAATTTGTGTATCTTAAGTAAATTAACTCTTTCAACAAAAAATATAAATTTTTTACAAGTAAACCATACATAAATATAACAAAATAGATTAATTAGCGCATGAGCCATAATTAAATGGTTCTACACGTGATAAATTTCACTAATTTCTACTCTAATTTTTACTCATTTTTTTAATACAGCACGTATATCATATGTGTAACACCCTCACTATCAGAAGTCACGCTTCCGGCTGCGCCACTCTGATAGCAAGAAGTATTACGACTACTTTACATACTAAATACTAAAATAGGAGCCTGTGACTCGCCACTGTATCGCTGATTGAAAACTGGAATAAACACTTTATCTTAAGAAAAATACAAACAGGCATAGATTCATATACCAAACTCCTTACATAATAACTCATAATATAGCATACATATAAATCATACAATTCTTATCCCTCTTACAAACTTGTAATAACAAAGACGAGGGAAGAAAATAATCTAATTAATACAAAAACTTATAAACCAAATGCACTATAACTCTTCTTAATGCTTCTTCATCCGGTTCCTGAAAAGGTAAAGCTGTAGGGGGGTGAGAACCTAACCACACGGTTTCACCACGGAGTTTCCAAGTTGTCATAAGAAGATATTTAATAAGAAAATTGTTTTCAAGTTCAGTGATTATCATTGCCTTATGAATCTTTTAAAAACCAATAGGCAATCGTTCAAAACCTTTTCAAAGAAACAATGTTTAATCTTTCAGAAATCCGAAACCTTTCCTTTCTTATAAGAAAAACTCAATCAGAAACCAAACACGCAATCAAACAACACAATCATTAATTCAGCACCAAAATTCATTCTCAAATGTAGCACGCCAGGACAAACACAGGCAAGACAGACAAGGAAAGCACAAGTAGGTAGCTGTTACAGCAAATAGTTTAAGTAGCAGTTAAGAACAGTTTAGCAATTAGGCAAACCAAAACAAGTTCAAACCCAAGCAAAGCATACAGATGCATATGATGCATGCCTGTCCTATAGCTGATGAGGCTCATCTGTCGGTTATCCAGCCAACCTGACAAGTCTGAATTGTCCTTAAACTGTCCCCCGACGTGCATCCCCAAGAGTCTATGCATAGCTTTTCTCAATAATCAAATATTGCTCAATGGGGGTAACATTCCCGGGAATTTATATAGTGCCCGGTCACACTTACGTCGTAGGGTCAACAGAGTATCGAGTTTTTAACTTGGTACACGTGGTGGAAAACCACGGCATTTAATCCAGGGAACCTCGTATCTCAGATATTTCAAATTCATAAGCCAAATGAATAATTCAAAGATCATATTTCAACATTCGCAATCCATATCTCAACATTCTCATCATTCTCATCATCATCATCATTTATCAATCCAAATCTCATTTCCAAATTCATTCAAAAATCATATTTCAAAGAAAATCCTCATCATCCTTCTTTCCATTCTGTTCACTAACAATTCCAATTCAAAACATAATTCTTTCTTTGATAAATAAGTCAATTTTAAAACATATAATGTTTAGAAACAAATCTTTTTAATTATTTACTTCAAATAACACTTCCAATTTTTATAAAATTTCGGCAGCATCTCCTCTAAAACTCAGACACTGCCACCCTTTTCGGGTCCCATCCAAATATTCCTCAAACCTTTTATCAACCATTTCCAAATCTCAAACATTTTCTAGAGTTGAACCAGTTCCAACATCAAATTGTTTTCAAATCAAACCAATTCCCACAATAAAACTCTTTTTAAAATTCAAACCAGCTCAAATACTAAATCATTTATAAAGTCAGACTAATTCAAAATTAAACTGTTTCCAAAATCAATTCAATTTCATAATCCAAATCATTTCCAAAGCCGATTCGTTTACATTATCAAAAATAGCTTCAAAACCGAGAAAGCCATTTTTCATAATAATCAACTAAATAACCTTTCAAACTAATTTCTTTTCAGCAAATCACAAACTACTCAAGCAATCAAGCAATCAGTCATTCAGTCCAACAAACAACCATATTTATAAGACAATCATAATCACAGACATATGTTTCTCACATTTATTGTTGGGAATAAGACACCATTCCCCCTTGAGAAAATACCTTTGACAGAGAAATAAAATAGACACAATCACAATACAAGAATTTAACGTGGAAACTCCAATTACCGGAGAAAAAACCACGGCCGTTGTCAAATGACAACCAGAGAATATCACTATGTGAAAATCGTTACAACACATAGACTTCTTTCTCTCTAACACCGGCACCCCAGTACACCCACACTCTCTCAAAGCAAATATTTAACTACACCTCACAACACTCTCTAATCAAAGAGTATAGAGGAAAAGAAAAGTCAGATACAAGCTTTAAGTGTTTCCAACTGGTGCAAAAACAAATGGAGAACTTAGCCTCATATTTATAGCATAGGTCACCCACTCCATTTACTATCCTAAGCAATGTGGGACTAATTCAACCAAATCCTAACAATCTCCACCTTGATTGAAATAGTCACACATCTTCAGCTTCCATTGTCAACACCGACAATTCTTTGCTGTCATTGTCTATACCGACAATCATAGTTCAGAGAACTATTATACTCCACCATGAAAGTATACTCACTTGGAATTAGACCACTCCAAGCATTTCACCTTGGTACAGATCGAAACCTTGCTGAAAATTCATGGTGCAACTTCCAAATTGGCTTTTCCTGGAAGTTCTTCAGCCATCGACCTAATTCCGCCACACACCTTGCATCTCAACGCCAACCAATGCCCGTGTGCAATTGTGAACCCGATTGCCACAACTTATCCTTATCCATGGCAGTGCGGTAATACCATGAGGATACTTCTTGTCTTCTAGAGAACATCATCTTCTCTCATAGAGAGAGCAATATTGCAAGTATCAGATTGAGAGTTTTTTTCTGAAACCGCATTAACTGGACAATTTCTCTTTACATGCCCAGACTTTCCACATTTCCAGCATGTTACACTCCTTCCACGATTTCCTTTTTCATAATTGTCACTTCTAGCTACAAGCGCCAAATCTGATGAAGTGCTACCCTCATTTTTCATTCTTCTTTCTTCAGCAATGAGCTTACTGGCAACTTCTTCAAAATTCAGAGTTTCCTTCTCATACATTAAAATAGGTTTGATATACTCATAGGAAGAAGGAAGAGACAATATGAGCCTCAGTGCCTTATCTTCATCATCAATTTTCACTCCAATTGCCTCTAATTCAGAGACAATACCATTGATAGCACTAAGATGGTCGGAGATTTTCACATTGTGATCCATGCGTAGATTATGGAACTGCTCCTTCAATAACAACCGATTTGAGATGCCCTTTGCCTGATACAACCCTTCGAGTTTATCCCAAAGTTCCTTGGCTGTTTTCATTCCTTGCACATTTGCAAGAACATTCTTAGCCAAACACAGGCGAATAGCACTTGCAGCTCTCAAATCTAGTTCCTCCCAATCTTCATCCTTCATACCAGAGATCCTCTCCTTCAACGCCTTGTGCAAACCTGATTGTATCAACACATCCTTGACTTGTATTTGCCACAAGCCAAAATTGATTCTTCCATCAAATTTTTCTATTTCAAGCTTCACAGCACTTGAATACCCTGACATTGTTGCAACCGTATACTGGAATAGTATAACTCAACTGTAGACCGTGCACTAGGAAGGGTCCCCAGGAAAGAGAGGTGGGTCACAATGGACACACTTAAATACCAAGTCTTTCCTTAGCCAGAACCTTTTCCAAACTGCACTCTCACAGAGTCACACTGCCTTCCAGCAACAACAACAGCAACCAAAGATCAACCTCAAGCTACAGGACAAAATTCTTTTCTGATGTGGAAGCTCAGACTAGGCTGCAACCACAGAGCATACTAAGAATAAATCCCACCGAACCGAAGCTCTGATACCACTTGTTGGGAATACGACACCATTCCTCCTTGAGAAAACACCTTTGACAGAGAAATAAAATAGACACAATCACAACACAAGAATTTAACGTGGAAACTCCAATTACTGGAGAAAAAACCACGGCTGTTGTCAAATGACAACCATAGAATATCACTATGTGAAAATTGTTACAACACATAGACTTCTTTCTCTCTAACACCGGCACCCCAGTACACCCACACTCTCTCAAAACAAATATTTAACTACACCTCACAACACTCTCTAATCAAAGAGTATAGAGGAAAAGAAAAGTCAGATACAAGCTTTAAGTGTTTCCAACTGGTGCAAAAACAAATGGAGAACTTAGCCTCATATTTATAGCATAGGCCACCCACTCCATTTGCTATCCTAAGCAATGTGGGACTAATTCAACCAAATCCTAACATTTATATCTATTTATAACAACTCTGTAAGATAAAATGAATTTCAAGAAAAATCCCTACCTCGTTCGCGATTCAACTACGCGATAAACTGCATTTCTATTATTATCCTACAGCAATAACATCAATACCGACTGTCCTCGCAGCAGCCACAGCTTCTAAACACAGCCTTAGCTCAATCCTAAAATATTAATGCCGCATAAAACTCAATAACCTATAACACAACAGCAACTAAAAGAGTTTGGAACAAGGAACGACTTACTGGGCTTACGAATAATCGAGAAAACGGAGCAACAGCAGCTCCGGTGACGACGCAACACCTTGATGCTGTGTGCAACAGCCATAGAACTCAGTAATCAAGACCCGTAACTTGATCCTATGACACCAAGACCTCAGATCCTCAAACAATTTAAAATAGAAATACTAATTTAAAGAACGCATTGCTTACCCCAACAGACTTAGGCCTCAGTGGTGATTTTTGGTGGCAGTGGCAGCGGCGTGGAGCTCCGGCGACGCGGAGCCGTGGCCAGAAGCTTCAGTAGCGGCGGATCTGGCGACGGTTCAGACAAGGACGGCGCCGGCGACACGAGCGGCAACTGGGCACGGCGGCTGGACAGGTCGCGGTCCTCCCTTCCTCGCGGATCTCTCTCCTCTGCTTCATCCATGGACGGCAGCGACGCTAGCTCCCTTTGGCGATGACAACGGCGCGGACAGCTGCAGCAACAGCGACGGCTTCACGGCGAGGACAACGGCGGCGACAGGAACCCTCGAAGACGGCGACAGGCGCGACGTGGCGGTGGTTCACGTGGCTGGCGCAAGCCCTTTCTTCCTCGCGCAGCTCTCCCTCCCTCTGTTTTGGGCTTCCTCACGAAGGGGCAGCGAGCAACTCGGCGGCGACGGGAGGCCAACCGGTGCCGGCTCGTCCCTCTCCCCCTTTTCCTTCTTCTCCGTTCTCCCTTCCCTCTGCTTCTCCTTTCTTTCTTTCTATGAGTTTTGCTGCTGGATTAGGGAAGAAAAGGGGATTTGGTGGCTGAGGAAATAAGGCAGCTAAGTTTTTGGGGAAAATTAGGGTTAGGGTGATATTTTGGGGATTTAAGGTTTTGTGTATGAAATTAGGGATTTTGGGGTTTAATTTAGATTTGGTTAATTTTAATCAAATTAGGATATAGAGTGTTAATTTAAAATCTAATTTAATCTTAAAAATTATTTTAAAATATCATTTGTTGTATTAAAATACTAATTGGTTTGAAATCAAATTCTTTAATTGAATTTATAAGATAATAAGATTAATTTTCTTTATTCCTAAAACTTGAAGTATTAAATCATAGAAATATCAATTATTTGAATTAAATCACATAAAATTGTTTGTCATTCTGTAACTACTAATTTTGTAATTTAAATATAGAAAATAATTCAATAATTATAAAATTAGATAAAATTCTAATTAATTATCAAAACCTGATTTAATTTTTGATTTAATTAGCTTTAATAAAATAATTTCTGAGAATAAAACTTCTAATGAATAAATGAATTGAAATTAATTCATAATAAGATTTATTTAAAAATTATGGGTCTTACAATATAGGTATGACCAAATTGTTATTGTGAATGGTTATTAATTTTTTATTAATAAAAAATTAGATTTTTTTTTTATATATGTTTGTTATGTAACAGCAAATTTGTGCTTATAAACATGTAATCGGATTCCTATGTCTAAATATAGTTTTAGCATTATTTATCAACTATATTATTTAAAAGATTAACATAAATATCATATATGTTAATGGAGGAATATTAGGCCCGCGCAGGTTTTATACTAGTTGTAATAATGACTATACATAAAAAATCTAAAAAAAATCTAGAGGCTGCCATATAAGAATTTTACTATTGAATAAACCTTCTTTTAAAGGATTGTTATAGGATAGGATATATAGGATAGCTCTGTCCGTATAACTCACTTCTCATCTCTCTGTTCAACACAAGAAAAAACCTCATCACTCCATTATTGCTCACTTCTTCAATAAATTCGTTGCTCATCCACTAATACAAGAGAGTCCAAGCAAGCAATAACCAAAATTTTCACTACTTGAAGGTTTTTTTCTTATTTCTTATTTTTTTGAGTTTACTCAGCTCAATGTGTAGTTCTCAAATGCAACAAGTTTCTAATAGTAAAAATTTTTCTTTTTTAGCTGCAAAATATATGACCTGTTGTTTGATGTTCTTTGGCTTTAATCCCACTTCAGCAACGTCAGGAGGTATGATATATGGATTAGTTTTCAAAACAAGAATTTAGATCTGAATTTTTTATTCTAGTTTCTATTTTTCAGTCTTACTTCATATGTAAAGATTTAATTAGATCTGATCTTCTCGTGCTTCTTTTGTTATATTTCAATTTCCACCGTTTATTTAATTGTTTTAAAAGTATTGAAAATTAAGTACTAAAAAATAAATTAATAATATCAATAACGGTAGACTAATACTAAATCATGAAGGAAAAAAACATAATATCGTAAATCTTCTAAATGTGTAATTTAATCTCCTGGAGTTGTTAAGATGTTCAAGAAAGATTAGTCTGTGTTATCTAAACTATTGTTCTGATAATTGAAATCAGTCTGATTAATCGAGACCGATCCTCGAATCAATTCAGCCAAGATAAAAATTGATCGGCAATGAACTGATAAAGAACAAAAAAAAAAAGGGTCAAACAATCGATTAATCTGTCAAATCAAATTGGTTTTCAGCGATTAACGGTTTCAAAATAATAAAACATAAAAAATTATTTTATTAAATTCGATTCAACATTATTTAAGATTGAATTTTTAAACCTCTAACTTATTCGATTATTGGTTTGGCTTTCAAAACTTTTGTTTCAAACTGTCCCTTTACATATATGTTTCGTCAACTATGTTAGATGTACATTTTTTTTAAACAAAAAGCTCAATACAGTAAGGTGGAGCATTTAAAAAGTCTAGAATTACAATACAAATACTAAAAAAGAAACCGTAGTTATTTTTGACATTGCCATTAACAACTAGACGGAACAAAGTCAACCCACTCTTTGTAGCTCCTAATCGACTTGGTAATAACTTCCGCAACACCTGTTTTTTTATTCCCGAAAATCCTAGCATTCCTTTCCAACCACGTATTCTAAATGATAGCAAAAAAGCCAATCAGCCAGCTATTACGTTCGTCTTTTCTTACAGGAGCTTCTGTCCAACTCTCAAAGTGTTACTTAATGGTTCTTGGAATAGACCAAAATTTATTATAGGCGTCTAACCAAGCACACCACCACAGCCAATGAATAACTGAAAATCATTCTCAATTTCTTTTTTACATAAAACACAAATTATATCCATGTGATCAATAATGCCCAATCTAATCAATCTTTCCTTAGTATTGACCCTACCAACTAACACAAACCAGGTGAATAACTCAACTCTTGGTGGTACTAGTTCTCTCCATATAGATCTAGTGAAACTATAACTCGTAATGTTCTCCGAGAGAGTCTCAGTCTGCATACCTGAACAAATGAGTTAGTAGAATAAATTCTTAATCTATCAAAGTTCTATAATTCTGTCCTCCCTCTCACTTGTAACCTGACAGATTGTAAAACTTCATAAAATTGGTTAACTAATTCTAACTCCCATTGGAATAGTACTCTTCTCCAATAAAAGTTCCATATCCACTCCAATCCATCCTAGAACCCACAGTCCTCTATTACAGATCCGACTTGGTTTGAAACCGAGAAAAGCCTTGAAAATACATCCTGCAACACACCACATGGTAGCCAATTATCTTCCCAGAAACGAATCCTTCTACCATCTCCTAGCTCTAATGATAACCCTCCGACCATCTTATCTCTCGCTTGCTGTTCTCTTATCTGCAACTGACAAATGTCCTTCCACGGATCCTTTGTTTTAGGAATCGGCTGACAAGAAAGAAGGACACTTGGATTCAAGTCATTGCAGGAGCACACAATTTTCTTCCATAATGGGTAATCCTCATTTGAAAATCGCCACCACCACTTGAACAATAATGCTGTATTCCAGAGCACTGCGTCGCCCACGCCCAAACCTCCGAAGCATTTTGGAGCTTGCACAATATCCCACCTCACCAAAGGTACCTCATTCCTTCCGTCCTCATTACTCCATAAAAACCTCCTCTGCAAAAATATCAACTTATTTGCTACTGCTTTGGGCATCTTATATAAGTTAAGGTAATAAACCGGCAGACTATTAAGTACAGATTTGATGAGTACCAGCTTACCAGTTTTATTAATCGTTTTGGCTTTCCACAGATTGAGCTTCTCTTCTACTTTGTCTATAATAGATTTCCATGTCTTGACCAATTTCAGATTCGCTCTCAAAGAAATACCAAGATATTTGACTGACAACATTATTTCCTTACATCCCAACAAACTACACATCTTTTGTGACCACTCTCACTCGCAATTAACCGGAATCAAACTAGATTTATCAAAATTAATACTCAAATCAGACATCATTTCAAAACACTGTAAAAGTCACTTATAATTATAAATAGTCTCCTCCTCTGAGTGTAAAATACTGGATAGCACATTTTAAATAGGGTAAATTACACATAAGCTAAAATTTGAGAGATAAATTATTATCATTATTAATTGCTTCCAGTTTTATATTAACATTTGAATTTGTTGATGAAATTTGGACAGGGATTTGTTTTAATATCTTTGCCCTTCGGTCGAAGGTTAAATTATTGCAAGCAATCAGATAATAAGTTCAGTTATGCTATGAATTTTGAGACTGCTTTTGAAAAGGGATTTTTCCGTACACTTGAAAATGATATTGTGTATTTAAATTATTTTTAAAATTTTAGTTACATCGATTATATATTTGAGATTGATAAAACAACACCACATACATTAGTTTATCTTTTTGGTTAACAATACATTGACATTACTTGATAATATATATAAACCTTGTGATATATGTTACCTTATGGTTTGATTATATATAACTGTATGATGATAGATTGGTTAATAATACGTGGCATAATGACGAGTCAGCTAATGACACATGATATGATGGCGTAGATGGTTATGCTACGTATAACAATATTATTCATCTACTGACATCTATTATATTATCGTTGCAAATACATTAAATTGATCTTTGACTTTGTACTAAATGACTTATTTTAGTCTATAAAATTAAATGTCGTACATCAAATTAGTTTTTTCATATATTTTTTATTTTTTTATAAATTCAAAATTCTTAATATGTTTGAATGCACTAATTTTAATTTTTTAATTTTTCACAAATTATTTAAATACAAGTATTTTTATAGAAGATAAATGTTAGAGAGTCATTAGAATTTATTATTTTTTGTTATCACTTTTAGTTATCAACCTCCTTTAGTCCGCACTGTACTTTTAAATATTAATGGCGAACTATTAACCAAAATAATAAATTCTAATGACCCTCTAACATTCTTTTTTATAAATTTCAAAATTTAGTTTTAACCATACACATTTTATTCATAATAATTTAATATCGAAAAATTTTGTAGTATAAAATTATATTATTAATAAAAGAGATATATTGATTGATTGATTATAAAACATATCTTTTATTTTAGTCCAAAAAATATGTATTTTATAGGAACTGAAAAAATAAAAAAATGTATATTTTAATTCTTAATTTTTTATGAAAAACATGTATATTTTTAGACGAAAAAAAATATGTGTTAATCAATCATATAATTCTTTTACTAAAATAACATCTTTATATATTACAAAATTTATGTGTATTAAATTATTATAGAAAAAAATTAGATAATTAAAATTAAAATTTTAAAAATATTTTATAAAAGCACTTGTATTTAAAAAATATGTAAAAAATATGATTGAATTATTGCATCTAAAAATATTAAAAATTTTGAATTTACAAAAAAAATAGAAAAAACTCGTGAAGAGACTAATTTGGAGCACAATATTTAATTTTAGAGACTAAAATAAGTCATTTAATGCAAAGTCAAGGATTAATTTAATTAGTGCATATGTAATGATGATATAGCGAATAACACGTGAACGAATAGTATTGCGACACGTGACATAAGCTGACACATGGATAAATAATATTGTGGCATGTAGTATAATCGTCCACGTTAGGATACCGCGCGTCATTAACCAACCCGTTATCATATTATTACATGTGACTATATTATAATATGATACGTGTCATTAATGTTCCACGTCAATGTGCCGTTAATAAAAAACGAGTCAGAGATTAACGTAATGCACTCTTATCAATCTTAAGAACCTAATTGATACAATTAAAATCTTAAAGATGATTTTAGTGTATCACACCATTTCAAAGATCATTTTAAGAATTTATTAAAATATCTATATATTTTGTTTAGACTAAAAAAAATCGAAACAAAAAGGTTCGGACTATGCTTTTGGGATGATATCTTTTGGATGAATTCGTTACTTATACACTGCTATTCAACCAAAATGTCTAAGCAGACCTCATATATATATATACTGTTTTCTCCGATTTATTCCAACCGCACACGTTAAAATACTTTTTTTTTTTAAAGCAAATTTCAATTTAGAGTTTGTCATTTACCACACTCCCCTTTAATAAGCTTTTCAATCAACCAGCATTAACAATATATTGATTACCATATGTATAATTTGTTGCAAGATTATTTATCAGTCAATACATGATCATCCTTAGCCACCTAAAACAATGCTACCAGAAAACCCACCACACATATATTTATATATATATATATATATATATATATATATATATATATATATATATATATATATATATATTCTTGGCCTCTAACATTACTTTTTATCACCATAAGGTTCCACTCATTGATTCTTCAATGGCTGAAGTTGTTTCTGGTGTGGCATCAACACTCTTGGCCAATTTAGCAACAAAATCATTCCAAGAGATTACTCTGGCATGTGGTCTTAAAGATGATGTAAAAAAGTTTGAAAGTTCTTTGAGAATCATCAATGCATATCTCATAGATGCTGAGAACAAGCAAGCAAAAAACCGTAGTATAGATGACTGGTTGAAGCAACTCGGTGAGGCATTTGATGATGCTGGTGACATATTAGATGAAATAGAGTATGAAGCAAAACTTAATGAAGTGGTCAAAATGTATGGAAGCATTAGCACCAAGGTCCACCGATTCTTCTCATATACAAGTAATCCACTTGCATTTCGCATCAGAATGGCCCACAAAATCAAAGATATGAAACAGAAGATGGATGAAAAAATAAGAGAAGGGAGAAACTTGGGTATAATTGAACAACATGTCAACACTCCAGCTCCGGAGCACAATTTACCATGGCGAGAGACTACTTCTTCATTGCCTTTCCGTTTGTGTGGTAGACATGAAGAGAAAGAGGAGATTATAAATTTATTGATGAATCAAAAATCAGAAGCTAATGGTATTGATGTGATCTCAGTTGTTGGGATTGGAGGTTTGGGAAAGACTACACTTGCACAAATGGCTTACAATGATACCCAAGTGAAGGCGAATTTCGATCCCTTAATGTGGGTGTGTGTATCTAATGATTTTGATGTGAAGAAGCTAATACAAAGAATTATTCATGCGGCCTCAAAGAGAGAGAATGTGGTGGATGCAAATTCTAGTTTGGAATATATGATATCTCTTCTCAATCAAAATTTACATGGTAAGAGATTCTTACTCGTCTTAGACGATGTTTGGAATGAAAACCACAGCAAATGGGATGAATTGAGAAATCACTTGTTAGAAGCAGGTGGTGACAAAGGCAGCAAAATTATAGTGACCACTCGTAGCCAAATAGTTGTTGACATTGTGGGGAGTAATCTTTCAAAGAAGTTAGAAGGACTTCCTGAGAATGAATGTTGGCGGCTCTTTGTAAAATGTGCATTCCAAGAAGAGAAGGAAGAAGAGAAGTACCCAAGGCTAAAGCAAATTGGAGAGCAAATTGTTGAAAAATGCAAAGGGGTACCCTTGGCTATAACAACTTTGGGTTGCTTGCTTGGATCAAAATCCCATGATGAAAATGAATGGAGAAAAATAAGGGATAGTGAGGTGTGGAATCTCGATCAAGAAGAAACTGACATTTTGCCATCACTAAAATTGAGTTACAATCACTTGGCATCAGAAGTAAAACAATGTTTTTCATACTGCTCATGTTTTCCAAAAGATTATGAATATGAGGTTCTTGAGTTGATTATGTTCTGGATGGCTCATGGACTCCTCCAACCTACAGGCGAAAAGGAAGATGCAGAAGATATAGGGGAGTTGTATATTAAGAAGCTTGTTTCAGCATCTTTACTTCAAATTGAAGGAGATCCTAACCCCGACTTTAAATTCAAAAATTTAATGACATTTAAAAGACTCAAAATGCATGATCTTGTACATGATCTAGCACAATTAACAATGAAAGAGTCGAGCAAGACAAGAACCATTGTGCAAGAGGGACAACAAGAAGCATCAATAGAATGGATCTCTAACAAGTTCAACTATCTGAGGGTGTTGCACCTAAGAAAACATATGGAGTTGAGCTCGTTGCCTGATGATTGCTTTGCCACAATGAAAAAGCACTTGAGATATCTCTTTCTTAGAAATTGTCCTAGTTTGAAAAAGCTTCCTGATTCCATTTGTAAGCTGCAAAGTTTGCTGAGTTTGGGCCTTGGTTGTAACAGCCTTCAAGAACTTCCCAAAAACATGAACAAACTCATCTATCTTCAATATTTGTTTTTGATGGGAATCAAAATTACAAGTTTGTCTTCAATGAATATAGGGCGCTTCCAACAACTTAAATTCTTGTATCTTTTCTATTGTTCAAGGTTAGTGTCTGTACCAAGTGCTGTTGGTCGCTTGACTACTTTAAAAAAGTTGGGTTTTTATGAATGTCAAGAGCTGGTGCATTTTGAGGATGAAGAGGAAGAAGAAAAGCAACATGTGAATTTAAACCTTCAAGTATTCTTTATCCTTGGATCAGAAAAGTTGGATTTTTTACCAAAATGGCTTGAAAGAGCAACTAAATTGCAATATTTGAGTATAGGCATGACAGGAATAAAATCATTGCCCGCAAGGTTGCCGATGACCTCTCTTGAAGAACTTTCTATCTATTGGTGTTTAGAAATGTCATCTCTTCCTAACATGGATCAAACTCATCATCTTCAATATTTAAAGATATCTTTGTGTCCCGACTTATATGCAAGGTACAATAAAGAGACAGGTTCAGATTGGCCCAAAATTGCTCATATTCCATATTGCAAGGTTAGTTCAAATAATCTATCTCATAATATTATAAATCTAACCATACTGATTTATTATTATTATTATTATTTCAATTTTTGTATGAATAATTAATTGTTGGAATTTTAATTAACCAGTTAGAGTTATATCTTACTCTCCCTATAATTAATTCTATCACTTTTTAAATTGACAATTTAATTTTCTTTCTAAATAATTCCGTATAATTTATATATAAAAGGTATGGTAGAGTGAACTAATAATTAGTCCTTATAATATGGAATACTTCCAAATTTTGAAAATGCAATAGAATATAGGTTATAAATTTATACTTTCAACTTTGAGTCATACTGTAACACCTTCACTATCAGAAGTCACGCTTCCGGCTGCGTCACTCTGATAGCAAGAAGTATTATGACTAGTTTACATACTAAATACCAAAATAGAAGCCTGTGCCTCAAAACTGTATCGCTGATTTTTTTTGAAAATCGGAAATAAACACTTTATCTTAAGAAAAATACAAGCAGGCATAGGTTCATATACAAGACTCTTTACATAATAACTCATATTATAATATACATATAAAACATAAAATTCCTATCCCTCTTACAAACTTGTAATAACAAAGACGAGGGAAGAAAATAATCTAATTAATACAACAACTTAATAAACCAAACGCAGTATAACTCTTCTTAAAGCTTCTTCATTCGATTCCTGAAAAGGTAAAGCTGTAGGTAAAGCTGTAGGGGGGTGAGAACCTAACCACACGGTCTCACCATGGAGTTTTAAAGTTGTCATAAGAAGATATTTAATAAGAAAACTGTTTTCAAGCTCAGTGATTATCATTGCCTTATGACTCTTTTAAAAACCAATGGGTAATCGTTCAAAACCTTTTTAAAGAAACCATGTTTAATCTTTCAGAAATCCAAGGTCTTTCTTTTTACATAAGCAAATCTCAATCAGAAACCAACCACGCAATCAAACCACACAATCATTAATTCAGTATCAAAGTCCATTCTCAAATGTAACACGCCAGGACAAACACAGGCAAGACAGACAAGTAAAACACAAGTAGGAAGCAGTTATAGCAAATAGTTCAAGTAGCAGTTAGGAACAGTTTAGCAATTAGGCAAACCAAAACAAGTTCAAGCCTAAGCAAAGCATACAAATGCATATGATGCATGTCTGTCCTATGGCTGATGAGGCTCATCTATCGGTTATCCAGCCAACCCGACAAGTCTGAATTGTCCTTAGACTGTCCCCCGACGTGCATCCCCAAGAGTCTATGCATAGCTTTTTCTCAAATAATCAATATTGCTCAATGGAGGTAACATTCCCGAGAATTTATATAGTGACCAGTCACACTTACATCGTAGGGTCAACAGAGTATCGAGTTTTCAACCTGGTACACGTGGTGGCAAGCCACGGTACTTAATCCAAGGAACCTCATATCTCAGATATTTCATTCATAAGCCATTTCATTTTCATAATCAGTATATAATCATTTATCAAGCCATGACATTAACCTTCATGTAACATTCTCAATATTCTCAACATCATAATCCTTCATCAATCCAATTCTCATTTCCAAATTCATTCAAAAATCATATTTCAAAGAAATCCTCATCATCCTTCTTTTCATTCCATTTACTAACAATTCTCAATCCAAAACATAACTTTTCCTTTGATAAATGAAGTAATCTCAAATCATATAATACTTAAAATTAAACCTTTTTAAAAATAACTTCTTCAAGTGAAACTTCTAATTTTATAAAATTTCGGCAGCATTTTCTCTAAAACTCGGACTCTGCCACCCTTTTCGGGTCCCATCTAATCATTTCTCAAACCCTTTCTCAACCATTTCCAAATCTCATTCATTTTCAAAATTCAACCGGTGCCAATATCGTTGTTTTCAAGCGAATCAGTGCCAATAGTAAATCTCTTTTAAAATCAAACCAGTTCAAATACTAATTCATTTATAAAGTCACTAACTCAAAGTTAATCCAGTTTCATATTCC
Source organism: Arachis hypogaea (assembly GCF_003086295.3). Taxonomy (NCBI): domain Eukaryota; kingdom Viridiplantae; phylum Streptophyta; class Magnoliopsida; order Fabales; family Fabaceae; genus Arachis; species Arachis hypogaea. Next base: position 4,147,056 of record NC_092037.1, read on the forward strand.
AAATCATTTCCAAGGCCAATTCCTTTACATTAACGAAAATAGCTTCAAAACCAAGAAAAGCCATTTTTCATAATAATCAACTAAATAACCTTTCAAACTAATTTCTTTTCAGCAATCACAAACTACTCAAGTAATCAAGCAATTAGTCATTCAGTCCAGCAAAAAACCACATTTAGAAGACAATCATAATCACAGACATATGTTCTCTCACATTAATATCTAGTTATCACAACTCTGTAATATAAATCAGATTTTAAGAAAAACCCCTACCTCGATGTCGCAATCGTATTATTAATCATAACAATTTCCTCTATCCCCAATTCGTGGTAGCAGTGGTCATTCCAACACAACCGGAACGGCAGCGGCATCACCCACAACTCTAGTAGCAGCAACTACAACTTTGGAAGGAAATTTAATAGAAGCTTAAGCAAATGCAAGGGTAAAATAGAACAGATCATCAAAAGAACAATACTCAGAATATTGGTTGTAGAACAAAACCAATCTTACCAAAAGAAATACGGGAAGGGGACAGCATTAACCATGGTAATAACAATGTCGATTCCAATGATACTCCAGTAACAGCGACATCAGTAATCCTCACAGCAGTAACCAAGGTTGCAACAGAATAGAGAGTTCAAATTCAATGGAATCGGAAATGGAAATGAATTCAATGGAATTGGAAATAGAGATAGCTTACAATGAAATAATAAAGCAGCAACAATAGGGTTTTCGGGCAGCTCCATCGTTGGCTCCCAACAACTCTAATGACAACACCCATGGTGGCAAGGACTCTGGCAATTGCGAAAACCAGAAGCAGGGGAGCAGTATAGAGCAAGAGCAAGAGCAGCAGTAGCTTCTTCTGACAATAGCTCCTTCTTCGACGAGCTTCAACGGCGGCAGAACAGTGATCCTGATTGCGGCACAGGACCCACCAACGACCCTGGCAGCGGCGGAGATCCTTTCTTCCTCTGCCATATGTGTGTGTTCTGCGATGATGACGGCTTGGACAGTAGCGGTGGTGTCAACCCAGCAGCAGCGACGGCATGGCGGTTCGGCGTTGATGGAAGCTCGGCGGTGACGCAGCAGAGGCTCCCTCCTCCACTGGCTCTCGCGCGGTTTACAACGGCGATTCACAGCCTCGGCGACGGTGACGATGGCGATCCGGGATGAGGGTGACGGCGGTGGCGACAGCAAGACGCGAGGCGGCTTCTCTCTCCCTTCCAGTCGTGACCTTTCTCTCTCTCTCAGTGACTCGACGGCAACGGCGGCTCCCAGCCCCGCCGGCGCCGTCCCCTTTCCTTCCCCCTTTTCTTCTCAGCTTTCCCTTCCTTCCGTGCCACCCCTTCTTCTTTCTTTCCCTTTCTTTCGTTTCTTTCTGCTGTAGGTTAGCTTAGGAAAGCAAAAGTGGATGGCGGCTAATTTAGGGAAAATTAGAGTTAGGGTTTTTGTTTTAGCAATTTAGGGTTTAATTTGGATCTTGGTTAATTTTAATCAACTTAGGGTAAAAAGTGTTAATTTGAAATCTAATTTAATTTTAAAAATTATTTTAAAATATCATTTGTTGTATTAAAATACTAATTAGTTTGAAATCAAATTCTTTAATTGAATTTATAAAATAATAAATTTAATTCTCTTTATTCCTAAAACTTGAAGTATTAAATTATAGAAATATCAATTATTTAAATTAAATCACATAAAAAATTTTGTCATTTCATAACTACTAATTTTGTAATTTAAATATAAAAAATAATTCAATAATTACAAAATTAGGTAAAATTCTAATTAATTATCAAAATCTGATTTAATTAACTTTAATAAAAATAATTTCTAAAAATAAAATTTTTAATGAATAAATAAATTAAAATTAACTCATAATAAAATTTATTTGAAAATCCTGGATCTTACACATACCCTAGCCGTGTTTCATGTTAATTTTAAGAAAGTAATGATATTAAGATATTAAAATCAAAATTTTTATTAAATGAAATAAAATTCCTTCTGTGAGTCTGTTAGTAAAAATTTTCCAAAGTTAGTTAATCATTGCTTTTAGTTATTAACTATCCAAATGTACATTATCTTTAGGGTTAACCACCAATTATACCCCCGGATTTTGTAAACGCTGACAATAATGCCCCTCACTTTTATTATCGACAAAAATATCATTGGAAAATTTTAAAACGCGCACGAAATGCCCGTCCGGCAAGTGATGCATGAATTACTACGTATTATGAATTATTGTATTGAAAAGCACAATAAGCTAATTATTATGTGAAATACAAAGAATGAATAACTCTTAATCATTTGAATATTGACTATACATTATTTAAAATGAGCACAAAATTTTATTATTATTGTGATTATAGGAGTTGATGCATGAATCTTTATTTTTGGATAGTGAAATACTTTTTTATTGTCAATTGACAGAAAATGAAAATTTAGAAAATTATAAAACAATTTAATTGTATTTAGTATATATATATATGCATGGTTGAATTAAAACTTAAGTTATTTTCATAAGGACTAGTCTATTGGCCTTTATTGCAGATTTATGATGATGATGATGATGATGAAGATGATGATTGAATAAAAGATATGAATGAAGAAAAGAAATGATAATAATAGCATTATCTTTGCGTAATATAATGGTTGTGTTCTAATAATTGCTTTGTTTGGCTACTCAGATCATGTCTTTGGCTACAACTACTTTATAAATGCTTTAATTTGTGTGGTTCGATTGCTTTTGTATGTCCCATTTTCTTTTAAAACTGAAAGAAAGCTATGTAGCTGGGCACCTCAAACTTTTGGGTGTTGAGTTTGAAGCAGTTTGAATATGTCAAGGTTTTAATTGTTCTACATTTCTATCTATTTTATTCAATTTTTAATTCGGTGTTACAGTTAAGATTTCTAATCACATTTGATTGTGCAAATAAATTTTACATCCAAGCATGTATCTTATTTCATTCATCCTTATTACAATTATAAAATGGTTAAATGACTTTTATAATATACATGTTATTTTGCTTTAGTTCTTGTAATTACTTTTCTTTTGATTCCGTAAAACTTAATAGGAGTTTTTGGATTTCTTCAATGAAGAACAAACAACAAAACCACAAAATATATATGTATGGCCACAAGAACATCTAATCTAAGCTTAATAAAATTTATTAACCTTTTAGTAGTTTGAAAATTAGAGACTTATAAAATATGGTCAAAAATAATTAAAATAACAAAAGGATTATTGAAACCCTATTAGTTAATATTAATATATTTGTTAATATATATGTAATGGTTTTAATGCTAAATTAATGTGCAGAGTGTGCCTCCACCTGCCCAGACTGCCAAAGTTATAGTGCATTACTGCAATGTACGGATCCATTCATTTTTGCAAATGCATTGAATTGAAAAAGTCATATCATATGTAAAGTCTTTGGTCCTTAGAGGGAAAATACAAGTTACTAAATAAATTATTTGTATAAACTATAATATATATTAAAAATATATCAAATATTAATTCAATAAAAGTTTAGGGTTTAAAGATTATATATATATATATATATATATATATATATGTATATCAAATAAGATTCAATAAAATTTTTATTAGAGATATTGATTTTTTTATTGTTTTAAAGATGATTAATATATTTTATAATGATATTTTTTATTTAATTATCTTATAATAAAATTTTTTAAAAATTTATTTGTCTAATGTAGATGTTAAAAATTTGATTGAAAATGATAAAATATGTCATATGAAAGTAATTTTTGTGGACTTATAATAAATAAAAATTTTTAACGACTAAAGTATTCAATCTAAATTTTTTTAATGATCAATTTAGGTATTTATTCTTTATTTTACTTTGTCATCTCATCATCTCATTTTATCTTTCAAGATTTTTGCTAATTCAAAACTTTTTGAATATCATTTTACAATTTAATATTAATATTGATAGTATAAAATATTTCATAGTCGGCTAATCATATTTGTTCTTTTGAATTACTATTCATACAACTAGTATAAAAAATAATTATTCCCACTAAAACACAAAAAACACTCCATTTATATTCATCTTCATCCTAATTTAAAAAAAAATGCAGCCGCCTCATTCTCCTACACTGCACGCCGTCAACCTCCATCACAGACCACGTTTGCGCGGCCGTCGCCTCCTCCAATGCTGTCGTGAATGATGCCATCGCGCCGTGTTGCTTCCGCTGTGAGGACGCCATCCACCACAGTTGAAAAGTCACGCTGAGTCGTACACGCTCTTCCCCTGTGCTGCACAACCTTCCATTCCGTCGTCACCACATTGTTGCGCCGTGTCGTCTGCCTCTTTCATCACGTCGCGTCAACCATATCCATCGTGACGCCACGTCTCTTCCTCCTCCTCCATCGTGTCTTGCCTCCTCCTCCTCTTCCTCTTCCATCACGGTGTTGAGTCACGTCCCATCCTCCAAAAATTGGTGGATGTTGTTTCTTCAATTTACTGGATGTTCCTTTTATTTGAGATTGGATGTTTTTTTACTTGAGAATTGATGTTTCTTGTCCTTGCACGAACAATGTCAATGGCGTTCTGCGTGGCGAGACGGAGATATGTGCAACGAGAATGGCGGCACATTGCTTGACGGACCACACGCACATGGTGGCAACGATGCGGCGGTCTGTGTGGCGAAAATGGTGGCGCACTACAGCGGTAGCGAAGTGGTGGTCTGTAGGAGAAGAAGGCCAAAGCTATGAGAAAAAAGGTTGACGGCACTGTGTTTAGAGAGCAGTTAATTTATCAAATTCTTATTATTCAAAAATGTAATTAATGTCAATTAATCAGATTCTGATTTTGAAAATAATTCAAAATTAATAATGAATACCCCACCCGACTCCTGACAATTATCTCGAAAGGACAACGAGGCTCCCAAGAAAAAAAACACCTAACTCGGCCCCTGATTTTTTTTTTGACTGATTAGTTCCTGTACAAAAAAAATATTAACTTTTTTTGGTACAGGCAGTCTCATAAAAGTAAATCTCAGAAGCTGAGTGGAGTATTTTTTTTGTCAAAGACTTCGTTATCTTTTGAGATAATTGTCAGGAGCTGTTTTGGATTTTTCTCAATATTAAATGAAGTTGTTTACTTGGTCTAGAAAATAGAATATTACTGTTGATACCCTGGCCCAATAATAAAGGCCCAGGATCAAGCAAAATGTCTAATCCAAAGGGTTGGGCCTCACCCAGTACCAATCTTCGTCTTATGAAGTCAGTACTCACTACGACTTGCTCTAAAGAAGTCGGGTACGAGGGTTAGCTGGCAGATAAACACTCATTCAAAAGAGTAACTGCCCCAAGAATCTCTCTAACTACTTTACAGAGCCATATCTTAACCTCCCTAAGATAAAGGGACGGTTAACACCCTAAAAGAGTGGCACTACTCCAATGGTGGTTATTGGTTCACCACTATAAATACGCTGACACCCCTAAGGTATCTCTAAGTCCAATACTCTTTAGACCTGCTCACACTCTTGCTAACTTAGGCATCGGAGTGTCTTTGCAGGTACCACCCCCCATTCTTCACGAGCACAAGTCGGACGGGGGTCCCCGAGTTACAGACCCACTTGAAAGCCTCCTCCTTCACACGTTTGGGCTAACCAACGTCATCTAGCCCATCAATCTTCGATTACCCACCGTAACATTGGCGCCGTTGCCGGGGACCCGAGAGATCAACCACTGATGGCGGACAGATCCCCCGAAGAGGGTCATGTGGAGTCAGATTCTGAACAAGAGAATCTGAACACAGGTAATAATGATGCAGACTTGACCCTCCACCAGGGAACCAATGATCAACACAGAGAAGGTACCTCTGGAGTAAAAAATCCGAAGGTGAATTCTTCAGAAGGGCACGAATCAGAGAAAGAGGGACCATCCCATGCAACTGAACTCATGGGATTAGTCCACAGTCGCCTGGAACAGCTAGAACAAGAACAGGAGCGACAGAAGGAGACTGAAAAGAACCTAAAAGAGGAGATGGAACGACGAAAAGAGTTAGAAAGAAAACTCTTGAAGTTAGAATCCTCCCTCAAAGGTCGCAACTCCCGTGACGAGCGAGAAGAACCGCCCCTGGGAGGGGAGGATCCTTTCAGCGAGGACATAATGAGGGCAAAAGTTCCGAGGAACTTCAAAAGCCCCGATATGGACCTCTATGACGGAACCACGGATCCGAAGCATCACTTAAGCAATTTTAAAAGTCGGATGTACCTAGCTGATGCTTCCGACGCTACGCGATGCAAAGTTTTCCCGACCACTCTGTCGAAAGCAGCGATGAAGTGGTTCGACAGCCTCCCCCCGAGGTCGGTCACTAGTTTTGAAGACCTCTCAAGGAAGTTTTTGATGAGGTTCTCTATCCAGAAAGACAAAGTGAAACATGCACCGAGCCTTCTGGGAATAAAACAGGAGGTCGGAGAATCCTTACGAGCCTATATGGAAAGGTTCAACAAAGCATGTTTAGAGATTCAAGACCTGCCCACAGAGGCAGTCATAATGGGGTTAGTCAATGGACTTAGAGAATGTCCCTTCTCACAGTCCATATCTAAAAGACACCCCGTCTCTCTAAGTGATGTACAGGAAAGAGCTGAAAAGTACATCAATATGGAGGAAAACGCTAAGCTGAGAGACCTGAGTTGGCGACCTGGGCACCCTCCCTCAACAAAAGAGAGGGAGAGGGAAACCAAGAAAAAGGAAGAACTCGGTCTCGAAAGGCCAAGAAAATACCACTCTTATACTCCTCTGAAAGTTTCTATAGTGGATGTATACAGAGAGATTTGTAATACTGAAAGGCTGCCGCCCCCTAGACCCATTAAAAATAAAAAAGGGGGGAGCCACAGCGACTACTGTGAGTACCATAAAATATATGGTCATTCCACAAATGACTGCTACGATCTTAAAAATGTGATAGAAAAGCTGGCTAGAGAAGGTCGGCTTGACAGGTATCTCATAGAAAGGTCGGACAGTCATGGAAAGAGAAAGCGAGATGATATGGATAGAAGAGACCCACCACCGCAGACTCCGGAGAGACATATCCATATGATCTCAGGGGGGTTCACGGGAGGGAGACTCACTAAATCCTCTCGCAAAAGACATCTCAAAAGAGTCTACCAGGTCGGAGAGGAGTCATCCGACCTCCCTACCATTTCATTCACAAAAGAAGATGGGCAAGGAATAATCCCTGGACATGATGATCCAGTAGTAATAACTATGATCCTGGCAAATGTCCATCTCCACAGAACCCTAGTAGACCAAGGAAGCTCAGCGGACATCCTTTTTAAGCCCGCTTTTGACAAACTAGGGTTGGATGAGAAAGAATTAAGAGCCTATCCCGACACCTTATACGAACTAGGGGACACGCCAATAAAACCACTGGGATTTTTGCTCCTCCACACCACTTTTGGAAAGGGGGAAAAATCAAAGACTCTGAGTATAGACTTCATAGTCATCGATGTGGGGTCAGCATATAACGCTTTAATCGGCAGAGCTACTCTTAATCGACTCGGAGCAGTGGTATCCACTCCCCACCTTTGCATGAAATTCCCGACCTCAGCGGGGATAGCAACGGTAAGGGGAGAGCAAAAGTTGGCAAGGAAATGCTACAATGAAAGCCTAAATCTGAGAGGAAAGGGCAGAGAAGTTCACACAATAGAGCTCGGCGGTGCAAGAGCCAGAGAAGAGCTGCGACCACAACCGGGAGGAAAAACCGAGGAGATACAGGTCGGCAAAGAGGAAGGGAAAAATACTCACATAGGAGCCAACCTAGGGGAAACCCTAAAATAAGGGTTGACTAAGCTCCTAAGAGATAACTCCGATCTCTTCGCTTGGAAGGCCTCCGACATGCCTGGGATAGACCCCGAGCTCATGTCCCACAAACTCTCGGTCTACCCGGGGTCCCGACCTATACAACAAAGAAGACGCAAGCTCGGCCCAGAACGAACCCTAATAGTAGAAGAGCAAGTACAGGCACTCCTGGAAGCTGGCTTCATCAGAGAAGTCAAGTACCCAACATGGCTAGCCAATGTAGTGTTAGTCAAAAAACAAAATGGCAAATGGAGAATGTGTGTCGACTATACCGACTTGAATAAGGCATGTCCCAAGGACCCTTATCTACTGCCAAGCATCGATACCCTAGTAGACTCCAGCTCGGGATATCAATACTTGTCATTCATGGATGCCTACTCAGGGTATAACCAAATCCTGATGTACGAGCCAGACCAGGAGAAGACATCATTCATCACACCCAGAGCTAATTTCTGCTACGTGGTCATGCCATTTGGATTGAAAAATACAGGAGCCACATACCAGAGGTTGATGAATAAGGTGTTTGCCTCTCACCTTGGGAGCCTAATGGAAGTATACGTCGACGACATGCTGGTAAAGACCAAGAAAGAAGTCGACCTCTTGTCAGACCTCTCACAAGTCTTTGACACCATAAGGCTGCACGGGATGAGACTAAATCCCGCAAAGTGCGCCTTCGCGGTGGAGGCAGGAAAATTTCTAGGATTTGTGCTAACACAAAGAGGGATCGAAGCCAATCCCGATAAGTGTAGAGCTATCCTAGAGATGAAAAGCCCGACTTGTTTGAGAGAGGTCAAGCAGCTGAATGGCCGACTTGCAGCCCTCTCCAGATTTTTGGCAGGATCAGCACTAAAATCCCTTCCACTGTTCTCCTTATTGAGAAAGGGATGTCAGTTTGAATGGACCCCTTAATGCGAGGAGGCATTCCAGGAGTTCAAAAAGTTCTTAAGCCAACCTCCTGTTCTGACCCGACCCGTAGCTGGAAAAGACCTCGTCCTATACTTATCTGTAGCAGACAAGGCTGTCTCATCAGCCCTGATAAAAGAAGACGAGGTCGGCCAACATCCAGTATATTTCATCAGTAAAGTTCTACAAGGCCCTGAGCTAAGGTACCACAAACTAGAGAAGTTTGCCTACTCCTTAGTAGTAGCCTCACGAAGGCTACGGCCTTACTTTCAAGCTCACACAATAAGAGTCTGTACGAACCAACCCATGAAACAAATCCTCCAAAAGACGGATGTTGCAGAGAGAATGGTTCAATGGGCAATAGAGCTCTCCGAGTTTGACTTAAGATATGAAACTCGGACGGCGATTAAAGCCCAATGCCTCGCCGACTTCGTTGCAGAATACGCAGGGGACCAGGAGGAAAAACCAACTACATGAGAACTCTATGTAGATGGATCCTCCAACAAAACAGGAAGCGGCGCAGGCATAATATTGGTAGATGAAAGAGGAACCCAGATAGAGGTTTCCCTAAAATTTGAATTCCCAGCTTCAAATAATTAGGCAGAGTATGAAGCCTTGATTGCTGGATTGAAGTTGGCAGAAGAAGTCGGTGCTACAAAGGTGATGATATACAGCGACTCACAAGTGGTGACCTCCCAGATAAGCGGAGAGTATCAGGCAAAGGACCCAAATATGAAGAGGTACTTGGAAAAAACTCTGGAGCACCTTGGGCGCTTTGCAGAAACCGAGGTTAAACATATAACTCGGGATCTAAACAACAGAGCGGATGCCCTATCCAAGTTAGCAAGTACCAAGCCAGGAGGGAACAACAGAAGCCTGATCCAAGAAACCCTCCAGGAACCCTCAATAGTAAAAATAGAAGACAAACAAGAAGTTCTTGAGGTAGTCGGTTTAAACCTCGGATGGATGAACCCCTTGGTCGAATACATAAAATTTGACATCCTTCCAAAAGAGGAAAAAGAGGCCAGGAAAATCCGGAGGGAAGCACAACATTACACTTTGGTGAGAAATATTCTCTACAAAAGGGGGATATCAACACCATTGTTAAAGTGCGTACCGACCTCAAGAACCACCGAGGTGTTAGAGGAAATTCACAGTGGAATCTGCGGAAATCATCTCGGAGCAAGGTCACTAGCCAGGAAAGTAATTCCAGCTGGATTCTACTGGCCGACCCTGCAGAAAGATGCCACAGAATTTGTGAAAAGTGCCAACCATGTCAGATGCATGCAAATTTCCACGTGGCTCCCCCAGAGGAGCTCATCAGTATCACTTCTCCATGGCCCTTTACAAAATGGGGAATGGATTTGTTAGGTCCTTTTCCCCAAGCGTCAGGACAAGTCAAATACCTGATCGTGGGAATAGATTACTTCACAAAGTGGATAGAAGCAGAACCATTGGCCACCATTACTGCTCAAAGAAGTCGGAGGTTCCTCTACAAAAATATCATCACAAGATATGGGATACCTTATTCCATTACTACAGACAATGGAACCCAATTCACCGATTCTACCTTCAGAAGCCTAGTAGCCAGTATGAAAATAAAACACCACTTCACCTCGGTGGAGCACCCGCAAGCCAATGGGCAAGCCGAGGCAGCCAACAAAGTCATACTGGCAGGGCTAAAGAAAAGATTACAAGAGGCAAAAGGAGTCTGGGCTGAAGAGCTCCCACAAGTGCTACGGGCTTACAGGACAACGCCCCAATCCGCCACTTGAGAAACGCCCTTCCGACTAGTCTATGGCGTAGAAGCAATGATACCAATAGAAATCAATGAACAAAGCCCAAGGGTAATTCTCCATGACGAGATCAGGAACATACAGGGGCACAAAGAAGAGCTCGACTTGCTCCCCGAAGTCCGAGAAGAAGCCCAGATAAGAGAAGCAGCGTTGAAGCAAAGGATGACTACAAGGTACAACAAAAAAGTCATTCGAAGAACATTTGCCCCGAATGACTTGGTCTTGATCAGAAACAACATTGGAGTCAACAAGTCAGGGGAAGGAAAATTCGCTGCTAATTGGAAGGGACCATACAAAGTCAATGAGGTCTTAGGAAAAGGTTATTATAAAGTGACCGACCTGAACGGCACCGAGTTACCAAGGTCATGGCATGCTTGTAATATGAAAAGGTACTACAGTTAAAAGCGAATTCTACTCCCTGATGTACTCTTTTCCCAACTTCATGATTTTTTCCCAAAATCAAAGGGTTTTTTCTGGAGGAGGGTTTTTAACGAGGCATCATAGTAGGGGCTAAGGGAAATAGACTGTCAAAAACCCTTAGTAGCAATAAAGTATCTCCCCAATTAATAAAGATATTTTTTACAAATATCTCTTAAATTCCTTTTTTTTTCTCTTTCTTTCGACGAAACGCACCGACTTAAGCTCGACAAAATGTGAAAATCCCATGAACCGACCTAGATGGTCGTCAGGATAAAACGACGAGGTACAAGTCGGTGTAAAGAGGTTATAGAAGTTGATCATGAGAAACTCAGAAACATTCCGACTCATAAGTCGAAATGAAAAATCGAGTAAAACAAAAATGAATCACGAAAGTGGCCTAAGTCATGAAAACTCAATAAATCAAAATTGAGTACTAGGAATAACAAAAGAGATCGAAAAACCCAAGAAAAGCTTAAAAACTGTCCTAAAAATCCTTGAAAACAAAAAGGTTTAAAAAGACAGACAAGCCAAGAGTTTTCAGAAAAGATTAAGGAAACTTCCGAAACCAGAAAAGCATGCACGTATAAAGGTAACTTAAACCCTTATCCAAAAAAGGGTATTATAAAGTGTTTTGTTTACGGCCTTAAAAGGCCAAAAAATTGTTTAAAACATCACTGCCAACACAAATAAAGAGTTTAAAAAAAGGGGGACCCACAAGCCGGGCCCCCAAATAGCCAACAAAAATTACTTTTTTAGAGGAGTAGACGGATCACCACCACCAGAGTCAGGAAGAGCGCCACCAGGACCGGGAAGAGAGGCATCCACAGGAAATGAAGAGGAGGTTGGAGAAACGATAGAAGAGCTCGGAGCATCCTTAGGGCGAGGAGGGGACTCAATGATCCTCTGCCCCCGAGTCTTCAATTCTGACTCGGAAACGATCACGGGGGCAGGAGGATCCACAATGGCACCATCAATGACAACTTTGTCAGGATCCAAAGGAGAAAGATCCAAGTCAGGAGCAATGACTCCGACTTGCTCCTTGAAAATCCTCCAAGCCTCCTCGGCGCCATCAGCAATAGAGTCCTCCAACTCAGCATATGTATTTCGAGAATTCAGCAAATTCTTCCTCACAGACACAAGATCTTGAAATAAACTCTGGTAACTCTCCTGTGCTGCTTTCCTCAAACCTGCCTCCATGTTGCATTGGGCCTGCAACTTACTCTCTTTCTCCCGAAGGCTATCTCTCTCCTCCCTCAGCTTAGCGAGCTCCTCCTTCAACTCCCTCTCATGCTCTTGATAAGTAAGAAGCCTTCCCTCCAGCTCCTCAACCTTCGAGGTTAACCCAAAGAGCTGAGAGGAGTCTTCTCAAAAATATCCAAGAGTTTGCCACAAACCCCCGCCGCCCTGAAACTCTCCTCAGCCAGAGTGGTAAGGTGGTTTCGAACAGAGACATCATTCATACTTATATGAGGATAGATGTTCTTTCGGACGAATGCAAAAGCATCCGCCTTAACCTCACCGTCAAAAGAAGAGCCAGACTCTAAAATCTTGCGCTTCTTCTTCTCTGGCTCAGGAAGAAGTCGGGCGGAGGGGAGCGGCCGAGACAAAGCTGAAGAAGAAATCACAATGGGCTGGGAAGGAGTCCCCGTGTTCTGGGGAGGAGGAGGAGGAGGAGAGATGATCGCCCTGGTACCACCAGTCCTAGCCCGAGACCTTGCCTTAGCCTCCTGGACTCTTTGGTAAGACTCCTGAGCATTCTTCCTCGCCATATCTGCAAAAGAAACAATTAGCAAAAACAACAAGTCGTCAAACCTCAAAGTCGGCAGATACAAGTCGGAAATAAGAAATATATATATATAAGCTACCTAGTTGCGACCGAACAAAAGTCGGCGATCTCTGGAGAAATTTTCTAGTATCCAAGTATGGGGCCCTCCCCCACACTTCTCGGAGAAACCCCACAATGGCCGCCTCCACCTCGTCTAGGTCATCCAGACCGTATTTCTCACAGGGGGAGGCCTCCAACCAATACAGGGGAAAACAAGGGGAAGAATTCTCATCCAAGAAAAAGGGGTGGTGACCCTCTACAGCTTGAACTTTGAAAAAATAATTTTTGAAGTCGTGGAAGGATTCGTCAAAAAGGGTGAAAATTCTCTGACCTTGTATGGCTCGGAAAGACACCCATTGCTGCTTGTTATTTAGCCCACTGAAGGACTTAGTCATGTGGAAAAGATAGAAGAAAATCCTCAAAGAGATCGGAAAGTCCAAAGCGTGACTAATAAATTGGTAAATTTTCAGAAAATCCCAAAAATTGGGGTGAAGTTGGGTAGGGGCAACTCGACAGTGGCGTAAAACAGCCATTTCAAATTCTGAAAACGGAAGAAAAACACCCAAACGGGTAATCATGCTCTCACACATATAGAAAAAATGAGGGACCTCCTCGGAACCCCTCCCAAAACAAACCCGGTCTTCCAGACCCGGGGCCACCAACTCATACTTGGGCTCATCCTCCTCAAAAGTACAAATGCGGTGATGAGTGCGAAGATGGGTGATGAACTCGGCATCAACCAAGGGTTCCTCCCCCAGGACCGTAACATCAACCCATTGAGCTAGAACTTCTACAGAAGACATTTTTTCTAAAATACGATGAAAACCTACAAAGGAAAAAGAAAAAGAATAAAAAACGAGAGTCCCTAAGGGGATACGAAACTTAACAGAAGCCTACAACGTCACTTCTCCCTCTCCAAAGAAAATAAAAAGCATGCAAGCAAAAGCGATTAACAAAGGGAGAGAAAAAAGAACCAACCTTTGCCGGAAAAAGGTAGGAGAAGATGAAAGCCTTCAACGAAAGAAGTCCCACAAACTGATATGAAAATGCTTCACGAACGGATGAAAGGGAAAATTTGAAAAATCGAAGAAACGAAACAAGGAAAGAGAGAGAAAGTATTTATAAGCACGTTAGGGGCATAATGGTAAAAACGGGGCAGTCATTAATGAGAATGCACCGTTACCAAGGCCATCAATCCCTATGCACATCCCTAACGGACACGACGCTTGATTAGACGTAACTGTCAGAACCAAAAGGCTACGAAAAGTCACGTCAGTTTCAGACCATCACATCGGTCCTCCTACAAGTCGACAACGACCCCGAGTAAAATACTCGAACCCAAATCTTGAAAAGAAAATTGGGCTCGAGTAGGGGCACTGTTAATACCCTGGCCCAATAATAAAGGCCCAGGATCAAGTAAAAGGTCTAATCCAAAGGGTTGGACCTCACCCAGTACCAATCTTCGTCTTATGAAGTCGGTACTCACCACGACTTGCTCTAAAGAAGTCGGGTACGAGGGTTAGCTGGCAGATAAACACTCATTCAAAAGAGTAACTGCCTCAAAAATCTCTCTAACTACTTTACAGAGCCATATCTTAACCTCCCTAAGATAAAGGGACGGTTAACACCCTAAAAGGGTGGCACTACTCCAACGGTGGTTATTGGTTCACCACTATAAATACGCTGACACCCCTCAGGTATCTCTAAGTCCAATACTCTCTAGATCTGCTCACACTCTTGCTAACTTAGGCATCGGAGTGTCTTTGCAGGTACCACCCCCCATTCTTCACGAGCACAAGTTGGACGGGGTCTCCGAGTTGCAGACTCACTTGAAAGCCTCCTCCTTCACACGTTTGGGCCAACCAACGCATCTAGTCCATCAATCTCCGGTTACCCACCGTAACAATTACAATTACACCCTTATTCAATTTCTTTAGCCAGACTCTCACCTAATAACTCCAATATTCATTACTCTCTTCAACCATTTCTGATCTGTTATATATATAATCTCTCCACCGTTAACCATCGTCACTTCATTAGAGTGTCACTTTAATTCCTACACCAAAGCGCCCATTCTTCCCTCCCTCACCGCTTGGAGCCACGCAGTGTGTCATTCTCCCAAATAACTTTAATTTAATGGTTTGTGTGTTTCTACTTTCATTTCTGGCATTTCATTTCTGACTTTTCATTTTTGTTCTCTTCTTATTACCATCAATTGTTTCCTTTCAAAAAACTGATAAAAGTTTTCCGGTCATTACTAGGAAGGGTATAAAATTATGCCTTTATTTGGTTAATGCTACCCAACCCCCTCTAAAATAACATGTAAGTTACCCTTCGTTATGTGTCACATTGTAATTGGTCCTTATCTTAATTATAGTTGGGTTATTTTATAATTTATTATTCTTAAAATATCAAACTCCACTCTCGTTAATTGAATATTCCACTCCTCCATTTTTTGTTTATCACTTCATCACCTAGATTTGATCCTTCCAAGCACCGTCGCATTCGTGACAAGAAGCGCTAACGTCATCGCCATGCCCTCCCACACAACCTCTCTTCCCAGTATAGTATAGCCAGTGCCTTTTTTGGCGCGAATCACTGCTTACCCACTTAATTAATGGTTAATTTGGTTATTAAATTTTTTTATTAAAAAAAATATCTTTATTTAATTATGTGATGGAACATATATTTATATGTAAAATATAATATAATAAAATAAATCTATTCAAAGTATTTAAAAGTATAATTAAAATTATGAACATACAAATATAATAATAAAATTTGTACTCCAAAAAAATAAACATATTTTTTTTATCATACATATATTATTTAAAAATAAATATATTATTAAAATTAATAACAAAAATTTAAAATGATAAAATTTAACTTTTTTATCGTATTTTTATAGTATTTTTATTTTTTATTTTTTAATTTATTAGTACTTTATTATTTAATTAATAATTAAACAAATTATTTTTATGAAAAATTATTTTTTATATTATATTAGAAAAGAGACCAATATAACAATTTAAAAAATAAATTGTATAAATATTTAAGAGATAAATATGAAATACATACCTAAGTAATATTTAGTTTGGTTATTAAATTTTTTTATTAAAATAAATCTTTATTTAATTACACGATAGAACATATATTCATATGTAAAATATAATATAATAACTCTATTTAGAGTACTTAAAAGTATAATTAAAATCAGAAAAAATATATTTTTTATTGTACATAAATTATTTTAAAAAATAATAAATTGTTAAAATTAATAACACAAGTTTAAAATGATAAAATCTAACTTTCTTATAAGTATTTTTTATACTATTTTTATTCTTTTAATTTTTAATTTATTCGTACTTTATTATTTAATTAATGATTAAATAAATTATCTTCATGATAAATTATTTTTTGTATTATCTTAAAGAAGAGACCAATATAACAGTCTAAAAAATAATGTAAAAGTAATTTTTAAATAAAAAATAGATAATATTAAAATTTTTAAATACAAAAGTAAATTATATAGATAGATATTTAAGAGATAAATATGAAATACATGCCTAAAATAAATAAAATAGACAAAAATAATTCTCCATTTCTCAATAGTACTCCCATTTTGTTTGTTTTATTTATTTTAGGTATGTATTTTATATTTATCTCTTAAATATTTATACAATTTATTTTTTAAACTGCTATATTGGTCTCTTCTCTAATATAATACAAAAAATAATTTTTCATAAAAATAATTTGTTTAATTTTTAATTAAATAATAAAGTACTAATAAATTAAAAATTAAAAAAATAAAAATACTATAAAAAATACGGTAAAAAAGTTAAATTTTATTATTTTAAATTTCTGTTATTAATTTTAATAATATATTTATTTTTTTAAATAATATATGTATAATAAAAAAATATGTTTATTTGTTTGGAGTACAAATTTTATTATTATATTTGTATGTTCATAATTTTAATTATATTTTTAAATACTTTGAATAGATTTATTTTATTATATTATATTTTACATATAAATATATGTTTCGTCACGTAATTAAATAAAGATATATTTTTTTAATAAAAAATTTAATAACTAAAACTAACCATTAATTATGTGGATAAGCAGTGATACATGGCAAAAAGAAGCGCTGGCTACACTGGGAAGGACAAGTTATGGGCGACGGAATTCAACGACGTGACTAAGGGATGATGCACTAAAGAAATAAAGGTTGTGTGGGAAAGCAGTAGATGGCGATGACGTTGGTGCTTCTTGTCACGAACGCAACGGTGCTTGGAAGGACCGAATCTAGGTGATGAAGTGATGAACAAAAAATGGAGGAGTGGAATGTGCTTCAATTAACGGGAGTGGAGCTTTGATATTTTAAAAATAATAAATTACATGTTATTTTAGAGGGGGTTGGATAGTATTCACCTTAAATTATTTACTACCACATGTTGCATTCCTTCTTCCTCTTCATCCTCAAAATTTATCAGCTCTTCGCACCAAAGAAATCCCAGCTTCTTTAAAGTAGTCATGCGACCAACAACACTTGGTACGGACACTAACTTTGGACATTGAAGATACAAGAATTTGAGTTGTTGAAAGCGCCCTATATTCATTGAGGACAAACTTGTAATTTTGATTCCCATCAAAAATAAATATTGAAGATAGATGAGATTTTTCATGTTTTTAGGAAACTCATCAAGGTACAAACTCTGCAAATTTTGCATTTTACAAATGGAATCAGTTAGCTTTTTGAAACTAGGACAATTTTCAAGATAGAGATATCTCAAGTGCTTCTTCATTTTGACAAAGCAATCATCAGGCAACGAGCTCATCAACTCCATATCTTTTCTCAGGTGCAACACCCTCAGATAGTTGAACTTGTTAGAGGCCCATTCTATTGATGCTTCTTGTTGTCCCTCTTGCACAATGGTTCTTGTCTTACTCGACTCTTTCATTGTTAATTGTGCAACATCATGTACAAGATCATGCATTTTGAGTCTTTTAAATGCCATTAAATTTTGGAAATCAAAGAGGCGGAAAAGATCATCTCCATCATGAATTTGAAGTAAAGATGTTGAAACAAGCTTTTTAATATATAACTCCCCAATATCTTCTGCATCTTCGTCTTCGCGTGTAGGTTGGAGGAGTCCATGAGCCATCCAGAACATAATCAACTCAATAACATGAAAGTCGTAATCCTTTGAAAAACAAGAGCAGTATGAAAAACATTGCTTTACTTGTGGTGGCAAGTGATTGTAACTCAATTTGAGTGATGGAAAAATGTCAGTTTCTTCTTGATTGAGATTCCACACCTCATTATCCCTTATTTTTCTCCACTCATTTTCATCATGGAATTTTGATCTAAGCAAGCAACCCAAAGTTGTTATAGCCAAGGGTACTCCTTTGCATTTTTTAACAATTTGCTCCCCAATTTGCTTTAGCCTTGGGTACTTCTCTTCTTCCTTCTCTTCTTGGAATGCACATTTTACAAACACCCGCCAACATTCATTCTCAGGAAGTCCTTCTAATTTCATTACAAGATTACTTCCCACAATGTCAACAACTTTTTGGCTACGAGTGGTCACTATAATTTTGCTGTTTTTGTCACCAGCTGCTTCTAACAAATGAGTTCTCAATTCATCCCATTTGTTGTGGTTTTCATTCCAAACATCGTCTAACACAAGTAAGAATTTCTTACCATGTAAATTTTGATTGAGAAGAGATATCATATATTCCAAACTAGAATTTGCATCCACCACATTCTCTCTCTTTGAGGCCGCATGAATAATTTTTTGTATTAGCTTCTTCACATCAAAATCGTCAGAAACACAAACCCACATTAAAGTATCGAAATTCGCCTTCACTTGGGTATCATTGTAAACCATTTGTGCAAGTGTAGTCTTTCCCAAACCTCCAATCCCAACAATTGAGATCACATCAATACTGTTAGCTTCTAATTTTTGTGTCATCAATGAATTTATAATCTCTTCTTTCTCTTCAAGTCTACCACACACACGGAAAGACAATGAAGAAGCAGTTTCTCGCCATGGTAAATTATGCTCCAGAGCTGGAGTGTTGACATGTTGTTCAATTATACCCAAGTTTCTCCCTTCTTTTATTTTTTCATCCATTTTCTGTTTCATATCTTTGATTTTGTGGGCCATCTTGATGCGAAATGCGAGTAGATTACTTGTGTATGAGAAGAATCGACGGACCTTTATGCTAATGCTTCCATATATTTTGACCACTTCATTACGTTTTGCTTCATACTCTATTTCGTCTAGTATGTCACCAGCATCATCAAATGCTTCTCTGAGTTGCTTCAACCACTCATCTATACTGTGGTTTTTTGCTTGCTTGTTCTCAGCATCTATGAGATATGCATCAATGGTTCTCAAAGAACTTTCAAACTTTTTTATTTCATCTTTAAGACCATATGCCAGAATAATCTCTTGGAACGATTTTGTTGCTAAATTGGCCAAGAGTGTTGATGCCACACTAGAAACAACTTCAGCCATTGAAGAATCAATGAGTGGAACCTTATGGCAATAAAAAGTAACGTTAGACGCCAAGAATATATATATATGGTGAATTTTCTGATGATATTGCTTTGGCTGGCTAAGAATGACCATGTATTAACTGATAAATAATCTTGTAACAAGTTATACATATGGTAATCAATGTATTGTTAATGCTGGTTGATTGAAAAGTATATTAAAGGAGCGTATGGTAAATGGCAAACTTGAAATGCAATGACAAATATGAAAATTTGCTTCCAAAAGAAAAAATAAAATATTTTAACTTGTGTCATTGGATTAAATTGGAGAAAACAGGACTCAAATCAAATTACTATTTATCACACCCTCTTTTAATACACTTTTCAATCATCCAGCATTACCAGTATATTAATTACCATACTTGTCATTTATCGTAAGATTATTTGTCAGTTAGCACATGGTTAATTACACATATCATATGATAATCCGGCTATATTTAATAATATGATAACTGGTAGGTTCATGACACATAGTATCTTAACATAGACAGTAATACTACGTGTCACAATATTATTTATCCACGTATCAGCTTATGTCACGTGTCACAATTATATTTGTTCATGTGTCATTTGTTATGTTATCATTATAGATACATTAAATTGGTCTTTGATTTTGCACCAAATGACTTATTTTAATCTCTAAAATTAAATGTCGCACGTCAAATTAGTCTTTCACGAGTTTTTTCTCATTTTTTTTGTAAATTTAAAGTTCTCAATATCTTTGAATGCACTAATTTCAATCATATTTTCACATTTTTTTAAATACAAGTATTTTTATAAAATATTTTTAAGATTTTAGTTTTAATTATCCAAAATTTTTTCTATAATAATTTAATACACATAAATTTTGTGATATATAATAATATTATTTTAGTAAAAGAATTATATGATTGATTAATACACATTTTTTATTTTCGTCTAAAAATATATGTGTTTCTCATAAGAAATTAAAAATTAAAATACATATTTTTTATTTTTTCAGTTCCTATACATTTTCTGGACTAAAATAAAAAATATATTTTATAATCAATTAATCAATATAGCTCTTTTATTAATAACATAATTTTATATTACAAAATTTATTGATATTAAATTATTATAAAAAAATTGTATGATTAAAACTAAATTTTAAAATTAAAATTTTTTTTAGAGAATCATTAGAATTTATTATTTTAGTCAATATATAGTTAGCCATTAATGTTTAAAAGTATGGATTAAAATATATGTTATTGTATTACTAGACTAAAAGAGGTTGACAGCTAAAAGTGATAACTAAAAATAATATTCTGATGGCTCTCTAATATTTATCTTTTATAAAAATACTTGTAGTTAAATAACTTATAAAAAATAAAAATAAAAATTAGTATATTTAAATATATTAAGAATTTTGAATTTATAAAAAAATGAGAAAAAATGATAAAAGAACTAATTTAGTGTACGACATTCAATTTTAAAAATTAAAACGAGTCATTTAGTACAAAATTAAATACCAATTTAATACATCTATAATGATGATAACAGATATCAGTACATGAATAATATTATTACATATGATATAACTATCTATGGCATCATACCACGTATCATTAACCAATCCATCATTATATCACATGTCATTAATCAATCTATCATCATAATGATATACATAATTAAACTATAAAGTAACATGTCCCTAAAAATTTATTTCATCAAAACATGTCAATACATTATTATTGAAAAAAATATCAGAAACTAAGGTGGTGGTGTTTTGTCAATCTTAAATACAGAATTGGTGTAACTAAAGTTTCAAGGACAAGTTAAGTACATAATATCATTCTCAAGTCTATTTTAAAAATTTACTCGTACTTAGCATAATTTTCAGCTTTCTCTTGTGCCATTATCTTAAAACATACAGACAAAGTTTTAATTTAGAGAAAAAGATAAATCGATCTCTAACTTTTTGGTCGGTAGACATCTAAATTTCTGAGAATTTAAAAATATATTTAAGTCTCTAATCTCTTTAAAATTTGGACACATTGATCCCTAAGTCTAATTTGTTCTGTTTTAAAAACTCTCTCATATATACATCCGTATCAATCAGATCAGTATAATGGGAGTTACGTTTGATTTTTTCATTAGGTTTGACACACCAAAGTGAACTTGAAGGATTGATATGTCTAAATTTTAAAAAAGTCAATGACCTAAATGTATTTTCAAATTTTTAAGGACTTAAATATCTGTAGATCAAAAGATTAAGGACTTATTTGTCTTTTTCTCTTTAATTTAAAATACTTTTTAAGTATAAAAGAAAACATGAAAATCCCTTTTCAAAAGCAGTCTCAAAATTCATAGCATAACTGAAATTATCTGATTGCTTGCAATAATTTAACTTTCGACCAAAGGGCAAAGATATTAAAACAAATCTCAGTCCAAATTTCATCAACAAATTCAAATGTTCATATAAACTTGGAAGCAATTAAAATGATAATAATTTATCCCCCAAACTTTAGTTTATGTGTAATTTACCCTATTTAAAATGTGCAATCCAGTATCCTGATGAACTTGTCAAATAATACAAGAAAGAGATTTTATTAATATTTTGTCCAAAATTAGTCTTTATTTTGTCAATATATAAAATATTAAAAATATTTTTATACATTAAAATTAACTATTAAAAATAATCATTATGTATTTATGTATAAATATATATAATTTAATTAATTTTTAATATATATTTTATATTCCGATGTATATTCTATCTTAGTATCAAATTTTAATGTATATTTAATATAATTGATAAAATATTTATGAAAAGGGACAGTTTGAAACAAAAGTTTTGAAGGCCAAACCAATAATCGAATCAACAAAGTTAAAAATTTAAAAATCCAATCAGACTCAAACTACATTAAATTAAATATAATAAAATATATAATTTTTATATAAAATAATTTTTTATATTTTTTATTTTAAAATAATTAATCGCTAAAACTCAAATTAATTCGACTGATTAATCAATTGTTTGACTGCTTTTTTCGATTTTTTATTAGTTTATTATCGATTAATTTTTATCCTCACCAAATTGATTTTATACTTAAAAAAACACGTCGAATAACGACGATTTTTTTATGAATTTGTGACGGTTTTAAATTGTTGCAAAATAACATACCGACGCTTTTGAAAACGTCGCGGATTAACCAAACCAATTTCGATTCTAAACAATGATTTGAAAAACACAGAAATTAGCATTTTTTTGAACTTCTTAACAACTTAAGCGGTTAAATTGCCCATTTGAAGATTTATGATATTGTATTTTTTTTCTTCATGCTTTAATCTACCATTATTGATATTAATTTATTTATTAGTACTTAATTTTCATTACTTTTAAAACAATTAAATAAACGGTGGAAATTGAAACATAACAAAAGAAGCACGCGAAGATGAGATATAAATCCTTACACTTGAACTAAGACTGAAAATTAGAAACTAAAATTGAAAACTCAAATCTAAATTCTTATTTTAAAAACTAATCAATACATCATACCTCCTGACGTTGCTGAAGTGTGAATAAAGCCAAAGAACATCAAAGAACAGCTCATCATATATTTTGCACCGAAGAAATTCCCACAAAAAAATGTTAAAAAATAAAAACTTTATTAAAAACTTGTTGCATTTGGAAACTACATATTGAGTTTAGTAAACTTAAAAAAATAATAATAAATAAATATAAATTAAAAAAAAAAAGAAATAAGAAAACAAACCCTTCAAGTAGTGAAATTTTTGGTTATTGCTTGCTTGGATACTCTTGTACTACGTGCAAGAAAATTTAATTAGTGAATATTATTGAAGAAGTGAGCAATGGAGAGACAAAGAAGAGTTTTTTTTTTTTTTTTCGACAGAGAGATCATGAGAGGTGAGTTATATGTATGAAGCTATAGAAATTGAAGATAAGGTGTGTAATGGGGGTCACATTCACATACTTAATTGACTTACTATTCCTAATCATGCCTTCATGCACTGATCCTCTTTCAAAAAACAAGAGCATTAAAGAAGGACCCACCTACCTCAGGATAGACAATTAATGCTCTCATTCTAAATGATCACTCACATGTTGGAGAAATTACTGATATTTTCTTTTAGTCTAAAAATAACTTGAAAACAAGCGTAATAATTCGTGTCATGTATGCGATAAAATTAAAATTATAATTTTAAGTTGTTTTGTTAAAATTAATTTGAATTACAATTATTTGATTAATAAAAAAGTAACATGCCATGTATTGTTCGTTTTTTTTATTTTAGTGTTAAATGGATCAACTCTAATGTAGTTATTAATCGTTTTTATTAATCTACTCTAATGGCGAGTTCGT
Organism: Arachis hypogaea; assembly: GCF_003086295.3. Taxonomy (NCBI): domain Eukaryota; kingdom Viridiplantae; phylum Streptophyta; class Magnoliopsida; order Fabales; family Fabaceae; genus Arachis; species Arachis hypogaea. Next base: position 4,170,739 of record NC_092037.1, read on the forward strand.
GATGTCGCGACGGGTGGGCGGCGATAGCGAACACATGACGGCACGACAGGTTTATTCTCTATGTCGTTGAGTGGCCGCTAGATTTGTTCACTTATTTAGGTTTATGGTTGTTTGTGGGTTTGGTTGTAACAGATAACAGTTAGACTCCAATATAATGAGATTCATGATCCTAATAAGGAGAAGAGGAGAATTGCTAGGTAAATTTATGAAAATAGGTGAAGTAGTTAAATGGGAAATGCCACATTATATGCAAATATTTCATTGACAGTTGTCTTATTTCGGTCCTATTTTTCTCCTGTAAAGACATAATTTATCGAAATCTCGTCATTTTCACAATTTTCAGGTACCTGAACGTCTTCTGGCGTTAAAACTATATCAGAATTTTGGACAACTGCATGTGTCTTTACTATGTCTTTTTCAAGAGGAATAGTATTTACCTCTTTTCTTTTTCGAGAATTTTTGTCTTTGGAACCGACAGGCCTGCCACGCTTCTAGCGTGAACTTGTTTCAATGGGTATTTGTTCGACTGGGACATCAATTCGAATTGGGGCATTTTTTGCTGGTATATAAGATTTGGTTATCCTCTTTGTATCGGAAAATGCATCAGGCAATTCATTTGCTATTCTTTGCAGATGTATAATCTTTTGAACTTCTAATTCACATTGCCTTGATCGAGGATCCAAATGCATCAAGGATGATGCATTATAATTAAGTTCCTTTTCAGGAAGCTTATTCTCTTCCCCTAATGTTGGAAATTTTGATTCATCAAAATGACAATCTGCAAATCGGACTTTAAATACATCCCCAATTTGTATCACAAGATACCTTACTATAAAGGGAGAATCATATCCAACATATATCCCCAATTTTTTTTTTGGTCCCATTGGATCCCATTTTTTATAAGATAACTTTGCTTTTTTTTCTTCTTATTATTACGGTGTTTTTTTAGCTTCTCATGTATATTTTGATGTTTTTTTATAAAATTTTCTGTAACTGTTATTTGATTATTTTTATCATTTACTATTTTTTATGCATGTTATTTTTTTTATGCAATTTGAATTTATTTATTTGTTTTATTTTATACAATTTTATTATTGATTTTTGCATATTATATTTATTATTGTTATTTTTTATAATATAAATTATTGATTATATTAAAAAGACTAAATTAAATAAAAAACTAATTATAAAACTTTTATTAAAGTTATAAGTAGTAAAAAATTATAATAAAAAATACTAAAAAATGACTGAAAGAAAGTATTCTGGTTTGAAAGATTATTCTATATAAATTAACCTTATGTATATTGATATTTTATGTATTTTATTGGTGATTTATCATTTAACATAGTAATTCGTTTATGCTACGATAAGAATGGATGCCCGATGAAATTTGAATATTTGAATTTGTTGCATGTATAAATAAAAGACAACGTCTTTGGCAACGGACTCACTACAATAATATATAAATTCTCCCTCTTCTCTGTCTCTCTATGGTATAAACAGTAACATATATAAATTAGTAAATATATGAATCACTTCTATTACAGTGAGATAATAGTATTGGTAAATATTAATATTAAAGTCTTCTATTTATACTTTTTTATTTTATATTTATTTTCTCTTCCTTATTTATTTATCTTACAACCCGTTATCAGCACGAAATTTTGATCAAAATTTAGAAAGATTCGGGTACTAAATTTTTATTATGTCAAAAGTCTCTCATATTAAATTTAATGCTCTTGATATATCTGAAAACAACTGCTTATCATGGATACTAGATGTCGAAATCTATCTTGATTCGATTGATCTTGTGTAACACGCACCCTATCACCCTAAGTTTTATCATAGCCATAAACTAAGGACGATAAAACAGTATATAATCAAGAAATAATAAAATTAGAAACCCGATGAAAGGAATAGAAGATCAAAGACGTATAAAATAGAGATACAAAGTGCGAAATATTCACACACGATAACTAAAGCGCGCAAGCATGAATAAAACAAAGTATGTAAAACTTTGCAAAAGCTCCAAGATATATAAGGTAATAGATATAAGATAAACAAGTCATATATATATATATATATATATATATATATATATATATATATATATATTGTGTATATATATATATACACAATAATCAAAAGAAAACTAGTCACTGCTTGCAGAGTTTAGGCCGACTAGTTAAGATTACAACAGAGTTTTTATATTAAAACAACTAATATCCTATCTCTTAAACTTTTCCAAAGGGGGCGAATTTTCACCCTGCCCCGCCCGTCTTTAATCTAGTTACTACTCGCCTCACTTTTACCCGCGAATAGTAAAATACTAAATCTTAACCCGTCTTTGCAGGTATGTTCCTGCAGCTGCCCTTATAACCATCAAATTACATTTTAAAATTTACAATAAAATCATCACATCCATACATAAATTGAAAGAATAAATCTCTACATTCAAGTCATAATCCTAATCAAGTCCAACCAAATATTTTAAATTCACACGCGCACGTTTACTACCGTTGCTTCTTCTTCTTTTTCTTTCCTGCTATTGTGTCTTCTTCTTCTTCTTCTTCTTCTTCTTCTTTTCCTTTTTCGTTGTTTTTCTCTTTCGTTATCGTCATCACCACCAACAACAACATTTATGTTGTTAACATCTTTATTGGTTCTCATCTTCTCTGGTGCCATTATTAAATAATTTCGATTCATTTCTTAGTTTATTTGAGATTCATCTGGATCCAGAAATAAATTCGATGTGTTTTTTATGATGATTGAGTTTTTTTTTACTGCTTGTTCAAATCTGAACTAATTTCGATTCATTTGTGAATTAACTGAGGTTCACTTGATGCTGTTGTTAAGTATTGACCAAATTTTTTATTTCTTAAGAAATTTTGGTTCATTTTTTAGTTTAATTTAGGTTTATTGGGTTTCGTTTCGCTTAAACTTGTAGAACTTGTTCGTGTGTGGTTGTTTAGTTTATTTTTGTTCAAATCTGAACTAATTTCGGTTCATTTGTGAATTAACTGAGATTCACTTGAATTTCTTTTGCTCATCTTCCGCTTTGTCTTCTTCTTTTTTATCTTTTTTTCTTAATTTTCTCCTTCTTATTTTATTTTTTCAAAATTCTTTTTTATTACTCTTTTAAGAGGAATAAAATCAAGAAGAAGGAACGCGAATAAGAAGGAGGGAAAACACGAAGAAGAAGGAAGAGGAATGCGAAGAAGGAAGAAGAGAAACGCGAAGAAGTAAAAGAAGAAGAAGGAGGAGGAGGAGAGAAATGCGGAAACGTTTACGTAGTTGGAGCGTGTTTTCACGCTCCACTAATGACACTAATTTTTGTTGGGTTTGAGCCAACTTAGTTGGATTTAGTTGTCAAAAAGATTTAGATGTATAGTAACTCTCAAATTGAAATATAAACATAAGATTCATAAATATCAAATAACAATAAATTAAAAAACTAATGTTTAATCACTAAATAAATTTAACACAATATCAAGAAATTACAACACTACAAAACTAATGTTTAAAATGACGGATATGGGCTTGATGTCTTACTTTCTTGGCATTGAAGTAGTTCAAAAAGATGATAAAATTTTTATTTTTGAGAAAAAATATGCAAATAATATTTTGAAGAAATTTCAAATGGAGCACTCAAAATTAGTTTCTACTCCAGCCGAAGAGAAGTTCAAATTACTAAGAGAAGATAAAGAAAGGACAGTAAATTCTACATATTACAAAAGTTTGATTGGAAGTCTGAGGTACTTAACTGCAACCAGATCAGATATTGTGTTTGGAGTTAGTTTGCTTAGCAGATTTATGGAAGATCCTTTGTACTAACCATTTGCAAGCGACAAAATGGATTTTTCGATATATCAAAGGTACTTTAAGTGATGGTATTTTTTATGAAAATACTAATGAAGTGAATCTTGTCAGATACACTGATTATGATTGGGCTGAAGATATAGAAATAAGAAAAAGTACTTCGAGATTTACATTTCATCTTGGTTCTGGTGCAATTTTATGGTCATCAAAGAAACAAGTAGTAGTAGCACTAGCACTCTCTGCAGTAGAAGTAGAATATATAGCAGAAGCAAGTTGTGCAACGCAAGCAGTTTGGCTCAGAAGAATTCTTGAGGAATTGAATGAGAAACAAAGTACTCCAACAATAATATTTTGCGAGAACAAGTAAGCTATTGCACTTTGCAAAAATTCAGTATTCCATGAAAGATCGAAGTATATTGATATTCGATTTCACAAAATCACATAGTTGGTAAATAAGCAAGAAGTTGTGATCAAGTATTGTCCAACTAAAGAACAAATTACAGATATATTTACAAAACCATTGAAGACCGATTTAGTTTACAAATTGAAGAAGATATTTGGAATGATAAATTCTACAAAATTGATTTAAAGGAGACAATGTTAGATAATTAAATCAACTTACAAAAAATCATTCACCACCATTATATACAAAAGTTTAGTCAAATCTTGGTCAAAAATTGAAGGAAGTAAAATTTGCAATGTATATGGGATACAACTAAAAAAAGTTAAAAAGGATCATGGTCAAATATGAACAAAAGAATGTTTAGTATTTGTTTTGAAGAATTTTCTCTTTTGTTGTTTTGAGTGTTAGCGAGTTTGAGAGATGAAAAATATAATAACCTTAATTATTTGAGATGAAAAATTTTCTCTTTTATTGTTCAAATCTGAACTAATTTCGATTTATTTGTGAATTAACTGAGGTTTACTTGATGCTGCTGTTAAGTATTGACTAAATTTTTTATTTCTTAAGAAATTTCGGTTCATTTCTTAATATAATTTAGGTTCCTTTGATTTTTTCTCGCTTGAATTGTTGAACTTGTTCATGTGTGGTTGTTTATGTAGTCTTTATTCAAATCTGAACTAATTTCGATTCATTTGTGAATTAACTGAGGTTTACTTGATACTGCTGTTAAGTATTGACCAAATTTTTTATTTCTTAAGAAATTTCAGTTTATTTCTTAGTTTGATTTAGATTCATTGGGTTTCATTTCGCTTGAACTTGTTGAACTTGTTCATGTGTGGTTGTTTAGTTAGTTTTTGTTCAAATCTAAACTGATTTCGGTTCATTTGTGAATTCACTGAGGTTCACTTGATGCTGCTGTTAAGTATTGACCAAATTTTTTATTCCTTAAGAAATTTCGGTTCATTTTTTAGTTTAATTTAGGTTCGTTTGGTTTCGCTTCGCTTGAATTTGCTGAATTTGATTATGTGTGCTTGTTTAGTTAATTTTTGTTCAAATCTGAACTAATTTCGATTTATTAATGAATTAACTGAGGTTCACTTGATGCTGCCGTTAAGTATTGACCAAATTTTTTATTCCTTAAGAAATTTCAGTTCATTTCTTAGTTTAATTTAAGTTCATTTGATTTCATTTCACTTGAAATTCTCTTGCTCATCTTCCGCTTTGTCTTCTTCTTCTTTTTCATCTTTTTTTTTCTTCATTTTTTCAAAATTCTTTTTGATTACTCTCTTAAGAGGAATAAAACCAAGAAGAAGGAACATAAAGAAGAAGGAGGGGAAACACGAAGAAGAAAGAGGAATGCAAAGAAGGAAAAAGAGAAACACGAAGAAGTAGAAGAAGAATGAGGAGGAGCAGGAGAAAAACGCAAAAACGTTTATGTAGTTGGAGCGTGTTTTCACGCTCCAAAGATAAAACTAATTTAGTTATAAAAAAGACTTAAATGTGTAGTAACTATCAAATGAAAATATAAACATAAGATTCATAAATATCAAATAACAATAAATTAAAAAACTAATGTTTAATCACTAAATAAATTTAACACAATATCAAGAAATTACAACACTACAATATAGCAATAAAATAAATCACACTAGATATAAATGAGTCTTCATCTTATTAACTTTGTCACTTTTCAACTCTTCATCATCATTAATAATTTGGAATAATGTTATTGCTTTGTATTTCTCCTCTAGATGACCGACCATGAAATAATCTAAATTTACACTCACAATAAAAAAATATATAGATTAGTAAAAAAATAAAAAATTTAAAAATTTAAATTAAAAAAAATCCCAAACAAACACCAAATAAGAAACAGTCAAGTAACTATAACCAAATAACCAAATATTTTCATTATTTTCTTTTTCCTTCTTTAAAAAATAAAAATACTAATAAACTCTAGATTTTGGACATTAAAAAGCAGTGATCCGAATGCACGGTTCTGAAATTTCCCAAAGGAAAATATGAGACGGTGCGAAATTTACAAATCCAATTCACTTTCGTCGATTTTCTGATTCCTAATCCTGTCCTGGTTCGCCGCCGCCATGAGCAACGATAATCTGAGGTTGCCGAACCCGAACCCGAATCCGGAAGGGATGCTGGCAATCCCAGTGAAAAAGACTGATCCGGTGGATCTGCACCGGCCGTTACGCAAGTTGGTAGCGAGAAAATACTCAGAGAGCGATGCAGAGAAAGTTGAAAGCGTTCTGGAAACCCTAAACAAATGCCGCAGCGACATGGTGGAGCGAGGGGACCTCTCCCTTCCCAAGCTCCGTGACTGCCTCATCCACTACTTCAAATGCCTCTGCATGGTTGAGCCACTCTTCACCGCTATCTCCTCCGACGCCGACCCCATCCTCTTTGTCTGGTACGACGCCTTCTCCTCTGGGAAGGAGTGTTGGGTTCCCTATCAGCCCAACTGCATCCAATTGGAGAAGGCTGCTGTTGTCTTCAACCTTGGCGCCGTATGCAGCCAGATTGGAGCCTCTAGCGAGCGTACCACCCCCCGTGGCCGTCACCTTGCAATAGATGCCTTCAATGCCGCTGCCGATTTCTTCTTGAAACTCTGGAAGGTTTTTGCCAAGGACGTCTCCGCCACCCTCGACTTGACTCTCCTCTTCGCCGAGAGTCTTCACTGCCTCTTCTCCGCTCAGGCTTTGGAGCTCAATTTACAGCAACAACTCCACAACAACAACAGTTCGGCTCTCCAAAAACATCGATGTGCCATTTCATTTAAATCGGTCAGTCTTGACTCTTGATTGATTTTACATTTTAGATTTTCAATTGGATGAGAAGATGATGAATTGATGATGATGATTGTAGGTTTCTGAGCATTATCGGAGAGCATATGATTTGATACAAAGTGATCCGGCTGCAATCGAACATGTCTCCTCATTTGACAGAACCTGGATAACTCATCTTTACCAGAAGGTGAAATTCTGTGAGGAGGAGGCTCTTCAGATGCGATCATCCATCCTACCCAAATCCCAGCTACCTGTCCAATCTTGTGTTCTTGATCATGATGCAAAATTTGTCACTAAAAAATTAGTTAAAGGGATTTGCGGGCGCGCGTACCAGTGGATACCCAAGCTAGAAGGAATATACCTTGACCTCGTCCTTTCCGAGTACATCCCTTTCAAGATTATCGATGGTGGAAAGCTGGTGGCTCACCCATGGGACATGCCTCCACCTTATCCAACAAAATTTGCAATCTCCTCATCTTCGTCTTCGTCACATCTTCTGGCATTGCCTTTGAAGAAGAGTAAGCCCTTGGACCTGTACCAGCCCCTGCGCAATTACTTTGTAGTCAAATGCTCTGAGAGCGTGGCAAAGAGAGTAGAAGGCCTTTTCGAAATGATAAACAAATTGCGTAGTAAAATGCTGCGTGATGATCTCTCTCTACCCATGCGCCGTGACTGCCTCATCCGCTATTTCAAATGCCTTTGCATGATTGAGCCTTTCTTCCCTATGCCAACCGCACTCAACCCACCTATCTTTGTTTGGTACAATGCCTTCTACCCGAAAAAGAAATCTTCTCAGCACAACATCCATTTGGAGAAGGCCTCTGTTCTCTTCAACCTGGGAGCCCTTGGCTCCCACATTGCTCTCTCCTGCGATCTCACCACCATCCAAGGCCGGCGTATTGCCATAGACGCCTTACATGATGCTTCATATTGGTTCTTAATACTAACGCATGAGGCTGAGAAGGCATCTGCCACCACTGACTTGTCAATAAGCTGCGCCCAGATGCTGCGCCGGATAATAACCTCTCAGATTGCTTATTTGGAATGCGAGCTTCCTCATTCCCATTCCCATGGTGGTGGATATCCTGTATGTATCATCATCTAGCTTTTCAGTTGATTTTTTCTTAGCGCAATTGATGATGTCAATATTGATTTGTTAAATTGTGTGATTGGGATGATGTAGGTCTCTCTGCTTTATCGGAAAATTTATGATCTGATGACATTCGGACCTTTAGCTGAGAAGCTTGTTCAATCCTCGATACCTCAATTTATTGAGTCGAAGATGAAAACCTGCCGTGTTCAAACTGGTCTTGATGTCACTGAACTATTTCTTTCAGGGTATTGTGAGGCTCAATCCCTGCTTCGAGAGGCATGTCAAACACCATGCTTGAACCTTCTCTCCGAGGTTGGCCCTGACAAGATTACGGATGGAATACTGTGGCCAATTTTAGAGGCAGTAACATCGGCATTGGAGGAGATGAACTTGTCCGGGAACACTCCCATGGAGGAAAACTAAACAAGTTTAGGAATGAACTTTTTATATAAGGGAAAAAGACAAATAGGTCCTGATTTTTTAAATTTTTGGCAAATACATCTCTGACAAAATTTAAATACAAAAAATCCCTGACCTTAATAAACGGAAGACAATTTAGTCCTTCCGTCTATTTACCTCTCATACACCTAACGGAACTGGCTGACGTGGCTGAAATGGTGTCCAGGTGTTTGTTACGGTGTCACGTTGGAAGGGGAAAAAAATTCGAAGGACAAATAAGTCCTTGGCGTCATTTTACAAATAAAGTTCGGAGGACAAATAGGTCCTTGAGAATTTTTTTTTCAAAATTAATAAATTCATTTCCTAAATTCTCTCATCTACCTCTCTCCATTTTTATATTTCTCTCTATTATTTTTACTCTATATATAATTATATTTTATATTAGTAATTTGACAAATCAAAATATGTCATTCGATATTTTTTTACAATTAAAATATTTTAAATGTAAAATTATACACATTAAATTATTTTAAATTTTCGATAACGAATGTTAAAATTAATTACTAATAAAAAATTAGACTTTTTCATATAAAAATAATAACTAAAAATCTTATTATTTAATTTTTTATCTGCAGATATCTTGGTCTTCTTAGTCAGAAACTTTTGTCAATTTACGACTTTTTTGTAAAAGTAGTTTGATTTTATAAATCTTTTGTGTCATGCATAATTTATACTGTTAGAACAAAGTGAACTATAATTTTAAAAAAATATTCTCGCAATGTTATTATGCATAAAAATACTAGTTCTAATATAATACACAAATGCACTAATGCTAACTTAATACATGAATAATGCACAAATGAACTAATGCTAATTTGATGCATAAATGAACTGATGCTAACTAATGCCACTGGTATGATGAAAACTGAACTAATGCAATTTAACAAATTCTAATATAATACACAAATGCACTAAAACTAAACTAATGCAATTTAAGAAAAAAGAGTAGAAACATAAGAAGCCCAATTTCTACAATTTTAATACAAATAATTTAAATTGTAGAATAAAACAAGTTAACTAGATTTCAAAATACAAGCATAATTTTATCAGAAATTATTTTTATTATGGAAAGAAAATTGGTGTTTTGGTTGAATATTGACATTTGAAGTGTATTACAGTATTGTAGAAATTATTCAACACGCCTCCACGTATTGGCTAAGATGAGTGCCCCCCACGTGTTGACTTCTCACAAAAAAATTCACCCATCTATAATTACACCACATTCTCCCATTTTCAACAAAAACACCAATATTTTTTCCATACAAAAAAAATTAGCCTAATTTTATAAATTAAATTCTCATACTAGAAGTATAATAGAAGTATAATGAAAAAAAAATTCTCAAGGACCTATTTGTCCTTCGAACTTTATTTGTAAAATGACGTCAAGGACTTATTTGTCCTTCGAACTTTTTTTCCTTCCAACGTGGCACCGTAACGGACACCTGTACACCGTTTCAGCCACGTCAGCCAGTTCCGTTAGGTGTATGAGAGGCAAATAGACGGGAGGACTAAATTGTCCTCCGTTTGTTAAAGTCAGGGACTTTTTTGTATTTAAATTTTGTCAGAGATATATTTGTCAAAAGTTTGAAAAGTCAGGACCTATCTATCTTTTTTCCTTTTCTTTTTTAAGATGGATGTTGGAATTTTGTTCGTTGATACTAGAACTCTTTGTGAATATATTATACTCGTAATTTTGTTTGTTGATGTGTGAATGTATTCCATAATATTCCTCACTAATTTGTATGCCTCTGATCTCGTAGCCATTGTTAGTTTTTGTTGCGTATTGGTAGATAGAACGTTTCAATGTATTCCTTCATATTATACGCTTTATTATGTCTGCTAGGATGCTTGAAACGTGGTATTGACGATAACTTCATTGTATAGACCTTTTCATGACCAGGGGGAATGTATTCGTTGTAGCCAGAAGATTAACTAACATATCTAGGATTTACTGAACATAGTGGACCTAAACTTTCATTTTGATTACTTTATTGCTTCTATTTTTAGTTATATTAAATAGTATATGCAAATTTTGCATTACTAACAAATCCAACATGAAGTGGAGATGAATTATGATAGAGTTTACTTAGGGCAGGTTTTAACATGTTCAGGGGTGGTAAGTTTTTTGACCAGTAGAATTTAAGATTTATATATTTGCTATAGAACAAGGAAACCAAGCTAATTACTATAGAATCCCACAAAAAAAAGAAAGAAAGAAAAAGAAGATAACACAAGTAGGCAAGCTAGCATTTACAAAGATATCCAAATGCTATGGCTACCCCAGCATGGCCCTACTAAATAGTTACAAATGGCCATATATACATATAAATTGTTAAAATAAGTAATCATCGCAACATATTCTAGAATCAGATCAAGGAACTAAAGAAAATATATATTTCTTACACTCATGAATGAGACAGAAGCAATAAATTTATAAATCAATAAGCTTAAACTCTTGTAATTGTACATTAGCAGGGGTGTAAAGCTTTTAATGACAATATATTTAGGTGTAGGTGTTAATTCGTTATTATAATTGATATAAACTTGGTCAAAGGGTGGTTATAAGATTTGTAGGTTATCCTAAATAATAGGATGCATTGTCTTTAGATAATCAGGCCACTTTAGAGCAAGTGCAAACTGCATATATCATAATAGAAAAGCTGGCATTAGAAGTTAAAATAACCAGACCAAAAGAAAATAGTCAAAATACAAAGCTAAGTAACTAACCATCGCAACAGCAGACAAATAACATCTCATGATCCTAAATATGAAACCCTCAAAAGAATGGATTAATTCACTCTTTTATTTATTTAATAGGTATAATAGTAATAAATTATTTAATAGGTATAACATCAAGAGTATCTTTTGATTTGCACTTCCCGTCACGTGGTTATGACCTGCCTTATTGGCTAGGTCTTGGTCGCCATATTCTTCTCATGATTAAAGCTGGATACTTTCCTAATTGGCTTTTGTATGATCTATGAAAGCAATGAAGATGGTCTATAAACAAAATAAGGTATATGCTAATCCCTTTTATGGTACTTGATGCGTGAGCATCTTGTCTATCTTTTCCTAGTGAATTTGTATCTAAATTGTTGAGTTTAATTTAGAATTAATTATATTTTAGCCACTATGGATGCTGTTTTGAGTTTTGTGAAATTTTATTTATTTTAGGTAGCATTCGGAGGAATTTGATGAAGTTTCTGCAGAGAAGAAGAAGAAACCAAAGAGATAACCAGTGAAGACCGACGCGGACGCATGGCTCACGCGACCGCACGGAATGGAGAAATCGCAATGACGCGAACGCGTGGACTGGAATCTGCACAAATGACGCGAGCGCGTGGACGACACGGATGCGTCACATGCGCGATCTGCAATAATACAGAAAATGCTGGTTACGACTTCTGGACTGTTTTTGACCCAGTTTCCAACCCAGAAAATACAGATTAGAAGCTGCAGAATGGACAAAGCAAGTTGTCCCCACCCATCAACTGAAGATCTGTTAATTAATTCGAATTTAAATTCAAATCTTATCTTTTAGGAAAAGATATTATTTTTATTTTTAGATAATTAGATTTTAAATTAATTAGGATTAGTTATAAAAAGGGGAGACTTCTCTTCTATTAGGTACAACATTAGATTAGAGGAATTCCATCAGGAAATTCTATACAAATTTACATTATACATTCCATGAGCAACTAATCCTCCATTGTTAAGGTTAGGAGCTCTGTCTATTTCTATGGATTAATTTTATTGCTTTTTCTATTTTAATTTATGATTGGATTTATAATTTAAGAATTGTTTTCGCTCTTTATTTTATGAATTTGGGTGGAACGGAAGTATGACCCTCTTTCTATTTGAGTTCTTGTATAACTTGGAAAAGCTCTATACTTAAACAACAGCTTGAAAACATTCTCCTAAATTTTAGTTATTTGAATTTAATGGGATACGTGACATATAATCCCCTTATTTTTGGGTAATTAGAGTTTTTGTGGCATGAAAACTGAAAATTGATTTTTACCCTCTAATTGGAATTAATTGACCAAGGAATTGGCAGTTGATGAACTTTAGAGGAAACTAGAAAGGTCTAAGGAATTAGGGTCTAGTCACATATAGTTTGTCATAAATTAAATCCTACATAGTTAAAATAGTTAATAAGAAAAGTTAATCCGAAAAAATAGATAACTCTGAAGCCTTAACTGTTTATCCATATTTTATTCCCAATTTATTTAATTGTCTATACTTTTGATATTTTGAATTCAAACTTAAATCTTTTGAACATCTCAAAACCAATTTTTGCTTGTCTAACTAAACCAACCAATCAATCATTGTTGCTTGATCCATCAATCCTCGTGGGATCGACCCTTACTCACGTAAAGTATTACTTGGTACGACCCGGTGCACTTGCCGGTAAGTAGTGTGGGTTGTAAATTCCGCACTAAGTTTTTGGCGCCGTTGCCGGGGATTGATTGTGATTGACAACTATTAGTTGTTTGATTGCTTAGATTAGGCGTTTTAGTTTTAATTTTATTAAAAAAAAATTGCTTTGAATTTAAAAAAAATATATATTTTGACGGTATTTTTTTTCATTTACGTTATTTTTTTTCTTTTCTCTTTTACGTTATTTTTCGTTTACTCCCCCCCTTTTTTTTTCTCACGCCGTACCTTTTTTTTTCTTTCCTTTATTTTTATAATTTAAAAATATATATATTTAAAAAAAATTTAATAAATAAATAGCACTAATATTTTTTTAATTTCTGAATTTAAGTTTAGTGTTCTCCAATTAATTTTATTTTAATTCTTAGAATTCTGTTCTTTCTTCTTTGCTTGCTTGTTAACCACATGGTGCATTTAATCATGTTTGGTGTTTTGTGCTGAGGAAAAATAATGGAGAGAAATCACATGGTTACTACTCACACCCGAGTAGTGATTCATATTATGGTGGATGGAGGAACTATCAAAATTTTGGTTGGCAAAGCCAAAACCAAAGAAACTTCAATGCTCCATGTTCCAACTACCAAAAACCATCATCTTTCTACCCATATCAGGAGCCACCATCATATATTGAGACTTCTCAGAAGAAGAGTGTTATGGAAGTAGAAACTCTTAATGCTATCCTTACCCAAAACAAGCTTATGACTCAGCAATTAAGTCTACTTACTCAACAGATGAGTGGCATGCAAGTCCCAACTATCAACACCCAACACCCAAATTTTGAGTGGGGAGAGCAACCTCAGAGGCCACAAAATTTTAATCATAGTGCTCAGGGTAGTTTTCAACAGAATAATTTTAATAACCACCAGTTTCAACCAACTCAGCAGGCAAACTCTAAATCCCAAGAAGATCCTAATTGGGAGATGATGATGAGTTTTATGCAAGAAACCAGAGCCTCCATTAGAAATTTAGAAATGCAAATGGGCCCAATAAGCAAGCAATTACTTGAGAGGTCTGCAAGTGCATTTTCAAGTGATACAGTGGTGAACCTAAGAGAAGACTGCAAGGTTATTCAACTGAAAAGTGGTAAAGTAGCTGGCTCTGAGACCAAGGTCAATGAAGAGTTAGTTGAAAAAGACAGCTACCAAGAGGAAGAGGTTGAAATTGAGAAAGCTTGCAAAGAGGTGGAAGGATTCAAAGAAGAACACAAGGGAGTGGAGCTTGCAAGACCTCTTCCAAATCCATCACCATCCAATACAACATTCAAGTGGGTAAAATTCCTATCCTTAATCCTTATTTTCCCACTTGAATATGTGCTACTAGAGACGGATGGTCAACTTAGAGCTCTTTGTGGCATTAAGAGCAAGAGGAAGATGGTTAGTGACAAGGGATGTCAAGCAAGATTCAATATGGTTGCATGCTCCAAATTGAAGTGCAAGGATTGGTGCAGAGCTCACTTAAATGGGTCTAGAAGGTTGTTTGGATGTCTCTGTGAGAATTCAGATTGCTTGCCACCAGGTGGAAATAATGGTGATCCACAAGAAGACGGACGTAAAAGCAAGATTTGGGACCCTGGAATTCATTTCCACAATCAACTCTCTTGGGGCCTTGTCACTTGTTTCAATTTGCTCAAAGGCGTTATACGCCTGGTTTGGGATCCCGGTAGCCATCGGAATTACAAACATTGGTGGGGATTCCTGAATCAGTACAAGCACAAGCCACCATGACAAGAAGCTCACCACATGTCCAACTTAAGGACTTTAACTAAAAGTACTTGGTGGGAGACAACCCACCGTGGTATGATCGTTCTTTTTCGTATCCTTAGTTATTTTCTCATTTATTTTATTTTTATTGAGTTCTTACTAATTTTCTGATCATGCAGCTAGTTTTATCACAGGAACCGAACACCTCAAGCTAAAAAAAAAAGCGTGCACACGACGCGCAAGCGTCGCTGATGCGTACGCGTCAGAGGGGTGTGCGTGAAAAATAAAAATGAACAGAGAGTTGCGCGGGAGTGGCGCAAGAATGGAGCCTTTCGCACAAACAAGCCCACGCGATCGCGTACCCCACGCGTTCGCGTCGTTTGTGATTTTCGCCATCCACGCGGGCACGTCACTGATGCGAACGCATGACCTGCAAATTCGACGTAAAAGAGTGTTTGGGCAGAAAGTTGTGCTGGCTTGGGGCAAGAAGTGTGCTAGAAGCACAAATTTGGTCACGCGGACGCGTGACTGACGCGTCCGCGTCAATTGCACATATGGCCATCCACGCATTCGCATGCATGACGCGAACGCGTCGTATGAATAATTGGCTCCCAAGCCATTTGAACAGAAAGTCGCGCGGGCCCGCGGCTGGCTTCGCGCGAATCGCACAAAACTCAAGGCACGCGGACGCGTGCCCGACGCTTACGCGTCATTATGGAAATCTCGCGACCCACGCGAACGCGTGCTGCACGCTTCCGCGTCGCTTGCGCCGCCCAGTTTTCTTTCTCTCTCTCTCCCAATCCTAATTCTCTCTTGTCCTTTTATCCTTTTATTTTTCTTTTTTTTCTCATCATATTTATCTCTTTCTATTTTCAGTTCTTATTTGCTTGAGGACAAGCAAACTTTTAAGTTTGGTGTTGACGCTGCACTTATGGGTTTTCTAAAACACAAAAGGGAGGCGAATCATCTTCACGGAGGAGCACAACCTGAAGAATAAAGCGACCGCTAGGATAACTAAGGTGGTTGAGTTTCTTTCATTTTTATTCCTCCCGTCTTTTTTTCTATGTTATGTTCTAGCTTTCTGCTATTTTGCTTTGTTTGTTGCATGATCTTTTTATTAGTTAGAATCCTAGGACTAGTTTAGTTTCCTTTTTTGAATATGCTGAAAAGATGTTTCATGTACCACTCACTGAACTTGAATCTAAAAAAAAAAAGAAGTGATGTATTGCATGAGAAATTGAGTTTAATTCTAAGAATAGTCTTATTTACTTAAATGTGGTGGTATTTTCTGTGATTTTTGAATGCATGATATGAACAGTGTATATTTGAATTTGAATCAAGAGATGTTGATGTATAAGGAATAGGAATTTAGAGAATTATTATGCCTTCTCTGAAATAAATAAAAATTTAATCCTTGAAGCAAAAGAAACAGCGAAAAATAAAATAAAATAAAATAAAAGCAAGGTCCAAGGCTCTGAGCATCAATGACTAAGGAGGTCAGACATGATTAAAAGCTCAAAGAGTTATTTTCCTAGTCATATGCTTGTGGTGTGACTGTGTCAAGTAATCCTTGAGACAAAACACTTAGAGTCGAGATCAATTGCGTTTAACAGAGTATGCCAAAGGCTTTGAGCACCACTGTCTGGGAGTAATTGAAAGAAAAATCAGAACTCAAAGGGAGTCCCCAGTTAAGTGCTTGTTGTGTTTCTGTGTCAAGTAACTCTTGAGACAAAACATTTAAAGTCACGGCTAGGCTCAAGGTGCAAAGCACCAAAGAAAAATAAATTAAAGTAAATGTTGCTGTGTCCAAGGATTAAACTGAAATGTAAAGATCAGAGAATTCATAATATCATCCGGATTCTAATTCTGAATAACAATAACATTCTTGATTCAAAGGAGAGTGAGATGCCAAACCGATTCAGGATTACAGTTATAAAACCCACTATAAAAAGAGACATGAGCTTAATCGAACTCTCATTCTCATGCAAATTCACATCCTAAGCCTATATTAGTTTTTGTTGCTTGAGGACAAGCAACAGTTTAAGTTTGGGGTTGTGATGCGTGAGCATCTTGTCTATCTTTTTCTAGTGAATTTGCATCTAAATTGTTGAGTTTAATTTAGAATTAATTATATTTTAGCCACTATGTATGCTATTTTGAGTTTTGTGAAATTTTATTTATTTTAGGTAGCATTCGGAGGAATTTGATGAAGTTTCTGCAGAGAAGAAGAAGAAACCAAAGAGATAACCAGTGAAGACCGACGCGGACGCATGGCTCACGCGACCGCGCGGAATGGAGAAATCGCAATGACGCGATCGCTTGCCTGACGCGAACGCGTGGACTGGAATCTGCACAAATGACGCGAGCGCGTGGACGACGCGAACGCGTCACATGCGCGATCTGCAATAATACAGAAAATGCTAGTTACGACTTCTGGGCTGTTTTTGACCCAGTTTCCAGCCCAGAAAATACAGATTAGAAGCTGCAGAATGGACAAAGCAAGTGGTCCCCACCCATCAACTGAAGATCTGTTAATTAATTCGAATTTAAATTCAAATCTTATCTTTTAGGAAAATATATTATTTTTATTTTTAAATAATTAGATTTTAAATTAATTAGGATTAGTTATAAAAAGGAGAGACTTCTCTTCTATTAGGTACAACATTAGATTAGAGAAATTCTATCAGAAAATTCTATACAAATTTACATTCTACATTCCATGAGCAACTAATCCTCCATTGTTAAGGTTAGGAGCTTTGTCTATTTCTATGGATTAATTTTATTACTTTTTCTATTTTAATTTATGTATGGATTTATAATTTAAGAATTGTTTTCGCTCTTTATTTTATGAATTTGGGTGGAACGGAAGTATGACCCTCTTTCTATTTGAGTTCTTGTATAACTTGGAAAAGCTCTATGAACAACAGCTTGAAAACATATTCTCCTAAATTTTAATTATTTAGATTTAATGGGATACGTCACATATAATCCCCTTATTTTTGGGTAATTAGAGTTTTTGTCGCATGAAAACTGAAAATTAATTTTTACCCTCTAATTGGAATTAATTGACCAAAGAATTGGCAGTTGATGAACTTTAGAGGAGACTAAAAAGGTCTAAGGAATTAGGGTCTAGTCACATATAGTTTGTCATAAATTAAATCCTACATAGTTAAAATAGTTAGTAAGAAAAGTTAATCCGAAAAAATAGATAACTCTGAAGCCTTAACTGTTTATCCATATTTTATTCCCAATTTATTTAATTGTCTATACTTTTGATATTTTGAATTCAAACTTAAATCTTTTGAACATCTCAAAACCAATTTTTGCTTGTCTAACTAAACCAATCAATCAATCATTGTTGCTTGATCCATCAATTCTCGTGGGATCGACCCTTACTCATGTAAGGTATTACTTGGTACGACCCGGTACACTTGCCGGTAAGTAGTGTGGGTTGTAAATTACGCACCAGTACTCAAGAATGAATTTCTCTCTGTCCTTTTTGTTCTTTGGGGTGGTTGAATTGTTAGAATTGATCATCTATTGCAGCTGGGATTAAAACACGAGGACAAGATTATTTTTACTTGGTTGATGCATGTCTTGCAGCGTAGCACAATCTTTATTTTATTTGTAGAATAATCAATTTTGTAGTTGGATAGAAAATACAAGTTACATTTGAATATGAATTTGAATTTTCGTGAGATGATGATGAAGAGTAAACACAGGGGACTCGGGGTGAAAGAACTGCTGAAGTGGAGGGCTATACAACAAAAGGAGAAAATCCAAATAGGTGGTGATTTTAATTTTACCGATCCGGAGCCTGATTATGAGGAAAGCAAAGCAGAAACGGACTCAACAATTGGATATGTTAAGGTAAAGCCGTTTTCCAAATGGACAATGAATAAATTTTCTTCAGAGTATTAGTTTGATTAGAAATTCTATAAATATGTGATTTTAGTTTGTTGGAAATGGTTCTTGGACAATTAGTGTGTTTGATCATTGTGATATGTTATTGAAAGATGCCTTTTAGCTTGTGACTGAATGAAAGAAAAAGGAAGAAGCCCTTTTGATTTGGGAGCTGAGCATTTTTTAATCGTCATTCATCAATTTCTTTATGTTTACTTTTGCAAATGTAAGTTTACGCTCATCTTTTATGCTAAGTGAACATTTTATTGAATTTGTTTTGATGTCTCAATTTAGAGAATGAGAGTTTGTGAACTGGCCAGGAAGGTACTGTGAGCCTTAAAGGGGTTGGTCAACTCACATCAACTTGTCAAGGGGGTATTAAGCCACAGTGAGGTCTCAGAAAAATCTCAACGATTCATGGCCATGAAGAATTATTCATATAGATGTCCAATCCATGCACGATAACCCATGATAAACAACTCAAATTATAGCTATTAGATATAAAAATCATTCAAGCTTCCAATTGAAAGCCTTATCATTAAACACATCCCTGTTTTTTCTTTTCTTATCACTCTCAAATCTGGGACTTTGTTTCTTGCATAACTCTCACAGAGCTCTAAAAGAAAAAGTCCCATTTTCTTTTCAGTGGGTAGAGACACAAGCTGGTTGAAGAAATTTTAGATATGTGATGAAGCGAGTTATTATCTCTGTGTGCTTTGTCTTCCTTAGAACCTACTACCAACATTTGTAACATTTTTTGTGTTCCCTGTGTTTCTTGAATTTATTGCGTGGTGAGTCTATGGTATGCTCCTATGTGTCCTTGTGCTCTTTGTTGCTTCTTCTATGCTTCTTTCTAGGTATTTATATAATTTATCAACTGCATTATGCTCAATTTCAATATTAAATTTGAGGGGCCAGTTTCCCATCATGTGGCTTGCCTGTCACCAAATGATATTCTTGAATGGCGTAAGTTTGTATGAGTTAATTGCTCATATCATTGATGTTGTACTACTATAGTTAAAAAGACAAAAAATTGTGTTGAACCGTTGTTCTGTTCATTTATCAATGTTGTAGACTTATAGATCCTATGATCAACAGGTCATAGCGAAGGTGTGCAACAATCTTACATTTGTTGCTAGGTTCACCCTCCTCGTTACCATTGATATTGTCAATTAAAATGGAAAAGATTATATGTTGTGATGTCAGCTGCTTAATTTTAATTTATTCGTTAGACTGGTCAATACTGATCTTATTCTAATAATGTCTTTGTTATATGTTGGAGGGAAGCGAAGGAACACCTTTTGCAGGTTTGTCAAGTTAGCAAATTGTGATTATTGCATTTCAGCACTTCACTTTTTTAGTTCTATTGAGATTTGTTATTTCAAAAATGTCCAAGCTTATGTATTGCTATCAATTCTTAGTTATGTTTTCCTCTTGTTAGGCGGACATTACTACGGAAAAAATCAAGTTTCCTCCGGAATACCCATATAAGCCTCTTGGAATCAGGTGATCCTTCTTGCTACTGTATGCTTGTCAATTCTCATTTCCAAATGTGTTTTATCATGATATCGACTCAATGTGTGCTTTCTATATTGTAGCATGACTATAACCTAATGGACGGTTCTTGACGCAGAAAAAGATTTGTTTATCTAAGTGATTATAAGTTCTTTTATCTGATATAGCACAAGTCAATTTACAGTATGAGATACTGGTTTTGATTTAATATTTCTGTGTCTTGTTGCCGCTGCAGTTCATCCTGAAGGTTGGAATCCTATGTGGTCTTTTTCAAGGTCAGATTGATTCCAGTTATGAAGTTCTGGATGTGATTTGTTTTTTAATCTTATGGTTTAACGTTTGGATTGTGGTTATTTCCTTTTACACAAGTAGCTTGTATCTGATAGTAATAGTAGATGTTTGATAACTGTTTTATACAGCTTTCTGATGGTCTATACTGAACTTTCTAATTTACGAATGCAGCATGCTTGGGGATTCTTTCATTCATGGTGAGTACGTTGTATCTTCTTCGTATTCTAATCAAATTCTAATTCTTTCCATTTCTTGTCATACTTCTTTCTTTGGAAGATAGTTGTCTTGCCTCACCAAATCAGAGCTAGGCATAGTGTGTTCTTGCACTTCATTCTTTATGGACAACAGCCCAACCATCGGCAGTATAAACACCACCACCACTGGGAAGCAGCGTTTAGCAAGATCTTCCCTTTCTTTCAATTGCAAGTCAGTCTATTGCATTATCCTTTCATGAATCACGATAGAATTTAGCAATGTCTCTACAATTTGTATCCCACTTTCGCCATTAACGCCCCTTGTTTTGATAATTTTTCCATGCAGGGCAATATTCAGGAAAATGTTCCTAAGTATGTGAAGAAGTAAACCAGGAGCAGCAGCTTTCTCAACAAGTTTCTCCCGAGCAGGCATCAGAAGCGGAGCCCGGCGACACAAGTTCAAAGGCTCTTTTGGAGAAGGGTTCAAATTCTAAGGAAGAAGGCACAAAAGAGTAGAGCAGTTGAAGGTTGTAAGAAAAACGGAAAGCAACCATTCCCAGCCCGGATGATGTTATTACTGTTGTCCATCTTTGGGGTTGTAATGGCATGAGTGTATTACCATTGCTTCAGCTTTGATATCTCGATAGGTACATAAGGGTCTCTCTATACAAAGGGTTCTCCTAAACTGGCTCATAATATGTTCTTGCTTTGGGTTTTGTATAGGGAAATGATGATGGACATGGAGGTTATGTCGTATTTTTTCTTTTTTGGATGATTTAACTCCATTGTGTCTATGTTGCCAGTTTCTTGGTACTTTTGGTATATAAGAAAGTTATAAGCTTTGATACTCCTGTAACTCTTAAATCTATTGGGAACAAACTTGTAGTGCAATTCGTTTTAAGACATTTGGGTAATATTTGTGTGCAAATGATTTATTTATGAAAATTATCTTTTTAAAACCATTATAAATAGAAAAATGGAGGTAACAATTTATAGAAGTCCTATGTATTCTGTATTTAAAAAAATGATAGATTTATTTGTAACTAAATTTGATTAATTAGAGATTATTTATCTTTTTCTCTCTCTCTCTATATATATATATATCAAATCTTAATATTTCTAATATGGCCCTAAGGCTAATTTAAGTCTTTAAAGTTCTAGCATATGTATAAAGTTTTTAGTCTTATAAATAGTTAAAAAGAATGTCTTATATCCAAACATCATAAAATGTTAAAAAAGATACACAAAATTGAATATTAACTAAAATAAAATATTTAACAGCCTAACAATAAACTTTGTAGGAAAAACTACAATAGTTTACTTAACTAAATTGAGAACTGCGCGCGATGTGTGGGGCGGTAAATTAATGATAGTATATAATAAATATTAAAAATTGTTATATTTTGTAGAATTAAATTAAATATGTGTAAGCTAAAGTTAAATTTAAAATATGTTTTATTTAATATAATTTGTAATACAAAAGATTTGGACGTTGGAGTTGTACAAAATGACACTTTTATTTGGTGGTTTGATTTTTGCATTTGTTTAGTTGATGGACTTAGGCCCAGTTTGGGTAAATAACTTAAATAAGTTCTTTTGGAAAAAGAACTTAAAGCATAAGGACTTTTATTAATTTCAGCTTATAAATAAGTTATTTGTGTTTGGATTTTTAGTTATAAAAGTACTTATCTTAAAGTTATAGTGTTTGGATAAATAACTCAAAAAATAAAATAACGATGATAACAAAAACTTTTCAATATTAAATGTTGATTTTACATAACCTAATCACTAATATTGTGTATGATATGGTAGGTGAAAATAAAAAATAAATATAAAATGTGTGTCAATGTATATTTTATTGCTGTTTTTTATTTTTTTTTTTACTCCTATTAGAACTCTCTTCTCCTTTATTGAGGTCAAGAACTTGCTATAATCAACTATGAAAATAATAGCAAGTTATAAAATCACATGTGAAAAAAATAAAATTAAAACTAAAATTTCATACCACAGTTAAATACAAATTTAATAATAAAAAATAGAGTGATAAAATAATAATAAAAAAAACTTAGAATGAATATATGTAGTAAGTTGTTCAGATGCAATATTGTCTGAAAATGAAAATGGTGGTGGAGGATCAATATTTCTATCACATGAACATGAAAATGGTGGTGAGGTTTGGAATAGTGCGTGAGAATGATGGTGGAATGATGGTGGATGGCCAATGCTTCTAGCAGACCTTGAATGAAAATGGTGGTGGTCAGTATTTTTCCCAGAGTCAAGAAGGAAAGTAAATTTTTTTTGTTTTGAAATTAATTTTTTTTAAAGAAGTGATAGAATGACTTATCGAGAAGTAGAGAAGTCATATATTTCTACTTCTTCAAAAAGCTGTAAATTAACTTTTCGGGAAGTTAAAAGCTTTTTCTATAATGGTGCCAAACACGCAGATTTTGACTTTTCATAATCCAAAAGTTAAAAAAAGTAGCTTCTGCTACTTCCCAAACGGGCTCTAATATGTGGAGCTCGTCCTCCTTTGTGGTTCTTATAAAGGTATGTTATTTATTGAATAGTTAAGTTGTATGCACTTTTTATTGTGTTGTTTGTTCCATCCTTGCATGTATGTTCTTTTTCCGAATGTGTGTCTTGAATTTGTATGATTTTCTTTCTCCTTAATCCCTTGATGGGTATGTGATATTCGCCTGATAATATTAGTGTTGGCGAAGTTGGTTTTTATAATCACTGAATAATTTAAATTAGAAATAAAAATGATGTCTTGGTAACAGTGTATTATTGAATTTTTTTAGATTAAAATCATTTATTTTGACTTCAAATATAAGTGTGAGGTTGCACAAATTTTTCTGGAGTGTCATTAGATTTGAAACAACTGTGCTCAACAATTTTCAAATATTTTTTTTTTTGGTGTGGGGGGAGGGGTCAGGACCCCGAAAACCAGAAAACAGAACCCAACTACGCAGAGCCTCTAAGCCTATAAGATCCCGCACAATCAAATAGCATAGGAAGATAGAGCTCAGAAATAGGATGATCAAATAAATGCAAACCAATTCCAAGTTGATGTCCCTTCTTGGCCATGACATCCGCACAAAAGTTTGCTTCACGGAGGGTATAGCACATACTCACATGATGGATTCGCCAGACCAGAATATTAATGTCTTGTAGTAGGGAATAGCACGGGTGCAACAGAGGGCAACCTTCTCAGACGAGCTTAATTGCCATTTGCGAGTCTGATTCTATAATCACATCATTCATCTCATTAGCAGCTGCAATTTGGAGACTTTTAATAATAGCCCAAAGTTCGGCGTGCATGATTGCGCAAGTTCCAAGATTACATGAGAAACTCATGAAGCAAGTTCCCATAGAGTCTCTGAACACTCCCCCACACGCAACATTATTTGTCTTAGCAAAAACCGACCATCCACATTTATTTTAATAATACCCTCATCAGGAGGATCCATCTAATGCATACTCAGAGTTGGTATTAATCAAGCGTGGGGTGACTTTTTTCCGGCACTAGTTCGAAATCTCTTTGGCACGAATCATAATAGAGGTAGCAAAATCTTTTGGCATAGTAAATGAACCTTCAAAAACAAACTTTGTTCCGGAGATACCAAAGGGAGGAAACTCCAACACCAAAGGTAATGGGCCAGGAGTCCTTAGCTTCTAGGTTTGAGCATAACCAATCACGAATATCCAAGCTGAAGAAGTGTTGATTTCTCTGGTGGGATAGAAGAGCTTGCCAAACTAACCTTGCTATAGGGCAATCCTTGAACGCATGTAAGACAGTTTCCTCATTGGAATTGCATCTTGGGCAATCTGCTTCACTAGTCATGTTCCTCCTTCGTCGGTTGTGATTAATAAGAAGAGCATCATTAGCCAGTAGCCACAAAAAAGTTCTAATCCTCTCGGGCCCTTTCCAGTCCAAGACAAATCGAAACACGCGATCATTTTCAGTAAGGTCTGTATTCAAAGCTTCATAAGCTGATTTTACAGTAAACATTCCATCTATACTAGGATCCCAGGCAGCTTGATCAGCATTCTTCCACGGGGATGGAGGGGCCATGGCAGCAATCTTAGAGACCCAGTCCTCCAGGATCCATTCATGAATCTTTTTCAAGTCCCAATCACCTGAAACAAGGAGGAAATCATTTAACATCCATTTATAATCATTTGGGTTAATTACCTTTTTTGAGTATTGGTCCAACGGTCATGCTTTTGCCACCCAATTGTGGTTTCAAAAATTTATGCTTGCACCATCTCCAATACGCCAAGTCGTGTTGCTCTCAACATCTTTCCAAGCTGAACAGACCCCTTTTCATAGATTTGAATCCTTGGTTCTCCTCCTGATGTTAGGCATGATGTCGTTACCGCATTTGTATTTAGTCCTCAACACCTTGGCCCAAAGACTATCTCTTCTCTCAACCAAACCCCAGCCAACCTTCATCATGAAAGCATGATTTAAGGTTCTTGCATGCCTGATACCCAGGCCGCCTTTTGCTTTCGGCATGTTAACTTTCTTCCAGTTTACCAGGTGAACCTTTTTGACATTCTCTGTTTCTCCCCATAGGAAGTTCCTGCATTTGGAATCAATGATATTACAAGTAGAGACAGGTAGAAAGGCAGTTTACATAGTATAACTAGGTAAGGAAGTAAGCACAGATTTCACCAGGGTTGACCTCCCTACCAAGGAGAGGGAAGATGCCTTCCAATTGTTCAATCGCGATTGAAGCTTGATGATGATATCATTATAAGTATTTTTTGTGACTCTGGAGTGGAGGATCAGAACTCCCAGATATTTTTTCAAGTCCTGCATGATAGAGAATTGGAGGACCCTCCTAATGTCATCCTTGACAGTGTGACCAACATTTTTGGAAAAGAAAATACGAGTCTTCTCCTTATTTACTTTTTGGCCAGAGCTATCACAAAAGGCAGTTAACACTTTATTAATAATCTCAACCTGTCCAACTGAAGCCTCTACAAAAAAGGATAAGGTCATCTACAATTTTCAAATATAAGTGTGAGGTTGCACAAATTTTTCTAGAGTGTCATTAGATTTGAAGCAATTGTGCTCAATAATTTTTTTTTTACCATCAAATAGTACAAAAATTATTGTAGCACTTTGATCTGAAATAAGTGATGTGTTAGTAACTAATAATTTGATTGATGAGATTATAAAAAGTATATAGAATTACCTTATTGTTGGATATTGTGGTGTTTGATTATATGTGCCACAAATGCAGTTGTCTCCTTTTCATCTAATATAATCATTTCTAAGCAAAGAGGCTCCTCTTCATTAGTGGGTGTTAATGTTTTCCATAAACGAACCATGCAAACTTTGATAAATAAATTGTCGGTTTGTTTGGTGATATTGTTCAAAGAATGATGCTCGAGTAAATTTGAGATGTTGTGTATTTCAGAAATAAATTTTTTGTACTAAATTTGATGTTATTTAAAGGAACGGTGATAAGAGACTTATATAAGTAGGTCAAATAGTATGAAATTTGAATATTTAAAACGTAAAATTTATTATGATTAATAATATTATTATGACATTTGTAATATGGATGTTTATTACATTTATTAAGTTATTTATAGAAATTAATTATTAGGTTATAAATTTATTGTATTGTTTATAACGATAAAATATAATAAATATAAGAATATGGATTCAATGTCTTTGTAGGTTACAAATTTGGTCCAACACTATTAATTTCTAATTATTGGTGTTTTTTAGTTTTTTTTTTGTATACTTAATTTTTTTGCTGATTTGGAAATAATAATTGAATGGTTGTTTCTAAAATTTTACCAAGTAAGCAATGTTGCTGACATGGCATTAGTAGAAGAAAAAATATATCTTAAAAATAATGTGAATAAACTTATCCATCTACTTTTATATATTAAGAATAGATTATACACTAGTTAATATTACTTCCCAAAAGCAAGAAAAATTGAGTATGCTGTTTGCCACCAAAAAAAAAAAAAAAATTGGAGAGAACAATGCCACAACAATAATAAAATCTAATCAAATTGACTTATTTTATTTATTTATCTAGAATATTACCAAATTCACCTTCTATTATACATGCTTGCTAAAGAATGAGTTGGGTACATTTAAGGGGTCATATATTTATTTATAAAAAATGGACATTAGATTTGATAATTAACCATTTAGAATAAAAGAGGGATCTACAAAATAGAATTATAAAGAAATTCATTATGAATTTTTATATAAGGTTGCAGATAATGAATAATAAGAAGGCTAAAACAAAAAGATATTATAGTTAATAACAACTCTAATGAGGAGCCAACAAAAGAGATTCTTAGTTCAATTATATTTTATAAATTTGAGTGTAAACCATGAACCGAACAATTTACTGAAGTGAATTAAAGCCAAAAAAAGTTTGAATTGACTAATCATGATCCATCAATATCATTGTTAATCTCATCATCATCCAGAGAATGGCAATTGCTTTACAAAATACAATCGGAAAGACTAAGTGGGAAATCCCAAAAAGTAGAAGAAATTATGTGCATCCACACACAATAAGATTGGATTTTGTACATATAAAAAAAAAACTAACAAGAAAATCATTTAATACCAAAGAAGAAATTCCTCTTTTTTTTTTCATTTTTTTTACTTTGAATTTGGGACTACCCAGGTTCTTATACAAATAGATATCATCGGAAAAAAAATGACTCTACCAGATGACATCAAACTAATTTAATCATGACTAGTTTACCAACAATACAAAATGACCAGTGAACCTTCAACCTGGTTAGGTAAGAAAATCACAATGAACAATGCCGAACTCATCAATGGATCTGGTAGCAGCACATCAGAAAAATTGTGTAGATACAAACAATAAATTTTGAAGGATTTGAATAACAATAGAAGCAATAGTTTTGAACAAAAATGATTAATTGATCTCAATTCTCAAACAAGAACACGAGGAAATTTGTTATAATAAAAGAATAAAACCACACAAATGTATTCTCTTCCACATTCCAAACAAAAGAAATACCTAATTTGCTATTTTCCAAAGGAAAAAATAGAAAATAAATTAGAGAAAGGGTGAGAGACTATTCCTTCTCTTCACAGTAATTTCACAACTGTTTTATTTGCAAAACAAGATAACGAGACGGAATTGCTTGCATATTAGGGAAAGAATAATCCACCAAATTTTGGTTCAAAGGAAACACTGGTTTTCAAAGACTTTAAAAGTAATGGGAAGATAAATTTGTCTGACAAGAATAATTATAAAAAATTTTTGAAATAATAAAAATTTATTATGACCAAAGTATTTGATTGAAAATTCGTGGAGAACCAAGCAAAATATATACATTATTAAAATAAAAGAAAAGAATAAATCACTCCCTTTACTACCACATGTCACAAAATTTGATACCTTCTATCTACCTAACGAACAAAGGCTACGAAATCAGAGGCATACAAATCACTACAAATTAGTGAAGAATAAGAAGGAATCTATTCAGTATTCACACATCAACAAACAAAATTCCAATATCCAATTTAAAAATGAAAATAAACAGGTAATTCCTAAAGCTTGTTCAGTTTTGGTCTATGGCCATGTTACTGTGGTCTCCTGGGAGCTCATCTCCTCCAATGCGAATGTCACTGCCACTAAGGTTGGCCACAAGATTTCCATCCTTAATCATGACAGGGCCAGCCTTGGAGAGAAGGTCCAAGCATGGTGGTTGACATCCCACTGGAATACGATACCCTGTAAGAAATTGTGCAGCCTTACAATACCCTACAAGAAATTGTTCAGTGACATCACTAGGAGCAAATTCAATAAGGCAGGTTCTCATAATCGACAGAAGATGTTGAGCTATCAAGGATTGAACACGAGTCTCAGCTAAAGGCCCCAATGTCGACATGTCAAAAGCTTTCCGATAAAGCACAAAAACCTACATTATCCCAATCAAACAATTCAAGAAATCAAGATTGACAAAAATAAAATGCGCTAAGAAAAGATCAACCGAAAAGGTAGATGACGATTCATACAGGACATCCACCACAAACTGATACATAACGGAGTTGAGGAAAATTGCATTCCAAGTCAGCAACCTGCGCGCTTATTATCTCGTGCAGCATCTGGGTGCAGCTTATTGACAAGTCAATGGTGGCAGATGCCTTCTCAGCCTCATGCGTTAGTATTAAGAACCAATATGAAGCATCATGTAAGGCGTCTATGGCAATGCGCTGGCCTTGGATGGTGGTGAGATCGCAGGAGAGAGCAATGTGGGAGCCGAGGGCTCCCAGGTTGAAGAGAACAGAGGCCTTCTCCAAATGGATGTTGTGCTGAGAAGAGTTCTGTTGTGGGTTGAAGGTATTGTACCAAACAAAGATAGGTGGGTTGGATGAGGAAGTCATGGGGAACAAAGGCTCAATCATGCAAAGGCATTTGTAATAGCGGATGAGGCAGTCACGGCGCAAGGGTAGAGAGAGGTCATCACGCAGCATTTCACTACGCAATTTGTTTAGCAATTCGAGAAGGCCTTCTACACTCTTTGCCACACTCTCAGAGTATTTGAGGACAAAGTAATTGCGCAAGGACTCGTAGAGGTCCAACGGCTCACTCTTCTTCAAAGGCAATGCCAGAATATGTGACGAAGACGAAGACGAAGACGAAGATGAGGGTATTGCAACATATGTTGGATAAGGAGGAGGCATGTCCCATGGGTTAGCCACCAGCTTTCCACCATCCATAATCTTGAAAGGGATGTCCTCGGAAAGGACGAGGTCAAGGTATACTCCTTCTAGCTTGGGCATCCACAGGTCCACACGCCAGAAAATCGCTCTAACTAATTTTTCATTGACAGATTCTGCATCATGATCAAGAGCACAGATAGATGAGAATGATCTAAGTGGCTGGGATATGGGTTGGACGGATGATAGCCTCTGACGTGCCTCCACTTGAAAGAATTCCTTCTTCTGATGAAGATGAGTTATCCAGGTTTGGTCAAATTTGTGGACATGCTCGGTTGCAACCGAATCACCTACTATCAGATCATACGCTCTCTGATAATGCTCAGAAGCCTACATCATCATCATCATCATCATCATCATATTGAAAATCTAAAATAAAAAAAAAATAAAATGTAAAATCAGTCTAGGGGCAAAACTGACCGATTTAAACGAAACGGCACATCTATATTTTTCGAAAGCCGAACTGCTGTTGTCTTTGAGTTGTTGCTGTGATTTGAGCTCCAAAGCCTGAGCGGAGAAGAGGCAGTGAAGACTCTCGGCGAAGAGGAAAGTCAAGTCGAGGGTGGCGGAGACGTCCTTGGCGAGATCCTTCCAGAGTTTCAAGAAGAATATGGCGGCGGCATTGAAGGCGTCCATTGCAAGGTGACGACCAAGGGCGGTGGTGCGGTCGGAAGAGGCCCCAATCTGGCTGCATACGGCGCCAAGGTTGAAGACAACAGCAGCCATCTCCAATTGGATGCTGTTGGGCTGCGAGCTGACTCCATTGTTATGCTCAGAGTAGAAGGCGTCGTACCAGACAAAGTTGATAGGTTCGGAGTCGGAGGAGATAGCGGTGAAGAGTGGCTCAACCATGCAGAGGCATTTGAAGTAGTGGATGAGGCAGTCACGGAGCTCGGGAAGGGAGAGGTCCCCTCGCTTCACCATGTCGCTGCGGCATTTGTTTAGGGTTTCCAGAACGCTTTCAACTTTCTGTGCATCGCTCTCTGAGTATTTTGTTTCTACCAACTTACGTAACGGCCGGTACAGCTCCACCGGATTACTCTTCTTCACTGGGATTGCCAGCACCCTTTCTGGATTCGGGTTCGGGTTCGGGTTCAACAACCTCTGATTATCGTTGCTCATGGCAACGGCGAATCAGGATGGGGTAAGATTAGGAATCAGAAAATCGATCAAAAACGGAATTGGATTTGTAAATTCCGCACCCTCTCATTCCCCTTTTAACGGTTTAACCTATTCAAGGTTTTTTTACCTTTTCCACTTTCCTCTTCTCTTTTCTCCCTTTTTCCTCTTTTGTTTTTTTGGTCAGACCCTTTTTCTTCTTCCTAAGTTGTCCAACAACAAATTATTTCTCTCTGCTTAATAAACGGGCCTAAAGACGCACCTTCGAATGGATAATCATTGCCCAACAAAAATGTAATCCACTAGAAACATAAAAAGAGTCTTCGAGGCCCAAACACAAAAATTTATTCCTAATTTTATATATTTAAATATTTAAAAATATAAATATATTTTAATATAAATAAATTTATTTTTATTTTTATTTTTATTGGCTCATAACCTTAACTAATGAGGTTAAATGGCTCATGACTTATAGAGAAAACTAGAATTCTTCAAAAGTCCAAAAAGGTCCGAATGTCAAAAGATCCGAATCAAGGGTGAATCTTTTTCCTTTTATATCTAACTCTATTTGATTTGAAAATAAAATAAAATATTAAATTCTAAACTAAAAGATATTGTTTCTAACTAAAATTTACAAAAATAAAATAAAAGATAACTAATAAAGGCTAAATCCACTTGAAGATGCTTCTTAAATGATACTTTGATTCGAATTGACTGGCGTTAGGTTGGCGTTTAGCGCCCATAATGGTTGAAGTGTCTCTGTTTTGTGAAGTGGTGCTGGCGCTAAACGCCAAAAGGGGTTGCTTCAACTTTTTTCTTTTTGCTCAAAACTCTGTCAAATTACTCCAAATTTCACCTGAAATTATAAAAACACAAACAACTCAAAGTAGCATCCAAAGAGGAATTTTGCACAAAATCAAATAAAACTTAATAAAATCTAACTAAAAATACTGGAAAATAAAGGAAAAAAAAGGTAAAGATACTCACGCATCAATCACTCAAGTCATAAGTTGGAGGTTGAGTGAGGTCTACATCAACATCCAATTCCAATTCAATGGGGGAAGATTCAACAAACTCAAAGAGATCATATGTTGGTGCGGAATCATGATCAATAGGGCTGCGTTTGTTTTCGAGAACAGGACAGGACAAGACACTGAGAACAGGACAGGACAAGACACTGATGGACAGAGACACAAAATTGTGTTCTTGTATTCTGTTTGGTGATAAACTAGAACAAATTATAAAAATCTAATTTATTCTCATTTTTTTCGTTCAAAAAATTTGAGATGAAAAATATAATAATAAAAAATATAATTATGAAAAATTAACAAGAATAATAAAAGAAAAAATAAAAAATAAGTTGTGTCCCTTGTTAGTGTCTCCGTGTCCTTCCTGTCAGGATGGACACAAAATACACTAATTCAGTGTCTTTGGACACATTGTCTCTGTCCATGTCTCCTCTGCCAAACACGATCGTATATCTCTGTGTCCCTATCTTAGTGTCCTGTCTCTGTAAACAAACGCAGCCTAGGAGAACTTGTTGCTTGCTCCATTTCTTCCAAGTCTTCATTCTTAATATGCTTTACAGGTTGTTCACCCTCCTCAACATCACTTTCAAACTCAACGGAAGAAGGATCTACAACTCTAGATTCCTCCTTGCACTCAACATCTCCTAAGTCTTCAACCACTTCTTCCTCTTCAACAATTTCTGCTTTCTCCACTTGCTCCAAACAAAAGCCCACTCCTCATTCTCCACTTGAGTTTCTAACGCCTCTTTCATACTACACTCTTCATTTGATTTTTCACATGTGGCCATGGGAGTACTTTGAATGCATAAATATGGGGAGACTAAATTAGTCACTACCTCGATCAAGATAGCCATGAATTCTACTTGCCTTCTTTGAGCTTCACATCGCTCTTAAAAAAGTGAAATGAGAGTGTCATTCATGATTGTTTAAGGTGGAGAGGGGGGTTCATTGTTTGGAGAAAGATTTCATAATTAGAAGGTGGTTCATATTGGTGAGAGCATTGAGGTGGTAAATATGGAATTGTGGCTATTGGAAGTATTGGTGTTGAAATGGGGGTAGTTCAACGGGTATTCGTTCATAGTAGTCACAAGGGTGTGGTACATGAGATTGGTAGTATGGCGGATATAGGTTAGGATCATTGAGGTGTTTGGTGGCATGAAACTTGTGAGTATGGTGGTTGAGGGCTATATTGAGGAGGGAGTTCATAGGCATATGGTGGTTATGGTTCATAACCACAAGGAGGTCAATCATATCCATTGGATTGGTATGCACCACAGGTTGAATTATGCTCATAGTATGCCGGAGGAGGTTGCTTCCGTAAAGATTGTCCGTATGCTTGAGGCTCCTCCCACCTTTAATTTTTTCATCCTTGATGCAAACCTTCATTGTAATTCTTACTTCCTACAACATAGTTATAACCAAACTTATAGGCAAATAGGTGAGAATTCATAATAGCAAGAGAAAATAAAAACAAACATTAATAAGAAATAATGAAAGCAAACTCCTAAAACTAGCAACAACTATCAAGGAAGCAAGAAACAAAAATATTCACAATATTAACATATATACAATAACCAATAACAAGCGCACATTTGCAATTCCCCGGCAACAGCGTTAAAAATCTTGACGTGAGGGATATCGTCAGTTCAAAATTTTTCACAAAAGTAATCTCGTCGAAGTATAGATCCAAACCGATAGACAACCCTCAATCAAAGTTTAATTTGTTTGTCACTTAAGTCAAACCAACAAAAATTGAGAGTATTTAAACCTCGGGTTGTTTCTCAAAAGAATTGCAGGAAAGTGTGCATATTATCAGTTATGAAATATTTTGGGTTTTTGGTACAAGGAACAAGAAAGTAAAGCTACCACTAAGAAATAATGATGGGAATTGTCTATTACTCTCACTTAATTATCCTCTAACAATTGATGAAAAGTCAAGTGAGTACAATTGATTCTAGTCCACAAGTCCTAATCAAATCCTAGTGAAAGATTAGTGTTAGTGGAATTCAAATCAACTAGTAACCTTCAATTACCAATCAACATTAGATTTTTACAATTCAAGAGTTTCCAAGTCATCAACTCAAGTCAAGAATGCTAAAATCTACTCTAAAATTAAAAGAGACATTTTAACAAACACTTAACATGCATAAAATAAAAGCATCATAAAAGAGCAATAATAATAAAATCTAAAACTACCACATGCAAGATAACAATAATAACAACTCAATTAAACAACAAAGAAATATAAAACATCATATTGCATTAAATGAAATTAAAATCAACAAGAGTTCATAAACATAAAAATAAACAAATAAAAGAAACTACATGTAAAACTAAGAGAGTAAAGATGTAGCAACAAGAAATTGCAAGGAAAACTAAATCAAAGCAAGAATTGAAACCTAATCCTAAGAGAAATTTAATCTAATCTATCCTAATTATAAAGAGAAGAGAGAGATTCTCTCTTTAGAATATGACCTAAAACATCATTCTAAACTAAACCTAATTCCTCTCTCCTTGATTCTTCTTGAATTTGACTTGAAATACTTCAGAAATGAGTTAGATTGGGTTTTGGAAGGTCAAAAATCGTGACCCACATGTTACATTAAATGAAATCACGTGCTTGCATCCATACGTACGCATGCATGCTTGACGAACGGATTTCCTATCGGTAAAGAAATTCACAAATATAATCGCGTTGTAAGTATAGCTTTTGAACCAACAGAAAATCCTTTTGTACAAACGTTTGGTTGTCACAAGTAACAAACCCAATAAAAATAATTAACCGAAGTATTCAAACCTCGAGTCGTCTTCTCAAGGAATTGCAGAGAAGTATGATTTATTATTGGTTATGGAAAACAGTATTTTGGGTTTTAAGAGGATTTTGAGCATGAAAAATAGATTGCAGGAATTAATAAATCAATAACTATAAATCTCTTGGCAAGGTATAAAAACCGGAATTCCTATCCTAGTTATCATTATCAGATGTGGTGAGAATTGGGTTTTAATCCCACTTAGTTATCACTTTTTAAATAAAGGAAAGTCAAGTAGACTAATTAAATTGATCATCGAGTTTCAACCACTGCTGAGTTTGATAACTCAAGTATTACCAATTAATTAACCAAGGCCAAAAGGGAGAAAAATCATAAATAGAGCAAAACAATCATGAGTCTGAAATACCTCAAATTATATTAACTAAAAAAATCCTAACATGAATGGTTCATAAGCCAATTGGGCAACATCAATCAAATACACATAAAAGCATCAGAGTAAATAAAAATAGAAGAGAAACATAGATTATTGAACCTGGTATGAAGAAACAATCCTAATGACTAAAAGAAATCCTAAAGCCTAAGATAAATCCTAATCCTAAGAGAGAGGAGAGAACCTCTCTCTCTAAAAACTACATATAAATCCTAAAACTATGTATGAATGTGTGTTCTATGATGTGTTCCATGAATGGATGAATTCTCCCAATTTATAGCCTTTAATCTGTGTTCTCTGGGTTTGGATCTGGACCAAAAAGGGTCAAGCAGTTGCTGGGACTGACTTCTGCAATTTCTGCAGATCGCGCACGTCACGCGTCTGCGTGGGTCACGCGGTCGCGTCATCTGGAGTGTTGCTCTTCCACGCGGTCGCGTCAGTCACGCGTCCACGTAATCTGTGTTTCGTATGAGCTGTGCGTTCGCGTCATGTATGCATTCGCGCGGATGCCGCTTTTCGCAAAGCACGCGTTCGCGTCGTCCACGCGGACGCGTCGCTGCCAGTTTCTTCCAAAAACTCCATTTTGTGCTTTCCTTCTATTTTTGTATGTTTTCTTTCCATCCTTTAAGTCATTCCTGCCCTATAAAACCTGAAAGTACTCAACACACAGATCAAGGCATCGAATGGTAATAAAGGATAATTAAATTTAATATTTTTAAAGCATAGGAAACATGTTTCTTCATATGTCATATCATAAGGAAGGAATTGAAAAACCATACAAATTCATATGAATAAGTAGGTGAAGAGTTGATAAAAAACTCAATTAAACACAATATAAATCATAAAATAATGGTTTATCAATCCTTGTGCATACGCATGGTTGTCAAATGCTCCAAACTCTATTTTTTCATGAATCCTTTACTTTTGCATGCGTTTTCCTCATTCTTTCAATCCATACTTGCCTTGTAAACCTGAAATAACTTCATCAAACACATCAAGGTATCAAATGGAATAACTGAATTAAAATTAGTAAATTAAGGTCCTAAAAAGTATGTTTTCACTCTTAAGCACAATTTAGGAAGAATTCACAAAACCATGCTATTTTAGTGAATAAATGTAAAAAATGTTGATGAAATACACCAAATTCGATACAAAATAAACCATAAAATTATGGTTTATCAATGACCCAACTTTCAAAATGTCATGATTGTATTAAAAGAAGGTGTTACCAACCTATTTTCCTTTATTATCTATTTAATACTGAGCCTTTATGCAATATCGCGTCCAATTTTTAAGAAAACTTCAAAAAAAAAATTATTTCTTAAAATTACATATCAAAATCTCCAAATAATAATAATCACATAAATAATAATAATAATAATAAATGTTATACACAAGAAATCAAAATAAAACTCATGAATAAAATTTACTACTCATCTATAGTTTCTTACTAAATCTTCAAACTTGTGACACTGAAAGAGTAGAAAATTTCGGGGTGAGAACAAACCACATGTTCTCACTTCTCAGTAGGGAATGAAAATGCCGTAAAAGTAATGAATAAAATGCGAATAATTAACTTTACTCAATAAAACTATTTTTATCAAACCTTTAAAAATACTTTTTAATTTAACTTTAGATAATTAATTACTTTCTTTAAATTTTTAAACTCAAAACAGATTTCAGTCACAAAATTAGTCATATTAACCATCTCTCAGCCATATAATTAATTTTCAATCACAACATTAGTTCTTAGTCACTTCAATACACCCACAAACTAATAGCACAAGTATGAAACCTAAATCAACACACAAACAATTTGCAATGAGATAAACAACACAATCACAAAGAAACAAAATAAGCAAACACAATCAAATGTAAATGCACGAACAAGAATGATGCATATCTAGCCCTGGTGCGGATAATGAGCTCATTTGTCAGTTCATACCCGCTCCCGGTGTTACCCAGCAACCTTTATCTGGATAAGGCTTTTCTGTTGGCAATACCTACAACAAACAACCTTTGTCTTGCAGAGCGGCACTTGTTAGCCTATATATGCCCAACACATTCACTGCAAATAACTTTTGTCTTACAAGAGTACAACACACTCACTGTAAGCCACCTTTGTCTTAAAGGAGTACACTTTAACTATGTATATCTCGATACCTCTGTAAGCAACATTTGTCTTACAGCATAGCATTGTAGCTAAGTATCCCAGGAAAGCGTTCTCGGTGGTCACACCACCATCTATCTGACTGCCTCTCTGCAACAGATTCTTACATAACCATTCTCATTATCATCATTAGTTATCATCATCATTATTCATCACCAGTTTCACATTCTTATGCAGTATCTCTTTCTTTCTCTGTTCAATCATACTGTACAAACTTTATGGCTTTCACTTTTGCAATATCTTAACTCAAACCATTTTCAAGCACTTAAACATCCATTTTCAGCTATCAAGTATCCAATTCATTAATCTTACGTTCAAAAGTTAATTTACATATTTCAATTTAACTAGATCATTATATTTTTATAAAAAATCAGACATAACCTCTAAAAATAGACTTAAACTACTCTTACGTGTTCCCTCAATCTCAACAAATCATCCACCTTTTCTCAACAATTGTCAAATAGAAGAACAATTCAATCATAATTTGCAATTCCGACATAATCAACCATTCCAACTTCAAAAATTCATAACTAATTTTCACAAATCATAGAATCCCTTCGAATTTAAACTTAATCAACTAGACTTACCCTAATTCATTCAAAATCTAATCACACGCAATTCCAGGCCTTATAAAATTATTTATATACTCTTAAAATTATGCTCATTGGAGTGTAAGGAGGTCAGGGTTGACATCATCTACTTTCTTCTTTTTCTTCTACACGAACTCTGTCAAACTCGCCCGAATGCTACCTGTAATGAATCAAATTACAAAAGAACTCAAAGTAGAATTCATGGTGGCTTAAAACACCTAAATCTTGATTTAATTCAACAATTTTACATGCAAATTCACTACGAAAAGATAAGAATGATGTTCATGCATCACCGGTCTTAGCTTCGCAGGTCAAATTTAGAGCTTGATAGTTGTATCTCTGAAACTCCAATCTTTATATATATGTGCCATCTTTCCTTATGATCTCGTTTATCCGGCTTACACGTATCTTTGCGAGTATGACATGATTTTTGTTTTTGCTTTTGTTTAGCTTATTTTTCAAGGTTCCTAAATATGAATTGTTTCAACTATATTTATGTACGTATTTTACTTTTAGAAGTTGTAATACCTCGCCACCTCTATTTTACGACTTAAGCGTAAGGTTATGTGTGGTAGAGTGTTATACAATCCTTCATACTAACATTACAATGTATATGTATATGTATAGGTACATATGTCTATTGTTTTAGGATTATGTTAGTTTCATATGTCTATTATTACATGATTATGTTAGACTTTGAACGCTTATAACTAGTTTTTTTTATGCCAAAACTTGCATGAAGTTCGCCTAAGACTAAAGCGAACTATGACCAATTTCATGAAGTTCGCCTAAGCCTTAGATAGTTTTGTGCCAAATAAAGATAGATTTTTTTTCCTTGGAATTAATAGTTTTGTTTACTTTATTTCAAAAAAAAATTCCATTCTATTATGAGTATAATATGGTGGTTATGGTGTTTTAAAAAATATTGCTAAAGTTAAAGTAACGTTTTCTTATTATTAAACAATGTTTTTTTAAAAATTATTACTTAAAAAAATGTTACCACAAAATCATAGTTATAAAAATCAGACTGAAATACTAGTGAATTAGACCTCTAACTAGTTTTGTTCGACTTTAGGGCCATTTCCGTTTAAAAACCAGTCAAACTTGGCCTGTTCGAGTCACACACTACGTGTTCCAAAACTTCTCTGTATGTGCTGCTATGATACTAAGCTCTTACTGCTCTCTTATGCCATTACGCTTACTTGAGCTAGCTCTTATCGGTAGGACGGAGAAAAGACCGGGTAATGAATGAAATAAAGGGTTTCTTGTTGCCCTTGTTTCTGGAATCGAGACTCGGAAGGTTTCTCTTATGCCTTGTTTTTCCCTCCCACTCAATCTACGGATATCCCATACTCCAACACAAAAAGTTTAATAGAAATTTCCAAAATTGAAGAAAGGAAGGCTCCACCCAAGTTCTCCAATCAACAATGTATCTATTTTGTTGAATAAATAGTTAAATTAATTCCTAAAAAATTACTCGTTTTTCAAATTGGTCCCTAAAAAACTTTTTTTAATCAAATTCTTCCTTTAAAAGTTTTAAATTAGTCATGTTAGTCTTTCAATCACTTTCTTTGTTGATACTTGATAGTGTCAAAATTTGCTAATGCGGTACGTTAAGTAACACCATAACACGCAAATTTTGTTAATAGTCAATTAGGACTACTAGGTGTGTGTTGTGATGTTACTTAATATACCACATCAACAAACTCCGATGCCGTTAGCAATAGAAGTGACGGAAGGATTAACATGACCAATTTAAAATCTTTAAAGGACGAATTTGATAAAAAAAATCTTTCAAAAACCAATTTGAAGAACAAGTGATTTTTTAGAGATAAATTTGACCATTTACTCCTACTTTACCACTAGATTGTGTTGCCCTTTAATAACATATATGCAAAATCATACATTTAAATCATTTTTATTATTCTTTTAACTTAATACTTATTTTTATTAAATATCTACACTAATTAATTTGATGGCTATTTTCATGTTAGTTCTTTTTAGAAATTGAGATTTAATTATTGTTATAGTGTTAGTGAAGATATGTATTTAAATTTTAATTTTATATTTTTTATTATTTTATATTTTTTATTTATGTGAGATTAGATTAATAGTTTAATTTGTAATTTATCAGTTGAATCAATAATCTAATAATCTAATAATCTATTTGGTTTGGTTTTTAGAATTCTAACGAAAATATAAAAAAAAGGTGCAACTTTAATTTTAACAATGTTTATATAACTATTATAGTCATCGTAGTATAGACATACTAAAATTTATCCTATATAAATTTAAATATATGCATTAACTTTTTATTTTTTATTTTTTTGAATTCGATATTGGAATGTTGTTCGTTAATACTAGATTCTGTTTGTGAATATATTCTTTCTTATACTTTACCAATTTGGTTGCTCCTGATCTGGTAGCAATTGTTAGCTTTTGTTGCATATTGATTAGACAGAACAAATCAAATTTTTTTTGGGAGATATGGGGCTAAGGAGAATGGTCGTTGTTTTTCAAATAAAATAGTTGTGAAGTTATTACGAAACAGTGATAAGATATCGTCTTTCACTCTTTCTCTGCTTGGTTCTTATGCTTGAATATATAAAAACTAGTGCTAAATTCCTTCAATGCACGGATTTACATTTAGAAATAATATTTTATAATTATAAATTTTTTGAGTTATCATCATTATTACATAATAAACGTACTGAATATATAATTTTATTTGAATTTAAAATAAAATACAAATAGAACAGTTTAAAGTCTATAATATTTTTAAATCATCAAAAAAATATATAAAAAAATAAGAACATATATAATTATAATAGTAACATGTCAATTTACACTAAAATTTATATCAAAAGGCTAATAATTTATCGACAACTTAATATCTTACTAACTTCATTATTGGCATATGATGGTGTGCTCTTTATTATACATTTCATCTCAAATCTGAAAGTAGAGTTATAGATAAATTAATTATTTCTACAGTAAATATTTGTACAAAAATATAAGTTATAAAATGTTATTAAAATGAAAATAATATTTTTCTTACTTAAATATTATTAAAAACTTCTTTGAACACGACATTTGTTGTTTATGACTCTGGATTGCCGTCTTCGTCCAGAATCAGAACTTTGAGACTACTGCGACTCTTAACTCTTGACAAAGCACCATAAAATTATCCATGGGTGAACAACTTTACCATCGAATGGTTGATGTGTCATATGTTTATCAGTAACTAACATAAAATCCCTAAGCGTCCGATCAAGTGTTTCAAAGCCCATTTTATCGAACATTAGAGTTTCATCCCAAATTATTAAGTTACTTTGGATGATCAACTCAGCCTTCAAACTGCTATGCTTGATGTTGCAAATAGATTTATCAGTAATTGTAATGGGTATTAAAAACCGAGAATGAGCCGTTTTGCCACCAGGTAGGAGTAAAGACGCAATTTCACTGGATGCGACATTTAAAACAATCTTTCCTCTAGACCAAATAGCAGTAGTCCCATGGAATCTTTATATCTTTATAATCTTTATAATAATACAAATATAGAGCTCTTATGCTGACGTGGCGCTCATACGTTGAGTTTGGGAGTTTATTTGTTTAGGTGTCGTCATTAGAAATTTTTTAATTTTTATTTATAAATTATAACTTATTATTTGCTTAGATGGTTATTTTTAAAATTTTTAAATACGCTTTCTTAGGTTGTTAGGTATTTAGTTTTTAATATTGTTGAACTAATTATTTGCTTATATGTTGTCACTAGAAATTTTTTAAAATTATAAATTATTATTTGGTTAGGTTGTCATCTTTTTTAATTTTAAATTATTTACTTAAATTGTTTCTTTTTAATTTTAATTTATTTACATATTACTCTTTTGAATTTTTAAAACTTTATTTATAAATTATAAATTATCATTTGCTTAAGTTGTTACTTTTTTAATTTTTATCTTTATTGTAACACCCTCACTACCAGAAAGTCACGCTTTCGACAACGCCACTCTGATAGCAAGAAGTATTACGACTACTTTATATACTTAATATTAAAATAGGAGCCTGTGACTCAACACCGTATCGCTGATTTCTTTGAAAACCGGAAATAAAAACTTTATCTTAAAAAAAAACAAACACATAGATTCAAATACAAGACTTCTTACCTAATATATATATATATATATATATATATATATATATATATACTCCTATCCCTCTTACAAAATTGTAATAACAAAGGCGAGGGAAGAAAATAATCTAATTAATTCAACATCATATAAACCAAACGCAGTATAACACCTCTTAATGCTTCTTCTTCCGGTTCCTGAAAAGGTAAAGTTGTAGGGGGGTGAGAACCTAACCACACGGTCTCACCACGGAGTTTCAAAGTTGTCATAAGAAGATATTTAATAAGAAAACTGTTTTCAAGCTCAGTGATTATCAATGCCTTATGAATCTTTTAAAAACCAATAAGTAAACGTTCAAAACTTTTTCAAAGAAACAATGTTTAATCTTTCAGAAATCTGAAACCTTTCCTTTCTTAAAAGAAAATCTCAATCAGAAACCAACCACGCAATCAACAACATAATCATTAATTCAGCACCAAAGTTCATTCTCAAATATAGCACGTCAGGACAAACACAGGCAAGACAGACAAGGAAAGCACAAGTAAGTAGCAGTTACAGCAAATAGTTCAAGTAGCAGTTAAGAACAGTTTCGCAATTAGGCAAACCCAAACAAGTTCAAACCCAAACAAAACATACAAATGCATATGATGCATGCCTGTCCTATGGCTGATGAGGTTCATCTGTCGGTTATCCAGCCAACCCGACAAGTCTGAATTGTCCTTAGACTGTCTCCCGTTGCGCATCCCCATGAGTCTATGCATAGATTTTACATTCATACATCATTCAAATCACTCACTGGGGGCTATCTATACCCGAAAATTTATACGTGCCCAGTCACCCTTACGACGTAGGGTCAACAGAGTATCGAGATCCAACCTGGAACACGTGGTGGCAAGCCACAGTTCTTTACCCAGGAAACTCGTATCTCAGATAAACGTGCAGAAGCCACATATGTTTATTCATAATCATTCATCCATCATCATTTCCGCATTTCATTAAAAATTCATATCAAACCAATCATTATTCAAGCCATAAGTCACTTTTTATTTCTCAAATCTCTTCAAACTCATAATTCGACTTTCCTCAAAATCAATTCCTTTTCAAATCTTAGTCCTTTAATATAACATTTTACAAAACTTCCAAGAGACTTTCAATCATCACCTTAAAACGGAAGTTTCTTTGAGAAGACACAAGACTTTAGGGAAGAATAACCTGCCTCACTTCTCAAACTCTTTAAAAATCCTCGGAATCATAATTACTCAAATTGAAATCATTTAAAATGGAGACTTAAAACCAAAACCAAGGCATGTAGGCCAAAAGTTCCGTGCCACTTTCAAAACCAACTTATTTATGCTTCAAAGCCAATTTCATTTCGTTTGTAAATCGGAAACCTTTCCAAAGCTCGGAGTTGTTTAGTCTTGTTAAGTCAAAATTTAAAGAATACTTCAAAAGCAAAACGAACCTAATTAATCAAAGTTCAACTTCTATTAAAATCCACTAAAACTCTTCCAAAATTACTTCTTTAATCAAACTTCAAAACACAGGCCCCCTTCATATTTAAAACAACCGGGAAACATAATTTTTTATTAAACAACTTAAACTCGAAACACCAATTTCTTAATAAATTAAGAACCAATTCGTAGAACCTCTCAAATCCCAATCCTTTTCTAAATCACATTTTAAAACAGAATCCAAATCTTTTATGAAAATTCGGCAACATCTCCCCTAAAACTTGGACTTTGCCACCCTTTTCGGGTTCCATCCAAACATTTCTCAAACCTTTTTCTCAACCATTTCCAAATCTCATTCATTTTCCAAAATTCAACCAATTCCAATATCAAATTATTTTCAAAACGAATCAGTGCCAATAATAAATCTCTTTTAAAATGAAACCAGCTCAAATACTAAACCATTTATAAAATCAGACTAACTCAAAATTAAACCATTTCCAAAATTAATTCAGTTTCATATTCCAAATCATTTCCAAAGCCGATTCGTTTACATTATCAAAAACAGCTTCAAAACCAAGAAAGTCATTTTTCATAATAATCAATTAAATAACCTTTCAAACTAATTTCTTTTCAGCAACCACAAACTACTCAAGCAATCAAGCAATCAGTCATTCAGTCCAACAAACAACCACATTTATAA
This sequence comes from Arachis hypogaea, assembly GCF_003086295.3. Classification (NCBI taxonomy): domain Eukaryota; kingdom Viridiplantae; phylum Streptophyta; class Magnoliopsida; order Fabales; family Fabaceae; genus Arachis; species Arachis hypogaea. Next base: position 4,214,486 of record NC_092037.1, read on the forward strand.
GACAATCATAATCACATACATATGCTTCTCACATTAATATCTATTTATAACAATTCCGTAATGTAAAATAGATTTTAAGAAAAACTCCTACCTCGTTAAGCAAAACCATAACCCACACTCGTCAACTGAACTCTTTTTGCTCAGCCCGAAATCAACGGCAACTTAGGCCTCAGCCCTAATTTCTTTCACAGCAAACACAGCAACTTTAACCACGGCACGTAAGAACTAAACCCAACCTAAAGCATTAACGTTGCAAGGACCTTAAAAATATATCACAGAATAATGACTAAAAGAAATCAGAATAGGAAAAGGCTTACTGAACCTACGAGTATCCGGGAAAACGGAACGGCGGTGACTCCGTTGACGACGCAGTAACTTGATGTCGCATGCACGGGTACTGCACTCAGCATGCAAGAACCACAACTCAGCCCTACATTACCATCATCTCAGTTACTCTAATATGCTATTACGGAATACTGATTTCAAGGGTTTCAGAGACGATAAGGCTTACCCAGGGAAAAAGGACTTCAGTGGCGGTTTTCGGCGGCTCAGGCGGCGTAGAGCTTCGGCAGCGGTGGATCTGGCGGCGGTGGCTCCTCCATGGCGGCAGCTCCCTCGCGAAAGTGTCTCTGTCCCTCTCCTCTGTTCGCGGTTCGCGGCGGTGATGATGTGCGGCTCGGCGACGTTGATGGCTCCAAGACGGCGATGGCGACTACTCCTGGCTGCGCGCAACAACTCAACGGCGGTGAGACGCGGTAAGGGTGACGGCGGGCAACGATGACAGTGACGCACGAGGCTCCTTCCCCTGGCTACTGGCTCGCATTCCTCTTCTCCCTCTCTTCTCTTTCCGGCAACCACGACGGCACCGTGGCAGCGGCGCGACGGGCTGGATGGTGGTGGCGCGGCTGATGGCGCGACTCCCTCTCCTCGTGATTCTGGCGGCAACAGCAGTGCGGCCCTCTCTTTCCCGGCACTCTCCCTCTCTCGGGTCCACCCTCTTCTCTCGCAACCCTCACTCCCTTTTCTTTATTTTTTCTTCTTTCTGTTCTTTACTGTGAGTGTGGGTGAGTTATGTGTGCGCACCGTGGGTGTGGGGTGAGTGGAGTGAGGTGAGTGTAATGTTAGGGTTTGGGGTGGTGTAGGGTAGATTAGAAAATTTAAATAAAAATAGGGATAATAATGTAATTTTATAAAATAAATTAAAACTGAATAATAATTGAAAATCAAATTAAATATAGAGTACCTTCTAAATATAATTTTTTAAATTATTTTTATTCAAATGCTAATTTAACAAAAATTGAAGATAAGTAAATTAATTCTCTTTTATTTATAAAGTAAGGTTAGAAATCTAAATATTTAAAATTAAAGCATATAAAATATTCACTATTTTTTTCGATTATAAGGACTCTAAATATTAAATAAGGATTTACTCAATTTTTGTATAAAAATTTTTAAAAATACAATCTTAAATAAATATAATAAATCATAAAAAGTTAATTAATAACTTTTCAAAATTAGGGGTCTTACATTTATCTTTATAATTATACAAATGAAAAACTCTTAAATAAATAGAGAGCTCTTGTGTCGATATGGTGCTTATCTTTATCTTTATCCTTATAGTAATACAAATGTGGAGTTTATTTGCTGATGAGGCGCTCATACGTTGAGTTTGAGAGTTTATTTGTTTAGGTGTCATCACTAAAAATTTTTAGATTTATATTTATAAATTATAAATTATAAATTATAAATTATTATTTGCTTAGGTTGTTATTTTCAAATTTTAAGTTTGGGTTGTTTTTATTTGTTTGGGTTGTTTTACTTAGGTTGTTATTTTTTAAATTTCCAATTTGATTGACTTTCATTTAAATTTAAATTAAAGTCAATCAAATTTAAAAAATTTTAGTTATGAGTCAACTATAAAAATATAAGTTATGAGAGATGTAAAGCACCACAATTTAAAGTACATCAATCCCTTTCTTTACATATATTCAAAATCTTTCTACTTATTCCAATGGCTGGTGTTCACAAAATTGCAGGCATCAATCTTACCATTGATAATTTGTGTGTACGTATACGAGTGATATGGTTATGGACACTACTAAGTTACGGAAATTCTCCATTGCCATACTCAATTGAGATGGTTTGGCTCGATGAAGACGTGAGTTTTCTACTAATATTTTTCTATTTTATTTTAAATTTATATTATTTATATTTTAAATTTATTTGTTTATTCTCATCTAATCGTTCTTTGATTTTTGCTCATCAATTCTATTTTATTTTATTTTGCATGTTTTGTAGTATTTGACAAGGAGGCAAAACAAGTTCTGGAAAAGAGCTGTGTAGAGATACTTGATCCACTCCTATTGGTAAGTTCTAACCAATATTTATTTCTAAAAACATTAGTGAAGATATTTTTAATGGTAATTTTTATATTATTTATTATTAATATATTATGTAATACCATGTAGAAAGGAAATCTATGGGATACACCTACACTTTTTCTCAACCTAATTGATAAGACCTTTCTCTTCATCGTTGAAGTTCAAATATATGATAATCCACATTTTTTACTTTCTTATAAAGTTAAGAAGATGACTGATAATCCACATTTTTCACTTTCTATTAAAAATCAGTTTATTTTTCTCTTCTTTGGTCATTACTCATTAGTAGTATCTAATTTTTAAATAATAATTAATAACTAATTATAATTTTAGGATGTTGACTACATCGATTGTTTGTTTCCAATTTCAAAGACGTCCTCAATTATAGAAGGAGAAAAAGTAGAAGGTGCTAAGGTATTTGTTCAAAAAATGAATCTTTTGTTTATTTATTTTCTCAAAGTTAGATCTTTATTTTATTCAAAAAATATTATTGAGATAAAATCAAATGTGAGAAGGACGTCTTTAATTTAACGTAGTATTTTGTACAGAATTTATTACTTGAATTATCCAATGAAGTTGCGGACAATGATAAATCCGAAGTGTTGAAAAATGCTATTACACCAGCCAAGCGATTATTCTCGGAGTCGGAAGATTTGAAGGTGCAAGGAGATACCTCAATCTGCAAGAAGATCAAGATTGAGAATGAAACTTGAGAATTTGGATGCACGTATTTTAGAATCCCTTCTAGAGTCTATCTAATAGAATAATGTCAAGTATATGTTTGTTTTGGTAGAAATATTGTCTTTTCTTAAGTTGTTATTTTTCTTTTGGTTTTTTTCGTTTAGAATTTAGAATTTTTTTTAAATATAAATTAAAGTTATTTGGTTATTGCTTGTGGTTTTATTTTTAATTCTATTCACACCGTTGATATTCTGTTAATTTCTAATTTAGTATTTAATGTCATAAAGTTATAAATTTTTCATATGAATTATTGTTGATACAATTAAGTTAGTTATTGATTTTTAATGTGTATTTATTTAAAAAAATCTAATTATAATTTTTAATTAAAGTATTATATTTAAAATTTTAAATTTAAATTCAAATAAACTTTTTTTTTGAATTTTAAGTAAGCAATTGAGTTTGAGAATATTTTTTAAAATTTTATATAATTTATAAGCTACTATACTAATTACAAAAGATTATATTAAAGTAAATAGAATTACCAGTCTTATAAAAATGTGAGGTTATTTATATTATTTTAAAAAAAATTGATTTGACATTCTTCTATACTTAATTCTGTTTCTAATATTGTTCTGACAAAATTGAATTAATTTAAAAAATTTTATTTAAAAATTTAAAATCTGTATTAGCTAATTAGGAAATTCTATTTAAAAATTTTAAATTATTTACTTAGATTGTTTTACTTAGGTTGTTATTTTTTAAATTTTAGGTTGTTTTGTTTAGGTAGTTATTTTTTAAATTTTAAGTCATTTATTTAGATTGTTATTTTTTAAATTTCAAATTGTATACATATTAGTCTTTTAAATCATAAATTATTATTTACTTAAGTTGTTACTTTTTAATTTTAAATTATTTGTTCATAAATTAAAATTTTTGAAAAAATTAATTTAAATTTATTAAATTAAATAAAGATAGTATTTAATTATTTAAATTTTGCTAAGATAAACTTTATTTATAAATTAAGTAACAACTTTTGTCGTATAAGATTTTTACCATGTTTAATACGCCTCAGTTATAGTTAAGAAACACCTTTTTTAAAATCTGTTGATTCTTTTTATTTGAACGCTATATTTAAAACTTTGAATATTTATTTTATCTATAAATTTAATTCAAATTTAAATTAAAACCAATTAAATATACAGAACCTTTATCTTTATAATAATACAAATGAAAATCTTATACGCTAACGTGGCGCTCATATGAAAATCTTTATCTTTAAACTCAATGTGGATAACTTTATGACTACACATCATGAGTATGTGGTTAATTTAAACCAATATACCGATGTGCACATACTTCCAGAATTGTCAAGTATCTTATGAGATGAATTTAATTTTGTGAGTTTTTACACTCTCAATACTCCTGAGTTCGATTATACGTATTTAGTTGGTAAGTTTATTGTTTTAGAAAAAGTATAATTCGTAGATAAAATTATTTATTTTATTGATAATTTCAGTTGTATTTTTTACTTAACAAACTTATTGATAATAATTTTTTGTTATTTTAATCAATTTTAGATATTATTGAATATTATACCAACTTGAATTTTTGAAAATTGAATGATGTGTTATTCATGATTTATTATATTTGTTGAGATTTTTAATTAAAAAATTATTTTTTTAAAAGTAATTAAAATTAAATTTTATGATACTTTAAGTTTAAGATTCATTAAGATTTTTAAACTATTTTCATTATAGTGAGATATTTAAAAAAATAAAAAAATTAATATTATAATTAATTAAAAAAGAATCAGTTACTTAGCTTTCGGTCAATATGAAAAAAAAAAACCAAACGTGACTTATGGTTATCGTATATATATATAACACTTCTTTGAGCTTCATCCATTCATTCCACCGAATAGGATTTAAGAAAGAAAGAAAGGAGTTGAGAATGAGAGAGACAGAAGCTTGCATGAGACAAACGTCAAGATGTTGTTATTTTTTTAAAAATACTTTACGTCGTTTTATCTTTATAAAATAAATAAATAATTAATTATTAATTTTTAAATTGTTACTATTTTTTAATAAAAAATAATTTATAATGTGTGTTTGAAATTTTATGAATTTTTTAATTTTTAAATTTTAAAATATAAAACATATATGTATATAATTTGGTACCATTTTTGTTGTTGTTATTTTTTAAGTTATAATTAATTTTTTTAATATAAACACTTATACATATTAGATAAGTAAAATGAAATCTAAAAATTTTAATATTGACTTCAATGTAAATTTATTTATTTAGATTTATTTTAAGATTTTATTCTATAAATTTAAATTTATTTTAGTATTTTCTATTTAGATTATTATTTTAATTTTATTTTATTATAAATATTTTTGTTATATTATATTTTTTTTGTGCTTGAAGAATTTCAATTTATTGAGGAAAAAATTATTTTCGGTGAATAAATATTTTTCTATCTTTTTATTTAAAATATTATTATTAATATATTAGTATTAAAAATATAAAAGATAAAGTATACTTAAAAAAAATGTATTATGAGATTAAATGATTTTATGATTGTGGATATTTGTCTACACGGGAGGCTGTGTGAAGAACTTTGGCAAACAAATTATTTATCTTTTATTTATCCGAAAAACAAAATATCATCTTTAAATACGATGACAATCTTGAGAAAATCATGGATTAAGAGAAAGGGAAAGGTAAAATGTTCTTAGCATGGATGGAGGTCAACAAAGAATTTGAAGCAGGTCAAACTTTAACGTAAGCTGAGTTTTCAAATCAATTTGTTTATAATATAGAAGAAAGAAAATGATATCCACGCAAGAGAGAATATTTTATTAGGAGATTAAACTCTATTCCATCGGGTACATGTGATATCTACTATATGAGAATTTTGTAATTATTCAAAAACGTTGCACAACATATGAGTCTATTAGGATAGTTAATGGGATTACATATCCTAGCTTCCAAGATATTTTCTATTTTATGGGATTATTGCTTGACGATAAAAAATTCATTGCAGCTATTAATAAGGTCTAAGGTCTGGTCATCAATTGAGAAAACTGTTTGTGATGCTATTGATATCTAATAGTGTTAACAAACTAAATCGTATTTGGAATACAACTTAGACATTATTGGCTGACGGGATACTATATATGAGGAGAAAAATATTGAAAACCAAGGTATTTAACTATGTGGTAAATTATTATCGCATATAGGACTTTACTTGCTAAAATCAGTGTTCACCAATGGGCAACTTCATGCTGCTTTGTCAAGAGTTAAGAGTCGCAATAGTCTGAACATTCTACTTTTAGATGAAGACAACAATCCAAACTTATCAACAACAAATGTCGTATTCAACGAAGTTTTTAATAATATTTAAATAAGAAAATAGTATTTTCATTTTAGTAACATATTATGATTTATACTTTTGTATAAATATTTGTCGTAGATATAACTAATTTATTAACTACTTTCAGACTTGAAATAAAATGTGTAACATGGAGCATAACATCATATGTCAATTATTTTTCTAATGAGGTTAGTAAAATACTTGGTTGTCAATAAATTTTCATTAGTTTTATAATATAAAGTTTAGTGTAAAATTGACATTCTACTAATACAGTTATATATATGTTCTTATTTTTTCATGTCTTTTTCTTTATAGCTCAAAAATATTATAAACTTCAAACTGTTTCATTTGTATTTTACTTGAATAAAGATAAAACAACATATTAAGTACGTTTATTATATAATGACAATGATAGTGTTATACTAAACTTGAGAAATTTATAATTATGAAATATTATTTTCGATTTATCATATCAAATTAAAATATAAGCCGGTGCATCGCACGAGTTTAACACTAGTAGTAATATAAATAGGGAGCTCATATGTCGACATGGCGGTCATTCGTTGAGTTTGAGAATTTATTTACTTAGGTGTTGTCACTAAAAATTTTAGAATTATATTTATAAATTATAAATTATTATTTGCTTAGGTGGTTACTTTTTAATTTTAAGTTATTTATTTAGGTTGTTTTACTTAAATTGTTATTTTTTAAATTTTAAGTTAAACTTAGGTAATTATTTTTTAAATTTTGAATTATTTGCTTAGATTGTTATTTTTTAAATTTTAAGTTTTTTACAGATTACTCTTTTAAATCATAAATTATTATTTACTTAAATTGTTAATTTTTAATTTTAAGTTATTTGCTAATAAATTTAAATTTTCTTAAAAATTAATTTAAATACTTTTTAAATAAAATCATTCCTAATCTAACAATATTAAATAAAATCATTCCTAATCTAACAATATTCTTACGTTAATTTAAAAAGAAATATCTTGCGTAAATTTGGTTATACTTTTTAAATAAAATTAGTTTTATATTTGTCAATTATAAATTGTTATAGGATAACGAATAAATCAAATTTGTTGATTATGGCACCTTTTTTAAAAATTTATTGATTCTTTTTATTTGAACGCTATGTTTTTAATTTTGAATATTTGTGTTTGTTAGGATTTATATTTTAAATATATTTATTTTATCTGTGAATTTAATTCAAATTCAAATTAAAGTCAATTAAGTTTAGAGAATTCGAGCTATGAATCAACTATAAAAGTATAAGTTATGAGACATATATAGCACAACAATTTAAAGTACATCAATTTCTTCTTTTACATATATCTAAAGTTTAAAATTTCTTTACTTTTTTTAATGGCTAGTATTCACAAAATTGCATAAATCAATCTTACAGTTGACAATTTGTGTGTACGTATACGAGTGATAAAATTATGGATACTATCAAGTTACGAAAATTTTCCATTGCCATACTCAATTGAGATAGCTTACCTCGATAAAGACGTGAGTTTCCTACTAATCTCTTAATAAATAATATTAAATTTATATTATTGATATTTTAAATTTGTTTGTTTATCTCCATTTAATTGTTCTTTGATTTTTATTTATCAATTCTTCAAGACTACACATAAACTAACGTACTAATGTGCACATACTTCTAGAATCGTCAAGTATCCCACGATATGGATTTAATTTTATGAGTTTTGACACGACACTTTCAATGCTCCTGGGTTTGATTACACCTATTTAGTTGGTAAGTTTGTTGTTTTAAAAAAAAGTATAATTCATTGATAAATTTATTTATTTTATTGATAATTTCGGTTGTATTTTTTTTAACAAACTTATTCACAATAAACTTTTTTTATTTTAATCCATTCTAGATGTTATTGGATATCTTGCTGGAATTGGGAGTAGGACGACTCTTGAAAAAGAGAGCAAGTTTACCAAGTACAAGGTTGTTGAATTAGAGATCGATGATGGGTAATCATATATTTGTTTTTATAAATCTAAAAATTTTGATATTAACTTCATTGTAAATTTATGTATTTGAATTTATTTCAGAAGTTTATTCTCATATTTTTAAATTGTTAGTTCAACTTATTTTGTTATAAATATTTTTGTAATATCAAACTTTTTTTTTCACTTGAAGGATTTTAATCTGTTAAAAAAATTTTGTTATTGGTGAATAGATCTTTTTTCTATCTTTTTAGGTAAAATATTATCATTGACATGTTAATATTAAAATATAAATAAAAAGCATAATTAAAAAAATATTCTTTACTTGGTTTGATTTTTATAAATTTAAAATTTTAACTTAATTATTAATTTTTAAAAATATAAAATATGTATATAATTCGATACTATTTTATTGGTGGTTAGTTTTTATTTTAACTTAATTATTAATTTTTAAATTTTAAAAATATAAAATATGTATATAATTTGATACTATTTTATTGGTGGTTAGTTTTTAAGTTGTAATGGCCATAGTTGTTAGAATCGGATCGGACTAGTCGGTTTGACCAAAAAATCGATAAACCAGACTCTATATCGGTCCAGTCCGGTATTTAGACCGTATAAGATAGAGAACCAGTATGAACCGATTAAAATCGGTCAAATTTGGCAAAAACCGAACCGGTTCGGGCCACTTGGTCAACGTTAAAAGAAAATCTACAATGGACCAACGATCTGCATCAAACTTAAAATTTTCCAAAATGCTCCCAATGGGGTTCGAACCCCTTCCTCAAGTATAAAGCAAGCATGCTTTTACCACCAAACTGAAATGTTTCTCATCAATTAATAAACAAATTATAATACATATAGCATATTTTTTTTCACTTATATTCAATTTATTTTAATTCAAAGTCACTCATTTTTAAATCAATTACATTTTATTTAACTATAAATTTTATTAAATATATACAAATTAAAAAGATAAACAAAAAATTTAATTAATCACAGTTTATTTTTTCTTAATGATTATATGATATCTATGAATATTATTTTTTTAATATATTATTTTATTTTTTGTCTTCATATAAAGTTGATAGTTGAAAATTGTTAGATGATATTTAGTTATCTTAATTATTTCAATTACAATTCCTGGAATAGTAAGGATCATATACATTTTTGGTACTTTAAGAAATACTACTAAAAAAACCATGAAATCTCGAGTTCCTGGAATTAGTGACACCCAACAACTTGAAATGAAAAAAGGCAGCTTATCCAATAATCAAATATACGGATTCATAATAATTCCTATAGCCACAATTGGCATGGACTTACAACAATGCTATGTGCAAACCCAAACCAAATCAAACTAAAAACTGTGGGGAGCACCCTTTTACTACACAATGTATCATTCCATTTGTTACTCTAACAACCAGAAACTTGAAAAAAAAAAAGGTGCCACTCGCCTGCTTCTCTACCACAGAAAACCGGGGCCTAGTTCCTTGGCCTTCGAGCTGGTGAACGGCTGTAGATACCCAAAAAAAGAAGCAGATGCTTGAGCTATAAAGTATAAAATAAAATTAAATCATGCAATGGCCAGTGATAAATAGCACGGATATTATACCTGCGGTATCTGCCATAATCTGGGTTCCTCTGCCTGCCGTAATCGGGACTCCTGCGCCTGTCTGGTCCATTATATCTATCATACACAGGGATGCGTGGATGACCGTATTCAGGACTTGGCCGCCTGTGATAGGCCAGACTCGGTGATCGGTCATAACCACCTTGTCTCCGACTGTCATAATTGTCACCCCTATCACCATCATCCCTCAGTGCATACTCCACAGACACCACCCTGTCCAGTATCTTACTGCAAACAAAATGAGACCAGAAATTCATTATTTATACATAGCATTAGCAAAAGAAACCAGCAAATTCTTACCAATAGATATCGCAATATCACAATTCACAACACTGACCTCATATTCATACACTCAAGAGCTTTCACAGCATCTTCTTGTGTTTCAAACTGCACAAATGCAAAGTTCCTACGATGGACAAAATCATGATTGCAATTATAAGGTTTAAATCCAAAATTCAGATCTGATATTGTGACTGCCAAGCATGCTTCTCCATTCAGACAGCACAAGTGAATTCAGAAATAGTACATTGATCCCCTCTATATGCATTGAAGCTAGGCATGGCTTAATAAATTCATTGATTGATTGATGGTTCCCCTATGAACATTCTGATGGATGTCAAATGTTGGGTGATGAGGTAAGTGAGTGTTGAATAATCTGGTATGAAAATGCAGAGAGCAAGCAAGCAAGAAGGTTCGCTTCCAAAAAGGAAAATTGCAGAGGTTGGCGAGCCAAAAGATAGAACCTCAACGTATTTTTCCTTAGAGAAAGCTCCAGCGTCAAAACAAACACTTAAAAATCCAGAGGATTTCCCTAAAGACATTGCACAATTTGGTGATTTTTCATATATTTTCCAACCGGTTATCCGAACTAGGCAATTCAAGCCACAAAAACTACCCATATGTCTGCGCCACATCCAAAATATCGCCGTTGCAATATCTTAGGTTTCAGTGGCCTGTTTAGATCAAACATCAATCATATTTTTACAAAATGTGGTTTCTTGTGAGTGACAAACCCACTTCACAGCTCACTAATGAAAGTTACTATTAAAAAATCTTCATCATTCACATTCCCTAGTCGACACAAGCAATTACCACCGATGAAATTGATCATTCAGAATGCCGCATTAAAAAATATACAAATAAAAGAAAAATTGCATTTGAGCTAAACAAAATTGCAATTTGAAAGACACTAGAGCTAATACATTCGTAAATTTGAAACGTGCACTTGAGCCATTTATAACCAATCAGCAAAACTTTTTAGCACATTACAGAATTAATAAATTTTTTTTACCAGATTTCATGTCAACGCGGTCAATTCTTCCATACTTTGAGAACAATCGCTCCAGCTCCGATTGTCGTGTATCATACTCCAAATTCCCAGCAAAAACAGGCCTCATCTTCTTCTCTTAACCTTCATTAAACAGAAGAACTCAAAATCAACCCAACAATTAACTAACAAAAAAAAAAAAAGAAAACCTAGAAACAGATAAACTAAAGAACAGAGAAATATCCAAATATCCCGAAACTTTAAGAACCCTCATCGCATGGATTTTCACCTCTGCAATATTCACAAACCCTAAAATGTGAAGGGAGGAGGAAGAGGTCGGAGGAGAAAAAACTCAAAAAGGCGTACTCAGAAATGGGGAAAAGCGTAGTTTGGAATAATCCAATAATTCCCAACGGGCAAGGATGGCAGTACCCGAACCCGCAAATAATAACTTGACCCGATAAAGAGCGGGTTTTGATTGGGGCGGGGCGGGATCAGGTTTAGGATATACCCGTCCCGGTATATATCTTTCAGAAATTAGGGTTTCTTCACTTTAGTGCCTCACTCTTTCTTCCTCTTCGCAATCCTCCTTGCTCCATCATTATTGTTACTGTTATGGATGTGCTGGTCGATGCCGCACTGGGACTGGTTGAGGATGACGGCGCAGCCGGCCCCGGAGAAGTAATCGACCCCGACAGTGCCGGTGACAGTGGCAGTGAGGGTGACAATAGTGAGAGCGATGAGAGCGATGGCGGCGACGCCGATGCCGCCGCCGCTGAAGCCGCTGCCGCTGAAGCCGCTGCCGCCGAAGCCGCTGCCGCCGCTGAAGCCGCCGCTGCTGAAGTCGCTGCCGCTCTCGCCGCCGCTGCTGAAGCCGATGCCGCTTTCGCCGCTGAAGTCGATGATGCCATCGATTTCATCCTTGCTGCCGTCGAAGCTGCCGGGCCCCCCGTTGTCCCCGCCGCCGTCCCCGCTGGGGCCGTCGACGAAGGCGGCGACGCCGAAGACGAAGGCGGTGACGCCGAAGACGAAGGCGGCGACGCCGAAGACGAAGACGAAGGCGGCGACGCCGACGACGAAGGCGGCGACGCCAACGACGAAGATGTCAACGATGGTGATGACGAAGGAGACGTGGATGAAGGAGACGGCGCCGCGGGTGGAGGCGATGCCGCTGGCGGTGGCGGAGGCGCCGCGGGTGGAGGTGGCGCCGCTGGTGGTGCCGGTGATGATGACGATGACGGTGACCAGAGCGAGCTAATTCAAGCTAGCTCGCCCTCCTACTCCTCCTCCTCCTCCGTTAATCAGCTGCAGAGAGGTCTAGATGCACTTTTCGATGGCCAGAGAGCTGCGAAGATTGGGGATCATCTCCAGGTAAAACTGTAAAAGGATGTTCAATGCATATTTGTGTTTGATAAATGGTTTTGATCTCAGATTTCCTCATATAATATAATGCTCGTAATAAGCCAAAACCCCAAAAGCCTCTGTAATGAACAGGTTTATAAATCTGCACCTTTTCATCAATTGTTTGCAACGTAACAGTCCTTGGATAGCACTTAATTGTTATTTGGTTTTGCTGCACATTTCAAATTACACTATCTACCTTCAGTGTTTGCAACATGGATAGACCAAGATATTTAGCAGTGGCAGACTTTCATTGGCATAAATACTTAAATAGTTTTACGGTCAACCAGTGCAGCAATCAAAATTCAATATCAACTTAATTGATGCTCAAGAAACTAAATATACCCTAGCATCCTTGTTTGCGTAGATTATATAATCATTATAATCTTTATGACAAAGCCAAAATAGCATTTTGTTGCAGGCCTAGTGTTGAGAAAACTGGTACTAACGGTTTCTTCTCAATTTTTTATAGAAGAGCTTTTTAGTCAGAAAATTTCAAGTGATGAGTATGAATGATAAAAAAATAAAATGATTGAAAGAAAGATAATTTGATACCCAAAAGATTAATCATTTGATTAAACATTTAAATTAGATGCATTAATCTGTTATGTCTGCCACTAGTAGTTCATTGCTTCTTTTAGTTAGACTGAAATCTTCCTTTACTAAGTCCAGGATTTACTTGCTACATGAGATGGAAGTTGTCTGTGATTCTCTGCCATCACTTGAAGCAGAACTGGTATGTACTGTTTTCTTTACCATTTTTTTTTCTATGTTGTTTGTTTCTCTTAATATCAACATTGTTTTTTTTTTGTTTGTTTGTTGCAGGACTTTCTTTTTTTTGTCTAGGTTGTTTGTTCCTTTTTTTTTTTGCTGTTTGTTGCAGTAGTATGTTCGGAAGGTATGAACTTCGTTTATGGTTACAATCCTAACTTTGGTTACTGTAGAAAGAATGTTCTTTTTCTGGTAGCAATTACGATGGGATTATGTACTACATTTTGTTAGTTGAGTTTTGATGTTTATCATTCAATTACATATCAACTAACTGATACTAAGAATATAAGGGTTTGACCATTTTTATTTCTATTATGAATGAAAATGAAAATAAGTAATGAAAATATGATTTAAGAATTTTCAAAATATTTTCAATGGGAAATATTTTTAAAAAATGACACACGAAAACGATATTTTCTTTTCAATTTTTTCTTTAAGGCAGAACGTGGTTCGATTCTCTCTCCAACCTTTTTCATAATTTTTTATTTTATTTTAACTCATATCCTACTTGCTTGAAAAGATCCTCTCTATTTCTATATTTTTGGTCGGGGATCCTATATTTTAACTCGTATCCTACTTGCTTGAAAAGACCCTTTATTTTATTTTAATTCAACTCCTCATTCCTTTTCTATGCGGATCATTTCATTGCCTTTTCTCTCTTGTGACTAAACCAAAAATTTTAAAGAATTATTCCGTGAGAAAAACACCCTTTTTTTTAATATCTGTTTTAAGTAAGTCATTAATTGAATACTATACTGCACTTATTATTGTTTATTTGGTTAAATTGTATCTCTTTACTAGAAATGCAATTAATTAATTTGGGATAGTAATTTATTTTGTGTTTGATACTTTAAAAAAATAATTGTGAACTTAATAAAATATTAATTAATTAAAATTATACGTTTAATATAATTATAATTTTATATTTTAAAAATAGACTAACCAAACATATTTTCATTGATTTTAGCATTCGGAAATGAATTCTACGTTTAAAAACCAATTGTGTTTTCTAAAATATAAAAATTTGAAAATGAATATCATTTTCAAGAAATGAAAATAGAAAATGAAAGTAGAAAATATATTCATGAAGAGATCCTTAGAGTTTCTTATCACCTTAATAAAATCAAGGTGAATGCTATGGTGTCTTTAACTATGTGCTTAAGTTACTAAAAATGGTAAATAGATAATATTTAATAAATTTTAAATAATTTATTTTTTACTTTAAATATTTTATTTGTAAGTTAAGCAATTTAGGCACCCCAACAAAGGCACCATAAATTTCACCCAAAATCAAATTGCATCCATAAGTGAGCTAAGTAAGAATCTAGAAGATATCATACTTAGTTTTTTCATAGTTTGCTATTCCTGTTCTCCAATCTCCACCTTCATAAATCTGGTGCAAAAGTATCCCACATCATTCATTGACTGCATAAGCTAAAGTGATTTGTCAATAATCTTATTCAGCGATTTTATCCGCAGTTTTTCATTTGGCTCTCCAACTGTACTTTAGTTTCAATATTCCTTCAGATAGTGAGAAATTTGAGTTTTATTGCTTTTAAGTGCAAAGTTATGCTACGATTTTCACTTTTTTGCCCGCATTTTTCTAACCAATTTCTGAACATTTGCTGCAGAATGGCCAATGTCTTTGTTGTTGCTCAAGAGGCTTGCAAATTTGTTTGAGGGTACACTTAGCGTTCGCAAAGGTGTACAGAGGTATATATTATTGTTGGACTTTATTCTTGGTATTATCTTATATCAGCCCAACAAAAGTAAATATACATAACGGTGTGGGTGTTCGTCTTTGTTGGTATATATATATTTTTTTTCTTGCTGCCTGCCATGTTTGTCAGCTTAGGGATCTTGCTTGCAAACTGAATTCCTCGTGGAATTAACAAAAGTGGTCTTGTGTATTATGTTTATTATTGTTATTTTTTATAATATGAATTATTAATCACATTAGACAGACCAAATCAAATAAAAAAATTAACTATAAGTCATATTAGAGTCCTAGTGAAATATTATAGTAAAAAAGTTCTAAAAAAATGTAGAACTAACCTTATGTATATTAATATTTTATTCCCTTTATGGGTGATTTATCATTTAATTTAATAACTCATTTACATTAATACGTTAAATTATTGGTTTATTTATATATTCTTTTCTTTTTACCAACACTTTCTTTTATTCTCATCTTATAAGAAGAACTTTTAAATTGGTTTTCAGACAGTCTTAAGGTACATATTTTCTTTTAAATAGTTTTTAGTGTCCTATTCTAAGTTTTATCTCTACTTATCTTTTATTGTATTTTTCTTGGTCATATGATGAATGTTCTTACTTTTTTCTTCGGTGTTCTCTCATGTATATTTTGATGATTTTTTATGAAATTTATTAAACCACTCTTTTACCTTAATCCATACAACAATAAAGAAGTCTTGCGGCTTTTAGTCTTTATTATTATCTTATTTTTATTTATCCTTATCTTTATTTGCTTTTATCTTTCATAGGACAATACTTTATATATATTTAGTTTTATTTTCATAATTTACAATTTCAATCAATCACCAATCAATAAAATTTCTTCATCTTTTCTTTTTTTATTCTTTCCTAATTTTATTATCTTTGCGTATTCTTTCCGTTTTATTATGGTATCAGAGCTTCTTTTGAGTTATGCTGACATCCATGGATAAACCAACTAATTCAGATTTTAAAATCTCTTCAACCTCTCTTCCTACCATGAATAATCAAGGGCGTATGAGCAACTTCATCAAGAGCCTCTTTTGGACCTTTGGTTACTCATTATCTTTGTTCTTTCAATAACACTTGGATCATTGATTCTGTGTCACATATCACATTGCATCAAATTTATCTTGGTTTATTTCTTACACACAAATTTCTCCTATCATTGTTCATTTACCAAATGGTTCTCAGATTACTGTTTCTTATAAAGGCATTGTTCAATTTTCACCATCATTGGTTCTTCATGATGTTCTTTATTTACCTCATTTCAACTTTAATATTATCTCAGCACTCATATGTGAACTCACTTTTTCATCTTATTCTTGCACCTTACAGGGCAACAATTTGGAGACGATTGATTTGGGCAGAATGAGAGAGGGATTATATCTCCTTAAACCCAATTTCGGTAAAAATCCATCCGTAACACATTCTATAAATTCTATCCAATCCTCACCCATTACACCTTCAAATATATGGCATTTTCGTTTAGGACATCTTTCTGGATAAAGACTTAATCATTTACATAAATATTTTTCTTTTATCTCTATGCATCATGACGAGGTTTGTGATATTGTCATCTTTCTAAGCAAAAGAAACTTTCTTTTTCACAAAGTTTTAGCAAAGCTAATGCAAATTTTGATTTATTACATTTTGATATTTGGGGTCTGTTTCGACAAAATTCTATTCATAATCATAAATATTTTTTTACTATTTTTGATGATTTTAGCCGCTTTATATGGGTTATTTTATTAAAGGAAAAGTATAGGGTACCAACATATTATCTGCCAACTTATTGGCAATAATAATTAATTATTATATTTTAAACACATATATAAAGAGACACATCTATAAAATATATCTATAAAGACACTTCTATTAAATACAGCCATAAAAAAGACATTTTTATTAGACACATCCACGAAGACACTTCCATCAAACACAGTTATAAATAAGAGTTGGCTGAAGTTAGCAGAAATGCTGTTGGTAATGTAGCGAAACCGTTTATTAAATTCTATGTTTGTTGTTCCTGTGAATCTTATTTTTTTTTATTATTCACGCTCATGTTACTTTTTGTTATAGAGTTTGATTTGTTTGTTTGACTCTAGAATTTTGTTGTTGGTTCTTGTGTATGATGTTTGTTATTGTAATTTTTTATACAATGAATTATTGATCACCATTAGAAAGACTAAATTAATAAAAAAAAACTGTAAGGACTTGTTTGGGTGAGTTTTTAAAAAAAAGATATTTTTACGAGTTATTTTTTTAAAGATTTTTTGATAAAGTAAAAATTTTATGTTTGGATATCTCATGCAAAAAATATTTTTTTTGTTTATTTATTATGTGAAAAATATTTTTTTAAGAAGAAAGATCTTTTTAAAAAAGATGTAAATTGTAGCTTTTCAAAAAAGATTTTTTTTAATATTTTTTTAGTATTTTTATTTTACTACTAACATTTTACTAAACACGCCAAAAAATAAAAAAGATATTTTTCATTAATTTTTTTCCCATCAACTTAGAAAAAGTACTTTATGGGCATTTTATTATTTAACTTAATAACTCATTTACATTAATATATTAAACTATTGGTTTATTTATATATTTTTTTTACCGCAGTATCCCTTATTCTCATCTTTAAAAAGCAAGGGACAATTATGCTTCAATCTATCTTTTTCTTTTGTGCTTCTAATATTTTTTTCCCATGAAGAACTTTTAAATTTGGTTTCAGTCTGTACCAAGGTAAATAATTCTTTTAAATTGTTTTTAGTGCCCTATTTTAAGTTTTAATTTTTTACTTATTTTTTATTGTATTTTTCTTGTTCATATGATGAATGTTGTTTTTTTTAATCTTTTTTTAGTGTCTTTTCTTTGGTGTTCTCTCATGTATATTTTGTTGTTCTTTTACAAAATTCTGTTCTTTTTGTTCGTGTGAATCTTATTTTTTTTACCATTTACCGCTCTTTGATGTATGTTTTTTCTTTTGGAGTTTGATTTCTTTTTTTGTTTGTTTGACTTTGTACAATTTTGTTGTTGGTTCTTGTGTATTATGTTTATTATTGTTATTTTTTTAATATGAATTATTGATCACATTAAAAAGACCAAATTAATAAAAAATAACTATGGAAGTCATATTACAGTCACAAGCAGTGAAAAATTATAGTCAAACGAAGAAAAATACTTACTTTAAAACTTCAAAAAGAGTACTGGGTATAAAAATAATGTAAAACTAACCTTATGTATAGTGGTATTTTGTGTACTTTATGGGTATTTTATCATTTAATTTAATAACTTATTTACATTAATATATTAAACTATTGGTTTCTTCATATATTATTTTCTTATCGCCAACACCATCCTTTATTCTGATCTTTAAAAAGCACATGAAACAATCATGCTTCAATCTAATATGTTTTTTCCCTCAAATTTTTAAATTTGGTTTCAGGCAGTATCAAGGGAAATAACGGTAACGCCAAAAAATTAAATGTCTTTTTGATAACTACGGCTAATTATGGTTAGATTTTTCTGCAGTGAATCCGACGATAATTTTATGGTAAATTTGAAATGCGAGCCCTTTTTCCCTCTCTTCTGCAAATCCACTCTCTCCCTCTCCTCCATTGAAGGTGGCCGCTGAAAACCTCCTCTGTTGCCGCCGCAGTGTAGAACTTGGCCGCTGTTGTTGTGGGAGTCTCGGAGCACAGCTCTGCTGCATCTCCACTGACCGCCTCCGCTGTCCTGTCACCGTTGGAAGTCACCACTGTGCTGCCATGGTCACTGCCGAGGACCACCGCATCTAGAGATGAGCAGTTTCTCCATTTGCTTTACTTTTATTAAATGTTTATCTAATTTTTTTTTTATGAAATATGTAATTAAGGTTATGTTGTATTGTTTGATAGATTAATTTAGTCTAATTAGGAATTAAATAAGGTTAGGTAAATTTGTGAATTAAGATAATTATTTAGATAAATTAGCTTTTTCTATTTAGGGTTTTATTAAAAATTTTATCAAAATTTTTCATTAAATAAGGTTGGTTTAGTTTAAGGTTGAAGTTAGAATAATTTTGGGTTGAATTTAGATAAAATAAGTTTTTAGGGTTTTGGGTTAAGGTTAAGTAGTAAATTATGTAGATTTACAGTTTACAATTTATGGGATTAGTTTAAGGTAATTATCTTCATTTGATTTTTATTAGTATTTTTAAAAATTTTATTAATTTTTTCTTATTAATTTTTATCAATTTTTACTTATTACTAACTTTGTTTTTGTTTTAGGGTTTTCTTTGTTTCTGAACGTTGTGTAGCCTTATTGTGGGTTGTTCGTGCTCCTTATATACATGGGTTGTTCGTGCTCCTTATATATATGTGAGTTGTTCGTGCAGTACCGAGGTTGGTTTTCTTTCTCTAGACATGTTAAATTGTTTAAGTTTTCTTTCTAGCATAGGGTTTTAGGACTGAAGAGGGAGAAGGCTGCCTATTGCTGAATTTTTATTAAAATTGTTTAAAGATATGTTTTGTTGTAATAGTTGAAAATTACATTTGATGGAGATTGCTAATTATAGTTGAAACTTTACCGGAATTTTCAAAAATTTAAAAAAGATGTATTGGTTGTTTGTATGCTTGCAATTGTTTTTAAACTGTGAAAATTGAAAAAAATATTTGGTGATCTCTGAATTAAGGGGAAACTGCCAAATTTTTTATTTTAATGAAACATATTTAGTTTTCATTAATTTTTAATTTCAATGTTAGTTATCATAATATTATTTAGTTTTCATCAGGTTATAGTTATGATCATTATAGTTAAAATACATTAAATAAGAATTAATTTTTTTTAATATTATGGTCAAATTTTTTGTGGGATAAATCCGGCGATATTATTTAGTTTTCTTTAATTTACTTTATTAAATAATATCACCGTCGGAATTTCACAAAAATTTCCAACGGTAATTAGGGCGTCAAAAAGTTAAAATGGCGCCAAAGTTACCGTCGGATTGATAAAATGGCGCCAAAGTTATCGTCAGATTTCAATCCGACGGTAATAACAAATAAAAATAGCAATTCTAGAATTACCGTCGAAAAAAATTCCGGCGGCAATAAGCATCGGATTACTAAAATCCACCGGTAAACAGTTACTGGCGATGTTTATACCGTCAGGTTTGTTCCGTGGGTAATAATTCTACCGTTGGATTTTTAAAGAATTTCACTGGTAAATCCGACGGTTTTAAACGTTTTTTTGTGGTGTTTGTATAATTTTGTTGTTGGTTCTTGTGTATTATGTTTTTTATTGTTATTTTTTATAACTTGAATTATTTGATCACAAGAAACATCGAAAGATGAATAAAAGAAACAAAGAAACATCGGATAATGGCCAAAATTTCGATCCGATCCGCACTAAAATCATTGGATCGATCGGATCCAATGTCCACAGTTTTTAAGCTTGGATCGGATATCGGATATATCCGCAAAACACAAATATATTTTTAAAAGTTTATTTTTATTAAAAAATATCAATAAAATTCATTTTTTCTATTCTTTTAAATATGTTTACTCTTAAAATAACTTTAAACATATTTTTTTTAAATAACAAATTAAGATAATACAACATATATGATAGTTATTAGTTGAAATAAAACATAAAAAGAATATTTACTTATTTATTTCTTTATTTTTGCGGATATGCGGATACCTACACAAAATCTGCAATCCGATTCTATTAGTGTGCGGATCGGATCCATATCTGCAATTTTCGGATCAGATTTGGATAAACACTCCGGATATGCGGATTGGATCCAATCCACCTCTAAGTATAGATGAGATGAAATGAGATGACAAATGTTATCCGAAGAGTAGCAAAAAAAAAGTTTTGGTGAAACTAGAGGGATTAGATTGAGAGGCAAGAGTCATGGTGGTGGAACACTAGTGTGCAAGAGAAGGTATAGGTAAACTGGAAATGTTTTAGACAATCATTGATGGCAATTTAATATATAATGGCATTTTGAGTTATAAAGTTGAGAAAGAAGCATTGTGAAAATTTAATATATAATGGACAATTTTTGGTTGGTGCTACCTAAGTAATCTAAATACCCCTTCGGTCTTGGTTAGATATGGAATTTTATGATTGTTAGAAGCAAATTTGGTGTAGCCTATATTGATGTTTCTTTCTTTTTAGTTTTATCCTTATAGCATGCAAGAAATGAAAAGGGTACTTCATAATAGAATGTTATCCAGGAAAAAACAGTAATATGCCCAAGTAATAAAATGTTACTTCCCAAAACTACCCAAACACTAAAAAGTTATTTTAAATTCCTAAATTATTCTCATCATGCCAACCCCACCTCTCCCCGGGCCCGGAGAGGAGGGGGTGGGGCAATTCCATTTACACCCTCCTCTCTACCATTTCTAAAACCAGGAACATAACTGTTCAAACTATTCGCAGCCAAACCCATTTCTTTCCCCCCGTTTTTCATTTTCTGTTTCAAACTTTCAATTGAAAACATATAGAAACATCCTCCCTCCTCCAAAAAATGGATTCTTCTGCTTCCACGCAGGGGTAGACATCGTTTCACCCTTTGAAACCGACCTCAACATCAAATTCCGAGAAACCAACAAATAGATCCAATATCTACCCGTATCATCCCAAAAGTGGCAAGCACTTCCAAGTTCTGCAATCTCCAAACTGCGCCACCGTTGACTTGTTAGTAAACTTCACCCAGATGCTGCGCAAGATAATAACCGCTCAGACTGCCAACTTGAAATGAAATTATCCTCATTGCCATTCTGATGGATCATCATTAGCTGGATATCTTGTATGTATCATCCTCTAGCTTTTCAGTTGATTGATGTCAATCTTGATTTGTGAAATTGTTTGATTTGGATGATGTAGGTTACTCTAATCTAATCTTGTTCAATCCTTGATACCTCAATTTCTTGATTAGAAGATGAAAACCTGCCATGTTCAAACTGGTCCTTGTGATGTCACTAAACAATTTCTTTCAGGGTATTGTGAGGCTCAATCCCTGCTTCAAGATTACGGATGGAAATATTGTGGCCAACTTTAGAGGCAGTAACGTTGGCATTGGAGGAGACAAATCCAGTGAGACCACCACAGTAAGATTACCATTGAGAAAAGCTAAACAAGTTTAGGAATTAACTTTTTATTTCTTTTTTAAGTTGGATGTTGGAATTTTGTTCGTTGATGCTAGAACCCTGTTTGTGAATATAATTTCCTCTTAATTTTGTTTGTTGATGTGTTAATATATTCGTTCTTGTTCCTCCCCAATTTGTATGCCTCTGATCTCGGAGCCATTGTTAGTTTTTGTTGCATATTGGTAGACAGGCTATAGTTATGTTTTCTCCTCCATGATATCTCATAAATTATCATCGTGATTGCTCCCGGCATGGAAGGATTTGTATATAGTTCTTTAAAATTGGATAATTTAGTATCATTCTTAACCAGGTTTGCCTGTTTGTTAATTCTTTTTCTTCCAATTTTTCATTTCTTACCTAACCTGGTTGAAGGTTTACATCTCATTTTGTATTGTTGATTGATGACTATTCATGATTAAATGAGTTTAATTCATCTGGTACAGGAATTTCTTTTTTGATGTCTCTTTACTTGATATTCAAATTTAAACAAAGCAATTTGATTGAATGCATTTTTTTTCTTCCATGAAATTGCTTCCGTCATATTCTTCCATCAATCAATTATTAGTTTATTACTTCACATATCTATACCATAGGTATGTATCATTTGCATTTTTTTGTTTTCTTGGGTATCAAAGTTAAGGCATTTTTTTACGTAAGTCACGTGATCATTGACATATTTATAAGCTATGAGTGTGTTTGTTCCACTCTTTTATATTATATCCCCTACCTGTGCACATATTCTACTGATATAAAACATAGTTATCCTAATTTTTTGTGGTTCATTTGTAAATGTTCTTTTCTCTCATCCAATTTTTCACACAACAGTATCACTTATTATTCTTCCAATCTTCACTTTAAACTCCCATCTATTTTTGAGTTTACTTTCTCAAGTCTTCTTGAAAATGGCAGTTGCCTTTGATATGATCAATAACTTGAATTTTGAGAAAGAAACATAGAGGCTGAAAGTCAGAGTTCTTGGAATTCAGGGAGTGCCTAATCCTACCAGCCAAATATTGCCAAACTCTTTGGAGTTAATCCTCATGGACGAAGCTATTAGTTTTGCTATGTGCTCAATATCTTGGTTGTTAAATTCCGTATTCTCCTTTGTATTATATAATGTACTTAATGATGCTTTCCTCATGAAATCTATTGTTTCTCAGGTTCCAAGATTCAGGCCGTTACTCTCAGACCTATATTAAACAGATTCAGAGATCAATTAGCTAGGAGGGAAGTTTATAAGATGATTTTATTTATTTTTTTTCTGTTGTCCCAAATCATGGTTCGTTTAGGATTACTAGTTATGATTTCAAGTTGATTACTGACCCTTTAGTGTTCGCATTGATTCAATTTTATTACCGACTCTTTTACCTTGTTGCTTATTAGGTATGAGTAAATATAAAAAAATTAATTTCTTAGTATAAAAATTATTTTTTAATTAGTCAATATTAACTGACCTAATTTTATCGTAAAATTATTTTTTAACTTTTATTTTTGAAAAATTTAGGGTTAGAATTTATGATAATAAAGTAATTTTGAAAAAAATTGGTTGATATTAATTGAAATAGTTTTTTTTTTTCCTCTAAGGTAGATATTTTATTGGATAATAAAATGAAAGGACTCAATTGAGGCAACACGCACAAGGGAAATAATGGAAAAGATCCACCCATAGAAAAGATAAGAGGGAAACTTGCCAACACTGGATACAAGAGGAATCGGGAGCGAAAACTAGTGAATAATTGTTCTCTAACACTTATCCTAGCTTACTCCACCGCTAGCACGGGATTTATTTTTTCGCCTTCAAAAGTCATCACGTTCCTCGCCTTCCAGATGGACCAAATGAGATTTGCTGCCAGCTCCTCCATTTCTTTCGCGTTGTGTCCTCTGCGAATCTGAGTTTGGAGCTCTACCCACCATCTCCACGGTACCGTCATTTGGTTTGGAACTGGGAAGCCAAAAAGCAGTGCAGGACTGATTCTTCCTCCTCAAAGCACCTAGGACAAATCGGGCTAGCTGATGTGAATCTGGCTCTGAGCTTTTGCTTGACAGGTATTCCTTCATTTAACATTTTCCATATGAAATTACGGATTTTCGGTTGACATTTTAGTTTCCATAGATCAACCCACATCTTGTTTTTGCACTGTTCAGGGAGAGGTTCCAGGGGAGGTTGGAACTGGAAAGCTATGTTGTACCCAGATGCTACTGGGTAGTGACCAGAACGCCCCTTGTACCAGGTAACCGTATCTTCCCCTTCATAGATATCAGTGTTTAGAATTGCATTGGCTACTTCTGAACTGTATGTGCTTGAAATGAATGTTTGGTTCCATTGTCCATTTGGTTGCATTAAATCTGATACCCATACTGGTGGAAATGCTGAATTGTATGTTGTAGTAGGAGTTATTGCCGTGAATTCTCGAACCCATGAATCTTCCTTGATTCGAACAAGATTACCCTTGCCAATTTTCCACGGCAACCCTTTTTCTAACACTTTTCTGCCTTCAATCACACTCCTCCAACCCCATGATGGGGTACAACCCATCTCAGCCTGCAAGAAATCGGTATACCAATAGTACTTGCTTTTTTATACACCTTAGATATCAAGGAATTTGGTCTAGATAAAAGTCTCCAACCTTGTTTAGCGAGTATAGGAAGGTTTAAGGCTTTTAAATCTTTGAAATTAAGTCCTCCCTGTTCCTTAGGTCTACAAGAGATTCTCCATCCAACCTTAATTGAAATAGTTGACTCACTAATTAAATTCTTTGAAATGTCATGTACTAACCTGTTTAAAAAGTTTAGGGTAAAATATTATTCTAGTTCTTATTATTTCCGTTAATTTCTAACTGTCTCTAGTGTTTGAAATGTTAAATTTTTATTTCTATTTTATTTCATTATATTTTTATTCTCTAGTTAATATTAAATTATTTTTTTCAATTTTTTTTTATCTCTATTACTATCTTTTTTCTTTTTCTTAATTCTTTTTGGAAGAAAAACTTGTAGTTTTGACAACTAAAGTAGGATGAAATAAGACGTTTGAGATAAAATAGAATGTTTCAAACGCTAAAGATGAAATTAAGACTTAGCTCAAAGCCTCAAATGTTATAAACTAAACAAGTTTATGAACTCTACATCAGACTACATGGCTATTGGTCATGCCTTCCAAGAAGATATACGAAGCCAAGACTTGAGGGGAATTACAGATACTCAACATACATTGACAACAACACTACTCATATTTTTACACAATGTCTTATGGTTTAGTTCTTGAATTCTAGAGAGAGAAGCTTCAACTTCTCTCTAGAATTTTTATGGTTTTATCTTAGTTTTCTCTTATTTAGATTTCAATCTTGTTAAAGTTTAGTTTTTTCTTACATTTTCATGTTCTGCTACTCCCATTTACTTTAATGTCTTGTTAGTTTTATCTTCGAAGTACTTGACTTGATGAACACATGTTTAATACTTGATTTATATTAATGAATGTTGATGTTTATAATAGATTCTTGTTCATTTGGGTTATATTTACTTATTTGTTGAAGTGCGTAGTTGTAATTTAATCGTTCTTATAATTTATGATTTTTGTTCTTGTCTTTTATGTTTGATGAAATGCCTCAATTAGTTATGAAGTAAATTTTCATACCTGGTTAGGAGGTTCAGAATTAAGGTGATTTTCAGTCACCATTGTTCTTAATGGTTGAGGATTGAGAGTTGTTGGATTAGCCTTGTTTTACTAATTCTAACTTTTTACTAAATTCAATTAGTAAGTTGGTTAGAACTTATAATTATGGTTAATTGAACCTAATTAACTTTTCTCAATTGTAGGAGTTAACTTTATTAGGTTGACTGTTAAAAACTATTATAATTTCTAGTTATTGACAAGATTAGTGATATTTGATTCTTAAACCCTAACTAAGACCTTTTTAAAACTTGAACTCACTCTCTCTTTTTTTAATTAATTGTCTCAATTGCTCTTGGTTTAATTTAGTAGTTTCTTAGAATAGGTGTTATTTAATTATTGCCAATTTCTAGTTGCTTATGATTTAGTTAGTTTCTTTAATTGTATTTTACTATTTTACCTTCTTGTCATTTAGTTCTTTAATTGCACTTAGTTTCTCGCTATTTTTAATTTATTCAATTGCCTTTGAAACCCTCCCTGACTGATTTTCTCATACTCAATTTCAATATACCGGATTGTTTTAAGGGAGGACGACTAAGATTAAAACTCCTGGTATTGTTTTTATTTGTGACATTCTTTTTATCAAACTTTAATAGTGTTAAATTTTGGTTTGGAAGTTACTACATCGAAATTGAGCTTTCCAATTTAAAAATGTTCAAATCGGTTCTAACCTTGATATACTCCATTTTATCATCTTAGATTGTTCTATAAAGTATAAATTTTATCAGCGAACTTACACACTTTTGGCTTAATAAATTGGTCTGAATCTTACTTCGTTACAATTATTTTGTAAAAAACATACTTTTTCATGCTTCTAATTATCAGTTTTTTAATTCTCTTTTATGCCAAATGGTGCTATGATGTATTTTTCTTAAGTGATTCATATTTAAGGTGCATCCATGGTTTTAAAAGATTCAAAAAATATGGCGCAAAGAAGCAAATTTGGAAGTGTGGCAGTTCGAAAACTTGTGCGAGTATGATTTCCTTGCCTGCACCAGAGTCTCGCGTGTGCAACATTTTCCCACACGTGCTATAATGGTTTCACCTACCATGATTGATGAAGCATGTGCAGTCGCGGTTTGGGCCTACCAAAGTTCCCCAGCAGCTCTCTTGGTTGATATTTGAAGCCAATTTTGAAAGAAAAACGCATACTACACTACACACCCATATTTTACGCAATATCTTAGGTTTTTAGTGGAATTTGAGAGAGAGGATCTCCAACTTCTCTCTAGAATTCTTATGATTTTTCATCATTTTATCTCTAATTTTAATTTCTAATCTTGTTCTAGTATAGTTTTGTTTATATTTCCTTGTTCTACTATTTTATTTTAACTAGAATTCTCGTGAGTTCTTTATTTTGTTATTTTCTTTTATGGGCATATGTTCAATTCTTATTTTCTATTAATGAATTTGATATTTTATGTTATATTGTTGCTTAATTGAGTTGTTATTATTGAATTCTTGTAGTGGGAGTTGTAGTTTACTAATTGTCATTTACGATGTTTTATGTCTATGCACTTCAGGTGTTTGATAAAATGTTTGAATTAGTTATGGAGTAGATTTTTACTCTTGGTTTGAAATTGAGAACTTGGGCAATCTTGAGTCACTAATATCCAAGTGAATTGGTAATTAAGAGTTGTTAATTAACCTTATTTTTACTAATGTTAACCTTTTACTAAATTCAATCAGTAAGTTGGTTTGGACTTGTGAATTAACGTTAATAAAACCTAATTGACTTTTTTTAATTTATAGAGGTTAACGAATTGAGTTGATTCTTGGTAAATTATCATGTTGTGGTTATTGATAAGGATAGTGATTCTTAACCCTCAACCATAACTAAGACCTTGCTTTATTTATTTCCAATTGTCAATTATTTGATGTTAGTTTGCTTAATTGCTCTTACTCTCTTGTCATCTAATATTGCATTGCTCTTTAATTTCTTGTTATTTTAATTTCCGTTAATTCCAATCAAACCCTTGATTCTTCTATAGCCAATTTCAATGCACTACATTATGATTCTAAGGAAAAATGACTCGGGATTAAAACTTTCGGTTATTGTTGTGAAATTTTGATATCTTTTAACTAAACTTTGATGGTGTTAAATCCTGGTCTAGAACTATCTACTGTGAAAATTTAGTTATTCAATCTTAATTTTTTTTAGACCTTTTTTTAGCATCCACCAAGCTTTTGGCACCATTGTCGGGGAAGGGCAGTTGATAAATCTATATTATAACTTTTAGGTTGAAAAGAATATGATTTTATCCTTGTGAATGCATGTTTTTGTGAATTTTCTCATAATTGATCTTAATTGAGTAAACATGATTTTTAGGTTTTTAAAATTGTCAAATTAATTTCAATTTCCATCCTATACAATGCCTTGATGTATTTTTCAAGTTGTTTAAGGTTTAGAAAACAACGATGACTTGGAAAGATGGAAGAAAAGTATGTAGAAGTGGAGATTTCGCAAAGAAACAAAGGAAAAAGCGAAGCTGGGGGATGTGTGTAGATCCATGTGCACATGCAGGTCCCTGAAATTCTCATTGAGCTGCATATGCAGCCCCTGTGCATGCAGCATCTTGATTTTGTACCTCATTAAAAAGGACACGTGACTCGAGATTTGGAGGCTATTTTTGGCCCATTTTGGCCCATTCTTTAGTGATACTAAAGAAAATATGTAGATGGATGTACACATTCCATAACACACACATTAGTTCATATATTTTAGTAAGAGAAGCTCTAACTTCTCTTTAGAAGTTTTAGGTTTTCACTCAAGTTCTCTTTAGTTTTAGGTTTTGATCTTGGTTAATTGTTCTTTCTGCTCATAATTTCTTGTTTTGCATCTCTAAATTGCTTCAAATTTCTTGTTACTTTTTTTATTTTGCTCTTTTAAGTTCATGAACTCTTGTTGAATTCTCAATTTTCATTAATGAATTTGATGTTTTAACTTTTATTATTGCTCATTTGAATTGTTATTGTTAATTCCTTGTAGTGGATAGTAGTAGTTTTTACTAATTCTTGCAATTTATTATGTTTATGTTTATGCACTCTATGTGTTTGATAAAATACTTGAACTAAGTATGGAGTAGAATTTCTTTCTTGACTTGGGGTTGAGAACTTGGGTGTTCCTGAGTTATTAATGTCCAATTGAATTGGTGATTTAGAGTTGTTAGTTGACCTTGTTTTTACTAATGCTAACTTTTTACTAAATTTAATTAGTAAGTTGATTAGGATGATTTGTGAATCAAGTTCTATTATGCCTAATTGACTTTTCTCAATTTGTAGAGGTTGCCGAATTAAAATTAACTTTTGATAATTATCATGTTTGTGGTTAGTGACAAAGATAGTAATTCTTAACCTTTAACCTTAGCCAATGCCTTTTTTAATTTGAATCCATCATCTCTCTTAGTTGTTTATCTAATTATTCTTAGTTTAATTTAGTTACTTCTTAGTGTAGTTGTTACTTTAACCGTTACCATTTATTTTATGCTTATTTAGTTAGTTCTTTAATTGCTCATTTATTCTACTTTCTTGCCATTTAGTGATTTATTGTGCCTTTGTTTTTGTTAATTGCAACAAAATCATCCGATTTTTCACCGCCAATGATTATGCACTTTATTGTGATTTCAATAGAGGATGACCCGTGATTTAAATTTCGGTTATTGTTTTGAATCTTTAAGATCTTTTAAATTAAAATTTGATAGTGCTAATTGCTGATTTAGAGATGTCTATAACGAATTTTGAGTTGTCAACCTTAAAATTTTTAAACCGGTTTCTAGCACCCTTCAAACTAGCATCAAGTTTTTGGTACTGTTGTCGAGGAAAAATGTACACTTGTTATTGGTTACTGTGCATAATATAAATATTGTCAATATGCTTGATTTTTAATTCTTTTTAGTTTTTTTTTTGTTTTTATTTTCTATTTTCCTGTGAACACTAATTACCATTGTGGTTCCGAAGCATTTGGTTGTTGCAATGTTATTAGAAGGAAAAATTTCAATGATGTTTTACACTAATTACCACCCTACTATGCTCACAATTCACCACATAGTGCACACCAATCCAATGAATACCGTGATTCTTGTTATGGTTAGATACCCCTCAACCACCATATCCATATGACTTTCATCCTCAATTACAATTGCAGTACTCTCAACTCACATTCTGCCACCAAAGAAACATGGAATTCAAATCCACCACCCCCATCACTATTATCCCCATGATCCTTTTAGACCACCACCCTCATATTCACCTCACCAATATCATCCACCTTTTCAACCAACTCCACGTCCCCCAATTCTAATACAATCTCAACCTTTAAATTCAATTTCTTATCAACCACCTAACATACCACATGACTTGCCTCAACACAATCCATCCCGTAGCCAAAAGCCCTCACTCCATCATCTAATCCATCCACAGAAGAAATGCTCCAATGGTTTATCTAAGACCAAAGAGAATATTAAAAGGAGCGAACTAAGCAAATGGACTTCCTCATAGAGTTGCTAGGTCGGACGGTTGCAAGCTTCCCTACCTTAGATGAACCACTGACCCCTTCTTCCCTAAAACTATCTTTGGGAGATTGTGCAGAAATATATTCAATCGAAGAGTGTGATGCAGAAGTAAGTTTGGAGTCTCAATTATATCAGCTCGATTACTCATCTGAGAAAGCTCACAAGGGACAGTGGGACACGGTGATGATGTTATATTGCATACTGGATGGGTGCCAAGTAAATCTCCCTCGGATCATCCGTAACTGCATTAAGAACGCATGGAATGCTGATAATCTCCCCTTCCCAAGCCTCGTTATGCGATTGATCCAGTTGGCAAATATTAGACCTGAGGCAAATGAGGGAGGTTACATCGTCATCTTTGGTCAAGTATTTAATGCTGAACACTTAAATTTTTATCTTTTGTCATTGTTTCTGTCATTCGCTAGATAACTATCAATATCATTTCCTTCACCATTTTAGTTCACTTGCATCTTTTAGAGATTTATTCTAATTTTAGTGCACCCTTCTTTTTATTTAATATTGTTTATGTTTTTTTATTTTTAGTCGTGACTAGATGAATGTAAAGAATGACTTAGGTTTTTTCCTTATACATGTTTAGAATTGAGAATAGTAGTTGAAATAGGGAAAAATTTAGAATCTTATTTTTCATCCAACCTCCTTTTGAAAAACACTAAACGTTTTAGATTACCTGATAAAAATAATATGGTTTCAAGAATTTTTTCTTAAGACATCCCGTTAATATGAGTTGAATCCTTTACTTTGAACTTGTCCGAATAAGAATATTGGAACATAGATTAGAGTTAGAACACATAAGTTAGTGAGATTTGAGACTTTAATGTGTGGTTGTATGTTTATTAACCACTATTTGATTCTTGCGTGTGTTATTCTCTCTATAATTGTAATATTTAATTTGTTTGATTTTTTATGTCTATTTTTCTTGTATGTATGCATTTGGATGATTGAGGCCATTATTTCATATTGACCCAGTTTTTCCTAATTAATTTACTATTGTTAACCAATTTTGAGCTTAATTGATCGTTTATATTCCTAACTTTAGTCCAACACTACTCCTATCTGAGAGATGAATCCACCCTATCCATATTACTAACATCCCATTCTCTTTAATCTTCTCAGAATGAGATATATCCTCCTTTATATTGGTTAAGATAAGTTTCATGGTGAGGCCTTGGGTACCCTCCATTATGTTGCCAATCAGTCAGATTATGCAGTGTAGACTCTAAAAAATATCACCGAGTATCTCTGGCTTGCAAAAGCTATCAATGTCGATCGAATCCCTCTTCCATCTGATGTCATGAATGATATTGACAAATTGAATGTGGATCTAAATACTGCAGCAAACACACTTTCGGAGAAGACAAATGAAACTTCAATTAACTTTTTAGCAAACTTAAACATGCAGTAATATCTTATAGTTACTCTATTCAACAGTTTTTTTTATATATATATTTTCAAATGAACTTGCGTATTTTATTAATTTTCTACATAAGAGACATCACTTTATAATTTAATTGTATCATAATTCTTTGTTTTTTTTGGTCAAGTGGATTGGACAACCTCCGATCCTAGGTACAACACACACTTACTAATTTTTCTCCTCGATTGCCGTCGATAAGAGTTGAACCCGAGACCTTTAAAGTGGGGAGAGGGAGATATGCCATGTGAGTTAAGGTTTATAATTCTAATTAGGGTTAAGTATGGTTTTGGTCCCAAAGGTTTTCAGCCAGAATCGAAATCGTCTCTCATCTAATTTTCGATTTAGAATCATCCTTAACCGTTTTTTTTCATATTAAAATCGTCATTTTTATTTTTTTTTGGACAAAAATACCCTCACCACTACCAACACAATTACCTCCTCCACCACCACCACCACCACCACCACCAACACCAACACCACCGCCACAACCTCCACCAATACCACCACCAACACCACCACCAGCACCACCACCAATGCCGCCGCCGTCCCCCTCCCCCCTTTCCCCTTCCCCCTCCCCGTCTTCCCTTCCCCCCACCCCGCGTCCCCTCCCCTTCCCCCCACCCCCACCCCCACCCCCACCTCCACCTCCACCTCCACCTCCAAAAATAACAGCATCAACAGAGAAGCAGAAAATCAACAAATCAACACAAATTTAATACAAGTAGAAACAGAAAGCAACAAATCAACAAATCCAACACAAAGCCAAATCAACAAATTCAAGCACAAAGCCAAATCAACAGAGAAGCACAAAGCCAAATCAAAAATTCAAAGCACAAAGAAGCAGATGCAGAAGGCGAAGAGCGACGGCGGCTGGGTAGATCGACGGTGGCAGGAGCATGCATGAACGGCGGCGACACACTCCACGGCTGGGTAGATCGGCAGCTCGGGCTTCCCTTCCCGGTGACGCACTCCACAGTGGTGGCAGAAAGATACATGAAGGGAAGGCGGCGACGTCTTCCTCTGGTCGTGGTTCCGGTGGCGGCTCGTGGGCGGACCGGCGATGGTGGCAGTGGCTATGGACTCCTCCCCTCCCTCCCGCGTTTCCTTTCCCCTCACCCCAACGTGTTTCCTTCCCTCCCCGCCCCCAACGTGTTTCCTTTGCCTCCCTCCCCAAAACGCGTTTTTTTTATTTTTTTAAAATTTTATTTTTTTATTAAAATAGGGGTAGTTTAGGAATTAAATTAAAAATTTTATTTAAAAGGACAATTTTAATACGAAAAAAAACATTAAGGATGATTCTAAATCGAAAATTAGATGAGGGACGGTTTCGATTCTGGTTGAAAACCTTTGGAACCAAAACCATACTTAACCATTCTAATTATTATGTTGATTGCATTAGTTTTGGTATCACTTTCGTGACTCTCCGAGTTATTGAACAGGGGTTCAGTCATTGCTATGTTGCTATAGGTGGCTATTCCAATAAAGATTTAATATCATGTGAAGATATATTATTTTGACCATTAGATGATAGATTGTAGAGCTTGGATTTTATTTGAAGTAAAAGTATTATTTTTATTTAAAGTGTTGCTAAATAAATAAGTTATACTTTTTAAACAAGAATCATCATAAAAAGATGTTTTTGACATCTTCATGGGAGTAGTTGCCTTAAATTTAAGTACAAAATCTTTGAAATGAGTTAACTATAAAGTATGGGAAGAATTTTAAGTGTACCGATATTAATATCGGTGTTCCAAGTCATTTTAACCGGTACACTTGAAATATTTAACTATATACCAATCTGTATAGTGAAATTATTTTCCTTCATTTTGTAATAACCTGTTTTGTTTTATTCGTTCCATATTCCAATCCACCATCCAAGCCCACACTCAAATCTCAACCCAAGCCACTATCTAAACCCACACCCAAGAGAGCTCCCAAACCACCACCCAAACCCAAAACCAAATTAGACCCTAAGCCCACATTCAAACCCCAACCTAACCACCACCCAAGCCCACACCAAATCTCAACCCAAACCTGAATCCAAACCCACATCTAAAGCATCTCCCAAACCACTGTCTAAGTCCAAAAGCAAATCAGCATTCAAATTTCAAACCACCATCCAAGTCCACACCTTAACCACTATCCAGGTCCACACGACCACACCCAAACCACCAGCTCTGTTATGGGGGTCAATCTGGGTTCACTTATTAAATTTTAGGGATCTTTATGAGTTTATTTAATATATATGAAGGGTCACAATGAGTTTCTTATTGTGTAATATATTTAGTTGTTATCTACCTTATTTGCAGATTTATGGTTGGAACTCTTTTACATAGATATTATCAATCTCATTAACTTTATTCTGAAAGAATTTGAGTAGATGTTACAAAGTTTTTATTTGCATGGATATATGTACCATAATTTTCTCCCACTATCAAAATGAGGCATGATTGATTAAGTTTTTTCTGTATTTATTGTAGGATTTGATCCCAACTGTGCCTGAGCTGATGTCAGGAGTACACCATAGCTTCTGTGTTTAGCATTTATAAAAAAAAATTAAATAAACGCTGGAAAGAGCAGGAACCTACTATGGGAATATGCTAGAAAAATATAATCCTAGCAACTTGGACAGAAGAGCCAACCTAAGTCCCACCTTAAAGTTATAGGGTACAATTTGGGTTAAATAAATTTTGGAATGTTCAATTGTTTTCGGAAGTCAAATTTTAAAGACTATTTTGAGTATTAATTTAATCAAAACTTAAACCCTAATCTGTTTCTACGAGTATGCTCTCCTATACCCTCCCCTATGTAACCATCAAATTTCATTTTAAAATTTACAATATAATCATTACATTAATTCATACATAAATTGAAATTTAAACATAATATTGATAAATATCAAATAACAATAAATTAAGAAACTAATGTTTAGTCACTAAATAAATTTAATGCAATATCAAGAAATTGCAACATTACAATATAGCATCAAAATAAATCACACTAGATATAAATGGGTATTCAATTTATTAATCTTTGTCATTTTTCAACAGTTTATCATTATTACTAGTTTGGAATAATGCAATTGCCTTTTTATATTTTTCTGTTAGTCTTATTTGATTGCTTTTTTATTTTTTTATTTTTATATATTTAATTATTTACATTATTTATTATTATTTATTATATTTATATGTAATTATACGTTATTTGTTTGTTTAATTCTTTTATTATTTAACTATTTAATTATAATTTTATATTATTAATATTACAATGTTAGTATTATTGTTCTAAATTTTAAATATCTTATTTTAAATTGAAATATAACTTTTATATTTCATAAAAATTATAAATTATAATTTACATTTTTTGCTAAATATATCTTTAATTATTAAAATTTATTTGGCCATTTGAATTATAATCCCTCTTAATAATTAGTCTAGCTCCACTCCTATTGATTAAGGTTAGGTTTAAAAAGTACAATGGTGCGCAATGTTATGGAACCCATCAAACCGGCAACTTATTGTAATGGGGATTGTAATTTTTTTGGTTAATATCCTAACATAGTATATTGAATAGTTTTGAAAGGCACCATGATGTGTAGAGTGTCATGAAACTCGCGGAGATGCGTAATATATTTGTTAGAGTTGTAATTTTTGATGCCCAGATTCTTGATTGTTACGGATATTAAGTAAGTGAATGCACTTATAGTTTACACGAAAACAATGAATTATTCTTATAATTAAGCTATTAATAATTTTATTGCGTTATATGCTAATTTATAATAAACTATCAAATTATTAAGATGATTTATTTATTTTTGTGCATCAAACGAGTTTATTTTGGAGTAGCAATGAAGCAGATAGAGACAAATTTTTGCTCTACCCACACTTTGTCCTGTCCGTCTTTAATTTAGATACTACCTGCTCCACTTCTACCTATAAATAATAAAAAATTAAACTCTAACGGTCTTTGTAGATATACTCCTGCACCAGCCCTTATAACGATCAAATTACATTTTAAAATTTACAATATAATCATCACATCCACACATAAATTGTTAGATAATTAAATCAACTTGCAAAAAATCATTCACTATCATTATATACAAAAGCTTAGTCAAATCTTAAAATTTGCAATGAATATCAAAAGCAACTAGAAAAGTTACAAAAGATCGTGGTCAAATATGAACAAAATAATATTTAATATTTATTTTGAAAAATTCTCTCTTTTATTATTTTGAGTGTTAGCGAATTTGAGAGATAAAAAATATGATAGTGTTATTTATGTGAGTGAATAATCTTAGGCTAATAAAATGTGAGTATTCTACTTATATTTGGTATCAGAGCTGGTTAATCCAACGTTTGGTTTTTGAGAGTTTGTGAGGTGTAAGAGAGTTCTCACATAGTTGTTCATTTATAGAGTCTGTATGCCAAACACTTTTAATATTGTGTGCTCCGGTCCAAGTTAGATAGAAAATTTGATTATAGTTATTGGGAGACTTTGATGTCTACTCATTTGAAGACTCAGAACTAATGGGATTTCATTGAATTGGGTTTGCAAGAAGGAGCAGATGTTGCCCAACAGAGGAGAGATCAATTGGCGCTATCTCAAATTCGTCAAAGAGTAGATTATACGGTGTTTGGCAAAATATCAAATGCTAAAAATGCAAAAGAAGCATGGGACATGTTGAAACTGTTATATAAAGGCGTAGATAAAGCTCATAAGGCAAAGCTATAGTCTTTCAAAAGAGAATATGAAAGGTATGAGATGTCTAACTCAGAAACTGTTGAGCAATATTTTACTCGTGTTATAGATCTTGTCAATAAGATGAAAGTCTATGCAGAAGATATGCCTGATAGCAAAGTGGTGGAGAAAATTCTTCGACCATGCCGATGAAATATGACCATGTGGTGACTACAATACTACAATCCAACGATATGGATATCATAACGATTACAGAGTTGTAAGGAACCATGGAAAGTCACATTAGTAGAATACTGAAGAAGTCAGAAAAATTAACCAAGAAAACCCTGAAAAGCCGAGTGGATTTAAAAAATGTTACAGAATCAAGACATACACATGAAGGGCGAGGTCGTGGTTTTCAATCTTTAAAATAGAGGTAGAGGAAGTTTCAGAGGTAGAGGTTGTAGCAATTACAACCAAGAAAGTTATAATAATTTTACACTACCTAATCAAGGAAGAGGTGGAACAAATTTCAGGCCGAGGAAGAGGT
Organism: Arachis hypogaea; assembly: GCF_003086295.3. Lineage (NCBI taxonomy): Eukaryota > Viridiplantae > Streptophyta > Magnoliopsida > Fabales > Fabaceae > Arachis > Arachis hypogaea. The sequence goes on from NC_092037.1 coordinate 4,251,674, forward strand.
CGAGACAATTTTTATCAAGAAAGAACCAATTTCAACTGCTTTCATTGTGGAAAGTATGGACACAAAGCAGCAGATTGCAGAATCAAAATGATGAATAACAATCAAGCACACATTGCAGAAAATCAGCATCAAAATACTGATGATAATCCGGGTACTCAGACTTTATTTTTTACAAGTAATTCATATGCTGAAGATGAAAATATATGGTACTTGGATAATGCTTGTAGTAATCATATGTCTGGTAGAAAGGAGTTATTTTCTTCACTAGATGATTCAGTTAAACTATTATTGAAGTTTGGTAATAGTACAAAGATTCCTATTGCATAAAAAGGGCACATACCAATTAGATTAAAGGATGGTTCTCTAAGTTATATTTCTGATGTTTTCTATGCTCCTGAACCTGATTACAATTTACTTAGTATGGGACAATCATCTAAGAAGGGATATAAGATGATAATTTATCATGGATATTGCATTGTGTTTGACAATAACGAAAGGTTCTTAGATAAAGCAAAGATGACTTCAAACAGAATATTTCTATTAAAAATTCAACATGTTAATCCCTCTTGTATGAATTCTGTGATACTTGATAATAATTAGTTGTGGCATATGTGGTTTGAGCATTTTCATTTTTCTGGCTTAATCTACCTGTCAAGAAAAAGACTTGTTTCTGGTCTACCACAGGTTCATATTCCCAGTTGTGTTTGTGAGATTTGTCAACTGAAAAAGAAGCACGGATATCCATTCCCTACAGGAAAGTCATAGAGAGCCAGAAGATTATTTGAAATTGTGCATTCAGATCTCTGTTCTGTAGAAATTCCAAGCAACGGTAGTAATAGGTACTTTATCACTTTTATTGAAGATTTTATTAGATATACATGGGTATACTTTCTGAAGTAGAAATTAGAAGCATGTGATATTTTTAAGACATTCAAGAAATTTGTCAAAAAACAAAATGGCTGTAAAATCAAAATCCTCAGAATAGACAGAGGAACAGAATATCTTGCATAGTTGCATGTTTAGAATACTTTAAACAACATGGAATTTAACATCAACTAACAACTAGATATACTCCTCAACAAAATGGAGTTGCTGAAAGAAAGAATAGAATCATCATGGATATGGTTAGATGCATGCTCAAGTAAAAACAAATGCCTAAAAAGTTTTGGACAGAAGCCGTCACAACAGTAGTTCATATTTTAAACAAGTGTCCAACAAAAAGTATTCGTGATAAATCTTTAGAGGAAGCTTGGAGTGGAAAGCGGCCTTCCATTCATCATTTCAGAGTCTTTGGGCGTATCGCATATGCTCATGTACTAGATCAATTAAGGAAGAAGTTAGAGGAGAAAGGCAGGAAGTGTATCTTTATCAGCTACAGCACAGACTCAAAAGCATATAAGTTGTACAATCCAGAATCAAAGAAAGTAATCATAAGTAGAGACGTTACATTTGATGAGAAAGGCATGTGGGACTGAGACACAAAGACAGAAAAACAGCCGATTGTAATTCCAAATACATATGATGATGAAGAAGAAAGACAATCGGACACAATCAAATAACCAGAATCATCTAGAAGACCTCAAAGAGAACGGAGACTACCTGCTAAATTAGCAGATTATGAAGTTGGCAATGACAACGATCCGTCTGATGAAGATGAAGGTTGTGGTAGGCTTAGAGAAGGGGGGTTGAATCTATGCCTTCCTTTTTAAGTTGTTGTTATTATCCTTTTAAAACAAACTTTCAATTCTGATTCTGTTTGTACTCAGCAGCGGAAATTTATGAGACAATTTATTTTTGTCTCATGAATATCAGAAAACAGAACACAACAGAGAAGAGAAAAGCTAACACCAGCATGTATCCTGGTTCGGTTACCTTGTGCTATGCAACCTACGTCCAGTCTCCTCCACAACTATGGAAGAATTTCACTATAGTTAACAGTATTACATACACCAATTTCACAGGATTGACCCAATCCTTTCACACTCAAGTTCTAACCTAACTTGACATTGGCTATGCTAATACCTAACTATTTACTCTTAGTGCTAACCTAACTAAGAAAGGGATACCCAACAGGTACAAGATACAAGACACTTAATCAATCTAAAGAAATCTGAAATAAACTCTAGGCTTTTCTCTCAAGTGTTTCTCTCAGCCTTTTTCCACTCATGGCTTTTTCATAATCTTTCTCACAATGTCTTTTCTCACAAGAAATTATAGAAAGATAAATTTAGAAAAGCACATTATAATCAGTAAAACATGAAGGAGATTGACTTCATCAACAGCCTCTGTGCTATGCGAAAAACCAGATTAGCAAGCCTCTGATTTGGTTCTTCATACTGGCGGAATGCACCTTTGATTAGGTTACACTGTCCAGTTAGTTGAACTTTTTCAAAGATCTCTCTCAGAACAAAGCCTCTATTGACTGGTTTTCTCTCCTTGGTTTCTGAATGAACAGCAAACCTCTTTTATCTCCTTGCATGTTGCTTGGTTCTTCTTCCAAGGTCAACACCTTGAGCCTTGAGCTTCACCAACCCACAGAATCACTTTTTTCACCTTAATCCTTAGAGAAGAAACTTTCCTTTTGACTTCCTCATCTTGACCGAAAGCCATGAAATAGCAACCATAGAAATCTTCCAAAGGTCAACATGATCTGAGCCCTTGAGAACCAACTTGGTCCCCAAGTCTTGTTTAAGACCGTAGATACACAGCAGGGAAGAACAGAAATCCTCTTTCCCTTGTATCCCATTTCGGATAGAGCAGAGAGTTGGGAAGAAGAGATGAAACTGAGTTGCATGTATGAGAAAAATATTTACCTATAACCTAAGCTTGATTTGGTTTGGATTTGATGAGATGACTTCTGCCTTTCAAGCTTAGTTTCTCTTTCTTGCTTCTTTGGTGACTATCTTGGTGAAGAAGCTCTCTCTCTCTTTCTCTTTCTTACTTTTCTGAAGCTGATTTGACTTGGTCAGAGAGAGATGAACGTTGCTCTTGGTTAAGCAAAAGAGAGGGATTTGCTTTTCTAAAACCAGATCGGGCTTGGATCGGGTATTTGGTATGCTTGGCCCGATTTGATTTCTTTGGCTTCTTTTTTTGCTTTTCCTTAGGCTCTTAGTTCTGCTTTCAGCCCAATATCCTTGCTAATTGCTTTTTATTCCATTTGGGCTATTGAAATTTGGCCTGCAATAATAAACAATTAGTTAATAAGTAGATATAAATAATCAACACTAATTATTTATTTTGTCCAAAAATAATGTTTGTCATCACTAATTAATTTAGTTAATTTCTTAACTCAACAATCTCCCCCTTGATGACAAACATGATTTAAGCAATAATCAAAAGGAAATGAGTTTGAGTCAGGTTTAGAAAACTCCCTTTGATTTTTTGTCATTTTGCTCTTGTGTTGCTCCCCCTTTCCTTTTCAAGATTAGCTCCCCCTGGATTTATGCTTTCATCTTTGTTCCTGTTTTACATTTCACTTAAAGAAATCACAATAAAGAGCTATACTCTTATCTTGGCTAAAGGATATCAAATTAAGTAACATCACATAATCAGCCCAACATCATGCTAATATCATCAGCAAAAAGATTCAGCATGTGAAAGCAAGTATTAATGCAGCAAAAAATCCCATCAAGTATTAGCAACAGTAAAAATCCCAAAGGAAATATTATCCTATTGCTATCCTTGCCTATTGCTATTACTCCCCCTTTTGTTATCAAGGGCGGATAATAAACAAGATCAACAAAAGACAAAGTCTTGTATCCTGCAGAAAATAGTTAGAGCACAGTTCAAAGTACTAAATAAACCATCACAGGTGCAGCAGTATCTAGAGTTATTACAGTCATCCAAAATAACACAGTTCAAAAGTAGCTAATGAAACAGAATTTATGAGACAAAAGAGAGCAGCAGCAGCAGTTTTCATGAGACAAATCCTAGGCATCAGAACCATTTTCCTCTGAAGCAGCTTCCTCTTCAACATCAGTGACAATGTCTTCATCATTGTGAAGGTTATCAATGAAGGTCATGAGCACAGCCACCCTATCCCTTGATTTCTTCAGGAAGTTCTCATGCTTGCTAGCCAGCTTCCTTTGCTCCTTGCTCATTTCAATCAAGTGATTTGATTGGGAAACAAACTCTTGAGCGACATCCTTGACCACGTTCAGCAGAGTAGATTTCTTCCCAGTGGAGATGGAAGTACCCTCAGTGGAAGGAGCAGGAGAATCCTCAGTGACAAAATCATCATCTTCATCATCTAGGACAACTCTTTCAGATCTAGTTGGTCCTTTGTTCTGTTTCACTGAACCACCCCCCTTTAGGTATGAATGTCGATTTTCATAGTTCTCATTGGTCAAGTCAACACCAAAATACTCAAATATGCAAGTTAGAAACATGCCATAAGGAAGTGCTTTGTCCTTTTCACTCCTAACAGAGTCAAACATATATCTAACCATCAAATATGCAAATGAAATTTCAGTTTTGGTGAGAAGGGCATATAAAACAAGAGTATCAGTGTAGAAAACCCTTTGATATGAGCCGCTTTGAGGCAGAATAATATGGTTGACCATTCGGTGCAATTGAGCACGCTCATATCCTAAGGCTTTGTGAGTGGGTGTAATGCCATCAATTAAAGAAATATGTTCACAGATGTGTGCCAATGCATCATGATAAGAAATTCCAACACCTTCATCCCACTTAACCGAAGTGTAAGCACTGATGATTAGATTTTTGACGGTTTAGAATTCACAAATGAATTCTCGTTGCAAGTATAGTTTCTAAACCAATCACTAATCCTTTCATACAAAAAGTTGTTTGTCACTAAAACAAACCCCCTAAATTTATAAACCGAAGTATTGGAACTCGGGTCGTTCTCCCTAGGAATTGTAATGAAGTGTTTTGTTATTGGTTGTGAATTATATTTGGGGTTTTTAAGCTTTTGGACGAGAAATATAAATGGCAAAGAAAATAAACTAACAATTAACAAAGCTCTTGGCAAGATATGAGAACTAGAAGTCCTATCCTAGTTATCCTTCTCAATTGTGATGAGAATTGTTCATTGCTACCACTTAGTTAACCCTTACTAAAGAAAGGAAAGTCAAGTGGATGAATTGACTTGAGCCACAAGTCCTAGCCAACTCCCAAGGAAAGACTAGCTTTAGTGCACTCCAAACCAATTAGCAATCTCTCCAATTATCAATCAACAAAGGAATTAGATAACTCAAGTGTCACTAATTACTCTACCTAGGCCAAGAGGAACAAAATCTACACTAAAACTAAAAGAGACATTTCAACAAACACATAAAGTGCAATAGAAGTAATCATTATTAAATGCAAGAATTAAAGGAATCTACAACTACAAAAACAAGAGATCAACAATAGAAAAGCAAAGAAGACACATTTAGTATGAATTACCTCTTTTTGAATTGGAAGAATGTAGAAGGAACAATACTAGATCTACAACAAAATATAAGAACAACATAAAGGAAATTACAACAAAAGAGTGGAAGAAGAATGAATGTAACTACAAGGAATTGAGATGTAGAAGTAGAAGAAAGCAAATATTAAAATTTAGATCTAAGAACCAAACCTAATCCTAATCTTAATTCTAGAGAGAAGAGAGAGCTTCTCTCTCTAGAAACTAACTCTAACTACTAAACTAAACTAATGGTTAAAAGTTAGTTGATTCCTCTTCAATCCTTGGCTTAAATAGCATCAGAAATGAGTTGGATTGGGCCCACAAGGCTTCTAAAATCGCTGGCCACGTTTTGCTTTAAGTGGACCAGGTGGCAGCAACGGCGCGTGCGCGTACTATGCGCGTGCGCGCCACCATACGTGTGGCAACTATGGCAAATCTTATATTGTTTCGAAGCCCCGGATGTTAGCTTTCTAACCCAACTGGACCGCATCATTTGGACCTCTGTAGCTCAAGTTATGGTCGTTTAAGTGCGAAGAGGTCGGCTTGACAGCTTTCTGGTTCTTTCATTTCTTTATGAGTTCTCCAACTTTTCATGCTTCTTTCTTCATTCCCTTGATCCAATCTTTGCCTCCTAAATCTGAAATCACTTAACAAACATGTCAAGGCATCTAATGGAATCAAGGAGAATTAGATTTAGCTATTTTAAGTCCTAAAAATCATGTTTTCACTCTTAAGCACAATTAAAGGAGAAGTTATAAAACCATGCTATTTCATTGAATAAATATGGGTAAAAGGTCATAAAATCCCTTAAATGAAGCATAAGATAAACCCTACAAATGGGGTTTATCAAGCATAAGGCCCAACATCAGTATACTTCAAAGCATCACTGATAGTTTCATTATTTAAAACTATGTCTCGGCCCTTTACATATGAGTGAGCAGTGCCTTCATGATAAGTCATGTTTGCATAAAATTCTTTGACCAACAAGGGATAAACAGGCTTTTTGATGTCAAAAAGTGATTCCAGTCCAGAAAAATCAAGTTATCAACAAATGGAAAACCTTTTCTTTTCAAAGATGGCAAATCAGCAAGAAAAGAGGACATAGGGTACGATACTGGATAACCCCCTCATAAAAATTATTGTTCATGGCAAATTTGAATCTATAAGGGTTATAGTTCGAATGAGAAGTCAAAAAGTGAGCTTTGTGATCAAAAGGGCCAATGTCTGGTTCTTTAACTGACTTAAAAGGAACTCGAGTTTTACCTCGTTGAGAACGTGATGGAACAGACCTAGACTTTGGTTGTGTGGACTCAGGTGGAGGTTCAGGTGCTGCAGGTCGCTTCCCCTTGGACGAACTCGGTTTCGATGACCCTGGCTTGGATGAAGGTTCTTTCGTCTGTGGTGTCTTCTTGGCAGAAGGGGTAACCCTAGAAGGATTTTTGGTTTGTGCCATGGGATCACACCGAGGAGGAGAGGGAGATGGAGTAAAGGTTCGGTCTTGGGAACGAGTGGAAGGCTTTGTGGGAAGCTTGTACACTTTTTCACGAGGAGGCCTTTTAGCAATGGTCTTCTTCCTCATTTGGTTAGTTTCAGTCTTTTGAGGGAAGAGAAGCAGTAAAGTGAGTGGGAAGAAACCGAAGGGGTTGAGGAGAAGCTATGGAGGGAAGAGAGGGAGTATTGGTAACCGTACCTAAAAGTAGGTTTCTAAAACCATGCAACTGCATCACCATTTGAAAAGACTTGAAAAGACATGACCTCATAAAAGAAAGATTTGATTTGATTTTCAAAACAAGTAAATTGAATTTTAAATTTTCGAAATCCTTAAAAAGAAAAAATTAAATCAAACTGAAAAGCATTTAAAAAAAAAATAAAATAAAACCTTTCAAAAAAAAAATTACACACACAGGTGATGAGCGGATAATTTGTACGCTTTTTGGCATTGTTTTTAGTATGTTTTTAGTATGTTTTAGTTAGTTTTTAGTATAATTTTATTAGTTTTTAATTAAAATTCACTTTTCTAGACTTTACTATGATTTTGTGTGTTTTTCTGTGATTTTAGGTATTTTCTGGCTGAAATTGAGGGACCTGAGCAAAAATCTGATTCAGAGACTGAAAAGGACTGCAGATGCTGTTGGATTCTGACCTCCCTGCACTCGAAGTGGATTTTCTGGAGCTACAGAAGCCCAATTGGCGCGCACTTAACGGCGTTGGAAAGTAGACATCCTGGGCTTTCCAGCAATGTATAATAGTCCATACTTTGTCCAAGATTTGATGGCCCAAACTGGCGTTTCAAATCAGCTCAAGAATGCCCGGCGTTAAACGCCGGAACTGGCACAAGAATGGGAGTTAAACGCCCAAACTGGCACAAAAGCTGGCGTTTAACTCCAAGAAGAGTCTCTACACGAAAATGCTTCAATGCTCAGCCCAAGCACACACCAAGTGGGCCCGGAAGTGGATTTTTATGTCATTTACTCATTTCTGTAAACCCTAAGCTACTAGTTCTCTATAAGTAGGACCTTTTGCTATTGTATTATCATCTTTCAATCTTAGAATCTTTTGATCATGTTTTTATGATTGAACCCTCTTTGGGAGGCTGGTCTCACGGCCATGCCTAGACCTTGTTCTTATGTATTTTCAACGGTGGAGTTTCTACACACCATAGATTAAGGTGTGGAGCTCTGCTGTACCTCGAGTATTAATGCAATTACTATTGTTCTTCTATTCAATTCAGCTTGTTCTTGTTCCAAGATATCACTTGTTCTTCAACTTGATGAATGTGATGATCCGTGACACTCATCATCATTCTCACCTATGAACGTGTGACTGTCAATCACCTCCGTTCTACCTTAGATTGGGTGGATATCTCTTGGATTCTTTACCGGAATCTTCGTGGTATAAGCTAAAATTGATGACTGCATTCAAGAGAATCCAGAAGGTCCAAACCTTGTCTGTGGTATTCTGAGTAGGATTCAATGATTGAATGACTGTGACGAGCTTCAAACTCGCGATTGTGGGACGTTAGTGACAGACGCAAAAGAATCACTGGATTCTATTCCGACATGATCGAGAACCGACAGCTGGATAGCCGTGCCGTGACAGGGTGCGTTGAACATTTCCACTGAGAGGACGAGACTGTAGCCATTGACAACGGTGATGCCCAACATACAGCTTGCCATGGAAAGGAGTAAGAAGGATTGGATGAAGACAGTAGGAAAGCAGAGAGACGGAAGGGACAAAGCATCTCCATTCGCTTATCTGAAGTTCTCACCAATGAATTACATAAGTATCTCTATCTTTATCTTTATGTTTTAGTCATATATCATCCATAACCATTTGAGTCTGCCTGACTGAGATTTACAAGGTGACTATAGCTTGCTTCATACCAACAATATCTGTGGGATCGACCCTTACTCGCGTAAGGTTTATTACTTGGACGACCCAGTGCACTTGTTGGTTAGTTGTGCGAAGTTGTGTTTATGCCATGGTATTGAGCACCAAGTTTTTGGATTCATTACCGGGGATTATTTGAGTTGTGAAAAGTAGTGATCACAATTTCGTGCACCAAGTTTTTGGTGCCGTTGCCGGGGATTGTTTCGAGTATGGACAACTGACGGTTCATCTTGTTGCTTAGATTAGGTATTTTTCAGAGTTCTTAAGAATGAATTCTAGTGTTTCAAGGTGATGATCTTATCATCACCAAAGCTGATTGATTTTCATCAATTTAGCTCTTGAATGCAATGTCCTGCTGAAGCTTGGCTACCCATGTCTAATTCCTTTAGACTAAAGCTTTAGACTAACATTGCATGATTCCTGGAATTCTCATTAAGAATTTTGATACCTTTATTTTCTTCTTTCACTTAATTTTCGAAAAATCCAAAAAAAAAAAAATCACAAAATCATAAAAACCAAAAATATTTTATGTTTCTTGTTGAGTCTAGTGTCTCATTTTAAGTTTGGTGTCTTGCATGCATTGTTTATTTGATCTTGGTTCTATTTTCAAGTCAATAATACAGGGAACTGAAGATTCAGTACATGCAGCAGAGGAATTATACAAAAAAAGTTGGGCGTTTAAAACGCCCAGTGATGTAGGAAAAACTGGCGTTTAAACGCCAGCCAGGATACCTGGCTGGGCGTTTAACGCCCAAAAGGGTAGTGCTTTGGGCGTTAAACGCCAGAATGTGCACCATTCTGGGCGTTTAACGCCAAGGATGGCACAAGAGGGAAGATTTTGTTTTCAAATCAATTTTTTTTCAAGTTTTCAAAGTTTTTCAAAATCAAATCTTTTTCAAATCATATCTTTTCAATCAAATCTTTTTCAAAATCAATTTCTTTCCATTTTCAAAAATACTTGCTATCAATTAATGATTTGATTCAACATTTCAAGTATGTTGCCTTTTCTGTTGAGAAAGGTTTAATGTTTGAATCATATCTTTTCTTGTTAGCCAAGTCATTAATTTTTAAAATCAAATCTTTTTAAACTGTTTTTCAAACCATAACTTTTCAATCATATCTTTTTAATCACATCTTTTTCAAAATAGTTTTCAATCATATCTTTTTGATTTCTAATTTCAAATCTTTTTCAAAAATCACTTGATTTCTTTTCCACTCTTGGTTTTCGAAAATCAATTAGTGTTTTTCAAAATGTTTTTAAAATCTTTTACTTAATTTTCAAAAATTTTTTCCCCTCTTCTCACATCCTTCTATTTATGGAGTAACACTCCTCCTCAATGCACAATTCGAACTCTATCTCACTAAGTTCGAATTCTCTACTTCTTCCTTCTATTTTTCTTTTCCTCTGACACCTCAAGGAATCTCTATACTGTGACATAGAGGATTCCATATTTTCTTGTTCTCTTCTCTTTCATATGAGCAGGAGCAAAGACAAAAACATTCTTGTTGAGGCTGACCCTGAACCTGAAAGGACCTTGAAGCGAAAGCTAAGAGAAGCTAAGGCACAACTCTCAGTAGAGGACCTAACAGAAATCTTCAAAGAAGAAGAACCCATGGCAGCCGAAAACAACAACAATGCCAACAATGCAAGGAAGGTGCTGGGTGACTTTACTGCACCTACTCCCGACTTCTATGGGAGAAGCATCTCTATCCCTGCCATTGGAGCAAACAACTTTGAGCTTAAGCCTCAATTAGTTTCTCTAATGCAACAGAATTGCAAGTTCCATGGACTTCCATTGGAAGATCCTCATCAGTTTTTAGCTGAATTCCTGCAAATTTGTGACAATGTCAAGACCAATGGGGTTGACCCTGAGGTCTATAGACTTATGCTATTCCCTTTTGCAGTAAGAGACAGAGCTAGAATATGGTTGGACTCACAACCTAAAGAAAGCCTGAACTCTTGGGAAAAACTAGTCAATGCCTTCTTGGCAAAGTTCTTTCCACCTCAAAAATTGAGTAAGCTTAGAGTGGAAGTCCAAACCTTCAGACAGAAGGAAGGAGAATCCCTCTATGAAGCTTGGGAAAGATACAAACAATTAATCAGAAAGTGCCCTTCTGACATGCTTTTTGAATGGAGCATCATAGGTATCTTCTATGATGGTCTGTCTGAACTGTCCAAGATGTCTTTGGATAGCTCTGCTGGAGGATCTCTTCATCTGAAGAAGACGCCTACAGAGGCTCAAGAACTAATTGAAATGGTTGCAAATAACCAATTCATGTACACTTCTGAAAGGAATCCTGTGAACAATGGGACAAATCAGAAGAAAGGAGTTATTGAGATTGATACTCTGAATGCCATATTGGCTCAGAACAAAATATTGACTCAGCAAGTCAATTTGATTTCTCAAAGTCTGTCTGGAATGTAAAATGCACCAGGCAGTACTAAGGATGAGAACCCTTCAATTGAAGAGGTGAATTACATGGGAGAACCCTATGGAAACACTGATGAGCGGATAATTTATACGCTTTTTGGCATTGTTTTTAGTATGTTTTTAGTATGATCTAGTTAGTTTTTAGTATATTTTTATTAGTTTTTAGTTAAAATTCACTTTTCTGGACTTTACTATGAGTTTGTGTGTTTTTCTGTGATTTTAGGTTTTTTCTGGCTGAAATTGAGGGACCTGAGCAAAAATCTGATTCAGAGACTGAAAAGGACTGCAGATGCTGTTGGATTCTGACCTCCCTGCACTCGAAGTGGATTTTCTCGAGCTACAGAAGCCCAATTGGCGCGCTCTCAACGGCGTTGGAAAGTAGACATTCTGGGCTTTCCAGAAATATATGATAGTCCATACTTTGCTCAAGATTTGATGGCCTAAACCGGCGTTCAAAGTCAACCTCAGAATTCCCAGCGTTAAACGCCGGAACTGGCACAAGAATGGGAGTTAAACGCCCAAACTGGCACCAAAGCTGGCGTTTAACTCCAAGAGGAGTCTCTACACGAAAATGCTTCAATGCTCAGCCCAAGCACACACCAAGTGGGCCCGGAAGTGGATTTTTATGTCATTTACTCATCTCTGTAAACCCTAGGCTACTAGTTCTCTATAAGTAGGACCTTTTGCTATTGTATTTTCATCTTCTGATCTTTTGATCATCTTTGGATCTTTGGATCATTTTAGATCTTTTGATCATCTTTGGACGTCTAGTTCTTAGATCATGGGAGGCTGGCCATTCGGCCATGCCTAGACCTTGTTCTTATGTATTTTCAACGGTGGAGTTTCTACACACCATAGATTAAGGTGTGGAGCTCTGCTGTACCTCGAGTATTAATGCAATTACTATTGTTCTTCTATTAAATTCCGCTTGTTCTTGTTCTAAGATATCACTTGTTCTTCAACTTGATGAATGTGATGATCCGTGACACTCATCATCATTCTCACCTATGAACGTGTGACTGACAACCACCTCCGTTCTACCTTAGATTGGGTGAATATCTCTTGGATTCCTGATACACGATGCATGGTTGATCGCTTGACAACCGAGTGCTCGCCTGACAAACGAGCCAGCCATTCCGTGAGATCAGAGTCTTCGTGGTATAGGCTAGAACCGATGGTGGCATTCAAGAGAATCCGGAAGGTCTAACCTTGTCTGTGGTATTCTGAATAGGATTCAATGATTGAATGACTGTGACGTGCTTCAAACTCCTGAAGGCGGGGCGTTAGTGACAGACGCAAAAGAATCACTGGATTCTATTCCGGCCTGATCGAGAACCGACAGATGGATAGCCGTGCCGTGACAGGGTGCGTTGAACATTTCCACTGAGAGGATGGGAGGTAGCCATTGACAACGGTGAAACCCTTGCATAAGCTTGCCATGGAAAGGAGTAAGAAGGATTGGATGAAGACAGTAGGAAAGCAGAGAGACGAAAGGGACCAAGCATCTTCATACGCTTATCTGAAATTCCCACCAATGAATTACATAAGTATCTCTATCTCTATCTTTATGTTTTATTCGTATATCACCCATATCCATTTAAGTTTGCCTGACTAAGATTTACAAGGTGACCATAGCTTGCTTCATACCAACAATCTCTGTGGGATCGACCCTTACTCGCGTAAGGTTTATTACTTGGACGACCCAGTACACTTGCTGGTTAGTTGTGCGAAGTTGTGTTTATGCTACGGTATTGAACACCAAGTTTTTGGATTCATTACCGGGGATTAATTGATTTGTGAAAAGTAGTGATCACAATTTCGCATACCAAGTTTTTTGGCGCCGTTGCCGGGGATTGTTGAGTTTGGACAACTGACGGTTCATCTTGTTGCTTAGATTAGGTTTTTTTTTTCTTCAGAGTTCTTAAGAATGAATTCTAGTGTTTCAAGATGATCTGTTGAAGTCTGGCTGGCTGTAAAGCCATGTCTAATTCTATTGGACCCAGATTTCAACTTATCATCACAAGAGCTTGTTGATTTCTATCAATCTTGCTGTTGGAGCAGTGATCTGCTAAGGCTTGGCTGGCCATTGTCCATGTCTAGTGTTTTGGACCGAAGCTTTCTTTGAAAGCTTGGCTGGCTGTGAAGCCATGTCTAATTCCTGGACCGGAGTCTTAGACTAAACATTGCATGATTCCTGGAATTCTCATTAAGAATTTTGATACCTTTATCTTTTTTTTCCACTTAATTTTCAAAAATCACAAAAAAATTTACAAAATCATAAAATCCAAAAATTTCTTGTTTGAGTCTAGTGTCCCATTTTAAGTTTGGTGTCAATTGCATGCTTTCATTCATGTGTCTTAAGGATCTTCAAGTAATTCTTGATGATTTCTTACTCTGATCTTTGAATTCTCTTGACTTGAGTGTTTATGTGTCTCATGTGCATTCTCATTAGTGTCAATAGTATACAAACTGCTAAGTTTGGTGTCTTGCATGCATTGTTATTTGATTTTAGTTGCATTTTGATTATTCCTCACTATTAAAAATCCAAAAATATTTTTAATTTGTGTCTTTTCAAGTCAATAATACAGAGGATTGAAGATTCAGAACATACAGCAGAGGAATTACACAGAAAAAGCTGAGCGTTCAAAACGCCCAGTGAAGAAGGACAGACTGGCGTTTAAACGCCAGCCAGGGTGCCTGGTTGGGCGTTTAACGCCCAAAAGGATAGAGTTTTGGGCGTTAAACGCCAGAATGTGCACCATTCTGGGCGTTTAACGCCAAGATGGCACAAGAGGGAAGATTTTGTTTCCAAATCAATTTTTTTTTCAAGTTTTCAAAGTTTTTCAAAATCAAATCTTTTTCAAATCATATCTTTTCAATCAAATCTTTTTCAAAATCAATTTCTTTCTATTTTCAAAGATACTTGTTATCAATTAATGATTTGATTCAACAACTCAAGTATGTTGCCTTTTCTGTTGAGAAAGGTTTAATGTTTGAATCATATCTTTTCTCGATAGCCAAGTCATCAATTTTTCAAAATCAAATATTTTTTTTAAAAAATGTTTTTCAAATCATATCTTCTCAATCACATCTTTTTAAAACTAATCATATCTTCTTAACCACATCTTTTTCAAAATAGCTTTCAATCAAATCTTTTTGATTTCTAATTTCAAATTCTTTTTCAAAAAAATCACTTGATTTCCTTCCCACTCTTATTTTCGAAAATCAATTAGTGTTTTTCAAAATGTTTTCAAAATCTTTTACTTAATTTTCGAAAATTACTTCCCTTCTTCTCATATCCTTCTATTTATGGACTAACACTATTCCTTAATGCACAATTCGAACTCATTATCTCTTGATAAGTTCGAATTTCCTACTTCTGCCTTCTATTTTTCTTTTCCTCTGACACCTCAAGGAATCTCTATACTGTGACATAGAGGATTCCACAATTTCTTGTTCTCTTCTCTTTCATATGAGCAGGAGCAAAGATAAAAGCATTCTTGTTGAGGCTAACCCTGAACCTGAAAGGACCTTGAAGCAAAAACTAAGAGAAGCTAAGGCACAAATCTCTGTGGAGGACCTAACAGAAATCTTCAAAGAAGAAGAACACATGGCAGCCGAAAACAACAACAATGCCAACAATACAAGGAAGGTGCTGGGTGACTTTACTGCACCTACTCCCGACTTCTATGGGAGAAGCATCTCTATCCCTGCCATTGGAGCAAACAACTTTGAGCTTAAGCCTCAATTAGTTTCTCTAATGCAACAGAATTGCAAGTTCCATGGACTTCTATTGGAAGATCCTCATCAGTTTTTAGCTGAATTCTTGCAAATCTGTGACACTGTCAAGACTAATGGGGTTTACCCTGAGGTCTACAGACTTATGCTATTCCCTTTTGCTGTAAGAGACAGAGCTAGAACATGGTTGGACTCACAACCTAAAGAAAGCCTGAACTTTTGGGAAAAGCTAGTCAATGCCTTCTTGGCAAAGTTCTTTCCACCTCAAAAATTGAGTAAGCTTAGAGTGGAAGTCCAAACCTTCAGATAGAAGGAAGGAGAATCCCTCTATGAAGCTTGGGAAAGATACAAACAATTAATCAGAAAGTGTCCCTCTGACATGCTTTCTGAATGGAGCATCATAGGTATTTTCTATGATGGTCTCTCTGAACTGTCCAAGATGTCTTTGGATAGCTCTGCTGGAGGATCTCTTCATCTGAAGAAGACGCCTACAGAAGCTCAAGAGCTCATTGAAATGGTTGCAAATAACCAATTCATGTACACTTCTGAAAGGAATCCTGTGAACACTGGGACTAATCAGAAGAAAGGAGTTCTTGAGATTGACACTCTGAATGCCATATTGGCTCAGAACAAAATATTGACTCAACAAGTCAATATGATTTCTCAAAGTCTGTCTGGAATGCAAAATGCATCAGGTAGTACTAAGGAAGCTTCATCTGAAGAAGAAGCTTATGATCCTGAGAACCCTTCAATGGAGGAGGTGAATTACATGGGAGAACCCTATGGATACACCTATAATCCTTCATGGAGAAATCATCCAAATCTCTCATGGAAGGATCAACAGATACCTCAACAAGGTTTCAACAATAATAATGGTGGAAGAAACAGGTTTAGCAATGGCAAGCCTTTTCCATCATCTTCTCAGCAACAGACAGAGAGTTCTAAGCAGAACACCTCTGACTTAGCAACCATGGTCTCTGATCTAATCAAAACCACTCAAAGTTTCATGACTGAAACAAGGTCCTCCATTAGAAATTTGGAGGGACAAGTGGGTCAGCTGAGTAAGAAAATTACTGAACTCCCTCCTAGTACTCTTCCAAGCAATACAGAAGAAAATCCAAAAGGAGAATGCAAGGCCATCAACATGGCCGAATTTGGAGAGGAGGAAGAGGCAGTGAACGCCACTGAGGAAGACCTCAATGGACGTCCACTGGCCTCCAATGAGTTCCCCAATGAGGAACCATGGGAATCTGAGGCTCAAAATGAGACCATAGAGATTCCATTGAACCTACTTCTGCCATTCATGAGCTCTGATGAGTATTCTTCCTCTGAAGAAGATGAGTATGTCACTGAAGAGCAAGTTACTAAATACCTTGGAGCAATCATGAAGCTAAATGACAAGTTATTTGGAAATGAGACTTGGGAGGATGAACCCCCTTTGCTCACCAAAGAACTGGATGACTTGTCTAGGCAGAAATTACCTCAAAAGAGACAGGATCCTGGGAAGTTTTCAATACCTTGTACCATAGGCACCATGACCTTCAAGAAGGCCTTGTGTGACTTAGGGTCAAGTGTAAACCTCATGCCTCTCTCTGTAATGGAGAAGCTAGGGATCTTTGAGGTGCAAGCTGCAAAAATCTCACTAGAGATGGCAGACAATTCAAGAAAATAAGCTCATGGACATGTAGAGGATGTTCTGGTGAAAGTTGAAGACCATTACATCCCTGCTGATTTCATAGTCCTAGAGACTGGAAAGTGCATGGATGAATCCATCATCCTTGGCAGACCCTTCCTAGCCACAGCAAAGGCTGTGATTGATGTTGATAGAGGAGAATTGATCATTCAAGTGAATGAAGAATCCTTTGTGTTTGAGGCTCAAGGATATCCCTCTGTCACCATGGAGAGGAAGCATGAAGAGCTTCTCTCAAAATAGAGCCAAACAGAGCCCCCACAGTCAAACTCTAAGTTTGGTGTTGGGAGGCCACAACCAAACTCTAAGTTTGGTGTTGAACCCCCACATTCAAACTCTAAGTTTGGTGTTGGGAGGTTCCAACATTGCTCTGAGTATCTGTGAGGCTCCATGAGAGTCCTCTGTCAAGCTACTGACATTAAAGAAGCGCTTGTTGGGAGGCAACCCAATGCTATATTTTATATATATTTTTCTTTGTTATTTTATGTTTTTTGTAGGTTGATGATCATGAGAAGTCACAAAATCAATGAAAAAAGCAAAAACAGAATGAAAAGCAGAAAGAAAAACAGCACACCCTGGAGGAGAGCGTGCTGGCGTTTAAACGCCAGTAAGGCTAGCTGTTGGGCGTTTAACGCCCAGTCTGGCACCATTCTGGGCGTTTAACGCCAGAAAGGGGCACCAGACTGGCGTTAAACGCCAGAAAAGGGCAAGAAGCTGGCGTTAAACGCCAGAAATGGGCACCAGCCCGGCGTTTAACGCCAGAATTGGCTAAAAACGCAATTTTGCATGCCATTTGGTGGAGGGATGACTTTTCCTTGACACCTCAGGATCTGTGGACCCCCACAGGATCCCCACCTACCCCACCACTCTCTCTCTTCTTCACCCATTCACCAATCACCTCAACACCTCTTTCCCAAAAACCCTTCACCTATCAAATCCCATCTTTCTCTTCACCACTCACATCCATCCTTTATAAAACCCCACCTACCTCACCATTCAAATTCAAACCACTTTCCCTCCCAAACCCACCCATACATGACCGAACCATAACCCTCCCCCCTCCTATATAAACCCTTCTTCACTCCTTCATTTTCCCACCACCTAAACACTACTTCTTCCCCTTTTTGGCCGAACAAAGCCATTCCCTTCTCCCCTATTTCTTCTTCTTCTACTCTCTTCTTTCTTCTTTTGCTCGAGGACGAGCAAACCTTTTAAGTTTGGTGTGGTAAAAGCATTGCTTTTTGTTTTTCCATAACCATTTATGGCATCCAAGGCCGGAGAAACCTCTAGAAAGAGGAAAGGGAAGGCAAAAGCTTCCACCTCCGAGTCATGGGAGATGGAGAGATTCATTTCAAGGGTGCATCAAGACCACTTCTATGAAGTTGTGGCCTTGAAGAAGGTGATCCCCGAGGTCCCATTTTCACTCAAAAAGAGTGAATATCCGGAGATCCGACATGAGATCCAAAGAAGAGGTTGGGAAGTTCTTACCAACCCCATTCAACAAGTCAGAATCTTAATAGTTCAAGAGTTCTATGCCAATGCATGGATCACCAAGAACCATGATCAAAGTGTGAACCCGGATCCAAAGAATTGGCTTACTATGGTTCGGGGGAAATACTTGGATTTTAGTCCGAAAAATGTAAGGTTGGCATTCAACTTGCCCATGATGCAAGGAGATGAACACCCTTACACTAGAAGGGTCAACTTTGATCAAAGGTTGGACCAAGTCCTCACAGTTATTTGTGAAGAGGGCGCCCAATGGAAGAGAGATTCAAGAGGAAAGCCGGTTCAATTGAGAAGGCATGACCTCAAACCTGTGGCTAGGGATGGTTGGAGTTCATTCAACGCTCAATCATTCCCACTAGCAACCGGTCCGAAGTTACTATAGACCGGGCTATCATGATTCATAGCATCATGATTGGAGAAGAAATAGAAGTTCATGAGGTTATAGCCCAAGAACTTTATAAGGTGGCGGACAAGTCCTCTACCTTGGCAAGGTTAGCCTTTCCTCATCTCATTTGTCACCTCTGTTATTCAGTTGGAGTTGACATAGAGGGAGACATTCCCATTGATGAGGACAAGCCCATCACTAAGAAGAGGATGGAACACACAAGAGACCCCACTCATCATGAGATCCCTAAGATTCCTCAAGGGATGCACTTTCCTCCACAAAACTATTGGGAGCAACTAAATACCTCCCTAGGAGAATTGAGTTCCAACATGGGACAACTAAGGGTGGAGCACCAAGAACACTCCATCATCCTCCATGAAATTAGAGAAGATCAAAGAATCATGAGAGAGGAGCAACAAAGACAAGAAAGAGACATTGAGGAGCTCAAGCACTCCATAGGATCTTCAAGAGGAAGAACAAGCCGCCATCACTAAGGTGGACCCGTTCTTTAATTTCCTTCTTCTTTATTTTTCTATTTTTCGAAAATTATGCTTATGTTTATCTATGTTTGTGTCTTGTGATCATTAGTGTCTTAGTGTCTATGCCTTAAAGTTATGAATGTCCTATGAATCCATCACCTTTCTTGAATGAAAAATGTTCTTAATTGAAAAAGAGAAAGAATTGCATGAATTTTGAATTTTATAACAGTTTAATTATTTTGATGTGGTGGCAATACTTTTGTTTTCTGAATGTATGCTTAAACAGTGCATATGTCTTTTGAATTTGTGGTTCATGAATGTTGGCTCTTGAAAGAATGATGAAAAAGGAGACATGTTACTGAGGATCTGAAAAATCATAAAAATGATTCTTGAAGCAAGAAAAAGCAGTGAATACAAAAAAAAAAAAAACGAAAAAAAGAGAGAAAGAAAAAAAAAGAGAGAAAAAGAAAAGAAATAAAGTTGTGATCCAAGGCAAAAAGAATGTGCTTAAGAACCCTAGACACCTCTAATTGGGGACTTTAGCAAAGCTGAGTCACAATCTGAAAAGGTTCACCCAATTATGTATCTGTGGCATGTATGTATCCGGTGGTAATACTGGAAGACAGAGTGCTTTGAGCCACGGCCAAGACTCAATAAGTAGCTGTGTTCAAGAATCATCATACTTAACTAGGAGAATCAATAACACTATCTGGATTCTGAGTTCCTAAAGAAGCCAATCATTCTGAATTTCCAAGGATAGAGTGAGATGCCAAAACTATTCAGAGGCAAAAAGCTAAAAGCCCCGCTCATCTAATTAATACTGATCTTCATAGATGTTTTTGGAATTCATTGCATATTCTCTTCTTTTTATCTTATTTGATTTTCAGTTGCTTGAGGACAAGCAACAATTTAAGTTTGGTGTCGTGATGAGCGGATAATTTATACGCTTTTTGGCATTGTTTTTAGTATGTTTTTAGTATGATCTAGTTAGTTTTTAGTATATTTTTATTAGTTTTTAGTTAAAATTCACTTTTCTGGACTTTACTACGAGTTTGTGTATTTTTCTGTGATTTCAGGTATTTTCTGGCTGAAATTGAGGGACCTGAGCAAAAATCTGATTCAGACACTGAAAAGGACTGCAGATGCTGTTGGATTCTGAACTCCCTGCACTCGAAGTGGATTTTCTGGAGCTACAGAAGCCCAATTGGCGAGCTCTCAACGGCGTTGGAAAGCAGACATTCTGAGCTTTCCAGCAATATGTGATAGTCCATACTTTGCTCAAGATTTGATGGCCCAAACCGGCGTTCAAAGTCAACCTCAGAATTCCCAGCGTTAGACGCCAGAACTGGCACAAGAATGGGAGTTAAACGCCCAAACTGGCACCAAAGCTGGCGTTTAACTCCAAGAGGAGTCTCTACACGAAAATGCTTCAATGCTCAGCCCAAGCACACACCAAGTGGGCCCGGAAGTGGATTTTTATGTCATTTACTCATTTCTGTAAACCCTAGGCTACTAGTTCTCTATAAGTAGGACCTTTTGCTATTGTATTTTCATCTTCTGATCTTTTGATCATCTTTGGATCTTTGGATCATTTTAGATCTTTTGATCATCTTTGGACGTCTAGTTCTTAGATCATGGGAGGCTGGCCATTCGGCCATGCCTAGACCTTGTTCTTATGTATTTTCAACGGTGGAGTTTCTACACACCATAGATTAAGGTGTGGAGCTCTGCTGTACCTCGAGTATTAATGCAATTACTATTGTTCTTCTATTCAATTCCGCTTGTTCTTGTTCTAAGATATCACTTGTTCTTCAACTTGATGAATGTGATGATCCGTGACACTCATCATCATTCTCACCTATGAACGTGTGACTGACAACCACCTCCGTTCTACCTTAGATTGGGTGAATATCTCTTGGATTTCTGATACACGATGCATGGTTGATCGCCTGACAACCGAGTGCTCGCCTGACAAACGAGCCAGCCATTCCGTGAGATCAGAGTCTTCGTGGTATAGGCTAGAACCGATGGCGGCATTCAAGAGAATCCGGAAGGTCTAACCTTGTCTGTGGTATTCTGAATAGGATTCAATGATTGAATGACTGTGACGTGCTTCAAACTCCTGAAGGCGGGGCGTTAGTGACAGACGCAAAAGAATCACTGGATTCTATTCCGGCCTGATCGAGAACCGACAGATGGATAGCCGTGCCGTGACAGGGTGCGTTGAACATTTCCACTGAGAGGATGGGAGGTAGCCATTGACAACGGTGAAACCCTTGCATAAGCTTGCCATGGAAAGGAGTAAGAAGGATTGGATGAAGACAGTAGGAAAGCAGAGAGACGAAAGGGACCAAGCATCTTCATACGCTTATCTGAAATTCCCACCAATGAATTACATAAGTATCTCTATCTCTATCTTTATGTTTTATTCGTATATCACCCATATCCATTTAAGTTTGCCTGACTAAGATTTACAAGGTGACCATAGCTTGCTTCATACCAACAATCTCTGTGGGATCGACCCTTACTCGCGTAAGGTTTATTACTTGGACGACCCAGTACACTTGCTGGTTAGTTGTGCGAAGTTGTGTTTATGCCATGGTATTGAACACCAAGTTTTTGGATTCATTACCGGGGATTAATTGATTTGTGAAAAGTAGTGATCACAATTTCGCATACCAAACACCTATAATTCTTCATGGAGAAATCATCCAAATTTCTCATGGAAGGATCAACAGAGACCTCAACAAGGTTTCAACAACAATAATGGTAGAAGAAACAGGTTTAGCAATGGCAAGCCTTTTCCATCATCTTCTCAGCAACAGACAGAGAATTCTAAGCAGAACCACTCTGACTTAGCAACCATGGTCTCTGATCTAATCAAGACCACTCAAAGTTTCATGACTGAAACAAGGTCCTCCATTAGGAATTTGGAGGCACAAGTGGGACAGCTGAGCAAGAGAATTACTGAACTCCCTCCTAGTACTCTTCCAAGCAATACAGAAGAAAATCCAGAAGGAGAGTGTAAGGCCATCAATATGGCCGAATTTGGAGAGGAGGAAGAGGCAGTGAATGCCACTGAGGAAGACCTCAATGGATGTCCACTGACCTCCAATGAGTTCCCCAATGAGGAACCATGGGAATCTGAGGCTCACAATGAGACCATAGAGATTCCATTGGATTTACTTCTGCCATTCATGAGCTCTGATGAGTATTCTTCCTCTGAAGAGGATGAGTATGTCACTGAAGAGCAAGTTGCTAACTACCTTGGAGCAATCATGAAGCTAAATGACAAGTTGTTTGGTAAAGAGACTTGGGAGGATGAACCTCCTTTGCTCACCAAAGAAATGGATGACTTGTCTAGGCAAAAATTACCTCAAAAGAGACAGGATCCTGGAAAGTTTTCAATACCTTGTACCATAGGCACCATGACCTTCAAGAAGGCTCTGTGTGACTTAGGGTCAAATGTAAACCTCATGCCTCTCTCTGTAATGGAAAAGCTAGGGATCTTTGAAGTACAAGCTGCAAGAATCTCACTAGAGATGGCAGACAATTCAAAGAAACAAGCTTATGGACTTGTAGAGGATGTTCTGGTGAAGGTTGAAGACCATTACATCCCTGCTGATTTCATAGTCCTAGAGACTGGGAAGTGCATGGATGAATCCATCATCCTTGGCAGACCCTTCCTAGCCACAGCAAAGGCTGTGATTGATGTGGACAGAGGAGAATTGATCATTCAAGTGAATAAAGAATCCTTTGTGTTTAAGGCTCAAGGATATCCCTCTGTCACCATGGAGAGGAAGCATGAAGAGCTTCTCTCTAAACAGAGTCAAACAGAACCCCCACAGTCAAACTCTAAGTTTGGTGTTGGGAGGCCACAACCAAATTCTAAGTTTGGTGTTGAACCCCCACATTCAAACTCTAAGTTTTGTGTTGGGAGGTTCCAACATTGCTCTGAGCATCTTTGAGGCTCCATGAGAGCCCTCTGTCAAGCTACTGACATTAAAGAAGCGCTTGTTGGGAGGCAACCCAATGTTATATTTTATTTATTTTCCTTTGTTATTTTATGTTTTCTGTAGGTTGATGATCATGAGAAGTCACAAAATCAATTGAAAAAGCAAAAACGAAATGAAAAACAGAAAGAAAAACAGCACACCCTGAAGGAGAACTTGCTGGCGTTTAAACGCCAGTGAAGCTAGCAAATGGGCGTTTAACGCCCAGTTTGGCACCATTCTGGGCGTTTAACGCCAGAAAGGGGCACCAGACTGGCGTTAAACGCCAGGAAGGGGCAAGAAGTTGGCGTTAAACACCAAAAATGGGCACCAGCCCGGCGTTTAACGCCAGAATTGGCACAAAGAGCAATTTTGCTCGCCATTTGGTGCAGGGATGACTTTTCCTTGACACCTCAGGATCTGTGGACCCCACAGGATCCCCACCTACCCCACCACCCTCTCTCTTCTTCAACACCTCTTCCCCAAAAACCCTTCACCTATCAAATCCCATCTTTCTCTTCACCACTCACATCCATCCTTCATAAAACCCCACCTACCTCACCATTCAAATTCAAACCACTTTCCCTCCCAAACCCACCCTCCCAAAACTGAACCCTACCCCTCTCTCCACCCCTATATAAACCCATCTTCACTCCTTCATTTTCACACAACCTAAACACTACTTCTCCCCTTTGGCCGAACCACAAAGCCACCTCCATCTCCTCCATTTCTTCTTCTTCTACTCTCTTCTTTTTTCTTTTGCTCGAGGACGAGCAAACCTTTTAAGTTTGGTGTGGTAAAAGCATTGCTTTTTGTTTTTCCATAACCATTTATGGCATCCAAGGCCGAAGAAACCTCTAGAAAGAGGAAAGGGAAGGCAAAAGCTTCCACCTCCGAGTCATGGGAGATAGAGAGATTCATTTCAATGGTGCATCAAGACCACTTCTATGAAGTTGTGGCCTTGAAGAAGGTGATCCCCGAGGTCCCTTTCAAACTCAAAAAGAGTGAATATCCGGAGATCCGACATGAGATCCGAAGAAGAGGTTGGAAAGTTCTTACCAACCCCATTCAACAAGTCAGAATCTTAATGGTTCAAGAGTTCTATGCCAATGCATGGATCACCAAGAACCATGATCAAAGTGTGAACCCGGACCCAAAGAATTGGCTTACAATGGTTCGGGGGAAATACTTAGATTTTAGTCCGGAAAATGTAAGGTTGGCATTTAACTTGCCCATGATGCAAGGAGATGAACACCCTTACACTAGAAGGGTCAACTTTGATCAAAGGTTGGACTAAGTCCTCACAGTCATTTGTGAAGAGGGCGCCCAATGGAAGAGAGATTCAAGAGGGAAGCCGGTTCAATTGAGAAGGCATGACCTCAAGCCCGTAGCTAGGGGATGGTTGGAGTTTATCCAACGCTCAATCATTCCCACTAGCAACCGGTCTGAAGTTACTCTAGACCGGGCCATCATGATTCATAGCATCATGATTGGAGAAGAAGTAGAAGTTCATGAGGTTATAGCCCAAGAACTTTATAAGGTGGCGGACAAGTCCTCTACCTTGGCAAGGTTAGCCTTTCCTCATCTCATTTGTCACCTCTGTTATTCAGTTGGAGTTGACATAGAGGGAGACATCCCCATTGAGGAGGACAAGCCCATCACTAAGAAAAGGATGGAGCAAACAAGAGATCCCACTCATCATGAAATCCCTGAGATGCCTCAAGGGATGCACTTTCCTCCACAAAACTATTGGGAGCAAATCAACACCTCCCTAGGAGAATTGAGTTCCAACATGGGACAACTAAGGGTGGAGCACCAAGAACATTCCATCATCCTCCATGAAATTAGAGAAGATCAAAGAATCATGAGAGAGAAGCAACAAAGACAAGGAAGAGACATTGAGGAGCTCAAGCACTCCATAAGATCTTCAAGAGGAAGAACAAGCCGCCATCACTAAGGTGGACCCGTTCTTTAATTTCCTTGTTCTCTATTTTCCTATTTTTCGAAAAATCATGCTTATGTTTATCTATGCTTGTGTCTTGTGATCATTAGTGTCTTAGTGTCTATGCCTTAAAGTTATGAATGTCCTATGAATCCATCACCTTTCTTAAATGAAAAATGTTCTTAATTGAAAAAGAGAAGAATTGCATGAATTTCAGATTTTATAACAGATTAATTATTTTGATGTGGTGGCAATACTTTTGTTCTCTGGATGTATGCTTAAACAGTGCATATGTCTTTTGAATTTGTTGTTCATGATTGGTTGGCTCTTGAAAGAATGATGAAAAAGGAGACATGTTATTGAGGATCTGAAAAATCATAAAAATGATTCTTGAAGCAAGAAAAAGCAGTGAATACAAAAAAAAAAAAAAACGAAAAGGGAGAAAGAGAAAAAGAAAGAAAAAGAAAGAAATAAAGTTGTGATCCAAGGCAAAAACAGTGTGCTTAAGAACCCTGGACACCTCTAATTGGGGACTCTAGCAAAGCTGAGTCACAATTTGAAAAGGTTCACCCAATTATGTGTCAGTGGCATGTATGTATCCGGTGGTAATCCTGGAAGACAGAGTGCTTTGGGCCACAGCCAAGACTCATAAAGTAGCTGTGTTCAAGAATCATCATACTTAACTAGGAGAATCAATAACACTATCTGGATTCTGAGTTCCTAAAGAAGCCAATCATTCTGAATTTCAAAGGATAAAGTGAGATGCCAAAACTGTTCAGAGGCAAAAAGCTAAAGCACCGCTCATCTAATTAATACTGATCTTCATAGATGTTTTTGGAATTCATTGCATATTCTCTTATTTTTATCTTATTTGATTTTCAGTTGCTTGGGGACAAGCAACAATTTAAGTTTGGTGTTGTGATGAGCGGATAATTTGTACGCTTTTTGGCATTGTTTTTAGTATGTTTTTAGTATGTTTTAGTTAGTTTTTAGTATAATTTTATTAGTTTTTAATTAAAATTCACTTTTCTGGACTTTACTATGAGTTTGTGTGTTTTTCTGTGATTTCAGGTATTTTCTGGCTGAAATTGAGGGACCTGAGCAAAAATCTGATTCAGAGACTGAAAAGGACTGCAGATGCTGTTGGATTCTGACCTCCCTGCACTTGAAGTGGATTTTCTGGAGCTACAGAAGCCCAATTGGCGCGCTCTCAACGGCGTTGGAAAGTAGACATTCTGGGCTTTCCAGCAATGTATAATAGTCCATACTTTGCCCAAGATTTGATGGCCCAAACCGGCATTTCAAATCAGCTCAAGAATGCCCGGCGTTAAACGCCGGAACTGGCACAAGAATGGGAGTTAAACGCCCAAATTGGCACAAAAGCTGGTGTTTAACTCCAAGAAGAGTCTCTACATGAAAATGCTTCAATGCTCAGCCCAAGCACACACCAAGTGGGCCCGGAAGTGGATTTTTATGTCATTTACTCATTTCTGTAAACCCTAAGCTACTAGTTCTCTATAAGTATGACCTTTTGCTATTGTATTATCATCTTTCAATCTTAGAATCTTTTGATCATGTTTTTATGATTGAACCCTCTTTGGGAAGCTGGTCTCACGGCCATGCCTAGACCTTGTTCTTATGTATTTTCAACGGTGGAGTTTCTACACACCATAGATTAAGGTGTGGAGCTCTGCTGTACCTCGAGTATTAATGCAATTACTATTGTTCTTCTATTCAATTCAGCTTGTTCTTGTTCCAAGATATCACTTGTTCTTTAAATTGATGAATGTGATGATCCGTGACACTCATCATCATTCTCACCTATGAACGTGTGACTGTCAATCACCTCCGTTCTACCTTAGATTGGGTGGATATCTCTTGGATTCTTCAACCGGAATCTTCGTGGTATAAGCTAGAATTGATGACTGCATTCAAGAGAATTCGGAAGGTCTAAACCTTGTCTGTGGTATTCTGAGTAGGATTCAATGATTGAATGACTGTGACGAGCTTCAAACTCGCATTTGTGGGGCGTTAGTGACAGACGCAAAAGAATCACTGGATTCTATTCCGACATGATCGAGAACCGACAGCTGGATAGCCGTGCCGTGACAGGGTGCGTTGAACATTTCCACTGAGAGGACGGGACTGTAGCCATTGACAACGGTGATGCCCAACATACAGCTTGCCATGGAAAGGAGTAAGAAGGATTGGATGAAGACAATAGGAAAGTAGAGAGACGGAAGGGACAAAGCATCTCCATTCGCTTATCTGAAGTTCTCACCAATGAATTACATAAGTATCTCTATCTTTATCTTTATGTTTTAGTCATATATCATCCATAACCATTTAAGTCTGCCTGACTGAGATTTACAAGGTGACCATAGCTTGCTTCATACCAACAATCTCCGTGGGATCGACCCTTACTCGCGTAAGGTTTATTACTTGGACGACCCAGTGCACTTGCTGGTTAGTTGTGCGAAGTTGTGTTTATGCCATGGTATTGAGCACCAAGTTTTTGGAGTCATTACCGGGGATTATTTGAGTTGTGAAAAGTAGTGATCACAATTTCGTGCACCAACAGGCCAACAAAAATTATTAACCAAAAATTGTAACATTCATATTTGGGTCCAAGGGTGGTTAGACTTAAGGAAACACATTTGGACCACTCATAATCTGAATTTTGAAGTTGGCCCAGATTGAGCTTCACTTGAAACAAGCCCAGAACACGCTGTTTTAAAGGAAACGTTCATCACCTGCCCAGAATTGTCTCATACCTATTTATGAGACAAAAAGCTCCAGCAAATACATCAGTAATTTTCAAATAAAGAATCATAACTCAGAATTCCTAGACAACTCCTAAGCATGCAGAATCTATCCTCAGCTAATGATTTTGTGAGAATATCTACTAATTGCTCCTCTGATTTAACAAATTGAATGTTGATATCCCCTTTTTGGACGTGTTCTCTTATTGAGTGAAATTTCACTTCAACGTTCTTAGTCCTAGAGTGCAAAACTGGATTTTTAGAAATATTAATGGCACTCATATTATCACACATCAAGGGAATATTTTCAGCTTTTAATTTGTAATCGGCAAGCTGTGTTTTTAACCATAAAAGCTGAGAATAACAAGAAGAAGCAACTATATACTCAACCTCTGCAGTGGATAAAGCCACTGTTGGTTGCTTTTTACTTGACCAAATGTTCAATGACTTTCCAAAGAAGCAACATAGGCCTGAAGTACTCCTTCTATCAACTCTATCACCAGCAAAATCTGCATCACAATAACCAACTACAGAAAAATCATCAATCTTAGGATACCAAAGACCAAAATTAGATGTGCCATGAACATATCTAATGATCCTTTTAACTGCAGAAAGATGTGACTTTTTAGGTTTGGATTGGAACCTAGAACACAATCCAACACTTTGCACAATATCGGGCCTAGAGGAAGTTAAGTACATAAGAGAACCAATCATTCCTCTATACCTAGTCTCGTCAACATCTTTCTCAGTTTCTCCCTTATCTAATTTAGAACTAGGATGCATGGGAGTTCCCATAGGTTTGGCATTTTCCATACCAAATTTCTTAACTAATTCCTTGGCATACTTTTCTTGATGAATGAAAATACCTTTTTCAGTTTGTTTAATTTGCAGCCCAAGGAAAAAATTAAGTTCACCCATCATACTCATGTCAAATTCACTTGTCATGAGTTTTCCAAATTCAGAACAAAGGGATTCATTGGCTGATCCAAAAAGAATGTCATCAACATATATTTGGACTAGAATAAAGGAATCATTAGAATTCTTGATAAATAGAGTTGTGTCAGTGGTGCCTCTTTGAAAACCATTTTTCAAAAGAAAAGACCTAAGTCTCTCATACCAAGCTCTAGGAGCTTGTCTTAAACCATAGAGAGCTGTTGATAATTTGAAAACATGATTAGAATGCTCTTTATTTTCAAAACCAGGAGGCTGCTCCACATACACTTCTCTATCTATCACTCCATTAAAAAATGCACATTTCACATCCATTTGATATAATTTAAAACCAAAAAATGCAGCATAAGCTAAGAGAAGTCTTATGGCTTCCATTCGGGCAACAGGGGCAAAGGATTCGTCAAAGTCTATTCCTTCTTCTTGGTTATATCCTTGTGCCACTAGCCTTGCCTTGTTTCTTGCAATGCTACCATCTTCTCCCAACTTGTTCCGAAAAATCCACTTTGTGCCGATCACTTTCTTTCGACTTGGCCTTGGAACCAAAGTCCATACTTAGTTCTTTTCAAACTCAAGAAGCTCATCTTCCATAGCTTTAACCCAAGAGGGATCACTAAGTGCTTCCTTGACGTTTTGAGGCTCTACTTGTGAAAGAAGGGCAATGTTTGATCCTTCATTTGCCTTCCTAGTAGAAGACCTTGTTTGCACACCATGAGAGACATCCCCAATGACAAATTCCTCAGGATAATTCTTCAAGAACCTCCATTCACGAGGTCTGGTGGATTTGGTGGCAGATTCAGTCACCATGGGATTCTGGGTGCTGCTATTTCCAGGATTTCTTTCAGATTCATAAGATAAAATGGAATTTTCTCTTGAATGTTCAGCAGTTGCAGTTTCTGGTTCAGTTTGACCAGAATTTCCTTTTTCATTATTTTGAGCAGTTTCATTTTTCTTTTGTGCTTGATTTCCTGCATCACCATCTTCCAAAAATGCTTTGCACCAAGTTAGTATCACAAAATGTAACATGTATAGATTCTTCAATAATCCTAGCATCTTGATGATAAACCCTATATGCTTTACTAGTTGTGGAATATCCTACAAACAAACACTCATAGGCCTTTGGATCAAATTTTTCCAAATTTTCTTTGTTATTTAAAACAAAACATTTGCATCCAAAGATGTGCAAGTAATCTAAGTTTGGTGGGTAGCCTTTCCAAAGTTCATAAGGGGTTTTCTTCAAAAATTTTCTTATGATTATTCTATTTAAAATGTGGCAAGCTGTGTTAACCGCTTCAGCCCAAAGGAATTTTGGAACATTACTCTCACAAAGCATAGCTCTTGTCATCTCTTGTATGCTTCTATTTCTTCTTTCCACAACACCATTTTATTGTGGTGTTCTTGGACAAGAGAAGTTGTGAGATATTCCAAATTCCTCACAAAAGGATTCAAACAGATTGTTTTCAAATTCAGTTCCATGATCGCTTCTTATAGAAGAGATTTTCAAATCCTTTTCATTTTGAATTTTCTTGCAAAAAGGTTCAAAGGCCGAAAAAGCTTCATTTTTGTGTGCAAGAAATAAAACCCAACCAAACCTAGTGTAGTCACCCACAATTACTAAACCATAGTGTTTACCACCTAGGCTTTGAGTTCTTGTTAGACCAAATAAATCAATGTGTAGCAACTCAAGTGGTCTTTTAGTAGAGATGTCTTCCTTTGGTTTAAAAGAACTTTTTGTTTGTTTTCCCATTTGGCAAGCATCACAAGTGATGTCTTTGTCAAACTTTATCAAAGGAAGACCTCTTACTAATTCTTTTTTAACAAGTTTGTTTATTTGAAACATACTTGCATGGCCCAATCTCTTGTGCCATAACCACTTTTCAGATTCTTTAGAGTGAAGACAAGCTACATTTTGATCTTTTAGTTCATCAAGTGTAAGTACATACATGTTATTAAAACGCTTGGCAACAAACATCACTTCATTTGTTTTTTTATTAACAACACAGCATTCAAATCTTTTGAAAATCACTAAATATCCTAAATCACACAGCTGACTTATACTCAAAAGATTGTGCTTCAAACCACATACCAAAAGTACATCATCAATGAAAGTAGATTGCTCATTACCTACTTTTCCAACAACAATGATTTTACCTTTACCATCATCTCCAAAGGTCACAAAACCTCCATCATGCTTGTTTAGTTTGATGAAGTAGGTTGACCTTCCAGTCATGTGCCTTGAACATCCACTATCCATGTACCACATGTCCTTTTTGTTCTTGGATGCTAGGCAAATCTGCATGATGAGTTTCAAGTAGCCTTAGGTATCCAAATTAATTTGGATCCTTTGAAATTAATCCATCTTGGTTGCCCAAGTGCATTGAAATCACAAACAATATTGTAAACTTTGTTTCCCACAACTCTCTTTTCAATGAAGTATTGTGCATATGAGTGACCAAATTTCTTGCAATTGACACAATGATTTTCTGATGTGTGTCGCTGAAATTGAGGTGAGTTATATTGCTTGAAATGATTAAACTGTTGAAATTTTCTGGTTTTTGGAGGAGATGCATTTCTTTTGACAAACTGATTTTTATTAAAGTCATTCCTCTTTGCAAAAGTATTTTTACCATAATTTCTTTGAACATTTTTACCTTTCGAAAAAGAGGTTTTGTTGTAAAATGGTGGTTTCTTGAAAACAGCCTCATTTTTCGAAATGTAACCCAAACCTTGCCGGTTTGATCTCGGATCAGTTCTTGGTGAAGGCTCAATTTCACTTGTGTATACTTCATCAAATTTTTCTTCAAAAGTTGAAACATATCCAATACCTGATTTGTTTGGTATGGATTTGGTATTTGATGAAGAAGTCACAAATTTTATAGAGGAAGTGTTGGAAACTGCATCTTCCTTGGCTATGTAGCCTAAACCAGATTTTTCAAACAATGGTCTTTGACTTGCAAGTAATTTGTCCAAGTTACTAGAACCTTGAGCAAATTTTGCTAAGTCGCCATTCAGCTTTTTAATCATATCATTTAATCTTTCATTTTCAGCAATTAACTCATGAGAAGGATCCACAATGTGCTTTCCTTTTAATTTTTCAAGTTCAGATTTTAGAAATTTGTTTTCTTCAATGATGTCCAAAGCACATTCAGTTTCCTTCACTTTTTCTTTTAAAAAATTATTTTCAGCTCTTAACACATCTCTTTCAGATCTGCATTCATTGTATTTATCAAGCAATTTTGATGTGTTTAAAGTGAGATCATCAATAATAGCATGCAAGTCCTCAATGGTCAAATCATAATAGTTTACCTCATCAAGATTGTTGTTTCCAGCCATGAAGCAGTCTTTGTCATCTCCTTCAGATTCTTCTTCTTCATTTGAGTCATTCTCAAGATCCTCTCAAGCTGCCATGAGTACTCTCTTCCTTTCCTTCTTTCATTTGTCCTCCTTTTTGAGCTTTGGACAGTTTAGCTTGAAGTGTCCAGCCTCCTTGCAGTGATGGCACGTCACTTTGCTCCAGTCGATCTTGTGCTCCTTTGAACTTGAACCTTTGTATTTTCCCTTGTTCTTCATCATCCTTCTAAATCTCCTAGCAAAAAAATAAAAGCTCGTTATCTGAAATACCATCACTAGACTCACTCTCTTTCGGTTCTATTTGTGACTTGAGGGCTATTCCCTTTTTCTTTGAGTTTGTGTTTGTGTGTGTGGCTTCATAGACAAGGAGTTTTCCTCTCAGCTCATCATAGGTTATGGGATTTAGGTTGTTACTTTCGGTTAGGACAGTGGCAGTGGTTTCCCATTCTTTTGTGAGGCTTCTAAGGAGTTTTCTCACCAAGGTTTGTTCTGCATAGTTTGTACCCATAGCATCAAGGTTGTTAATTATGATTGAGAATCTCTCAAACAGTTCATCAATGCTTTCTCCAACCTTCATGCTAAACATCTCGTACTCTTTTCGCAGCATATCAATCCTCGTTTCTTTGACTTGTTTAGTGCCTTCATGTGTAACCTGAAGTTTTTCCCATATTTCTTTGACTGTCTTGCATCTAGACATCTTCCGGTACTCTTCAAAGCTGATAGCACAGTGAAGAAGGTTGGTTGCTTTAGCATTCAGTTTTATCTTCTTCTTGTCATCTTCATTCCATTCAGCTTCTTCTTTTGGAGTCACCACTCCATCAGCACTTATTTTTGTTGGGATCTTGGGACCGCTCACAACAATCTTCCATATGTTGTAGTCAATAGATTGGATGAAAATCCTTATCATTTCTTTCCAATAGGAGTAGTTCTTCCTGTTGAAGAAAGGTGGCCGGTTGTTTGACTGGCCTTTAGTGAGGGTGTAGGCAACTGTGGTTGTGCCCAAGTTGTTCGCCATTGGATCTTTGCTCCAAGCGGTTAAGCTTGATTCTTGAGACCTTAGCTCCTGATACCAATTGTAGGTTCTGGTAGGCTTAGAGAAAGGGGGTTGAATCTATGCCTTCCTTTTTAAGTTGCTGTTATTATCCTTTTAAAACAAACTTTCAATTCTGATTCTGTTTGTACTCAACAGCAGAAATTTATGAGATAATTTATTTTTGTCTCATGAATATCAGAAAATAGAACACAACAGAGAAGAGAAAAGCTAACACCAGCATGTATCCTAGTTCGGTTGCCTTATGCTATGCAACCTACGTCCAGTCTCCTCCACAACTATGGAAGAATTTAACTATAGTTAACAGTATTACATACACCAATTTCACAGGATTGACCCAATCCTTTCACACTCAAGTTCTAACCTAACTTGACATTGGCTATGCTAATACCTAACTATTTACTCTTAGTGCTAACCCAACTAAGAAAGGGATACCCAACAGGTACAAGATACAAGATACTTAATCAACCTAAAAAAATCTAAAATAAACTCTAGGCGTTTCTCTCAAGTGTTTCTCTCAGCCTTTTTTCACTCATGGCTTTTTCATAATCTTTCTCACAATGCCTTTTCTCACAAGAAATTATAGAAAGATAAACTTAGAAAAGCACATTACAATCAGTAAAACATGAAGGAGATTGACTTCATCAACAGTCTCTGTGCTATGCAAAAAATCAGATTAGCAAGCCTCTGATTTAGTTCTTCATACTGGCGGAATGCACCTTTGATTAGGTTACACTGTCCAGTTAGTTGAACTTTTTCAAAGATCTCTCTCAGAACAAAACCTCTATTCACTGGTTTTCTCTCCTTGGTTTCTGAATAAACAGCAAACCTCTTTTATCTCCTTGCATGTTGCTTGGTTCTTCTTCCAATGTCAACACCTTGAGCCTTGAGCTTCACCAACCCACAGAATCACTTTTTTCACCTTAATCCTTAGAGAAGAAACTTTCCTTCTGACTTCCTCATCTTGACCGAAAGCCATGAACTAGCAACCATAGACATCTTCCAAAGGTCAACATGATCTGAGCCCTTGAGAACCAACTTGGTCCCCAAGTATTGTTTAAGACCGTAGATACACAGCAGGGAAGAACAGAAATCCTCTTTCCCTTGTATCCTATTTCGGATAGAGCAGAGAGTTGGGAAGAAGAGATGAAACCGAGTTGCATGTATGAGGAAAAGATTTACCTATAACCTAAGCTTGATTTGGTTTGGATTTGATGAGATGACTTCTGCCTTTCAAGCTTAGTTTCTCTTTCTTGCTTCTTTGGTGACTATCTTGGTGAAGAAGCTCTCTCTCTTTCTCTTTCTTACTTTTCTGAAGCTGATTTGACTTGGTCAGAGAGAGATGAACGTTGCTCTTGGTTAAGCAAAAGAGAGGGATTTGCTTTTCTGAAACCAGATCGGGCTTGGATCGGATATTTGGTATGCTTGGCCCGATTTGATTTCTTTGGCTTCTTTCTTTGCTTTTCCTTGGGCTTTTAGTTCTGCTTTTAGCCCAATATCCTTGCTGATTGCTTTTTGTTCCATTTGGGCTATTGAAATTTGGCCTGCAACAATAAACAATTAGTTAATAAGTAGATATAAATAATCAATACTAATTATTTATTTTGCCCAAAAATAATGTTTGTCATCACTAATTAATTTAGTTAATTTCTTAACTCAACAGAAGAAATCATAAATTTTGCTTTATTTTCAGATTGTGAGCCATTGAACTTTACAGAAGCCTCTAAAGACAATAATTGGAAGAAAGCAATGGATGAGGAGACTCATGCCATTGAGAAGAATGACACATGGGAGCTGACATATTTATTAGCAGATAAGAAGCTGATTGGAGTAAAGTGAGTTTACAAAACTAAGTACAAACCCAACGGTGAAGTTGATCGTTTCAAAGCAAGATTAGTTGCTAAGGGATACAAACAAAAGCCAGGTATCAATTATTTTGAAGTATTTACTCCTGTTGCTAGATTCGACACTATTCCTATGATTATTTCACTCTCGACTCAAAATAAGTGGAAGATACATCAAATGGATGTTAAGTCTGCATTTCTAAATGAAACTTTTGAAGAAAAAGTATACGTTGAGCAACCTGCAGGATATGAAGTTCCTGGAGAAGAAGATAAATTTTACAAGTTAAAGAAAGCTTTATATGGGTTAAAGCAAGCACCAAAAGCGTGGTACAAGAAGATTGATTCTTATTTCACTCAGAATGGTTTCAAAAGATGTCCATTTGAGCCTACGCTTTATATCAAGTTCGTTGAACCTGGAGATATCTTGATCGCATGTCTTCATGTTGACGATTTAATCTTTACTGACAATAATTTGAAGATAATTGCAGAATTTAGGGAGGATATGATAAAGCACTTTAAAATGACGGATATGGGCCTGATGTCTTACTTTCTTGGCATTGAAGTTGTTCAAAAAGACGATGAAATTTTTATTCCTCAGAAGAAATATGCAAATAATATTTTGAAGAAATTTCAAATAGAGCACTCAAAACTAGTTTATACTCCAGTCGAAGAGAAGTTCAAGTTACTGAGAGAAGATAAAGGAAGAGCAGTAAATCCTACATATTACAAAAGTTTGATTAGAAGTCTGGGGTACTTAACTGCAACCAGACCAGATATTGCGTTTGGAGTTAGTTTGCTTAGCAGATTTATGAAAAAGCCTTTGTACCAACCATTTGCAAGCGGCAAAATGAATTTTTCGATATATCAAAGGTACTTTAAGTGATGATATTTTTTTATGAAAATACTAATGAAGTGAATTGATGAGCGGATAATTTGTATACTTTTTGGCATTGTTTTTAGTATGTTTTTGATATGATCTAGTTAGTTTTTAGTATATTTTTATTAGTTTTTAGTTAAAATTCACTTTTCTGGACTTTACTATGAGTTTGTGTGTTTTTCTGTGATTTCAGGTATTTTCTGGCTGAAATTGAGGGACCTGAGCAAAAATCTGATTCAGAGGCCAAAAAGGACTGCAGATGCTGTTGGATTCTGACCTCCCTGCACTCGAAGTGGATTTTCTGGAGCTACAGAAGCCCAATTGGCGCGCTCTCAATGGCGTTGGAAAGTAGACATCCTGGGATTTCCCGCAATATATGATAGTCTATACTTTGCCCAAGATTTGATGGCCCAAACCGGCGTTCAAAGTCACCTCAAGAAATCCCAGCGTTAAACGCTGGAACTGGCACCCAAATGGGAGTTAAACGCCCAAACTGGCATGAAAGCTGGCGTTTAACTCCAAGAATGGTCTCTACACGAAAATGCTTCTTTGCTCAGCCCAAGCACACACCAAGTGGGCCCGAAAGTGGATTTTTATGTCTTTTACTCATCTCTGTAAACCTTAGGCTACTAGTTTTCTATAAGTAGGACCTTTTACTATTGTATTTTAAAAAATCTTTGGACATCTAGTTCTTAGATCATTGGGAGGCTGGCCATTCGGCCATGCCTAGACCTTATGCTTATGTATTTTCAACGGTGGAGTTTCTACACACCATAGATTAAGGTGTGGAGCTCTGCTGTACCTCGAGTATTAATGCAATTACTATTGTTCTTCTATTCAATTCCGCTTGTTCTTGTTCTAAGATATCACTTGTTCTTCAACTTGATGAATGTGATGATCTGTGACACTCATCATCATTCTCACCCATGAACAAAGTGACTGACAACCACTATTGTTCTACAAGCAACTAAGGCCATAGTGAATGTCTCTTGGATTCCTGATTGCACGATGCATGGTTGATCGCCTGACAACCGAGTGCTCGCCTGACAAACGAGCCAACCATTCCGTGAGATCAGAGTCTTCGTGGTATAGGCGAGAACTGATGGCGGCATTCAAGAGAATCCGGAAGGTCTAACCTTGTCTGTGGTGTTCTGAGTAGGATTCAATGACTGAATGACTGTGACGTGCTTCAAACTCCTGAGGGCGGGGCGTTAGTGACAGACGCAAAAGAATCACTGGATTCTATTCCGGCCTGATTGAGAACCGACAGATGAATTCCGCTATGCTGTGACAGAGCATATGCAATCGCTTTCACTGAGAGGATGGGAGGTAGCCACTGACAACGGTGAAACCCTTGCTTAAGCTTGCCATGGAAAGGAGTAAGAAGGATTGGATGAAGGCAGTAGGAAAGTAGAGAGACGGAAGGGAAGGCATCTTCATACGCTTATCTGAAGTTCCTACCAATGAATTACATAAGTATCTCTATCTTTACCTTTGTGTTATTTTCGTTCATCACCATATACCATTTGAGTTTGCCTGACTAAGATTTACAAGATGACCATAGCTTGCTTCAATACTAACAATCTCCGTGGGATCGACCCTTACTCACGTAAGGTTTATTACTTGGACGACCCAGTGCACTTGCTGGTTAGTTGTGCGAAGTTGTGTAATGCCATGGTATTGAGCTACCACGTTTTTGGAGCCATTACCGGGGATTATGAGAGTTGTGAAAAAGTATTGTTCACAATTTCGCGCACCAAGTTTTTGGCACCGTTGCCGGGGATTGTTCAAAGTTTTGAGCAAGCTTTTGGTAACATCAGTGCCAAGATCCGGCAACAACACCAAGTTTTTGGCGTTATTGCCAGGGATTGTTCAGGCTGGACAACTGACGGTTC
The DNA here is from genome assembly GCF_003086295.3 of Arachis hypogaea. Taxonomy (NCBI): domain Eukaryota; kingdom Viridiplantae; phylum Streptophyta; class Magnoliopsida; order Fabales; family Fabaceae; genus Arachis; species Arachis hypogaea. Next base: position 4,289,366 of record NC_092037.1, read on the forward strand.
ATCTTGTTGCTTAGATTAGGTATTTATTTTTTTCGAAATTCTTGAAGATGAATTCTAGAGTTTCATGATGATTTGTTGAAATCTGGCTGGCTGAGAAGCCATGTCTAATTTCATTGGACCGAGGTTTCAACTTATCATCACAAGAGCTTGTTGATTTCTTATCAATCTTGCTTTTGGAGCAGTGATCTGCTAAGGCTTGGCTGGCCTCTGGCCATGTCTAGTGTTTTGGACCGAAGCTTTCTCTGAAAGCTTGGCTGGCTGTGAAGCCATGTCTAATTCCTGGACCGGAGTCTTAGACTAGCATTGCACTGATTCCTGGAATTCTCATTAAGAATTTTGATACCTTTTTCCATTTAATTTTCGAAAAACACAAAAAAATTTTACAAAATCATAAAAACCAAAAATATTGTTGTTTCTTATTGAGACACTAGTCTCATCATAAGTTTGTTGTCAATTGCATGCATTCATTCATATGTCTTAGTGATCTTCAAGATGTTCTTGATGATTTACTTGCTCTGATCTTTGAATTCTATTGACTTGAGTGTTTTGTGTGTCTCATTTGCATTTTCATTTTGTTAATGTCAGTAGTATACAAACTGCTAAGTTTGGTGTCTTGCATGAATTGTTATTTGATTCTTGTTGCATTTTGATTTTTCCTTATTATTAAAAATCCAAAAATATTTTTAATTTGTGTCTTCTCAAGTCAATAATACAGAGAATTGAAGACTCAGAACATACAGCAGAGGAATTGCACAGAAAAAGCTGGGCGTTCAAAATGCCAGTGAAGAAGGACAGACTGGCGTTTAAACGCCAGCCAGGGTACCTGGTTGGGCGTTTAACGCCCAAAAGGGTAGCATTTTGGGCGTTAAACGCCAGAATGTGCACCATTCTGGGCGTTTAACGCCAGGATGGCTAAAGGGGAAAGATTTTGTTTTCAAATCAATTTTTTTAAGTTTTCAACATCTTTTCAAAATCAAATCTTTTTCAAATCAATTTTTCAATCAAATCTTTTTCAAAATTAACTTCTTTCCTTTTTCAAGGATGCTTACTATCAATTAATGATTTGATTCAACATTTCAAGTATGTTACCTTTTCTGTTGAGAAAGGTTTAATGATTGAATCATATCTTTTCTTGTTAGTCAAGTTTTTAATTTTCAAAACAAATCTTTTTAAAAACGTTTTCAAATCATATCTTCTCAATCACATTTTTTTTAATCAATCATATCTTCTTAACCACATCTTCTTCAAAATAGTTTTCAATCAAATCTTTCTGATTTCTAATTTCAAAATCTTTTTCAAAAAAATCATGTGATTTCTTTTCCCTTTTCATTTTCGAAAATTAATTAGTGTTTTTCAAAATGTTTTCAAAATTTTTCACTTAATTTTCGAAAATGACTTACCTCCTTCTCATATCCTTCTATTTATGGACTAACACTATCCCTTAATGCAAAATTCGAACTCCATCTCCTTTGTTAAGTTCGAATTTTCCACTTCTGTCTTCTACTCTTCTTTTCCTCTGACACCTAAAGGAATCTCTATACTGTGACATAGAGGATTCCACATTTTCTTGTTCTCTTCTCTTTCTTATGAGCAGGAGCAAAGACAAAGGCATTCTTGTTGAGGCTGATCCTGAACCTAAAAGGACCTTGAAAAGAAAGCTCAGAGAAGCCAAAGCACAACTCTCTTTAGAGCACCTGACCGAATTCTTCAAAGAAGAAGAACTCATGGCAGCCGAAAACAACAACAATGCCAACAATGCAAGGAAGGTGCTGGGTGACTTTACTGCACCTACTCCCGACTTCTATGGGAGAAGCATCTCTATCCCTGCCATTGGAGCAAACAACTTTGAGCTTAAGCCTCAATTAGTTTCTCTAATGCAACAGAATTGCAAGTTCCATGGACTTCCATTGGAAGATCCCCATCAGTTTTTAGCTGAGTTCTTGCAAATCTGTGACACTGTCAAGACTAATGGGGTTGACCCAGAGGTCTACAGACTAATGCTATTCCCTTTTGCTGTAAGAGACAGAGCTAGAACATGGTTGGACTCTCAACCTAAAGAAAGCCTGGACTCTTGGGAAAAGCTAGTCAATGCCTTCTTGGCAAAGTTCTTTCCACCTAAAAAATTGAGTAAGCTTAGAGTGGAAGTCTAAACCTTCAGACAGAAGGAAGGAGAATCCCTCTATGAAGCTTGGGAAAGATACAAACAATTGATCAGAAAGTGTCCCACTGACATGCTTTCTGAATGGAGCATCATAGGTATTTTCTATGATGGTCTCTCTGAACTGTCCAAGATGTCCTTGGATAGCTCTTCTGGAGGATCTCTTCATTTGAAGAAGACGCCTACTGAAGCTCAAGAACTGATTGAAATGGTTGCAAATAACCAATTCATGTATACTTCTGAAAGAAATCCTGTGAGCAATGGGACTAGTCAGAAGAAAGGAGTTCTTGAGATTGACACTCTGAATGCCATTTTGGCTCAGAACAAAATATTGACTCAACAAGTCAATATGATTTCTCAAAGTCTGTCTGGAATGCAGAATGCACCAAGCAGTACTAAGGAAGCTTCATCTGAGGAAGAAGCTTATGATCCTGAGAACCCTTCAATAGAAGAGGTGAATTACATGGGAGAACCCTATGGAAACACCTACAATCCTTCATGGAGGAATCATCCAAATCTTTCATGGAAGGATCAACAGAGACCTCAACAAGGTTTTAATAATAATAATGGTGGAAGAAACAGGTTTAGCAATAGCAAGCCTTTTCCATCATCATCTCAGCAACAGACAGAGAGTTCTAAGCAGAATACCTCTGACTTAGCAACTATGGTCTCTGATCTGATCAAAACCACTCAAAGTTTCATGACTGAAACAAGGTCCTCCATCAGAAATTTGGAAGGACAAGTGGGTCAGCTGAGCAAGAAAATTACTGAACTCCCTCCAAGTACTCTTCCAAGCAATACAGAAGAAAATCCAAAAGGAGAGTGCAAGGCCATCAACATGGCCGAATTCTGGGAGGAAGAAAAGGCAGTGAACGCCACTGAGGAAGGCCTCACTGGACGTCCACTGACCTCCAATGAGTTCCCCAATGAGGAACCATGGGAATCTGAGGCTCAAACTGAGACCATAGAGATTCCATTGGACTTACTTCTGCCATTCATGAGCTCTGATGAGTATTCTTCCTCTGAAGAGGATGAGTATGTCACTGAAGAGCAAGTTGCTAAATACCTTGGAGCAATCATGAAGTTAAATGACAAGTTATTTGGAAATGAGACTTGGGAGGATGAATCCCCTTTGCTCACCAAAGAACTGGATGACTTGTCTAGGCAGAAACTGCCTCAAAAGAGACAGGATCCTGGGAAGTTTTCAATACCTTGTACCATAGGCACCATGACCTTCAAGAAGGCCTTGTGTGACTTAGGGTCAAGTGTAAACCTCATGCCCCTCTCTGTAATGGAGAAGTTAGGGATCTTTGAGGTGCAAGCTACAAAAATCTCACTAGAGATGGCAGACAACTCAAGAAAACAAGCCTATGGACTTGTAGAGGATGTTCTGGTAAAAGTTGAAGACCATTACATCCCTACTGACTTCATAGTCCTAGAGACTGGGAAGTGCATGGATGAATCCATCATCCTTGGCAGACCCTTCCTAGCCACTGCAAAGGCTGTGATTGATGTTGATAGAGGAGAGTTGATCATTCAAGTGAATGAAGAATCCTTGGTGTTTAAGGCCCAAGGATATCCCTCTGTCATCATGGAGAGGAAGCATGAAGAGCTTCTCTCAAAACAGAGCCAAACTGAGCCCCCACAGTCAAACTCTAAGTTTGGTGTTGGGAGGCCACAACCAAACTCTAAGTTTGGTGTTGAACCCCCACATTCAAACTCTAAGTTTGGTGTTGGGAGGTTCCAACACGGTTCTGAGTATTTCTGAGGCTCCATGAGAAGCCCTCTGTCAAGCTAATGACATTAAAGAAGCGCTTGTTGGGAGGCAACCCAATGTTTTATACTTAATTATTTTCTTTTGTTATTTTATCTTTTTTGTAGGTTGATGATCATAAGAAGTCACAAAAACAATGAAAAAAAGCAAAAACAGAATGAAAAACAGGAAGAAAAACAGCACACCCTGGAGGAAGATGCTGCTGGCGTTCAAACGCCAGTAAGCCTAGCAGTTGGGCGTTTAACGCCCAGTCTGGCACCATTCTGGGCGTTTAACGCCAGAAAGGGGCACCAGACTGGCGTTAAACGCCAGAAAAGAGCAAGAACCTGGCGTTAAACGCAAGGAATGGGCACTAGCCCGGCGTTTAACGCCAGAAATGGCTCAAAACGTGAATTTTGATGCCATTTGGTGCAGGGATGACTTTTCCTTGACACCACAGGATCTGTGGACCCCACAGGATCCCCACCTACCCCACCATCACTCTCTCTCTTCTTCCCCCATTCACCAATCACCTCAACACCTCTTCCCCAAAAAACCTTCACCTATCAAATCCCATCTTTCTCTTCACCACTCACATCCATCCTTCTTAAATCCCCACCAACCTCACCCTTCAAATTCAAACCACTTTCCCTCCCAAACCCACCCATAATGGCCGAACCTTTACCCCCCTCTCTCCTATATATACCCTTCTTCAACCCTTCATTTTCACACAACCTAAACACCACCATCTCCCTCTTCCTCATTTCTTCTTCTTCTACTCTCTTCTTTCTTCTTTTGCTCGAGGACGAGCAAACATTTTAAGTTTGGTGTGGTAAAAGCGTTGCTTTTCTCGTTTTTCCATAACCATTATGGCATCCAAGGCCGAAGAAACCTCTAGAAAGAGGAAAGGGAAGGCAAAAGCTTCCACCTCCGAGTCATGGGAGATGGATAGATTCCTCTCAAGGGTGCATCAAGACCACTTCTATGAAGTTGTGGCCTTGAAGAAGGTGATCCCCGAGGTCCCCTTTTCACTCAAAAAGGGTGAATATCCGGAGATCCGACATGAGATCCGAAGAAGAGGTTGGGAAGTTCTTACCAACCCCATTCAACAAGTCGGAATCTTGATGGTTCAAGAGTTCTATGCCAATGCATGGATCACCAAGAACCATGACCAAAGTGTGAACCCGAATCCAAAGAACTATCTCACTATGGTTCGGGGGAAATACTTGGATTTTAGTCCGGAGAGTGTGAGGGTGGCGTTCAACTTGCCTATGATGCAAGGAGATGAGCATCCTTACACTAGAAGGGTCAACTTTGATCAAAGGTTGGACCAAGTCCTCACAGTCATATGTGAAGAGGGCGCACAATGGAAGCAAGATTCAAGGGGAAAGCCGGTCCAATTGAGAAGGCATGACCTCAAGCCCGTGGCTAGAGGATGGTTAGAGTTCATACAACACTCAATCATTCCCACTAGCAACCGGTCCGAAGTTACCATAGATCGGGCTATCATGATCCATAGCATCATGATTGGAGAAGAAATAGAGGTTCATGAGGTTATAGCCCAAGAACTCTATAAGGTGGCGGACAAGACCTCCACCTTGGCAAGGTTAGCCTTTCCTCATCTCATTTGTCACCTCTGTTATTCAGTTGGAGTTGACATAGATGGAGACCCCTGAGATTCCTCAAGGGATGCACTTTCCTCCACAAGACTATTGGGAGCAACTAAATACCTCCCTAGGAGAGTTGAGTTCCAACATGGGACAACTAAGGGAGGAGCATCAAGAACACTCCATCATCCTTCATGAAATTAGAGAAGATCAAAGAATCATGAGGGAGGAGCAACAAAGACAAGGAAGAGACATTGAGGAGCTCAAGCACTCCATAGGATCTTCAAGAGCAAGAAAGAGCCGCCATCACTAAGGTGGACCCGTTCTTTGACTTCCTTGTTATTTGTTCTTCTGTTTTTCGAATTTTTAGTGCTTATGTTTATCCATGTTTGTGTCTTATGATCATTAGTGTCTTAGTGTCTATGCCTTAAAGTTATGAATGTCCTATGAATCCATCACCTCTCTTGAATAAAAATGTGCTTAATTGAAAAAGAAAGAATTGCATGAATTTTGAATTTTATAACAGTTTAATTATTTTGATGTGGTGGTAATATTTTTGTTCTTTGAATGTATGCTTAAACAGTGCATATGTATCTTGAATTTGTGGTTTATGAATGTTGGCTCTTGAAAGAATGATGAAAAAGGAGACATGTTACTGAGGATCTGAAAAATCATTAAAATGATTCTTGAAGCAAGAAAAAGCATTTCTATTCAAAAAAAAAAACCGAAAAAAATGTTTAATCGAAAAAAAAAATAGAGAGAAATAAGAGTTGTGATCCAAGGCAAATAAGAGTGTGCTTAAGAACCCTGGACACCTCTAATTGGGGACTTTAGCAAAGCTGAGTCACAATCTGAAAAGGTTCACCCAATTATGTGTCTGTGGCATGTATGTATCCGGTGGTAATACTGGAAGACAGAGTGCTTTGGGCCACAGCCAAGACTCAATAAGTAGCTTTGTTCAAAGAATCATCAGACTTTACTAGGAGAATCATTAACACTATCTGGACTCTGAGTTCCTAAAGAAGCCAACCATTCTGAATTTCAAAGGATAGAGTGAGATGCCAAAACTATTCAGAGGCAAAAAGTAAAAGCCCCGCTCATCTAATTAATACGGATCTTCACAGATGTTTTTGGAATTCATTGCATATTCTCCTCTTTTTATCTTGTTTGATTTTTAGTTGCTTGGGGACAAGCAACAATTTAAGTTTGGTGTTGTGATGAGCGGATAATTTGTATACTTTTTGGCATTGTTTTTAGTATATTTTTGATATGATCTAGTTAGTTTTTAGTATATTTTTATTAGTTTTTAGTTAAAATTCACTTTTCTGGACTTTACTATGAGTTTGTGTGTTTTTCTGTGATTTCAGGTATTTTCTGGCTGAAATTGAGGGACCTGAGCAAAAATCTGATTCAGAGGCCAAAAAGGACTGCAGATGCTGTTGGATTCTGACCTCCCTGCACTCGAAGTGGATTTTCTGGAGCTACAGAAGCCCAATTGGCGCGCTCTCAACGGCGTTGGAAAGTAGACATCCTGGGATTTCCCGCAATATATGATAGTCCATACTTTGCCCAAGATTTGATGGCCCAAACCGGCGTTCAAAGTCACCTCAAGAAATCCCAGCGTTAAACGCTGGAACTGGCACCCAAATGGGAGTTAAACGCCCAAACTGGCATGAAAGCTGGCGTTTAACTCCAAGAATGGTCTCTACACGAAAATGCTTCTTTGCTCAGCCCAAGCACACACCAAGTGGGCCCGGAAGTGGATTTTTATGTCTTTTACTCATCTCTGTAAACCTTAGGCTACTAGTTTTCTATAAGTAGGACCTTTTACTATTGTATTTTAAAAAATCTTTGGACATCTAGTTCTTAGATCATTGGGAGGCTGGCCATTCGGCCATGCCTAGACCTTATGCTTATGTATTTTCAACGGTGGAGTTTCTACACACCATAGATTAAGGTGTGGAGCTCTGCTGTACCTCGAGTATTAATGCAATTACTATTGTTCTTCTATTCAATTCCGCTTGTTCTTGTTCTAAGATATCACTTGTTCTTCAACTTGATGAATGTGATGATCTGTGACACTCATCATCATTCTCACCCATGAACAAAGTGACTGACAACCACTCTTGTTCTACAAGCAACTAAGGCCATAGTGAATGTCTCTTGGATTCCTGATTGCACGATGCATGGTTGATCGCCTGACAACCGAGTGCTCGCCTGACAAACGAGCCAACCATTCCGTGAGATCAGAGTCTTCGTGGTATAGGCGAGAACTGATGGCGGCATTCAAGAGAATCCGGAAGGTCTAACCTTGTCTGTGGTGTTCTGAGTAGGATTCAATGACTGAATGACTGTGACGTGCTTCAAACTCCTGAGGGCGGGGCGTTAGTGACAGACGCAAAAGAATCACTGGATTCTATTCCGGCCTGATTGAGAACCGACAGATGAATTCCGCTATGCTGTGACAGAGCATATGCAATCGCTTTCACTGAGAGGATGGGAGGTAGCCACTGACAACGGTGAAACCCTTGCTTAAGCTTGCCATGGAAAGGAGTAAGAAGGATTGGATGAAGGCAGTAGGAAAGTAGAGAGACGGAAGGGAAGGCATCTTCATACGCTTATCTGAAGTTCCTACCAATGAATTACATAAGTATCTCTATCTTTACCTTTGTGTTATTTTCGTTCATCACCATATACCATTTGAGTTTGCCTGACTAAGATTTACAAGATGACCATAGCTTGCTTCAATACTAACAATCTCCGTGGGATCGACCCTTACTCACGTAAGGTTTATTACTTGGACGACCCAGTGCACTTGCTGGTTAGTTGTGCGAAGTTGTGTAATGCCATGGTATTGAGCTACCACGTTTTTGGAGCCATTACCGGGGATTATGAGAGTTGTGAAAAAGTATTGTTCACAATTTCGCGCACCATGAATCTTGTTAGTTACATCGATAGTGATTGGGTTGGACATATAGAAACAAGAAAAAATACTTCGAGATTTTTATTTCATCTTGATTTTGGTGCAATTTCATAGTCATAAAAGAAACAACCAGTAGTAGTACTAGCACTCTCTACAACAGAAGCAGAATATATAACAGAAGCAAGTTGTGCAACGCAAGCAGTTTGACTAAGAAGAATTCTTGAGGAATTGAATGAGAAACAAAGTACTCCAACAATAATATTTTGCGATAACAAGTCAGCTATTGCGCTTTGCAAAAATCCAGTATTCCATGAAAAATCGAAGTATATTGATATTCGATTTTACAAAATCAGAGAGTTGGTAAATGAGAAAGAAGTTGTGACCGAATACTGTCCAACTAAAGAATAAATTGCAGATATATTTACAATGCCATTGAAGATCGAATTAGTTTATAAATTAAAGAAAATGTTTGAAATGATAAATTCTACGAGTTTAATTTAAGAGAGGCAATAATAGATAATTAAATCAACTTGCAAAAAATCATTCACACCATTATATACAAAAACTTAGTCAAATTTTGGTCAAAAATGGAAGGAAGTAAAATTTGCAATGAATATGGGAAGCAACTAGAAAAGTTACAAAGGATCATGGTCAAATATGAACAAAAGAATGTTTAGTATTTGTTTTGAAAAATTCTCTTTTTTATTATTTTGAGTATTAACGAGTTTGAGAAATAAAAAATATAATAACGTTATTTATGTGAATGAGTGATCTGAACCAATAAAATGTGAATATTTTACTTACAAATTAAAATATAAACATACGATTCATAAATTTCAAATAATAATAAATTAAAAAACTAATGTTTAGTCACTAAATAAATTTAACACAATATCAAAAAAATTGTAACACTACAATATAACATTAAAATAAATCACATTAGATATAAATGAATATTCATCTTATTAATCTTTGTCATGTTTCAACTCTTCATTGTAATTAATAGTTTGGAATAATGTTATTGCTTTGTATTTCTCCTCTAAATGACTGATCATGAAATAATCTAAATTTACACTCACAATAAAAAATATAAATTAGTAAAAAAATAAAAAATATACAAATTTAAATTTAAAAAAATTCCAAACAAACACCAAATAAGAAACAGTCAAGTAACTATAACCAAATAACCAAATTTTTTCATTATTTTTTTTCCTTCTTTAAAAAAAAAAAACTAATAAACTCTAGATTTTGGACATTAAAAAGCAGTGATCCGAATGCATGTTCTGAAATTTCCCAAAGGAAAATATGAGTTTCTACTTTCTATTAGGTCAAATTAGGGTTCACAAACTATAATTTAAATATGTAATATAAGGCACAAAGCTGTTGTAAAATAACTAAATAAATAAGGAAGAAGTAACAAATATAAAATATGAAAATAAAATTAGATAACTCAAGTAGTAATATTCACTGGAATTACTATATCAATATAGTAGATATAATTAATATATCTAATAGTATTAAAGTATATAAGAGAATAGTACGAAAGAGAAAGAATATTATATGTTGTAATGTGTATATATATATATATATAAAGATAGAAAGAAGTATTAAAAGTAAAGAGAGAGATAATTGCATTTGTTTTTATCACTGTAAAGAGAGAGAAAAGGGAAATATTTGTAATTGTGTGTCAAATTCTATTGCCTCGTTCATGCTTTTATAGGCAAACAAATTCTTCTTTTTAAACATTATTAATTGTGTTATATGAGAATTTGCTCCTTCCAGCATGGAAAATTAGATTCACCCATAAATGAGCATTCATCCTTATCCTTCCATGCCGTAACACTCCCCCTTAGATGCTCATTTAGGAATATGCCTCATTAAAACCTTACTAAAGAAAAACCCAGTGGAAAAAACTTTAGTGAAGGAAAAAGAGTATAATATCCTTTGTGATGGGACTGCCTCATTAAAAACCTTGTCAAGAAAAACCCAATAGGAAAAAAAACCTGACCAAGGGAAAAAGAGTACAGTCTCCCCCTCTTGCCGACATCATTTAATGTCTCGAAATCAGCGCATCCCAATCTCATGTACTAATCTTTCAAAGGAGGATTTTGGGAGTGACTTTGTGAATAAATTTGCCAGATTATCACTTGAGCGGATCTGTTGAATATCAATTGTCCCTTGATTTTGAAGATCATGAGTGAAGAAGAATTTGGGAGAAATATGCTTTGTTCTATCACCTTTGATGTATCTGCCTTTAAGCTGAGCAATGCATGCTGTATTATTTTCAAACAAGACAGTTGGAGCTATCTTATGATCAATCAGTCCACATGATGACAGGATATATTGGATCAAACTCCTCAGCCAAAAACACTCGCGACTTGCTTCATGAATTGCTAGTATTTCAGCATGATTAAAGGATGTTGCAGCAATCATCTGTTTTGTAGACCTCCATGATATAGCTGTTCCACCATATGTGAACAAGTATCCTGTTTGAGATCTCCCTTTATGAGGATCAGACAAGTATCCGGCATCTGCATAGCCAACTAGCTGTGACTTGGATCCATATATAAGGATAAAACAATCCCATATCAACCGTTCCATGAAGATATCAAAAGATTTGCTTGATTCCACTCCAATGTCTTCTGGTTAGAGAGGAACTATACCTTGCTAGTAAATTCACAGCAAATGATATATCGGGTCTTGTATTATTAGCAAGATACATTAGCGCTCCAATGGCACTAAGATATGGTACTTCAGGACCAAGGATATCTTCATTTCCTTCTTTAGGACGGAATTGATCCTTCTCCACATCCAAAGATCTTACGATCATTGGGGTACTCAAGGGATGTGACTTATCCATATAGAATCTCTTCAAGATCTTCTCTGTGTATGTTGTTTGATGAATAAAGATCCCATTTTTTATATGCTCGATCTGCAGGCCAAGACAAAATTTAGTTCTTCTAAGATCTTTCATCACAAACTTTTCTTTTAGAGTTTTTATAATTGTTGGAATCTCTTCAGGAGTCCCAATGATATTTAAATCATCAACATACACAGCAATTATAATGAACCCAGATGTAGTTTTCTTTATGAAAACACATGGGCAGATATCATCATTCTTGAATCCGTTTTTGGCCAGATACTTAGTAAGACGATTATACCACATTCGTCCGGATTGTTTTAGACCATATAAAGATCTTTGCAATTTAACTGAGTATAACCTTTGCGAATATTCATTGGATGGTTTAGATATCTTTAGTCCTTTAGGGACTTTCATACAGATATCCCGATCTGATGAGCCGTATAAATAGGCTGTTACCACATCCATTAAATGCATATGCAGTTTATGATATGCAGATAAACTGACCAAATAACGCAATGTTATTGCATCCACTACAGGGGAATACGTTTCTTCATAATCTATACCGGGCCTTTGTGAAAAACCTTGTGCCACAAGTCGGGCTTTATAGCGCACAACTTCATTTTTCTCATTTCGTTTCCTCACAAATACCCATCGGTATCCAACAGGTTTTACATCTTCTGGTGTACGAACTACAGGTCCGAAGAGTTCACGTTTTGCAAGTGAGTCTAATTCAGCCTTCATGGCTTCTTCCCATTTTGGCCAATCATTTCTTTGTCGACATTCTTCGACTGATCTTGGCTCAAGATCCTTACTTTCATGCATGATATTTAATGCCACATTATATGCAAATATTTCATTGACAATTGTCTTATTTCGGTCCCATTTCTCTCATGTAAAGACATAATTTATCGAGATCTCGTCATTTTCACAATTTTTAGGTACCTGAACGTCTTCTGGCGTTAAAACTATATCAGAATTTTGGACAACTGCAGGTGTCTTTACTATGTCTTTTTCAATAGGAATCGTATTTACCTCTTTTCTCTTTCGAGGATTTTTATCTTTGGAACCGACAGGCCTGCCACGCTTCTGGCGTGTATTTGCTTCAGTGGCTACTTGTCCTACTGGGACAACAATTCGAATTGGGGCATTTTCCGCTGGTATATAAGATTTGGTTATCCTCTTTGTAAAATGCATCAGGCAATTCATTTGCTAATCTTTGTAAATGTATAATCTTTTGAATTTCTAGTTCACATTGCCCTGATCGAGGATCTAAATGCATCAATGATGATGCATTCCAATTAAGTTCCTTTTCAGGAAGCTTATTCTCTCCCCCTAATGTTGGAAAATTTGATTCATCAAAATGACAATCCGCAAACTGGGTTTTAAATACATCTCCAGTTTGTATCTCAAGATACCTCACTATAGAGGGAGAATCATATCCAACATATATCCCCAATTTTCTTTGGGGTCCCATTTTGGTGCGATTAGGTGGTACAATGGAAACATATATCGCACACCCAAATATTCTTAAATGGGAAACATTTGGCTGCTGGCCAAAAGCTAATTGCATAGGAGAGAAGTGATGGTAACTCGTTGGCCTCAAACGAATAAGTGTTGCAGCATGTAAAATAGCATGCCCCCAAAACGAGGTTGGGAGATTTGTTCTCATAAGCAAGGGTCTAGCAATTAATTGGAGGCATTTAATAAGTGATTCTGCTAACCCATTTTGTGTGTGAACATAAGCTACTGGATGTTCAACACTTATTCCATTAGCCATACAATAAGCATCAAAAGCTTGGGAAGTAAATTCACCAGCATTATCAAGATGAATTGCTTTGATTGAATTTTCTGGAAATTGTGCTTTTAATCGAATAATTTGAGCCAGTAATCTTGCAAACGCCAAGTTGCGAGAAGATAATAAGCACACATGTGACCATCTTGAAGATGCGTCTATCAGGACTATAAAATATCTAAAAGATCCACATGGTGGATGAATAGGTCCACATATATCACCTTGAATCCTTTCTAGGAATTCAGGGGACTCAAATCCAATCTTTACTGGTGATGGCCTTAAAATTAACTTTCCTTGAGAACATGCAGCACAATAAAATTCACTAGTTTTAAGAATCTTCTGATTCTTTAGTGAATGTCCATGAGAGTTTTCAATAATTCTCCTCATCATGGTTGTTCCCGGATGACCCAATCTATCATGCCAAGTTATGAATTCATTTGGGCTAGTAAACTTCTGGTTTACAATGGCATGTGATTCAATTGCACTAATCTTAGTATAATACAACCCAGATGAAAGTGAGGGTAATTTTTCTAATATAACTTTCTTATCTGAATCATGAGTTGTGATACATAAATACTCATGATTTCCCTCATTCATTGTCTCAATATGATATCCATTTCGGTGAATATCTTTGAAACTCAACAAGTTTCTTAGAGACTTGGTAGACAATAGTGCATTATTTATTATGAATTTTGTTCCTCCGGGAAACAAAATTATAGCTCTTCCGAGCCTTCAATCACATTGCCTGAGCCAATAATAGTATTAACATACTCTTCTTTTGGCACAAGATGGGTAAAATATATAATACTTTTAAGAATAGTGTGTGAACTTGCACTATCCGCAAGGCAAATATCTTCAGAATATGTCCTTGCCATTTTTCTTAAAAAAAAAACAGATAATAATAATAATAAAATGAGCAAAAGTACATGCACAGTAAAAATTATTCACATGAATACTTAACAAACACATACACATATCAAACTATTCCATCATTGATCAAATAGCCAATATTTCCTTCAAAATCCTTAAAGAAATTAGATACATTATAATGAGTGGTGGAATTTTCATCATTTGAAATAAAATTTGTTTCCTTTTCTTTGTCATCTTTTTTCAAGTATGCTTGATAAAGATCAACTAGGTGCCTTGGGGTACGACAGGTACGTGACCAATGGCCCTTTCTACCACAACGGAAGCATTTATCCTCAATTGATTTACTTTGCCCATTGTTTCTTTCTCTATCCCACTTCTGGTGAGATCTTTTGTTTTGAACATAATTCCTTTTCCTTCCATGATTTTTCTTGTTATTAAAACCTTACCATTTACCTCTTCTGGAGTTATAATTTGCCGCATTTGCTTCAGGAAATGGGGCGGCACCAGATGGGCGCGCTTCATGATTTCTTAAGAGCAACTCATTGTTGGCGTTCAGCAACAAGAAAGTAAGAAATTAACTTAGAACATTTTTAAATTCTTTTTTTCTCGATACTGCTGCTGCAAGAGCACAATCGAGGTATGGAAGGTCAAGAAAATTTTCTCTAACATATCGGGTTTGAGGAAGTATCACCGTCTTTTGATGATTGTATCTTTCTTCAAGGCCTTTCCACAGATCTGTAGGATCTTTTAATGTGGGATATTCATTTTTCAATCATACGTCAACATGACGACGAAGAAAAATCATGGCTTTGGCTTTATCTTTCTGGGATGCATTATTTTTAGCCTTAATGGTATCTTCAAGATCCATTAAATCAAGATGGATTTTAACATCTAGTATCCATGATAAATAATTATTTCCAGATATATCAAGAGCATTAAATTCAAGATGAGAGAGCTTCAACATAATAAAAATTTGTTACCTGAGTCTTCCTATAAATTTGATCAGAGTCTCGTACTGATAACGTGTTGTAAAATAACTAAATAAATAAGGAAGAAGTAACAAATATAAAATATGAAAATATAATTAGATAACTTAAGTAGTAATATTCACTGGAATTACTATATCAATATAGTAGATATAATTAATATATCTAATAATATTAAAGTATATAAGAGAATAGTACGAAAGAGAAAGAATATTATATATTGTAATGTGTATATATATATAAAGATAGAAAGAAGTATTAAAAATAAAGAGAGAGAATTGCATTTGTTTTTATCAAAAGCCAATTAATAGTACACAAATTTGAGAAGATAATTGTAGAAAAATATATAAAAACAGGAGTAAATTTGTGTTTGGGCCTCCACATTTTTTGCTATATGGTTCTAGTGGATTCCATTTGGGTTGAACAAGGATCTCCAATGCAAGGGTGTCTTTAGGCCCGTTTTAGTAAAAAAAAGAAAAAAAGTTATTGGATAACTTAGTAGGTTAAAGGGGAATGAGACGGTGCGAAATTTACAAATCCAATTCACTTTCGTCGATTTTCTGATTCCTAATCCTGTCCTGGTTCGCCGTCACCATGAGCAACGATAATCCGAGGTTGCTGAACCCGAACCCGAATCCGGAAGGGATGCTGGCAATCCCAGTGAAAAAGACTGATCCGGTGGATCTGCACCGGCCGTTACGCAAGTTGGTAGCGAGAAAATACTCAGAGAGCGATGCAGAGAAAGTTGAAAGCGTTCTGGAAACCCTAAACAGATGCCGCAGCGACATGGTGGAGCGAGGGGACCTCTCCCTTCCCAAGCTCCGTGACTGCCTCATCCACTACTTCAAATGCCTCTGCATGGTTGAGCCACTCTTCACCGCTATCTCCTCCGACGCCGACGCCGACGCCGACGCCGACCCCATCCTCTTTGTCTGGTACGACGCCTTCTCCTCTGGGAAGGAGGGTTGGGTCCCCTGTCAGCCCAACTGCATCCAATTGGAGAAGGCTGCTGTTGTCTTCAACCTTGGCGCCGTATGCAGCCAGATTGGAGCCTCTAGCGAGCGTACCACCCCCCGTGGCCGTCACCTTGCAATAGATGCCTTCAATGCCGCTGCCGATTTCTTCTTGAAACTCTGGAAGGTTTTTGCCAAGGACGTCTCCGCCACCCTCGACTTGACTCTCCTCTTCGCCGAGAGTCTTCACTGCCTCTTCTCCGCTCAGGCTTTGGAGCTCAATTTACAGCAACAACTCCACAACAACAACAGTTCGGCTCTCCAAAAACATCGATGTGCCATTTCATTTAAATCGGTCAGTCTTGACTCTTGATTGATTTTACATTTTAGATTTTCAATTGGATGAGAAGATGATGAATTGATGATGATGATTGTAGGTTTCTGAGCATTATCGGAGAGCATATGATTTGATACAAAGTGATCCGGCTGCAATCGAACATGTCTCCTCATTTGACAGAACCTGGATAACTCATCTTTACCAGAAGGTGAAATTCTGTGAGGAGGAGGCTCTTCAGATGCGATCATCCATCCTACCCAAATCCCAGCTACCTGTCCAATCTTGTGTTCTTGATCATGATGCAAAATTTGTCACTAAAAAATTAGTTAAAGGGATTTGCGGGCGCGCGTACCAGTGGATACCCAAGCTAGAAGGAATATACCTTGACCTCGTCCTTTCCGAGTACATCCCTTTCAAGATTATCGATGGTGGAAAGCTGGTGGCTCACCCATGGGACATGCCTCCACCTTATCCAACAAAATTTGCAATCTCCTCATCTTCGTCTTCGTCACATCTTCTGGCATTGCCTTTGAAGAAGAGTAAGCCCTTGGACCTGTACCAGCCCCTGCGCAATTACTTTGTAGTCAAATGCTCTGAGAGCGTGGCAAAGAGAGTAGAAGGCCTTTTCGAAATGATAAACAAATTGCGTAGTAAAATGCTGCGTGATGATCTCTCTCTACCCATGCGCCGTGACTGCCTCATCCGCTATTTCAAATGCCTTTGCATGATTGAGCCTTTCTTCCCTATGCCAACCGCACTCAACCCACCTATCTTTGTTTGGTACAATGCCTTCTACCCGAAAAAGAAATCTTCTCAGCACAACATCCATTTGGAGAAGGCCTCTGTTCTCTTCAACCTGGGAGCCCTTGGCTCCCACATTGCTCTCTCCTGCGATCTCACCACCATCCAAGGCCGGCGTATTGCCATAGACGCCTTACATGATGCTTCATATTGGTTCTTAATACTAACGCATGAGGCTGAGAAGGCATCTGCCACCACTGACTTGTCAATAAGCTGCGCCCAGATGCTGCGCCAGATAATAACCTCTCAGATTGCTTATTTGGAATGCGAGTTTCCTCATTCCCATTCCCATGGTGGTGGATATCCTGTATGTATCATCATCTAGCTTTTCAGTTGATTTTTTCTTAGCGCAATTGATGATGTCAATATTGATTTGTTAAATTGTGTGATTGGGATGATGTAGGTCTCTCTGCTTTATCGGAAAATTTATGATCTGATGACATTCGGACCTTTAGCTGAGAAGCTTGTTCAATCCTCGATACCTCAATTTATTGAGTCGAAGATGAAAACCTGCCGTGTTCAAACTGGTCTTGATGTCACTGAACTATTTCTTTCAGGGTATTGTGAGGCTCAATCCCTGCTTCGAGAGGCATGTCAAACACCATACTTGGACCTTCTCTCCGAGGTTGGCCCTTACAAGATTACGGATGGAATACTGTGGCCAATTTTAGAGGCAGTAACATTGGCATTGGAGGAGGTGAACTTGTCCGGGAACACTCCCACGGAGGAAAACTAAACAAGTTTAGGAATGAACTTTTTATTTTCTTTTTTAAGATGGATGTTGGAATTTTGTTCGTTGATACTAGAACTCTTTGTGAATATATTATACTCGTAATTTTGTTTGTTGACGTGTGAATGTATTCCTTCATATTCCTCACCAATTTGTATGCCTCTGATCTCGTAGCCATTGTTAGTTTTTGTTGCGTATTAGTAGATAGAACGTTTCATGTATTCCTTCATATTATACGCATTATTATGTCTGCTAGGATGCTTGAAACGTGGTATTGACGATAACTTCATTGTATAGAACTTTTCATGACCAGGGGGAATGTATTCGTTGTAGCCAGAAGATTAACTAACATATCTAGGATTTACTGAACATAGTGGACCTAAACCTTCATTTTGATTACTTTATTGCTTCTATTTTTAGTTATATTAAATAGTATATGCAAATTTTGCATTACTAACAAATCCAACATGAAGTGGAGATGAATTATGATAAAGACTAGAGAGTTTACTTAGGGCAGGTTTTAACATGTTCAGGGGTGTTATGTTTTTTGACCAGTAGAATTTAAGATTTATATATTTGCTATAGACAAGGAAACCAAGCTAATTACCATAGAATCCCACATTTAGGATTTTCCCCCCCTTCTTTTGATGGTTTCATATTTAGGATCATGAGATGTTATTTGTCTGCTGTTGCGATGGTTAGCTACTTAGCTTTGTATTTTGACTATTTTCTTTTGGTCTGGTTGTTTTAACTTCTAATGCCAGCTGTTCTATCATGATATATGCAGTTTGCACTTGCTCTAAAGTGGCCTGATTATCTAAAGACAATGCATCCTATTATTTAGGATAACCTACAAATCTTATAACCACCCTTTGACCAAGTTTAATGGTCTTAATTAGTATTATATCAATTATAATAAAGAATTAACACCTACAAGTACACCTAAATATATTGTCATTGAAAGCTTTACACCCCTGCTAATGTACAATTACAAGAGTTTAAGCTTTACCTTATTGATTTATAAATTTATTGCTTCTGTCTCATTCATGAGTGTAAGAAATATATATTTTCTTTAGTTCCTTGATCTGATTCTAGAATATGTTGCGATGATTACTTATTTTAACAATTTATATGTATATATGGCCATTTGTAACTATTTAGTAGGGCCATGCTGGGGTAGCTATAGCATTTGGATATCTCTGTAAATGCTAGCTTGCCTACTTGTGTTATCTTCTTTTTCTTTCTTTTTGTTTTTTTTGGGGGGGGGGGGGTGGTCACGTGGTTATGACCTGCCTTATTGGCTATGTCTTGGTCGCCATATTCTTCTCATGATTAAAGCTGGATACTTTCGTAATAGGCTTTTGTATGATCTATGAAAGCAATGAAGATGGTCTATAAACAAAATAAGGTATATGCTAATCCCTTTTATGGTACTCAAGAATGAATTTTGCTCTGTCCTTTTTGCTCTTTGGGGTGGTTGAATTGTTAGAATTGATCATCTATTGTAGCTGGGATTAAAACATGAGGACAAGATTATTTTTACTTTGTTGATGCATGTCTTGCAGCGTAGCACAATCTTTATTTTATTTTATTTTATTTGTAGAATAATCAATTTTGTAGTTGGATAGAAAATATAAAAGTTACATTATGAATATGAATTTGAATTTTCATGAGATGATGATGAAGAAGAGTAAACACAGGGGAGTCGGGGTGAAAGAACTGCTGAAGTGGAGGGCTATACAACAAAAGGAGAAAATCCAAATAGAAGGTGATTTTACCGATCCGGAGCCTGATTATGAGGAAAGCAAAGCATTGGACTCAACAATTGGATATGTTAAGGTAAAGCCGTTTTCCAAATGGACCATGAATAAATTTTCTTCAGAGTATTAGTTTGATTAGAAATTCTAAAAATATGTGATTTTAGTTTGTTGGAAATGGTTCTTGGACAATTAGTGTATTTGATCATTGTGATATGTTATTGAAAGATGCCGTTTAGCTTGTGACTGAACGAAGAAGTCATAAATGAAAGAAAAAGGAAGAAGCCCTTTTGATTTGGGAGCTGAGCATTTTTTAATCGTCATTCATCAATTTCTTTATGTAAGTGAACATTTTATTGAATTTGTTTTGATGTCTCATTTTAGAGAATGAGAGTTTGTGAACTGGCCAGGAAGGTACCGTGAGCCTTAAAGGGGTTGGTCAACTCACATCAACTTGTCAAGGGGGTATTAAGCCACAGTGAGGTCTCAGAAAAATCTCAACGATTCATGGCCATGAAGAATTATTCATATAGATGTCCAATCCATGCACGATGACCCATGATAAACAACTCAAATTATAGCTATTAGATATAAAAATCATTCGAGCTTCCAATTGAAAGCCTTATCATTAAACACATCCCTGTTTTTTTCTTTTCTTATCACTCTCAAATTTGGGACTTTGTTTCTTGCATAACTCTCACAGAGCTCTAAAATAAAAAGTCCCATTTTCTTTTCAGTGGGTAGAGACACAATCTGGTTGAAGAAATTTTAGATATGTGATGAAGTGAGTTATCTCTGTGTGCTTTGTCTTCCTTAAAACCTACTACCAACATTTGTAACAATTTTTGTGTTCCCTGTGTTTCTCGAATTTATCGCTTGGTGAGTCTATGGTATGCTCCTATGTGTCCTTATGCTCTTTGTTGCTTCTTCTATGCTTCTTTCTAGGATTCATTTCTTTCTAGGTATTTATATAATTTATCAACTGCATTATGCTCAATTTCGATATTAAATTTGAGGGGCCAGTTTCCCATCATGTGGCTTGCCTGTCACCATATGATATTCTTGAATGGCGTAAGTTTGTATGAGTTAATTGCTCATATCATTGATGTTGTACTACTATAGTTAAAAAGACAAAAAATTGTGTTGAACCGTTGTTCTGTTCATTTATCAATGTTGTAGACTTGTAGATCCTATGATCAACAGGTCATAGCGAAGGTGTGCAACGATCTTACATTTGTTGCTAGGTTCACCCTCCTCATTACCATTGACATTGTCAATTAAAATGGAAAAGATTATATGTTGTGATGTCAGCTGCTTAATTTTAATTTATTCGTTAGACTGGTCAATACTGATCTTATTCTCATAATGTCTTTGTTATGTGTTGGAGGGAAGCGAAGGAACACCTTTTGCAGGTTTGTCAAGTTAGCAAATTGTGATTATTGCATTTCAGCACTTCACTTTTTTAGTTCTATTGAGATTTGTTATTTCAAAAATGTCCAAGCTTATGATTGCTATCAATTCTTAGTTATGTTTTCCTCTTGTTAGGCGGACATTACTATGGAAAAAATCAAGTTTCCTCCAGAATACCTATATAAGCCTCCTGGAATCAGATGATCCTTATTGCTACTGTATGCTTGTCAATTCTCATTTCCGAATGTGTTTTATCATGATATCGACTCAATGTGTGCTTTCTGTATTGTAGCATGACGACAACCTAATGGACGGTTCTTGACGTAGAAAAAGATTTGTTTATCTGAGTGATTATAAGTTCTTTTATTTGATATAGCATAAGTCAATTTACATTATTAGATACTGGTTTTGATTTAATATTTCTGTGTCTTGCTGCCGCTGCAGTTCATCCTAAAGGTTGGAATCTTATGTGGTCTTTTTCAAGGTCAGATTGTTTCCCGTTATGAATTTCTGTTATGTGGTTTAACGTTTGGATTGTGGTTATTTCCTTTTGGATTAATCTTAGCATACAAGCGATTAACACTTACAAGTGTTACAAGTCCTAAAGACAACTAACCCCTTAAACGCGCTCCTAATGTTACGTACGTTTCACGCGCTATATAACAAAATATTAATTCAATCAAAATCAATTAACGCGCGAATATATAACTTCCAATTTTCAAAAGATTTCGTTTCCTTCTTCGAATCTCTTGCCAAATTTCTTCGTTCTCCTTCTTGCGTTCTTTCTTTGCCTTTTCGATCGTTCTTTTACCTGCGTTTATCACTGGTTTGTTCTTCGTCATTGACGTGAGTTTCTCTCTCTGTTACAAGTCCTGAAGACAACTAACCCCTTAAACGCGCTCCTAATGTTACGTATGTTTCACGCGCTACATAACAGAATATTAATTCAATCAAAATCAATTAATGTGCGAATATATAACTTCCAATTTTCAAAAGATTTCGTTTCCTTCTTCGTTCTCTTTGCGTTCTTTCTTTGCCTTTTCGATCGTTCTTTTACCTGCATTTATCACTGGTTTGTTCTTCGTCATTGGCGTGAGTTTCTCTCTCTGTAACTCTTGCTTCGTTTTTTTTTTTTCGATTTTCATGTTTTCTGAAATCAAAATTTGAACTCATTTTGAAGATAATGGATGATTCAACCTTAGACTGTCAGCTGAATCAGGGCGAAGTGGATTTTGAATTTGAATCGAACGAAGTTCCTGAGGTTTGATTTAGATTTAGCTAATTACGATTACTCTGAATTTGATAAAGTTATTCGTCTATGATTATCTAGCTGAATAATTTGTGAACATTGACTGTGAAATTAATGCGTGAACATAATCTGTGGATTGAATCTAATGTATTAGTTTTGATTAATTCTCTGTAATTTTTAGCTGACGCTGAGGTCTAGATCAGAATTTTTTGGGTGTATTTTTGAGAAGTTTGGGTGTATTTACAGTTTATGATTTTTTTTGTTATTTTAGTTGAGTTGTCGTTCGGGTGTAGATTAGGAATCCTTGGGTGTATTTTACTTCAATTGTTATTTTTTTATGAGGTGCAGAAATTCTATAGTATTTTCTTGTTTTTAACATGGTATATTTTGCAGCTCCTCTCTGTTGTTGATAACCAGCTTGTTCCCAAGGTTGGAATAACTTTTAAAATCCTTGAAGATGCTGCAAAATTTTACAAGGACTATGCCAAGGCTGCATGTTTTTCTACAAGAGTTCGGAGCACAAATAAAAAGGAAAATGAAATTAAGAATCAATTGATTACATGTAGCAGAGGGGAAAATGGAAATCTAAAATATCTCCGACCGAGAAGACAAATTCCACAGCTGGTTTAAATTGTCCTGCAAGAATTTATATACACACATTGAAGAATGTTGGTGCTTGGATCATTTCGAAAGTCGTGCTGCATCATTCACACCCTTACTGTATAACTCAAGCAGAGATGCTCAAACAGCACAGGGAACTAAGCATCTCCGTTCGTCGTACAATAGAGAATAACGAGGAGGCTGGTATCAGACCAAGCAAAACATTCCAATCATTCGTTGCGGCAGTTGGGGGTCACCGCAAGTTAAATTTTATTGAGAATGATGTGAGGAATTACATCACGAGAGAAGTGCGGAATGTTTCGGAACAAGAAGATGCAAAGGAATTCGGAAAATATTTATTGAGAATGAAAGAGAAGAATCAGAATTTTTTTTTTGAGCTCGAACTCGAGGACAATCAATCGATTAAGCTTGCTTTTTGGGCCGATGCAAGGAGCAGAGTTGCCTTTGAGTATTTTGGAGATGTTATTTCATTTGACACCACTTACAATACAAACAGGTAATATGCTGTTTTTGTTTATGCTGCTAAATTAATTTTGTTCTATGAATCTGCTGCAGAGGTGTATATTGGATGTTCCTTGGGTGTATAAATTCATTATATGGGTGTACGTAATGATTTTCATTCTGCAATGTCGTAATTTGTTTCAGGTATAATTTGGTTTGTGGTTCTTTTGTCGGGGTGAATCACCACGGTCAGTCAATACTTCTTGGATGCGCTTTGATGAAAAATGAAGAAATTGAATCATTCAAATGGTTATTTCAATGTTTGCTATTGCATGGGAGGAAATGCTCCGAAAGAGTTTCTCACCGATGATGTGCGTCAATGAAAATGGCTATATAGAGGCTTGTATGCCAACAACAATTCACCGTTGGTGTATTTGACACATCACGAAGAAGATCCCAAGCAAATTAAATGGGTACAAAGGACATGCAGAAATTGAACAAGAATTGAGCCAAGTTGTTTAGAACTCTCATAATAAAGATTCATTTGATAGGAATTGGAATGATTTTATGTTGAAGTATGGTCTTGTGGACAACAAGTGGCTTTCAGGTAATGTTTAAAATCTGCAGCAGAGGTGTAAATTGCATGTTTTTTGGGTGTATTTATAGTTGGTAGACGAAATTGTGATCCTCAAAGTTAGTCTCTTTGTACTTGTATGAAATTTAAATATTAGTTCTAAAAAAATACCCCAAAGAGATCATGATATGATGAATTGGGATCTTAATAATCCCTGGTAATGGCACCAACAGCTTAGTGTTGTTGTTGGACCAAAAGAGTTACAGGCACTGTTAGAGAATCTCACAACTCCGTTCAACTTAACCAGCAAGTGTATTGGGTCATCCAAGTAATACCTTACGTGAGTAAGGGTCGATCCCACAGAGATTGTTGGTATGAAGCAAGCTATGGTCACCTTGTAAATCTCAGTTAGGCAGATTAAATGGGTTATGGTAAGTTCGAAAATAAATAATAAATAGAAAATAAAATAGTAAATAGTTACTCATATAATTCCATGGTGGGAATTTCAGATAGGCATGTGTAGATGCTGTGCTCCTTTCGAATCTCTACTTTCTTATTACATTTATCCGATCCTTCTTACTCCTTTCCATGGCAAGCTGTATGTAGGGCATCACCGTTGTCAATGGCTACATCCCATCCTCTTAGTGAAAATGGTCCTATGCTCTGTCACAGCACGGCTAATCATCTGTCGGTTCTCAATCAGGTTGGAATAGAATCCCTTGATTTTTTTGCGTCTATCACTAACGTCCAGCCTTCAAGAGTTTGAAGTTCGTCACAGTCATTCAATCCCAGAATCCTACTCGGAATACCACAAACAAGGTTAGACTTTCCGAATTCCCAGAATCCTACTCGGAATACCACAGATAAGGCTAGACTTTCCGGATTCCCATGAATGCTGCCATCTATCTAGCTTATACCATGAAGATTCTGTTGGGAAATCTAAGAGTTATGCGCCCGGCCTAAGGTAGAATGGAAGTGGTTGTCAGTCACGCGCGTTCATAGGTGAGAATGATGATGAGTGTCACGGATCATCACATTCATCAAGTTGTTGTGCAGCGTATATCTTGGAATAAGAATAAAAGAGAATTGAATAGAAAATAATAGTAATTGTATTGAAACTTGAGGTACAGCAGAGCTCCACACCCCTTAATCTATGGTGTGTAGAAACTCCACCATTGAAAATACATAAGTGAAAGGTTCAGGCATGGCCGAATGGCCAGCCCCCATGGTCTAAGGACTAGGCGTCCAGAGATGTAGAATAAAACAAAACTGAGACCAAAGATGTAACGTGGTCAAAAAGACGACTAATACACTAGTAAAAAGTCTTATTTATACTAAACTAGCTACTAGGGTTTACAGAGGTAAGTAATTGATGCATAAATTCACTTCCGGGGCCCACTTGGTGTATGTTTGGGCTGAACTTGATCTATCCACGAGCTGAGGCTTTTATTGGAGTTGAACGCCGAGTTATAGCGTGTTTCTGGCGTTCAACTCCGAGTCGTGACGTGTTTCTGGCGTTTGACTCCAGACAGCAACATGGAACTGGCGTTGAGCGCCAGTTTACATTGTCAATTCCCGAATAAAATATGGACTATTATATATTGCTGGAAAGCTCTGGATGTCTACTTTCCAATGCCGTTGAGAGCGCGCCATTTGGAGTTATGTAGCTCCAGAAAATTCATTTCGAGTGCAGGGAGGTCAGATTCTAACAGCATCAGCAGTCCTTTGTCAGCCTCCTTCTCAGAGTTTTGCTCAAGTCCCTCAATTTCAGCCAGAAATTACCTGAAATTATAGAAAAACACACAAACTCATAGTAAAGTCCAGAAATGTGAATTTAACATAAAAACTAATGAAAACATCCCTAAAAGTAGCTTGAACTTACTAAAAACTACCTAAAAACAATGCCAAAAAGTGTATAAATTATCCGCTCATCACAACACCAAACTTAAATTGTTGCTTGTTCCCAAGCAACTGAAAATTAATTAGGATAAAAAAGAAGATAATATACTATAAATTCCAAAATATCAATGAATATTAATTCTAATTAGATGAGCGGGACTTGTAGCTTTTTGCTTCTGAACAGTTTTGTCATCTCACTTTTTCCTTTGAAGTTTAGAATGATTGGCTTCTCTAGGAACTTAGAATTTCGGATAGTGTTATTGATTCTCCTAGTTAAGTATGTTGATTCTTGAACACAGCTACTTTTATGAGTCTTGGCCGTGGCCCTAAGCATTTTATTTTCCAGTATTACCACCGATACATAAATGCCACAGACACATGACTGGGTGAACCTTTTCAGATTGTGACTCAGCTTTGTTAGAGTCCCCAGTTAGAGGTGTCCAGAGCTCTTAAGCACACTCTTTTTGCTTTGGATCACGACTTTAACCACTCAGTCTCAAGCTTTTCAATTGGACCTTCATGACACAAGCACATGGTTAGGGACAGCTTGATTTAGCCGCTTAGGCCTGGATTTTATTTCCTTGGGCCCTCCTATCTATTGATGCTCAAAGCCTTGGATCCTTTTTACCCTTGCCTTTTGGTTTTAAGGGCTATTGGCTTTTTCTACTTGTTTTTTCTTTTTCTTTCTAATTTTCTTTTTTTCGCTAATTTTTTTTGCAAGCTTTTGTTTTTTTTCATTGCTTTTTCTTGCTTCAAGAATCAATTTTATGATTTTTCAGATTATCAATAACATTTCTCTTTGTTCATCATTCTTTCAAGAGCCAACAATTTTAACATTCATAAACAACAAGATAAAAAATATGCACTGTTTAAGCATTCATTCAGAAAACAAAAAGTATTGTCACCACATCAATATAATTAAACTAAATTCAAGGATAAATTCGAAATTAATGTATTTCTTGTTCTTTTGAATTAAAAACATTTTTCATTTAAGAAAGGTGAAGGATTAATGGAATTATTTATAACTTTAAGACATAGTTACTAAGCACTAATGATCATGAAGTAGAGACACAAAACATAAATGAACACAACAGAAAAACTGAAAAGCAGAAAGAAATAAGAACAAGGAATGAATCCACCTTAGTGGCGTCTTCTTCTTGAAGGACCAACAATGTCCTTAAGCTCTTCTATGTCCCTTCCTTGCCTTTGTTGCTCCTCCCTCATTGCTCTTTGATCTTCTCTTATTTCATGGAGAATGATGGAGTGCTCATGATGTTCCACCCTTAATTGTTCCACATTGTAGCTCAAATCTTCTAAGGAAGTGTTGAGTTGTTCCCAATAGTTGTTGGGAGGAAAGTGCATCCCTTGAGGCATCTCAGAGATTTCTTGATGATGAGCTTCCTCATGCATCTCTTGAGATCCGTAGAGGGTCTCTCTTGCTTGCTCTATCCTCTTCTTGGTGATGGGCTTATCCTCTTCAATGGAGATGTCTCCTTCTATGATAACTCCAGCTGAGTAGCATAGATGGCAAATAAGGTGAGGAAAAGCTAGCCTTGCCATAGTGAAGGGCTTTTCGGCTATTTTGTAGATTTCATTGGAGATGACTTTATGAACTTCTACTTCCTCTCCAATCATGACGCTATGAATCATGATGGCCCGATCCACAGTAACTTCAGATCGGTTGCTAGTGGGAATGATGAAGCGTTGAATGAACTCCAACCACCCTCTAGCCACAGGCTTGAGGTCCAGTCTTCTTAGTTGAACTGGCTTGCCTTTGGAGTCTCTTTTCCATTGAGCTCCTTCCACACATATGTCCATAAGGACTTGGTCCAACCTTTGATTAAAGTTGACCCTTCTAGTGTAGGGGCGTACATCTCCTTGCATCATGGGCAAGTGGAACGCCAACCTCACATTCTCCGGACTAAAATCTAAGTATTTTCCCCAAACCATTGTGAGATAATTCTTTGGACTCGGGTTCATACTTTGATCATGGTTCCTAATGATCCATGCATTGGCATAAAACTCTTGAACCATTAAGATTCCGACTTGTTGCATGGGGTTGGTTAGGACTTCCCAACCTCTTCTTCGG
Organism: Arachis hypogaea; assembly: GCF_003086295.3. Lineage (NCBI taxonomy): Eukaryota > Viridiplantae > Streptophyta > Magnoliopsida > Fabales > Fabaceae > Arachis > Arachis hypogaea. Next base: position 4,317,179 of record NC_092037.1, read on the forward strand.
ATTTCATGTTGGATCTCCAGATACTCATTTTTCTTGAGCTTGAAAGGGACCTCAGGGATCACCTTCTTCTTTGCCACAACATCATAGAAGTGGTCTTGATGGCTTTTGGAGATGAATCTTTCCATCTCCCATGACTCGGAGGTGGAAGCTTTTGTCTTCCCTTTTCCTTTTCTAGAGGATTCTCCGGCCTTAGGTGCCATTGATGGTAATGGAAAAACAAAAAGATTATGCTTTGACCACACCAAACTTAAAATATTGCTCGCCCTCGAGCAAGAGAGAAAGAAGAGAAGAAGAAGAAGAAGAAGAGAATATGGAGGAGAGTGAGGGGAGATGGGTTCGGCCAAGGTATAGAAGAGGGGGTTGTGTTGTGTGAAAATGAAGGAGAATGAAGGGGTATATATAGGGAGGGGAGAGGGTGTAGTTTCGGTCATTTAGGGTGGGTTTGGGTGGGAAAGTGGTTTTGAATTTTGAAGGTAGGTGGGGTTTATGGGGAAGAGTGGATGGATGTGAGTGGTGAATGGGGTAATTGGGAAGAGAGATTGAAGTTGTTGGGAAGTGTGATATGGGGAAGAGTTGTTATAGGATTAGGAGGTAAGGTGGTAATATGTTAGGTGGGGATTCTGTGGGGTCCACAGATCTTGAGGTGATCCTGTGGGGTCTACAGATCCTGAGGTGTCAAGGAATTACATTCCTGCACCAAATAGGCATGCAAAATGCCTTTCATACCATTCTGGCATTTAAACGCCGAGGTGATGCACGTTCTGGGCGTTTAATGCCCATGTGTAGCATGTTCTGGGCGTTCAATGCCCATGTGTAGCATGTTTCTGGCGTTGAACGCCAGTTCCATGCTTGTTACTGGCGTTCAGCGCCAGCTTTTCTCAAGGCACATTCCTGGCGTTCAAACGCCAGAATGTTGCTTATTTCTGGCGTTCAGCGCCAGATTCATGCTCTGTTCTGGCGTTGAACGCCAGCCAGATGCTCCTTACTGGCGTTGAACGCCAGTCTGTCCTTCCTCCAGGGTGTGCTTTTTCTTCTGCTGTTTTTGATTCTGTTTTTAATTTTTATATTTTTTTTCGTGACTCCACATGATCATGTACCTAATAAAACACAAAATAACAATAAAATAAAAATTAGATAAATAAAATTGGGTTGCCTCCCAACAAGCGCTTCTTTAATGTTAATAGCTTGACAGTGGGCTCTCATGGTGCCACAAGGTGATTAGGTCAATGTTGTATAGTCCCAACACCAAACTTAGAGTTTGGATATGGGGTCTTAACACCAAACTTAGTGTTTGGTTGTGGCCTCCCAACACCAAACTTAGAGTTTGACTGTGGGGGCTCTTCTTGACTCTGAACTGAGAGAAGCTTTTCATGCTTACTCTCTTTTGTCACAGAGGGATGGCCATGTGCCTTAAACACAAGGTAGTCCCCATTCAATTGAAGGACTAATTCACCTCTGTTGACATCTATCACAGCTCCTGCTGTAGCTAGGAAAGGTCTTCCAAGGATGATGCATTCATCCTCTTCCTTCCTAGTGTCTAAGATTATGAAATCAGCAGGGATGTAAAGGCCTTCAACCTTTACTAACACGTCCTCTACTATTCCATAAGCTTGTCTCAATGACTTGTCTGCCAATTGTAATGAGAACAAGGCAGGTTGTACCTCAATGATCCCCAGCTTCTCCATTACAGAGAGTGGCATAAGATTTATCCCTGACCCCAGATCACATAGAGCTTTTTCAAAGGTCATGGTGCATATGGTACAAGGTATTAAGAACTTGCCAGGATCTTGTCTCTTTTGAGGTAAAATTTGCTGAATCTAGGTATCTAGTTCATTAATGAGCAAGGGAGGTTCACTTTCCCAAGTCTCATTACCAAACAACTTGGCATTCAGCTTCATGATAGCTCCTAAATATTGAGCAACTTGCTCTCCAGTCGCATCTTCATCCTCTTCAGAGGAAGAATAGTCTTCAGAGCTCATGAATGGCAGAAGAAGATTTAATGGAATCTCTATGGTCTCCATATGAGCCTCAGATTCCTTTGGATCCTTAATAGGAAACTCCCTCTTGCTTGAGAGGCGTCCCAGGAGGTCTTCCTCACTAGGATTTTCATCCTCCTCCTCCCTTGTGCATTCGGCTATATTGATTACATCAATGGCCTTGCACTCTCCTTTTGGATTCTCTTCTGTATTGCTTGGGAGAATACTGGGAGGAGTTTTAATGACTTTCTTACTCAGCTGGCCCACTTGTGCCTCCAGATTTCTGATGGAGGATCTTGTTTCACTCATGAAACTGAAAGTGGCTTTTGACAGATCAGAGACTAAGTTTGCTAAATTAGAGGGGCTCTGTTCAGAATTCTCTGTCTGTTGCTGAGAAGATGATGGAAAAGGCTTATTATTACTGAGCCTATTTCTTCCACCATTATTAAAGCCTTGTTGAGGCTTTTGTTGATCCTTCCATGAGAAATTTGGGTGATTTCTCCATGATGAGTTATAGGTGTTTCCATAAGGTTCACCCATGTAATTAACCTCTGCCATTGTAGGGTTCTCAGGATCATAAGCTTCTTCTGAAGCTGCCTCTTTAGTACTGTTGGATGCATTTTGCCATCCATTCAGACTTTGAGAAATCTTGTTAACTTGCTGAGTCAACACTTTGTTCTGAGCCAATATGGCATTCAGAGTATCAATTTCAAGAACTCCCTTCCTCTGAGGTGTCCCATTATTCACGAAATTCCTCTCAGAAGTGTACATGAATTGGTTATTTGCAACCATGTCAATGAGTTCTTGAGCCTCTTCAGGCGTTTTCTTTAGGTGAATAGATCCACCTGTAGAATGGTCCAATGACATTTTTGAAAACTCAGATAGACCATAATAGAATATATCTAATATGGTCCATTCTGAAAACATGTCAGATGGACACCTTTTGGTCAACTGCTTGTATCTTTCCCAAGCTTCATAGAGGGATTCACCATCTTTTTGTTTGAAGGTCTGAACATCCACTCTAAGCTTGCTCAGCTTTTAAGGAGGAAATAATTTATCCAAGAAAGTCGTGACCATCTTATCCCAGGAGTCCAGGCTATCTTTAGGTTGTGAATCCAACCATATTCTAGCTCTGTCTCTTACAACAAAAGGGAAACGCATGAGTCTGTAGACTTCAAGATCAACTCCATTTGTCTTAACAGTCTCACAGATATGCAAGAACTCAGTTAAAAACTGATAAGGATCTTCAGATGGAAGTCCATAAAGCTTGCAGTTCTGTTGCATTAAAGCAACTAGTTGAGGCTTAAGCTCAAAATTATTAGCTCCAATGGTAGGAATGGAGATGCTTCTTCCATCAAATTTGGACGTTGGTTTTGTGAAGTCACCAAGCATTCTCCTTGCATTATTGTTGTTGGGTTCGGCTGCCATCTCTTTCTCTTGTTCTAATATTTCTGAAAGGTTACCTTTAGATTGTTGTAATTTAGCTTCTCTTAGTTTCCTCTTCAGAGTCCTTTCAGGTTCGGGATCAATTTCAACAAGAGTGCCTTTTTTCTTGTTCCTGCTCATATGAAAGAGAAGAAAAGAAGAAAAGAAAAGGAATCCTCTATGTCACAGTATAGAGATTCCTTTATGTTAGTAGAAAAAGAAAGGGGAGAAGAGTGAAGAAGAGTGGGTTCGGATACTTAGATGAAGAGAGGTGAAGAGAAGTGTTAGTAAATAAATAATTAAATAGAATAGGAGAGAAGAGATAGAAAATTTGAAAATAATTTTAAAAAAAGGGTTAGTAATTTTCAAAAATTAGAGATAAGATAAGATTAAAATTAAAATTAAAAAAAAGAATTTTTGAAAAAGAGATGAGATATTTTCGAAAATTAGAGAGGGAAAAGTAGTTAGGTGGTTTTGAAAAAGATAAGAAACAAACAAAAAGTCAAATAGTTAGTTGAAAAAGATATTACAATCAAATTTGAAAAGATTAGAAGATAAGAAGTTAGATAAGATATTTTGAAATCAAATTTTGAAAAAGATAAAATTTTTGAAAAAGATAAGATAAAAGATAAAGAGATTTAATTCAAAAATTTAAAATTACTTACTTCACTAACAAGAAACTACAAGATAAGATTCTAGAACTTAAAGATTGAACCTTTCTTAACAAAAAAGTAACAAACTTCAAATTTTTTTGAATCAATCAAATTAATTGTTAATGAGTTTCGAAAATTTGACATAAAGATAAGAAAAAGATTTTGAAAATAATTTGAAAAAGAATTTAAAAAGATAAGATTTTTAAAATTGAAATTTTGACTTGACTTGTAAGAAACAACTAATTTTAAAAATTTTTGACCAAGTCAACCCAAAATTTCGAAAATTTGGAGAGAAAAAAGGAAAAGATATATTTTTGATTTTTTGAATTTTTAATTATGAGAGAGAAAAACATAAAAATGACTCACAACATGAAAATTATGAATCAAAACTCATGATGCATGCAAGAACACTATGAATGTCAAGATGAACACCAAGAACACTTTGAAGATCATGATGAACATCAAGAACATAATTTTGAAAAATTTTTGATGCAAAGAAAATATGCAAGACACCAAACTTAGAAATCTTTAATGCATGGACTCTAACAAACAAAAAAATGCATATGAAAAACAACAAACAACACAAAACAAGAAAACATCAAGATCAAACAAGAAGACTTACCAAGAACAAAATATTTTTTAAAGGCATGGGATTTTCGAAAAATTAAAGAAAATTTTTTAAAGGCATGCAATTGACATCAAACTTAAAAATTGACTCAAGACTCAAACAAGAAACACAAAATATTCTTTATTTTTATGATTTTATTAATTATTTAGATTTTTATAAATTTTTTTTCGAAAATAAAGTTTGGAAAAAAAACGAAAAAGAAAAAAAAATTTTGAAAAAGTTTTTTGAAAAGAAAATTACCTAATCTGAGCAACAAGATGAACCGTCAGTTGTCCATACTCGAACAATTTCCGGCAACGGCGCCAAAATCTTGGTGGACAAAATTGTGATCCTCAAAGTTAGTCTCTTTGTACTTGTATGAAATTTAAATATTAGTTCTAAAAAAATACCCCAAAGAGATCATGATATGATGAATTGGGATCTTAATAATCCCTGGTAATGGCACCAACAACTTAGTGTTGTTGTTGGACCAAAAGAGTTACAGGCACTGTTAGAGAATCTCACAACTCCGTTCAACTTAACCAGCAAGTGTACTGGGTCATCCAAGTAATACCTTACGTGAGTAAGGGTCGATCCCACAGAGATTGTTGGTATGAAGCAAGCTATGGTCACCTTGTAAATCTCAGTTAGGCAGATTAAATGGGTTATGGTAAGTTTGAAAATAAATAATAAATAGAAAATAAAATAGTAAATAGTTACTCATATAATTCCATGGTGGGAATTTCAGATAGGCATGTGTAGATGCTGTGCTCCTCTCGAATCTCTACTTTCTTATTACATTCATCCGATCCTTCTTACTCCTTTCCATGGCAAGCTGTATGTAGGGCATCACCATTGTCAATGGCTACATCCCATCCTCTCAGTGAAAATGGTCCTATGCTCTGTCACAGCACGGCTAATCATCTGTCGGTTCTCAATCAGGTTGGAATAGAATCCTTTGATTCTTTTACGTCTGTCACTAACGCCCAGCCTTCAGGAGTTTGAAGTTTGTCACAGTCATTCAATCCCAGAATCCTACTCGGAATACCACAGACAAGGTTAGACTTTTCGGATTCCCATGAATGCTGCCATCTATCTAGCTTATACCACAAAGATTCTGTTGGGGAATCTAAGAGATATGCGCCCGGCCTAAGGTAGAACGGAAGTGGTTGTCAGTCACGCGCGTTCATAGGTGAGAATGATGATGAGTGTCACGGATCATCACATTCATCAAGTTGTTGTGCATCGTATATCTTGGAATAAGAATAAAAGAGAATTGAATAGAAAATAATAGTAATTGTATTGAAACTTGAGGTACAGCAGAGCTCCACACCCTTAATCTATGGTGTGTAGAAACTCTACCATTGAAAATACATAAGTGAAAGGTTCAGGCATGGCCGAATGGCCAGCCCCCATGGTCTAAGGACTAGGCGTCCAGAGATGTAGAATGAAACAAAACTGAGACCAAAGATGTAACGTGGTCAAAAAGACGACTAATACACTAGTAAAAAGTCTTATTTATACTAAACTAGCTACTAGGGTTTACAAAGGTAAGTAATTGATGCATAAATTCACTTCCGGGGTCCACTTGGTGTATGTTTGGGCTGAGCTTGATCTATCCACGAGCTGAGGCTTTTATTGGAGTTGAACGCCGAGTTATAGCGTGTTTCTGGCGTTCAACTCCGAGTCGTGACGTGTTTCTGGCGTTTGACTCCAGACAGCAACATGGAACTGGCGTTGAGCGCCAGTTTACGTCGTCAATTTCCGAATAAAGTATGGACTATTATATATTGCTGGAAAGCTCTGGATGTCTACTTTCCAACGCCGTTGAGAGCTCTGGATGTCTATTATGTGATGTATGTGAAAAACATGTTTCCTATGCTTTTAAATTAATTATTTTAATCACCTTTAATTCCATTCGATGCCGTGATTAGTGTATTGAGTAGTTTCAGATCTTCTAAGGCAGGAATGACTTAAAGGATGGAAAGGAAACATACAAAAGTGGAAGGAAAGCACAAAACGGAGTTCTGAAGAAACTGGCATCCACGCGATCGCATGGGCGACGCGGACGCATGCCAAGCGAAAAGAAGCAGCGACGCGGCTGCATGACTGACGCGACCGCGTGGCAAGAAAAGCTCCAAATGACGCGACCGCGTGACTCACGCGAACACGTGACAGAGGCCACGCACCAGAAATTGTAGAAAACGCCCCCAGCGATTTCTGAAGCCCTTTTTGGCCCAAATCCAAGTCCAGAAGGTATAGACCAGAGGTTATGAAGTGAGGGAATGCATCCATTCGAAAAAAAAGGAGAGATTACTTTAGTTTAGTTTTCATGATTTAGATTTAGTTTAGAGATAGGTTCTCTCTCTCTCTTTAGGATTAGGATTTAGGACTTCTCTCTTTAGGAGTAACTCTCGATCCCAGGTTTTAATATTCCTTTACTTTAAGTTTCCCTATTTACTTTTATTTATTGCTTTAGTTGAGTGTTTACTTTTATAATTGAATTTATGAAAACTCCCATGTTACATACTACTATTTTGAATTAATGCTATTTGAGGTATTTCAGTTTATGATTGCTTTACTTTATTTATTAGTTACAGTCATTCCCAATCTGAAGATATTTTTATTCCAGTAGATTTATTTTTCCTCCCTTTTGATCTTGGTTAAGAATTCAGTAACTCAGGAGTTATCAACCTCAAACATGCCTGACAATTGTTATCTTTGTTAATTTGAGCTTCAATGATCCCAATCTTTTCTTAGGAAACAAGTAGGATTCGAAGATCAATTAATTAATCCATTGACCTTCCTTTACTTTAGTAAAGGTTAACAAAGCGGAATTGAGATTCAATTATCATCATCTTTGATAAGGATAGCTAGGATAGGACCTTTAATTTCTCATACCTTGCCAAAAGCTTATTCACAGTCATTTATTTAATTTACTTGCTATTTAAATTACTTGTTCTTCATTTACTTTACTTGACAATTAAATCACTTGCTTCTCATCTTCTAAACCCCCAATTTACAATCTCCATAGCTAATAATAAGAACATACTTCCCTGCAGTTCCTTGAGAAGACGACCCGAGGTTTGAATACTTCGGTTATCAATTTATTTAGGGGTCTGTTACTTGTGACAACCAAAACGTTTGTATGAGTGGACTTTTGTTGGTTTAGAAACTATACTTGCAACGAGGATTTATCCACAAATTTCTAGACCACTCAAAAGTCTCTCTCTTCAAAATGGCGCCGTTGCCAGGAAACTGCTAACGTGTGCCTTATTATTGGTTATTGTAAATATTTTTCTTTTACTTGTTTATTTGTTTAATTTTATTTTTATTTTCACTAGCTACTATGAATTTTCACCCCTCTCGCTTTGAGTTTGGTTCTAACTTTGTTGAAGGAAATAGAAGTTTCAGCAGGAATTGGCATCAAGGTCAGACCAATCAAGGATGGATGGAGCCAAGAGGATCTAATCAACCCTTTAGGCAATAACACCCTCCCAGATATCATGGACAACAACCATTCTACAATGCATACCCAGCTGATAGATATGGTGGACAACCTTGTAACTACCGACAAGCCCCACCCCGTGCCTATAGACCATCCTCTCAACATAACCTCGAACCACCACACTCACAAGCTTCTCTTCACCATTCGCCACCGTATGATCCTTCCTTACCCCAGTACCAATCCAATCACTCCCAATCACCACCACTTCCCTATGTATCATGTCCAAGTCCATCACCCAGAGAATCAGAGGTTCGCCTCAAGGAAACAGTAAATAAACTTCAAACAACCATTCGACAACTGGAGCAAGTAGTAATTCAATTAGTTTCTAGACGCTCGAACATTCAAGGACCAACCACAGCCCTGTGTGGACAATCTAATGAAGAGCGTAGCATGAAGGAGATACTAGAAACTCCAGTGGACAAGACAGAAGATGAGTTCGTACTAGAACAAGTAGAAGAGGCTGTCATTGTACAAGAAGAAGAGTTGGTTGAAGATCTAGGAGATGCTGAACCTCCATGGGAATCCAGAGCTGAGGAGAAATCCGTCAAGGGCATTACAGTTAATGCTAAGGAGGATAGAACACAATCCCCAAGGAAAGTCGTTTATGAAGAATCAGATGGAATAATCCAAGAAGCAATTTCTCTTGATGATAATAGTCACAAGTCAAGCTCTCTTAGTGATGAACTTGCATCCGCAAGTGAATTCTCTGAGATCGAAGAATCTTCCCCAAGTGAATATGAAGATGATGCGGAGGTAGATTTCTCTCAACCTCCAATCTATGACTTGAGTGATGAAAAAGACATAGAAGACTTTGACTAGGGTGATGATGCATTTGAAGATCCTTGCAAGGAAGTGAAGGAATTCACAGAAGATTACTAGGGAGCGGAACTTACAGAACCACTAGAAACACCTATCCTAAGGCCATTACCACCTAATATAGGCTTCAAGTGGGTACAATCCTTAACCTTTAACTTTACCTTTTCACTTGAATATGGTTTGCTTGAAACAGATGGCTAGCTTAGAGCTCTCTGCGGCTTTAAGAGTAAGAGGGAAATGGCTCGTGCTCAGAGCTGGTGCACAAGGTTCAATAAGGTTCCACGCTTCAACTCGAAGTACACGGATTGGCATCAAAATCAATCGAATGGATCTCGGAAAACGTTTGGTCACCATGGTGAGAATTCACTTTTTAAACCACCCAGATGGAAACATGTAGATCAAGACGAAGGCGGATCTAAAAACAAGGCTTGGGATCCTGGAATCTATTCTGACATTCGTCACCCCGGGAGCCTGCCAATCTGTTTGAAGCTGTTCTGAAGCTTTACATGCCTAGTTTGGGACCCCGGAGGCTATTGGCATTCCAAGCATTGGTGGGGATTTTTGGATGAATTTAAACACAAGCCACCATAGCAGGAAGCTCATCCAATATCCAACTTAAGGACTTTAACTAAAAGTGCTAGGTGGGAGACAACCCACCATGGTATGATCGTTCCTTTTTCACTTTTAATTTTATTTAGTTTTGTTTGTTTTTGAGTTTTATTTTATTTTATTTTATTAAACCTGAAATCATGCATGGCATTCACATTAATCATTGCATTCTGCATTTTTCATGCATAAAAAAGGGTGCGCGACGCGACCGCATCATCCATGCGATCGCGTCATATGGCAAATTACACTTCCCACGCGACCGCGTGACCTGGAGATCGGCGTAAACATCCAATGTCCAGAAAGTTAGGCTGAAATCGTGCGGCCATTGTGCGTTTCGCACAATTGGCCCACGCGATCGCGTCACTTGCACAATACCAATCCCACGTGACCGCGTGAGCGACGCGATCGCGTCGCATGGATTGCACAAATCCCAAAAGGACATAGAGAGTTAGGCTGGAACGATGCTGGATTTGTGCGTTTAACACAAATTCCAGCGACGCGATCGCATGCCCCAAGCGATCGCGTCATGTCCCCTTTTTACCCCTTCCATGCGATCGTGCGACCCACGCGATTGCATCACCCCCCATTTCGCTTCAGCCACGCGACCGCGTGCCCCACGCGGCCGCGTGGATTCAAATTATAACCCCCTAGGACACGTGAAACCCTATTCTTGCGCCCCCTCCCTGAACCCCCTCCCCTCCCTTCTCTCCTCCTCCAAACCACAACCACCAACCAGCCACCACTGCGCCACCACCCGGACGCCGCCGACCACCTAGACGCCGCCGCCGACCACCCCCTTCCTTCTACCCCTTCTCTCTTCTTCTTTCTTCCTCTTCCACCACCTCTCCGCCACTGTCCGCCGCGAACCACCACCCACTACCGCGCCCCCTTCTCCCACCCGCACCCCCCTTCCCCTATCTCCCCCTACCCCATTACTCTCCCCCTACCCCCCATTACCCCCTTCTTCCCCCAGCAGCCGCATCGCCACTGTGCCCACCACTGCCCGCCACCGTGCCTGCCACCGCCAGCCGCCGTGCCCACTACCCCCAGCCACCTTTCTGCCTATTTTCATTACTCGGCCTTCCAGGTTTCGCAACATGCAACCCCTTTTATCCATTCGTCGTTATTTTTTATTTTTCCGTTTATATTCATGTTTAGGCTAGTTAGATATGCATGTTGTAGTGGATTTTAGGTTGTTAGGTAGCCTAGGATGTGGTTAGTGGATTTAGGTCTGTTTACTTGTACTGTTCTTGTTTCTGTTTTATCATATTTGCAAATCTGCTGTGGCTGTGATCTTGTTCATATGCTGTGATTTCCTGCATTTGCTGCTCTTTACACAGAATTCTCATGTTTATATTCATTATATGTAACTGCAGCTTGATTTTTGATTCATATGAACTGTTTGGTTGCTGTTTATTTTCCGAAAATATCCAATTTTAGCCGGAATGCTGCCCAAATTTTTATAAATTATTTTTGCCTTTCATTCATGTTTTGGTTTTGGAATCTTGAACTCTGTTTTCCTCTACTTTAACCAAACCATTCATGAATGCCCAGCTGATGAGCGGATATTTTATACTCTTTTTGGGGGTAATTTCATGTAGATTTTAGCATGTTTTAATTGGTTTTTAGTAGAATATTATTAGTTTTTAGGCAAAAATCATATTTCTGGACTTTACTATGAGTTTGTGTGTTTTTCTGTGATTTCAGGTATTTTCTGGCTGAAATTGAGGGAGCTGAGCAAAAATCTGAGTTAGGCTGAAAAAGGACTGCTGATGCTGTTGGATCCTGACCTCCCTGCACTCGAAATGGATTTTTTGGAGCTACAGGAGTCCAATTAGCGCGCTCTCAACGGCGTTGGAAAGTAGACATCCAGGGATTTCCAGCAATATATAATAGTCCATACTTTGCGCGAAGATAGACGACGTAACTTGGCGTTAAACGCCAAGTACATGTTGCTGTCTGGAGTTAAACGCCAGAAAAACGTCATGATCCGGAGTTGAACACCCAAAACACGTTATAACTTGGAGTTCAACTCCAAGAAAAGCCTCAACTCGTGGATAGCTCTAGTCTCAGCCCCAGCACACACCAAGTGGGCCCCAGAAGTGGATTTCTGCACCAATTCTCTTAGTTTACTCATATTCTGTAAACCTAGGTTACTAGTTTACTATTTAAACAACTTTTAGAGACTTATCTTGTACCTCATGACATTTTTCAGATCTGAATTTTATCCACTTTGACGGCATGAGTCTCTAAACTCCATTGTTGGGGGTGAGGAGCTCTGCAGCGTCTCGATGAATTAATGCAATTGTTTCTATTTCACTCAAACGTGTGTATGGTCCGATCTAAGATGTTTATTCGCGCTTAATTGTGAAAGAGGTGATGATCCGTGACACTCATCACCTCCCTTAATCTATGAACGTGTGCCTGACAAACACCTCCGTTCTACATCAGACTGAATGAACTTCTCTTAGATTCCTTAATCAGAATCTCCGCGGTATAAGCTAGAATTGATGGCGGCCACTCTTGAGGATCTGGAAGGTCTAAACCTTGTCTGTGGTATTCCGAGTAAGATTTAAGGATTGAATGGCTGTGACGCACTTCAAACTCGCGATTGCTGGGCGTGATGACAAACGCAAAAGGATCAATGGATCCTATTCCAACATGATCGAGAACCGACAGCTGATTAGCCGTGCTGTGACAGAGCATCTGGAATGTTTTCACTGAGAGGATGGGAAGTAGCCACTGACAATGGTGACACCCTACATACAGCTTGCCGTAGACGTGCTTTACAAACAATTGAGTTGAATATTACATTGCAGAAATTCAGAGGACAAAGCATCTCCAAAACTCCAACATATTTCCCATTACTGCACAACAAGTAACGATTTGATTCTCTCTTATTTTTCTAATAATTTTAAATACTTTGACTTCTTACAATTAAATCCAAATAATTTTATTGGCCTCCTGACTAAGATTAATAAAATAAACATTGATTGCTTCAAACCAATAATCTCCGTGGGATCGACCCTTACTCACGTAAGGTATTACTTGGACGACCCAGTGCACTTGCTGGTTAGTTGTGCGAATCACAAATTCGTGCACCAAGTTTTTGGCGCCGTTGCCGGGGATTGTTGAGTTTGGACAATTGAAGGCTTATTTTATTTCTTAGATTAGGAATAATTTATTTTTGTTGTTATAGAGTCATTAAATTTTGATAGGATAGTTTCTTTTCAAAAATTTCTTTTCAAAAATATTATTTTTCTTAATTAGTTGTTAATTTTTCGTGAGTTTAGTGTCTTATTTTAAGTTTGGTGTTAATTGCATATTTTATATTTTCCTTAAAAATTTTCGTGTTAGTGTTCTTGGTTCTTCCTTGATCTTCAAGTTGTTCTTGTCCATTTTTCTTGATTGATCTTTAGTTTTTCTTGTTTTGTGTCTTTTCTTGTTTCTCTTGTGCTTCTTCAAACAGTAACTTTCAAAAATTTTTTACTTATATCCATTTTTAAAATTAACTCTGAAGTTGCTGCCCATTTTGCTGGAGCTTTAGTAGTTGTTCTTGATAATTGGGTATACCCTTTGGAACCTTTTTCAAAAATAATTTTTCTTGGATTGAATCTTGTGCCAAACTCTAAGTTTGGTGTTTTCTTGTTAATTTCTCTTTAATTTTCAAAAATTTATCTTGTCTTTTTAAAAAAATTGTAATTTTGGTGTTCTTTCTTTTGTTCTTGGTGTTCTTGTGAATCTTCAAAGTGTTCTTGAATTTTTCTTGTGTCTTGATCTTAAAATTTTTAAATTTGGTGTTCCTTGGTGTTTTCCCTCCAAAATTTTCGAAAATAAGGAGCATTAGATCTAAAAATTTTAAGTCTTGTGTCTTTTATGTGTTTTTTCTCTTTCATCATAAAATTCAAAATTCAAAAAATATATATATATATATATATCTTTTTCTAACCAATTTTAAAACTACATTTTCGAAAATTTTAATATAAAATTCAGATTTCAATTTCAAAATTTTTTGAAAAAATTTTCATAAAATATTTTCAAAATTTTTTTTATATTCCGTTTTTATTTATTCCACTTCTATAAAATAAAAAAAATCAACATATAAATTATCTCTTGTATTCCATCATGGAAGCAAGTAGGAATGAACAGTCCAAGAGGACTCTGGGGTCATATGCTAACCCCACTATTGCTTCATATGGGAGTAGTATCTGTATACCCTCCATTGGAGTTAGTAGCTTTGAGCTGAATCCTCAGCTCATTATCATGGTGCAGCAAAACTGTCAGTATTCTGGTCTTCCACATGAAGAACCCACAGAGTTTCTGGCACAATTTTTACAATTTGCTGACACAGTACATGATAAAGAAGTGGATCAGGATGTCTACAGATTATTACTGTTTTCATTTGCTGTAAAAGATCAAGCTAAGAGGTGGTTAAATAACCAGCCTAAGAACAGCATAAAAACATGGAAACAGCTGTTAGAAAAATTCCTGAATCACTATTTCCCTCCAAAACGGATGACACAGCTAAGGCTAAGCATCCAAGGCTTCAAACAAGGAGATAATGAATCCCTTTATGATGCTTGAGAGAGATACAGAGAGATGCTAAGAAAATGTCCCTCTGAAATGTTTTCAGAGTGGGTGCAATTAGACATCTTCTACTATGGGCTTACAGAAAAAGCTCAGATTTCTCTAGACCACTCAGCTGGTGGATCTATACATATGAGAAAAACAATTGAAGAAGCTCAAGAGCTTATTGATACAGTTGCCAGAAATCAGCATCTGTACCTAAGCAGTGAATCTTCCATGAAAGAAGCAGCTAAAACAGTAACTGCAGAACTCAGTCCGGTGGATTAGGCTAATGAATTTAATCAGCAATTAGACTTTCTAACTCAGCAGCTAGCCGAATTCAAGGAAATATTACAGGAAACAAGAATGGCTAACAGGAATATGGAAGTGCAATTAAAGCAGACAGAAAAGCAATTGTCAAAACAAATAGCAGAAGAATGTCAAGCAGTTCAATTAAGAAGTGGGAAAACATTAAATACCTCACTTCAAAGCAGCAGGAAACCAAGAAATGAACAAATGGTTACTCAAAATCCCTCTGAGAACAGTCAGAGCCCAGAAAGGAATAATGCTGGCACTGAACGCCCAGCCTATGCTCATTCCTGGCGTTCAACGCCAGAAACAAGCATGAATCCGGCGTTGAACGCCCAAAGGGAACATGGTTCTGGCATTCAAACGCCAGTAACAAACAAGGAGGTGGCGCCTAACGCCACTCCAGCTTCCACCCCTGGCATCCAACTGCCAGTGGGGGATCAGTCACATACAAGTGCTGATGACAACCCTTATAAAAAGGCTTCCCAACCCACTTCTGTAGGTAATAAACCTGCAGCAACTAAGGTTGAGGAATACAAAGCCAAAATGCCTTATCCTCAAAAACTCCGCCAAGCGGAACAGGATAAGCAATTTGCCCGCTTTGCAGACTATCTCAGGACTCTTGAAATAAAGATCCCGTTTGCAGAAGCACTTGAGCAAATACCCTCTTATGCTAAGTTCATGAAAGAGATCTTAAGTCATAAGAAGGATTGGAGGGAAACTGAAAAAGTTTACCTCACTGAAGAATGCAGTGCAGTCATTCTGAAAAGCTTACCTGAGAAGCTTAAAGATCCTGGGAGCTTTATGATACCATGCACATTAGAAGGTACTTGTACCAAGCAAGCTTTATGTGATCTTGGGGCAAGTATCAACCTAATACCTGCATCTACTATCAGAAAGCTTGGTTTGACTGAAGAAATCAAACCAACCAGGATATGTCTTCAACTTGCTGATGGCTCCATTAAATACCCATCAGGCGTGATTGAAGACATGATTGTCAAGGTTGGGCCATTTGCCTTTCCTACTGACTTTGTGGTGCTGGAAATGGAGGAGCACAAGAGTGCAACTCTCATTCTAGGAAGACCTTTCCTAGCAACTGGCCGAACCCTCATTGACGTCCAAAAAGGGGAAGTAACCTTGAGAGTCAATGAGGAGGAGTTCAAGTTGAATGTTGTCAAAGCCATGCAACATCCAGACACCCCAAATGACTGCATGAGTGTTGATATTATCGACTCTCTGGTAAGAGAGGTCAATATGGCTGAGAGTCTCGAATCAAAGCTAGAGGACATCTTTAAAGATGTTCAGCCTGACCTGGAGGAATCAGAGAGAATAGTAGAACCTCTGAAAATCCCTCAGGAAGAGGAGAAACCTCCTAAACCTGAGCTCAAACCATTACCACTATCCCTGAAATATGCATTCCTGGGAGAAGGTGATACCTTTCCTGTAATCATAAGCTCTACCTTAGAGCTACAGGAAGAGGAAGCACTAATTCAAGTGTTAAGGACACACAAGACAGCTCTTGGGTGGTCCATCAATGATCTCAAGGGCATTAGCCCAGCCAGATGCATGCACAAGATCCTATTGGAAGGTGACGCCAAGCCAGTGGTTCAACCACAAAGGCGGCTGAACCCAGCCATGAAGGAAGTTGTGCAGAAGGAGGTCACTAAATTACTAGAGGCTGGGATTATTTATCCTATTTCTGACAGCCCCTGGGTGAGCCCTGTCCAAGTTGTCCCTAAGAAGGGAGACATGACAGTGGTTCATAATGAAAAAAATGAACTGGTTCCTACAAGAACAGTTACAGGGTGGCGTATGTGTATTGATTATAGAAGGCTCAATACAGCCACCAGAAAGGATCGTTTTCCTTTACCATTCATAGACCAAATGCTAGAAAGACTAGCAGGTCATGAATACTACTGCTTCCTGATGAGCGGATATTTTATACGCTTTTTGGGGGTAATTTCATGTAGATTTTAGCATGTTTCAGTTAGTTTTTAGTAGAATATTATTAGTTTTTAGGAAAAAATCATATTTCTGGACTTTACTATGAGTTTGTGTGTTTTTCTGTGATTTCAGGTATTTTCTGGCTGAAATTGAGGGAGCTGAGTAAAAATCTGAGTTAGGCTGAAAGAAGGACTGCTGATGCTGTTGGATCCTGACCTCCCTGCACTCGAAATGGATTTTCTGGAGCTACAGAAGTCCAATTGGCGCGCTCTCAACGGCGTTGGAAAGTAGACATCCAGGGCATTCCAGCAATATATAATAGTCCATACTTTGCGCGAAAATAGACGACGTAACTTGGCGTTGAACGCCAAGTTCATGTTGCTGTCTGGAGTTAAACGCCAGAAAAACGTCATGATCCGGAGTTGAACGCCCAAAACACGTCATAACCTGAAGTTTGACGCCAAGAAAGGCCTCTACTCGTGGATAGCTTTAGTCTCAGCCCCAGCACATACCAAGTGGGCCCCAGAAGTGGATTTCTGCACCAATTATCTTAGTTTATTCATTTTCTGTAAACCTAGGTCACTAGTTTACTATTTAAACAACTTTTACAGACATTTCTTGTACCTCATGACATTTTCAGATCTGAATTACATACTTTTGACGGCATGAGTCTCTAAACTCCATTGTTGGGGGTGAGGAGCTCTGCAGCGTCTCGATGATTTAATACAATTCCTTTGTTTTCCATTCAAACACGCTTGTTCTTATCCAAGATGTTTATTCGCGCTTAACTGTGGAGAAGGTGATGATCCGTGACACTCATCACCTTCCTCAATCCATGAACGTGTGCCTGACAACCACCTCCATTCTACATCAGATTGGATGAATATCTCTTAGATTCCCCAACAGAATCTTCGTGGTATAAGCCGGATTGATGGCGGCATTCATGAGAATCCGGAAAGTCTAAACCTTGTCTGTGGTATTCCGAGTAGGATTCCGGGATTGAATGACTGTGACGTGCTTCAAAATCCTGAGGGCTGGGCGTTAGTGACAGACGCAAAAGAATCAATGGATTCTATTCCAACCTGATTGAGAACCGACAGATGATTAGCCATGCTGTGACAGAGCATAGGAACGTTTTCACTGAGAGGATGGGAAGTAGCCACTGACAACGGTGACACCCTACATAGAGCTTGCCATGGAAGGAACTAGCGTGTGAGAAGAGGATTTCAAGGAAGAGTTGAAGTTCAAAGGACAAAGCATCTCCAAAACTCCAACATATTTTCCATTACTGCACAACAAGTAACACTGTTATTCTCTATTATTTTAACTTACAATTTTAAGTAGTTTGTAGTTTGGCTTTTTACAAATAAATCCAAATAACTTCATTGGCCTCCTGACTAAGATTAATAAAATAACATTGATTGCTTCAAGCCAATAATCTCCGTGGGATCGACCCTTACTCACGTAAGGTATTACTTGGACGACCCAGTGCACTTGCTGGTTAGTTGTGCGAATCATAAATTCGTGCACCAAGTTTTTGGCGCCGTTGCCGGGGATTATTGAGTTTGAACAATTGAAGGCATATTTTATTTCTTAGATCAGGAGTAATTTATTTTTGTTGTTACAGAGTCATTAAATTTTGATAGGATAGTTTCTTTTCAAAAATTTCTTTTCAAAAATATTATTTTTCTTAATTAATTGTTGATTTTTCGTAAATTTAGTGTCTTATTCTAAGTTTGGTGTTAACTACATATTTTATATTTTCCTTAAAATTTTCGTACTAGTGTTCTTGGTTCTTCCGTGATCTTCAAGTTGTTCTTGATAATTGGTTATACCCTTTGGAACCTTTTTCAAAAATAATTTTTCTTGGATTGAATCTTGTGCCAAACTTTAAGTTTGGTGTTTTCTTGTTAATCTTTTTATAATTCTCGAAAATTTTATTAAAGTTTTCTAAAAATTTTAAGTTTGGTGTTCTTCCTTTTGTTCTTGGTGTTCTTGTGAATCTTCAAGGTGTTCTTGAGTTTTTCTTGTGTCTTGATCTTAAAATTTTTAAGTTTGGTGTTCCTTGGTGTTTTCCCTCAAAAAATTTTCGAAAATAAGGAGCACTAGATCTAAAAATTTTAAGTCTTGTGTCTTTTGTGTGTTTTTCTCTTTCATCATAAAATTCAAAATTCAAAAAAAATATATCTTTTCTAACTAATTTTAAACTATTTTTTTCGAAAATTTTCTATAAAAATTCAGATTTCAATTTCAAAATTTTTTCAATTTCTTCTTTTTGTTTCGTTTTTATTTTATTTTTTTAAAAAAATATATATATATATTTTTAACTTCTTTTTATATATTCCATTTCTATTTATTCCACTACTATAAAATAAATAATAGCAACATACATATCATCTCTTTTATTCCATTATGGAATTAAATGGGAATGATCAGTCCAGGAGGACTCTGGGGTCATATGCTAACCCCACTACTGCTTCATATGGGGGTAGTATCTGTATACCCTCCATTGGAGTTAGTAGCTTTGAATTGAATCCTCAGCTCATTATCATGGTGCAGCAAAACTGCCAGTATTCTGGTCTTCCACATGAAGAACCTACAGAGTTTCTGGCACAATTTTTACAATTTGCTGACACAGTACATGATAAAGAAGTGGATCAGGACGTCTACAGATTATTACTGTTTCCATTTGCTGTAAAAGATCAAGCTAAAAGGTGGTTAAATAACCAGCCTAAGAACAGCATAAAAACATGGAAACAGCTGTCAGAAAAATTCCTGAATCACTATTTCCCTCCTAAACGGATGACACAACTAAGGCTAAGCATCCAAGGCTTCAAACAAGGAGATAATGAATCCCTATATGATGCCTGGGAGAGATACAGAGAGATGCTAAGAAAATGCCTCTCTGAAATGTTTTCAGAATGGGTGCAATTAGACATCTTCTACTATGGGCTTACAGAAAAAGCTCAGATTTCTCTAGACCACTCAGCTGGTGGATCTATACATATGAGAAAAACAATTGAAGAAGCTCAAGAGCTTATTGATACAGTTGCCAGAAATCAACATCTGTACCTAAGCAGTGAATCTTCCATGAAAGAAGAAGCTAAAACAGTAACTGCAGAACTCAGTCCGGTGGATCAGGCTAATGAAATTAATCAGCAATTGGACTTTCTAACTCAGCAGCTAGCCGAATTCAAGGAGATATTACAGGAAACAAGAATAGCTAACAGGAATATGGAAGTGCAATTAAAGCAGACAGAAAAGCAACTGTCAAAACAAATAGCAGAAGAATGCCAAGCAGTTCAATTAAGAAGTGGGAAAACATTAAATACCTCACTTCAAAGCAGCAGGAAGCCAAGAAATGAACAGATGTCTACTCAAAATCCCTCTGAGGACAATCAGAGCCCAGAGAGGAATGATGCTGGCGCTGAACGCCCAGACCATGCTCATTCCTGGCGTTCAACGCCAGAAACAAGCATGAATCTGGCGTTGAACGCCCAAAAGGAACATGGTTCTGGCGTTCAAACGCCAGTAACAAATAGGGAGATGGCGTCTAACGCCACTCCAGCTTCTACCCCTGGCATTCAAATGCCAGTGGGTGATCAGTCACATACAAGTGCTGATAACAACCCTTCTAAAAAGGCTTCCCAACCCACTTCTGAAGGTAATAAACCTGCAGCAACTAAGGTTGAGGAATACAAAGCCAAAATGCCTTATCCTCAAAAACTCCGCCAAGCGGAACAGGATAAGTAATTTGCCCGCTTTGCGGACTATCTCAGGACTCTTGAAATAAAGATTCCGTTTGCAGAAGCACTTGAGCAAATACCCTCTTATGCTAAGTTCATGAAAGAGATCTTAAGTCATAAGAAGGATTGGAGGGAGACTGAAAAAGTTTACCTCACTGAAGAATGCAGTGCAGTCATTCTGAAAAGCTTACCTGAGAAGCTTAAAGATCCTGGGAGCTTTATGATACCATGCACATTAGAGGGTACTTGTACCAAGCAAGCTTTATGTGATCTTGGGGCAAGTATCAACCTAATACCTGCATCTACTATCAGAAAGCTTGGTTTGACTGAAGAAATCAAACCAACCAGGATATGTCTTCAACTTGCTGATGGCTCCATTAAATACCCATCAGGCGTGATTGAAGACATGATTGTCAAGGTTGGGCCATTTGCCTTTCCTACTGACTTTGTGGTGCTGGAAATGGAGGAGCACAAGAGTGCAACTCTCATTCTAGGAAGACCTTTCCTAGCAACTGGCCGAACCCTCATTGATGTCCAAAAAGGGGAAGTAACCTTGAGAGTCAATGAGGAAGAGTTTAAGTTGAATGTTGTCAAAGCCATGCAACATCCAGACACCCCAAATGACTGCATGAGTGTTGATATTATTGACTCTCTGGTAAGAGAGGTCAATATGGCTGAGAGTCTCGAATCAGAGCTAGAAGACATCTTTAAAGATGTTCAGCCTGATTTGGAGGAATCAGAGAAGATAATAGAACCTCTGAAAATCCCTCAAGAAGAGGAGAAACCTCCAAAACCCGAACTCAAACCATTACCACCATCCCTGAAATATGCATTTCTGGGAGAAGGTGATACCTTTCCTGTAATTATAAGCTCCACCTTAGAGCCACAGGAAGAGGAAGCACTAATTCAAGTGCTAAGGACGCACAAGACAGCTCTTGGGTGGTCCATTAGTGATCTTAAGGGCATTAGCCCAGCCAGATGCATGCACAAAATCTTGCTGGAGGATGACGCCAAGCCAGTGGTTCAACCACAAAGGCAGCTGAATCCAGCTATGAAAGAAGTGGTGCAGAAAGAGGTCACTAAATTACTAGAGGCTGGGATTATTTATCCTATTTCTGACAGCCCCTGGGTAAGCCCTGTCTAAGTTGTCCCTAAGAAAGGAGGCATGACAGTGGTTCATAATGAGAAAAATGAACTGGTTCCTACAAGGACAGTTACAGGGTGGCGTATGTGCATTGATTATAGAAGGCTCAATACAGCCACCAGAAAGGATCATTTTCCTTTACCATTCATAGACCAGATGCTAGAAAGACTAGCAGGTCATGAATACTACTGCTTCCTGGATGGATATTCAGGTTATAATCAAATTGCAGTAGATCCCCAGGATCAAGAGAAAACGGCATTCACATGTCCATCTGGAGTATTTGCATACAGAAGGATGCCATTTGGCCTGTGCAATGCACCTGCAACCTTTCAGAGGTGCATGCTCTCAATTTTCTCTGATATGGTGGAAAAATTCCTGGAAGTCTTCATGGATGACTTTTCAGTATTTGGAGACTCATTCAGCTCCTGCCTTAACCATTTAGCACTTGTTCTGAAAAGATGCCAAGAGACTAACCTGGTTTTAAACTGGGAAAAATGTCACTTTATGGTGACTGAAGGAATTGTCCTTGGGCACAAAATTTCGAACAAGGGAATAGAGGTGGACCAAGCTAAGGTTGAAGTAATTGAAAAATTACCACCACCTGCTAATGTTAAGGCAATCAGAAGCTTTCTGGGGCATGCAGGATTCTATAGGAGGTTTATAAAGGATTTTTCAAAAATCGCCAAACCTCTGAGCAACCTGCTAGCTGCTGACACGCCATTTATCTTTGATAAAGGGTGTCTGCGAGCATTTGAGACTCTGAAAGCTAAATTGGTTACTGCGCCAATCATCTCTGCACCAGACTGGACATTACCATTTGAATTGATGTGTGATGCCAGTGACCATGCCATTGGTGCAGTGTTGGGACAAAGGCATGACAAACTTCTGCACGTCATTTATTATGCCAGCCGTGTTCTAAATGATGCACAGAAGAATTACACAACCACAGAAAAAGAGCTACTTGCAGTGGTTTACGCCATTGATAAATTCAGATCCTATTTAGTAGGATCAAAAGTGATTGTGTACACTGATCATGCTGCTCTTAAATATCTACTCACAAAGCAGGATTCAAAACCCAGACTCATAAGATGGGTATTGCTTCTGCAAGAGTTTGATATAGAAATAAGAGACAGAAAAGGGACAGAGAATCAAGTGGCAGATCACCTGTCCCGAATAGAACCAGTGGAAGGGGCGTCCCTCCCTCTCACTGAGATCTCTGAAACCTTTCCGGATGAGCAACTGCTTGCCATCCAGGAAGTGCCATGGTTTGCAGACATTGCAAACTACAAGGCAGTGAGATTCATACCCAAAGAGTATAGTAGGATGCAATCAAAGAAATTAATTACAGATGCAAAGTACTATCTTTGGGATGAACCATATCTCTTCAAGAGATGTGCAGACGGAGTAATCTGTAGATGTGTGCCTAAAGAAGAAGCACAGAAGATCCTTTGGCATTGCCATGGATCACAGTATGGAGGACATTTTGGGAGTGAACGAACAGCCACAAGAGTCCTCCAAAGTGGCTTCTACTGGCCTACTCTCTATAAGGATTCCCGAGCGTTTGTGCTTAATTGTGACAGTTGCCAAAGATCAGGCAACCTACCTCACAGTTATGCCATGCCTCAACAAGGAATCCTGGAAATTGAGTTGTTTGATGTATGGGGCATTGACTTCATGGGACCTTTCCCACCATCATACTCAAACACTTATATTCTGGTGGCAGTGGATTATGTATCCAAATGGGTGGAGGCTATTGCAATACCCACTAATGACACTAAAACAGTGTTAAAATTCCTCCAGAAACATATTTTCAGCAGATTTGGTATCCCTAGAGTGTTAATCAGTGATGGGGGCACTCATTTCTGTAATAAACAGCTTTATTCTGCTCTGGTACGTTATGGAGTCAACCACAAGGTAGCTACTCCATATCATCCACAAACTAATGGGCAAGCTGAAGTCTCAAATAGAGAACTTAAAAGAATCCTGGAACGGACTGTAATTAACCGTAGAAAGGATTGGGCAAGAAGCTTGGATGATGCTCTGTGGGCATACAGAACAGCATTCAAGACCCCCATAGGGACCTCTCCATACCAACTTGTGTATGGAAAGGCGTGTCACTTGCCAGTGGAACTGGAACACAAGGCCTACTGGGCAACCAGATTCCTGAACCTTGATGCCAAGTTAGCTGGAGAAAGACGATTGCTCCAGTTAAATGAGCTAGAGGAATTTCGACTCAATGCTTTCGAAAATGCAAAAATTTACAAAGAGAAAGCAAAAAGATGGCATGATAAGAAATTGTCATCCAGAGTCTTTGAGCCAGGGCAGAAAGTTCTGCTATTCAATTCCAGGCTCAAATTATTCCCTGGGAAATTAAAATCCCGGTGGAGAGGTCCATATGTAATTACAAGTGTATCACCATATGGATACGTAGAGCTTCAGGATAATGACTCTAACAAAAAGTTCATTGTTAATGGACAGAGAGTTAAACATTATCTTGAAGGCAATTTTGAGCAAGAATGCTCAAAACTGAGACTTGATTAAAAGCTCAGTAACAGTCCAGCTAATGACATTAAAGAAGCGCTTGCTGGGAGGCAACCTAGCCAAATCACAAAATTTAATTTTATTTGCTTTTCTATTTGATCAAGTTTTACAGGTAGATGCTAGAGTATCTTCAAAAGGTGAAATAGCAATTGATTGAAGTCACAGAGTTACATGGAAAATTGGAAGCTCACTGGCGTGAAAAAGCCAGTAAGAAATGTTTTGGGCGTTGAACGCCCAAAAGAAGCACCCACTGGGCGTTCAACGCCAGTAAGGGTAGCCATCTAGGCGTTAAACGCCAGAAGGAAGCACCTTCTGGGCGTTTAACGCCAGATTGTTAGCATCCTGGGCGTTCAGAAAAACGCCCAGTGACAAAGGACTTCCTGGCGTTCAACGCCAGAAAGATGCATCAGCTGGGCGTTGAACGCCCAGGAGAAGCAGCATTTGGGCGTTAAACGCCCAAAACATGCACCAGTTGGGCGTTTAACGCCAGGATGGTGGGGAGGAGGTAAAATTCGTTTTTCTTTATAATTTTTCTAAATTTTTATGTTTCAATTCATGATTTCTTGCATAAACATGTTTCAAAATGTCATCCTTCAGTTCCAAAATTTTTAATCCTAATTTCTAAAAACACTAATTTCTAAAATCCCTTTTTCAAAAATATCAAATATATCTTAATTCATAAACCCAAATCTTTTTCCAATCCAAGTCTTTTTCAAATCTTTTTCAACTCATCATATCTTTTGGATTTCGAAATTGCCTCTCCCTCTATTCCTCTCCTGTCATTTCTTTTGCTTGAGGACAAGCAAACCTCTAAGTTTGGTGTGAACTGAGCTAAAACTCATCAAGATCATGGCACCTAAGGGAACAAGAAGAGCAAGGATGTGAACTTAAGGGAGCTGAAGCGTCAGAAATTAATTCTTGAAGGCACCCTACAGACTAGAGGAACATCCACTTCCCAAAATACAGGTTGTTAAGTTCTAATTCTAGCTTTAACTCTGTGATAGTATTATTATAGGATTTTACCTTAGAAGTTATATAGGAGTAGTAGTAATTAGCATATCTATTTTGGTTTTATTTCCAATTAAGTTATAATTTATTTTTCCCATTATCATCAAACATGAATAAAATAGTAGATTTGTAGAATAAAGAGGCAATAATCTTTTTTCGAGTTCTTAATAAGAAAAATTCTAATTATTTATATGTGGTGGCAATACTTTTTGTCTTCTGAATGAATGTCTGAACAGTGCATATTTTTGATATTGAATTTTATGAATGTTAAAATTGTTGGCTCCTGAAAGAATGATGAACAAGAGAAATGTTATTGATGATCTGAAAAATCATGAAATTGATTCTTGAAGCAAGAAAAAGCAGTGAAAAACAAGCTTGTGAAAAAAAAAATTACAAGGAATCATTGGATAAAGAAAAAAAAAAAGAAAAAGCCAATAGCCCTTAAAACCAAAAGGCAAGGGTAAAAAGGATCCAAGGCTTTGAGCATCAATGGATAGGAGGGCCCAAGGAAATAAATCCAGGCCTAAGCGGCTAACTCAAGCTGTCCCTAACCATGTGCTTGTGGCATGCAGGTCCAAGTGAAAAGCTTGAGACTGAGTGGTTAAAGTCGTAATCTAAAGCAAAAGAGTGTGCTTAAGAACTCTGGACACCTCTAACTGGGGACTCTAGCAAAGCTGAGTCACAATCTGAAAAGGTTCACCCAGTTATGTGTCTGTGGCATTTGTGTATCCGGTGGTAATACTGGAAAACAAAGTGCTTAGGGCCACGGCCAAGACTCATAAAAGTAGCTGTGTTCAAGAATCAACATACTTAACTAGGAAAATCAATAATACTATCTGACTTCTGAGTTCCTATGGATGCCAATCATTCTGAATTTCAAAGGATAAAGTGAGATGCCAAAACTGTTTGGAAGCAAAAAGCTACTAGCCCCGCTCATCTAATTAGAATCTGAGCTTCACTTAAAACTCTGAGATATTATTGCTTCTCGATTTCTTTTTATCCTCTTTTATTCATCTAGTTGCTTGAGGACAAGCAACAGTTTAAGTTTGGTGTTGTGATGAGCGGATATTTTATACGCTTTTTGGGGGTAATTTCATGTAGATTTTAGCATGTTTCAGTTAGTTTTTAGTAGAATATTATTAGTTTTTAGGCAAAAATCATATTTCTGGACTTTACTATGAGTTTGTGTGTTTTTCTGTGATTTTAGGTATTTTCTGGCTGAAATTGAGGGAGCTGAGTAAAAATCTGAGTTAGGCTGAAAGAAGGACTGCTGATGCTGTTGGATCCTGACCTCCCTGTACTCGAAATGGATTTTCTGGAGCTACAGAAGTCCAATTGGCGCGCTCTCAACGGCTTTGGAAAGTAGACATCCAGGGCTTTCCAGCAATATATAATAGTCCATACTTTGCGCGAAAATAGACGATGTAACTTGGCGTTGAACGCCAAGTTCATGTTGCTGTCTGGAGTTAAACGCCAGAAAAACGTCATGATCCGGAGTTGAACGCCCAAAACACGTCATAACCTGAAGTTTGACGCCAAGAAAGGCCTCTACTCGTGGATAGCTTTAGTCTCAGCCCCAGCACACACCAAGTGGGCCCCAGAAGTGGATTTCTGCACCAATTATCTTAGTTTATTCATTTTCTGTAAACCTAGGTCACTAGTTTACTATTTAAACAACTTTTACAGACATTTCTTGTACCTCATGACATTTTCAGATCTGAATTACATACTTTTGACGGCATGAGTCTCTAAACTCCATTGTTGGGGGTGAGGAGCTCTGCAGCGTCTCGATGATTTAATACAATTCCTTTGTTTTCCATTCAAACACGCTTGTTCTTATCCAAGATGTTTATTCGCGCTTAACTGTGGAGAAGGTGATGATCCGTGACACTCATCACCTTCCTCAATCCATGAACGTGTGCCTGACAACCACCTCCGTTCTACATCAGATTGGATGAATATCTCTTAGATTCCCCAACAGAATCTTCGTGGTATAAGCCGGATTGATGGCGGCATTCATGAGAATCCGGAAAGTCTAAACCTTGTCTGTGGTATTCCGAGTAGGATTCCGGGATTGAATGACTGTGACGTGCTTCAAACTCCTGAGGGCTGGGCATTAGTGACAGACACAAAAGAATCAATGGATTCTATTCCAACCTGATTGAGAACCGACAGATGATTAGCCGTGCTGTGACAGAGCATAGGAACGTTTTCACTGAGAGGATGGGAAGTAGCCACTGACAACGGTGACACCCTACATAGAGCTTGCCATGGAAGGAACTAGCGTGTGAGAAGAGGATTTCAAGGAAGAGTTGAAGTTCAAAGGACAAAGCATCTCCAAAACTCCAACATATTTTCCATTACTGCACAACAAGTAACACTGTTATTCTCTATTATTTTAACTTACAATTTTAAGTAGTTTGTAGTTTGGCTTTTTACAAATAAATCCAAATAACTTCATTGGCCTCCTGACTAAGATTAATAAAATAACATTGATTGCTTCAAGCCAATAATCTCCGTGGGATCGACCCTTACTCACGTAAGGTATTACTTGGACGACCCAGTGCACTTGCTGGTTAGTTGTGCGAATCATAAATTCGTGCACCACTTCCTGGATGGATATTCAAGTTATAATCAAATTGCAGTAGATCCCCAGGATCAAGAGAAAACGGCATTCACATGTCCATCTGGAGTATTTGCATACAGAAGGATGCCATTTGGCCTGTGCAATGCACCTGCAACCTTTCAGAGGTGCATGCTCTCAATTTTCTCTGATATGGTGGAAAAATTTCTGGAAGTCTTCATGGATGACTTCTCAGTATTTGGAGACTCATTCAGCTCCTGCCTTAACCATTTAGCACTTGTTCTGAAAAGATGCCAAGAGACTAACCTGGTTTTAAACTGGGAAAAATGTCACTTTATGGTGACTGAAGGAATTGTCCTTGGGCACAAAATTTCGAACAAGGGAATAGAGGTGGAACAAGCTAAGGTAGAAGTAATTGAAAAATTACCACCACCTGCCAATGTTAAGGCAATCAGAAGCTTTCTGGGGCATGCAGGATTCTATAGGAGGTTTATAAAGGATTTTTCAAAAATCGCCAAACCTCTGAGCAACCTGCTAGCTGCTGACTGGTGGACGAAATTGTGATCACTATTCTTTGATGTGCATTCATTGTAAAATTGTGGAATTTAGGTATTTGGCACGAGTGGACACAACTCCGTTCAACTGACCAGCAAGTGTACTGGGTCGTCCAAGTAATAAACCTTACGCGAGTAAGGGTCGATCCCACAGAGATTGTTGGTGTGAAGCAAGCTATGGTCACCTTGTAGATCTCAGTTAGTGATTGGAATCATAGAGTCAAATGGAATTAAATTGGATAAATAAAATAAATAAAAGGGATAAGAATACTTATGCAGATTCATTGGTGAGAATTTCAGATAAGCATATGGAGATACTGTATGGCTCAAGGACGCCTACTCTCCTACTGCTTCAACTCAATCTTTCTTACTCCTTTCCATGGCAAGCTGTCTGTAGGGCATCACCGTTGTCAATGGCTACATCCCATCCTCTCAGTGAAAACGTTCCTATGCTCTGTCACAGCACGGCTAATCATCTGTCGGTTCTCAATCAGGTTGGAATAGAATCCATTGATTCTTTTGCGCTTGTCATCACACCCAGCCTTCAGGAGTTTGAAGCTCGTCACAGTCATTCAATCACAGAATCCTACTCGGAATACCATAGACACGGTTTAGACTTTCCGGATCCTCATGAATGCCGCCATCTATCTAACTTATACCACGAAGATTCTGTTGGGGAATCTAAGAGATACACATTCAGGCTCTGTTGCATGTAGAACGGAAGTGGTTGTCAATCACGTGCGTTCATAAGTGAGAATGATAATGAGGGTTACTTATCATCACATTCATCATGTTCTTGGGTACGAATGAATATCTTGGAATAAGAATAATAGGGATTTGAATAAAAGACAATAGAATTGCATTAGTACTTGAGGTACAGCAGAGCTCCACACCCTTAATCTATGGTGTGCAGAAACTCCACCGTTGAAAATATATAAGCAAAGAATTCAGGCATGGCCGAATGGCCAGCCCTCTCCATGATCAAGTGACCGAATGATAAAAGACTTAAAGTGGTCAAAAGATATCTGATACAATAGATAAATGTTCTATTTATAATAAACTAGCTCCTAGGGTTTACATGAGTAAGTAATTGATGCATAAATTCACTTCCGGGGCCCACTTGGTGTATGCTTGGGCTGAGCTTGATTAATCCACGAGCTGAGGCTTCTCTTGGAGTTGAACTCCGAGTTATGACGTGTTTTGGGCGTTCAACTCCGGATCATGACGTTTTTCTGGCGTTTAACTCCAGACAGCAGCATGAACTTGGCATTCAACGCCAAGTTACGACGTCATTCTTCGAATAAAGTATGGACTATTATATATTGCTGGAAAGCCCTGGATGTCTACTTTCCAACGCCGTTGAGAGCGCGCTAATTGGAGTTCTGTAGCTCCAGAAAATCCATTTCGAGTGCAGGGAGGTCAGATTCCAACAGCATCAGCAGTCCTTTTGTCAGCCTTCTTCAGAGTTTTGCTCAAATCCCTCAATTTCAGCCAGAATTTACCTGAAATCACAGAAAGACACACAAACTCATAGTAAAGTCCAGAAATGTGAATTTAACATAAAAACTAATGAAAACATCCCTAAAAGTAGCTCAAACTTACTAAAAACTATATAAAAACAATGCCAAAAAGCGTATAAATTATCCGCTCATCACAACACCAAACTTAAATTGTTGCTTGTCCCCAAGCAACTGAAAATCAAATAGGATAAAAGAAGAGAATATACTATAAATTCCAGAATATCAATGAATATTAATTTAATTAGATGAGCGGGACTTGCAGCTTTTTGCTTCTGAACAGTTTTGGCATCTCACTTTCTCCTTTGTAGTTCAGAGTGATTGGCGTCTCTGGGAACTCAGAATTTGGGATAGTGTTATTGACTTTCCTAGTTAAGCATGTTGATTCTTGAACACAGCTACTTATGAGTCTTGGCCGTGGCCCTAAGCACTTTGTTTTCCAGTATTACCACCGGATACATAAATGCCACAGACACATGACTGGGTGAACCTTTTCAGATTGTGACTCAGCTTTGCTAGAGTCCCCAGTTAGTGGTGTCCAGAGCTCTTAAGCACACTCTTTTTTGCTTTGGATCACGACTTTAACCACTCAGTTTCAAGCTTTTCACTTGGACCTTCATGACACAAGCACATGGTTAGGGACAGCTTGATTTAGCCGCTTAGGCCTGGATTTAATTTCCTTGGGCCCTCCTATCCATTGATGCTCAAAGCCTTGGATCCTTTTTACCCTTGCCTTTTGGTTTTAAGGGCTATTGGCTTTTTCTACTGCTCCTTCTTTTTCTTTCTACTTTTTTTTTCGCAAGCTTCCTTTTTCACTGCTTTTTCTTGCTTCAAGAATCAATTTCATGATTTTTCAGATCATCAATAACATTTCTCTTTGTTCATCATTCTTTCAAGAGCCAACAATTTTAACACTCATAAACAACAAGATCAAAAATATGCACTGTTCAAGCATTCATTCAGAAAACAAAAAGTATTGTCACCACATCAATATAATTAAATTAAATTCAAGGATAAATTCGAAATTCATGTACTTCTTGTTCTTTTGAATTAAAACATTTTTCATTTAAGAGAGGTGAAGGATTAATGGATTTTATTCATAGCTTTAAGGCATGGTTACATACTAATGATCATGAAGTAGAGACACAAAACATAGATAAACACAATATTAAAAACCGAAAACAGAAAGAAATAAAGAACAAGGAATGAATCCACCTGAGTGAGGGTGGCGCCTTCTTGAAGGTCCAATGGTGCTTTTTGAGCTCCTCTATGTCTCTTCCTTGCTTCTGTTGAATGATTCCTAGTAATTTTGGTGTTTCTACCCTTAGTTGCTTCCAATATTTGTGTGGAGGATAACTTATCCCCTGAGGTATCTCAGGGATCTCTTGATTTGCAGCCACATGTTCTACCACTGAGCTATGACGGCTTATATTAGTCTTTCCATCTCCCAAGACTCAGAGGTGGAAGCTTTTGTCTTCCCTTTGAGGTTTCTCTGGCCTTAGGTTCCATTAATGGTAATGGAAAAGCAAAAAAAAGCTATGCTTTTACCACACCAAACTTAAAATATTGCTCGCCCTCGAGCAAGAAAGAAAAGAAGAGAAGAAGAAGAAGAAGAAGAGAATGGAGGTGAGTGAGGGGAGATGGATTCGGCTATATGGGTGGGATTGGGTGGGAAAGAGAAGTTGAATTGTAAAGGTAGGTGGGGTGTATGGGGAAGAGTGGATAGATGTAGGTGGTGAATGAAAAATAGAAGGGATGACCATGAATGGAAAGAGAGAGGGCGAGGTAGGTGGGGATCCTGTGGGGTCCACAGATCCTGATGTGAAAAAAAAATATCATTCCTTCACCATATAGGCATGTAAAATGCCTTCGTGCATCATTCTGGCGTTTAAACGCCCATTGGTGCACGTTCTGGGTGTTCAACGCCCATGTAATGCATGTTTCTGGCGTTGAACGCCAGTTTCATGCTTGTTACTGGCGTTCAGCGCCAGTTTGTCCTCTCTGGGCACATTCCTGGCGTTCAGCGCCAGGATGTTGCTTGTTTCTGGCGTTCAGCGCCAGAATGGTGCTCTGTTCTGGCGTTGAACACCGGCCAGATGCACCTTACTGGCGTTGAACGCCAGCCCGTGCGTCCTCCAGGGTGAAAAATTTTTTTCTTCTGTTTTTGACTCTGTTTTTAATTTTTTTGATTTTTTTCGTGACTACTCATGATCATGTACCTAATAAAACACAAAATAACAATAAAATAAAAATTAGATAAATAAAATTGGGTTGCCTCCCAACAAGCGCTTCTTTAATGTCAATAGCTTGACAGTGGCTCTCATGGAGCCACAAGGTGATCAGGTCAATGTTAGTGTAGTCCCAACACCAAACTTAGAGTTTGGATATGGGGTCTTAACACCAAACTTAGAGTTTGGTTGTGGCCTCACAACACCAAACTTAGAGTTTGACTGTGTGGGCTCTTCTTGACTCTGAACTGAGAGAAGCTCTTCATGCTTACTCTCTTCTGTCACAGAGGGATGGCCATGTGCCTTAAACACAAGGTAGTCCCCATTCAATTGAAGGACTAACTCACCTCTATTGACATCTATCACAGCTCCTGCTGTGGCTAGGAAAGGTCTTCCTAGGATGATGCATTCATCATCTTCCTTCCTAGTGTCTAGGATTATGAAATCAGCAGGGATGTAAAGGCCTTCAACCTTTACTAGCACGTCCTCTACTATTCCATAAGCTTGACTCATGGACTTGTCTGCCAATTACAATGAGAACAAGGCAGGTTGTACCTCAATGATCCCTAGTTTCTCCATTACTGAGAGTGGCATAAGATTTATCCCTGACCCCAGATCACATAGAGCTTTTTCAAAGCTCATGGTGCCAATGGTACAAGGTATTAAGAACTTGCCAGGATCTTGTTTCTTTTGAGGTAGAGTTTTCTGAATCCAAGTATCTAGTTCATTAATGAGCAAGGGAGGTTCACTTTCCCAAGTCTCATTACCAAACAACTTGGCATTCAGCTTCATGATAGCTCCTAAATATTGAGCAACTTGCTCTCCAGTCACATCTTCATCCTCTTCAGAGGAAGAATAGTCTTCAGAGCTCATGAATGGCAGAAGGAGATTTAATGGAATCTATATGAGCCTCAGATTCCTCTGGATCCTTAATAGGAAACTCCTTCTTGCTTGAAGGACGTCCCAGGAGGTCTTCCTCACTAGGATTTTCGTCCTCCTCCTCCCTAGTGCATTCGGCCATATTGATCACATCAATGGCCTTGCACTCTCCTTTTGGATTCTCTTCTGTATTGCTTGGGAGAATACTGGGAGGAGTTTCAATGACTTTCTTACTCAGCTGGCCCACTCGTGCCTCCAAATTTCTAATGGAGGATCTTGTTTCATTCATGAAACTGAAAGTGGCCTTTGACAGATCAGAGACAATATTGGCTAAATTAGAAGTGTTTTGTTCTGAATTCTCTGTCTGTTGCTGAGAAGATGATGGATATGGCTTACTATTGCTCAGCCTATTGCGTCCACCATTGTTAAAGCCTTGTTGAGGCTTTTGTTGATCCTTCCAGGAGAAATTTGGATGATTTCTCCATGATGGATTATAGGTGTTTCCATAAGGTTCACCCATGTAATTAACCTCTGCCATGGCAGGGTTCTCAGGATCATAAGCTTCTTCAGAAGCTACCTCTCTAGTACTGTTGGATGCATGTTGCAATCCATTCAGATTTTGAGAGATTATGTTGACCTGTTGAGTCAACATTTTGTTCTGAGCCAATATGGCATTCAGAGCATCAATTTCAAGAACTCCTTTCTTCTGAGATATCCCATTATTCACGGAATTCCTCTCAGAGGTGTACATGAACTGGTTGTTTGCAACCATGTCAATGAGTTCTTGAGCCTCTTCAGGCGTTTTCTTCAGGTGAATAGATCCACCTGTAGAATGATCCAATGACATTTTCGAAAATTCAGAGAGACCATAATAGAATATATCTAATAGGGTCCATTCTGAAAACATGTCAGATGGACATCTTTTGGTCAACTGTTTATATCTTTCCCAAGCTTCATAGAGGGATTCACCATCTTTTTGTTTGAAGGTTTGAACATCCACTCTTAGCTTGCTCAGCTTTTGAGGAGGAAAGAATTTATCCAAGAAGGCAGTGACCAGCTTATCCAAGGAGTCCAGGCTATCCTTAGGTTGTGAATCCAACCATATTCTAGCTCTGTCTCTTACAGCAAAAGGGAAAAGCATGAGTCTGTAGACTTCAGGATCAACTCCATTCGTCTTTACAGTCTCACAGATCTGCAAGAATTCAGTTAAAAACTGATAAGGATCTTCAGATGGAAGTCCATAAAACTTGCAGTTTTGTTGCATCAAGGCAACTAGCTGAGGTTTCAGCTCAAAGTTATTGGCTCCAATGGCAGGAATGGAGATGCTTCTTCCATCAAACTTGGACATTGGCTTTGTGAAGTCACCAAGCATTCTCCTTGCATTATTATTATTATTATTTCCGGCTGCCATCTCCTTCTGTTGTTCAAAAATTTCTGAAAGGTTATTTCTGGATTGTTGTAATTTAGCTTCTCTTAATTTTCTTTTCAGAGTCCTTTCAGGTTCTGGATCAACTTCAACAAGAGTGCCTTTTTCCCTGTTCCTGCTCATATGAAAGAGAAGAAAACAAGAAAAGAAAGAGGAATCCTCTATGTCACAGTATAGAGATTCCTTTATGTTAGTAGAAGAAGAAGGGGGTAGAAGAATGAAGAAGGATGAATTCGGATTTTTGGATGAAGAGAGGTGAAGAGAAGTGTTAGTAATTAAATAATTAAATAAAAGAAGAAAAGAGAAGGAAGATTTCGAAAATAATTTTTGAAAACGAGGTTAGTAATTTTCGAAAATCAAAGACAAAATATAATTAAAATTAAAATTTAAAACAAAAAGAATTTTTGAAAAAGAGAGGGAGAATTTTCGAAAATTAGAGAGGGAAAAGTGGTTAGGTGGTTTTGAAAAAGATAAGAAACAAACAAAAAGTTAATTAGTTGATTTGAAAAAGATTTGCAATCAAATTTTGAAAAAGATAAGAAGATAAGAAGTTAGATAAGATATTTTGAAATCAAATTTTTTGAAAAAGATAAAATTTTGAAAAAGATATGATAAAGAGATAAGATAAGAAGATGTGATAAAAAGATATGTTTAAAAAAGATTTAATTTTTAAAATTAAAATTAATTACTTAACTAACAAGTAACTACAAGATATGATTCTAGAATTTAAAGATTGATCCTTTCTTAACAAGAAAGTAACAAACTTCAAATTTTTGAATCAATCACATTAATTGTTAGCTAATTTTCAAAAATTTGATATAAAGATAAGAAAAAGATTTTGAAAATATTTTGAAAAAGATTTTTGAAATTTTCGAAATTTATAAAAAAAATGAAAAAGATATGATTTTTGAAAAAGATTTTGAAAAGATAAGATTTTTAAAATTGAAATTTTGACTTGACTTGTAAGAAACAACTAATTTTAAAAATTTTTGACCAAGTCAACCCAAAATTTCGAAAATTTGGAGGGAAATAAGGAAAAGATAATTTTTTGATTTTTGAATTTTTAATTATGAAAGAGAAAAACAACAAAAATATTCAATGCATGAAATTTTTAGATCAAAACAATGAATGCATGCAAGAATGCTATGAATGTCAAGATGAACACCAAGAACACTTTGAAGATCATGATGAACATCAAGAACATAATTTTGAAAAATTTTGATGCAAAGAAAACATGCAAGACACCAAACTTAGAAATCTTTAATGTATGAAAAATATGAATGCAAAGATGCACATGAAAAACAAAAAAAAAAGACACAAAACAAGAAACCATCAAGATCAAACAAGAAGACTTGTCAAGAACAACTTGAAGATCATGAAGAATACTATGAATGCATGGGATTTTCGAAAAAATGCAAGAAAAAAATTTTAAAAGCATGCAATTGACACCAAACTTAAAAATTGACTCAAGACTCAAACAAGAAACACAAAATATTTTTGATTTTTATGATTTTCTAATTTTTTTGTATTTTTATTATTTTTTTTTCGAAAAACATTCTTGGAAAAACGAAAAAGAAAAGAAAAATTTTGAAAAAGATTTTTGAAAAATTTTTGAAAAGAAAATTACCTAATCTGGGCAACAAGATGAACCGTCAGTTGTCCATACTCGAACAATCCCCGGCAACGGCGCCAAAAACTTGGTGGACGAAATTGTGATCACTATTCTTTGATGTGCATTCATTGTAAAATTGTGGAATTTAGGTATTTGGCATGAGTGGACACAACTCCGTTCAACTGACCAGCAAGTGTACTGGGTCGTCCAAGTAATAAACCTTACGCGAGTAAGGGTCGATCCCACAGAGATTGTTGGTGTGAAGCAAGCTATGGTCACCTTGTAGATCTCAGTTAGTGATTGGAATCATAGAGTCAAATGGAATTAAATTGGATAAATAAAATAAATAAAAGGGATAAGAATACTTATGCAGATTCATTGGTGAGAATTTCAGATAAGCATATGGAGATACTGTATGGCTCAAGGACGCCTACTCTCCTACTGCTTCAACTCAATCTTTCTTACTCCTTTCCATGGCAAGCTGTCTGTAGGGCATCACCGTTGTCAATGGCTACATCCCATCCTCTCAGTGAAAACGTTCCTATGCTCTGTCACAGCACGGCTAATCATCTGTCGGTTCTCAATCAGGTTGGAATAGAATCCCTTGATTCTTTTGCGCTTGTCATCACACCCAGCCTTCAGGAGTTTGAAGCTCGTCACAGTCATTCAATCACAGAATCCTACTCAGAATACCATAGACACGGTTTAGACTTTCCGGATCCTCATGAATGCCGCCATCTATCTAACTTATACCACGAAGATTCTGTTGGGGAATCTAAGAGATACACATTCAGGCTCTGTTGCATGTAGAACGGAAGTGGTTGTCAATCACGTGCGTTCATAAGTGAGAATGATAATGAGGGTTACTTATCATCACATTCATCATGTTCTTGGGTACGAATGAATATCTTGGAATAAGAATAATAGGGATTTGAATAAAAGACAATAGAATTGCATTAGTACTTGAGGTACAGCAGAGCTCCACACCCTTAATCTATGGTGTGCAGAAACTCCACCGTTGAAAATACATAAGCAAAGGATTCAGGCATGGCCGAATGGCCAGCCCTCTCCATGATCAAGTGACCGAATGATAAAAGACTTAAAGTGGTCAAAAGATATCTGATACAATAGATAAATGTTCTATTTATAATAAACTAGCTCCTAGGGTTTACATGAGTAAGTAATTGATGCATAAATTCACTTCCGGGGCCCACTTGGTGTATGCTTGGGCTGAGCTTGATTAATCCACGAGCTGAGGCTTCTCTTGGAGTTGAACTCCGAGTTATGACGTGTTTTGGGCGTTCAACTCCGGATCATGACGTTTTTCTGGCGTTTAACTCCAGACAGCAGCATGAACTTGGCGTTCAACGCCAAGTTACGTCGTCATTATTCGAATAAAGTATGGACTATTATATATTGCTGGAAAGCCCTGGATGTCTACTTTCCAACGCCGTTGAGAGCGCGCTAATTGGAGTTCTGTAGCTCCAGAAAATCCATTTCGAGTGTAGGGAGGTCAGATTCCAACAGCATCAGCAGTCCTTTTGTCAGCCTTCTTCAGAGTTTTGCTCAAATCCCTCAATTTCAACCAGAATTTACCTGAAATCACAGAAAAACACACAAACTCATAGTAAAGTCCAGAAATGTGAATTTAACATAAAAACTAATGAAAACATCCCTAAAAGTAGCTCAAACTTACTAAAACCTATATAAAAACAATGCCGAAAAGCGTATAAATTATCCGCTCATCACTGACACGCCATTTATATTTGATAAAGAGTGTCTGCAGGCATTTGAGACTCTGAAAGCTAAATTGGTCACAGCACCAATCATCTCTGCACCAGACTGGACATTACCATTTGAATTGATGTGTGATGCCAGTGACCATGCCATTGGTGCAGTGTTGGGACAAAGGCATGACAAGCTTCTGCACGTTATTTACTATGCCAGCTGTGTTTTAAATGACGCACAGAAGAATTACACAACCACAGAAAAAGAGCTACTTGCAGTGGTTTACGCCATTGACAAATTCAGATCCTATTTAGTAGGATCAAAAGTGATTGTGTATACTGATCATGCTGCTCTTAAATATCTACTCACAAAGCAGGATTCAAAGCCCAGACTTATAAGATGGGTGTTGCTTCTGCAAGAGTTTGATATAGAAATAAGAAACAGAAAAGGGACAGAGAATCAAGTAGTAGATCACCTGTCCCGAATAGAACCAGTAGAAGGGGCGTCCCTCCCTCTCACTGAGATCTCTGAAACCTTTCCGGATGAGCAACTCTTTGCCATCCAGGAAGTGTCGTGGTTTGCAGACATTGCAAACTACAAGGCAGTGAGATTCATACCCAAAGAGTACAGTAGGCTGCAATCAAAGAAATTGATCACAGATGCAAAGTACTATCTTTGGGATGAACCATATCTCTTCAAGAGATGTGCAGACGGAGTAATCCGTAGATGTGTGCCTAAGGAAGAAGCACAGAAAATTCTATGGCACTGCCATGGATCACAGTATGGAGGACATTTTGGAAGTGAGCGAACAGCCACGAGAGTCCTCCAATGTGGCTTTTACTGGCCTACTCTCTATAAAGATTCCCGAGCATTTGTACTTAATTGTGACAGCTGCCAAAGATCTGGCAACTTGCCTCACAGTTATGCCATGCCTCAACAAGGAATCTTGGAGATTGAGTTGTTTGATGTATGGGGTATTGACTTCATGGGACCTTTCCCACCATCATACTCAAACACTTATATTCTGGTGGCAGTGGATTATGTATCCAAATGGGTGGAGGCTATTGCAACACCCACTAATGACACTAAAACAGTGTTAAAATTCCTCCAGAAACACATCTTCAGCAGATTTGGTACCCCTAGAGTATTAATCAGTGATAGGGGCAGTCATTTCTGCAATAAACAGCTTTACTCTGCTTTGGTTCGTTATGGAGTTAGCCACAGGGTGGCCACTCCATATCATCCACAGACTAATGGGCAAGCTGAAGTCTCAAATAGAGAACTCAAAAGAATCCTGGAACGGACTGTAATTAACCGTAGAAGGGATTGGGCAAGGAGCTTGGATGATGCTCTGTGGGCATACAGAACAGCATTTAAGACCCCTATAGGGACCTCTCCATACCAGCTTGTGTATGGAAAGGCATGTCACCTGCCAGTGGAACTGGAACACAAGGCCTACTGGGCAACCAGATTCCTAAACCTTGATGCCAAGTTAGCTGGAGAAAAACGATTGCTCCAGTTAAATGAGCTAGAGGAATTTAGACTCAATGCTTTCGAGAATGCAAAAATATACAAAGAGAAAGCGAAAAGATGGCATGATAAGAAATTGACATCCAGAGTCTTTGAGCCGGGGCAGAAAGTTCTGCTATTTAATTCTAGGCTCAAATTATTCCCTGGGAAATTAAAATCCCGGTGGAGAGGTCCATATGTAATTACAAGTGTATCACCATATGGATACGTAGAGCTTCAGGATAATGACTCTAACAAAAAGTTCATTGTTAATGGACAGAGAATTAAACATTATCTTGAAAGTAACTTCGAGCAAGAATGCTCAAAACTGAGACTTGATTAGAGCTCAGTGGTAGTCCAGCTAAAGACAATAAAGAAGCGCTTGCTGGGAGGCAACCTAGCCATTTACAAAGTTTATTTACTAATTAAATAAATTTCCTTTTTTTACAGGTATGAGTCCAAGTATCTTCAAAGGGTAAAAATAGCAATTGATTGAATTCACAGAGTTACAGGGAAATTTGGAAGCTCACTGGCGTGAAAAAGCCAGTAAGAAACATTTTTGGGCGTTGAACGCCCAAAAGAAGCACCCATTGGGCGTTCAACGCCAGTAAGGGTAGCCATCTGGGCGTTAAACGCCAGAAAGGAGCATCTTCTGGGCGTTGAACGCCAGAAAGAAGCACCTTCTGGGCGTTTAACGCCAGATTGACAGCGTCTTGGGCGTTCAGAAAAACGCCCAGTGACAAAGGACTTCCTGGCGTTCAACGCCAGAAAGAAGCATCAGCTGGGCGTTGAACGCCCAGGAGAAGCAACAATTGGGCGTTAAACGCCCAAAACATGCACCAGTTGGGCGTTTAACGCCAGAATGGTGGGGAGGAGCCTCTCCTTCTATTCCTCTCGTTTCCTTTCTTTTGCTTGAGGACAAGCAAACCTCTAAGTTTGGTGTGATTTGCCATGATCACTGAGCTAAAACTCATTAAGATCATGGCACCTAAGGGAACAGGAAGAGCAAGGATGTGAACTTAAGGGAGCTGAAGCGTCAGAAATTAATTCTTGAAGGCACCCCACAGACTAGAGGAACATCCACTTCCCAAAACACAGGTCGTTGAGTTCTAATCTTTGCCTTAACTCTGTGATAACTGTTCTTATTAGAAATTTACCTTAGAAGTTATATATTAGTAGTAGTAATTAGTATCTCTACTTTGATTTTAATTCCAATTAAGTTATAATTTATTTTTCTCATCATCATTAAACATGAATAAAATAGTAGATTTTTAGAATAAAGAGGCAATATTTTTTCGAGTTCTTAATAAGAAAAATTCTAATTAATTATATGTGGTGGCAATACTTTTTGTCTTCTGAATGAATGCTTGAACAGTGCATATTTTTGATATTAAATTTTATGAATGTTAAAATTGTTGGCTCCTGAAAGAATGATGAACAAGAGAAATGTTATTGATGATCTGAAAAATCATGAAAGTGATTCTTGAAGCAAGAAAAAGCAGTGAAAAAGCAAAAGCTTGTGCGAAAAAAAAAAGGAATAAAATAGAAAGAAAAAGAAAAAGCAAGCAGAAAAAGCCAATAGCCCTTAAAACCAAAAGGCAGGGGTAAAAAGGATCCAAGGCTTTGAGCATCAATGGATAGGAGGGCCCAAGGAAATAAATCCAGGCCTAAGCGGCTAAATCAAGCTGTCCCTATCCATGTGCTTATGGCATGCAGGTCCAAGTGAAAAGCTTGAGACTGAGTGGTTAAAGTCGTGATCCAAAGCAAAAAGAGTGTGCTTAAGAACTCTGGACACCTCTAATTGGGGACTTTAGCAAAGCTGAGTCACAATCTGAAAAGGTTCACCCAGTTATGTGTCTGTGGCATTTATGTATCCGGTGGTAATACTGGAAAACAAAAAGCTTAGGGCCACGGCCAAGACTCAATAAGTAGCTGTGTTCAAGAATCAACATACTAAACTAGGAGAGTCAATAACACTATCTGAATTCTGAGTTCCTATGGATGCCAACCATTCTGAATTTCAAAGGATAAAGTGAGATGCCAAAACTGTTCAGAAGCAAAAAGCTACAAGCCCCGCTCATCTAATAAGAATCTGAGCTTCACTTAAAACTCTGAAATATTATTGCTTTTTAATTTCTTTTCATCCTATTTTATTTATCTAGTTGCTTGAGGACAAGCAACAGTTTAAGTTTGGTGTTGTGATGAGCGGATATTTTATACGCTTTTTGGGGGTAATTTCATGTAGATTTTAGCATGTTTTAATTGGTTTTTAGTAGAATATTATTAGTTTTTAGGCAAAAATCATATTTCTGGACTTTACTATGAGTTTGTGTATTTTTCTGTGATTTCAGGTATTTTCTGGCTGAAATTGAGGGAGCTGAGCAAAAATCTGAGTTAGGCTGAAAAAGGACTACTGATGCTGTTGGATCCTGACCTCCCTGCACTCGAAATGGATTTTTTGGAGCTACAGGAGTCCAATTGGCGCGCTTTCAATGGCGTTGGAAAGTAGACATCCAGGGCTTTTCAGCAATATATAATAGTCTATACTTTGCGCGAAGATAGACGATGTAACTTGGCGTTAAACGCCAAGTACATGCTGCTGTCTGGAGTTAAACGCCAGAAAAACGTCATGATCCGGAGTTGAACGCCCAAAACACGTTATAACTTGGAGTTCAACTCCAAGAAAGGCCTCAACTCGTGGATAGCTCTAGTCTCAGCCCCAGCACACACCAAGTGGGCCCCAGAAGTGGATTTCTGCACCAATTCTCTTAGTTTACTCATATTCTGTAAACCTAGGTTACTAGTTTACTATTTAAACAACTTTTAGAGACTTATCTTGTACCTCATGACATTTTTCAGATCTGAATTTTATCCACTTTGATGGCATGAGTCTCTAAACTCCATTGTTGGGGGTGAGGAGCTCTGCAGCGTCTCGATGAATTAATGCAATTGTTTCTATTTCACTCAAACGTGTGTATGGTCCGATCTAAGATGTTTATTCGCGCTTAATTGTGAAAGAGGTGATGATCCGTGACACTCATCACCTCCCTCAATCTATGAACGTGTGCCTGACAAACACCTCCGTTCTACATCAGACTGAATGAACTTCTCTTAGATTCCTTAATCAGAATCTCCGCGGTATAAGCTAGAATTGATGGCGGCCACTCTTGAGGATCTGGAAGGTCTAAACCTTGTCTGTGGTATTCCGAGTAAGATTCAAGGATTGAATGGCTGTGACACGCTTCAAACTCGCGATTGCTGGGCGTGATGACAAACGCAAAAGGATCAATGGATCCTATTCCAACATGATCAAGAACCGACAGCTGATTAGCCGTGCTGTGACAGAGCATCTGGAACGTTTTCACTGAGAGGATGGGAAGTAGCCACTGACAATGGTGACACCCTACATACAGCTTGCCGTAGACGTGCTTTACAAACAATTGAGTTGAATATTACATTGCAGAAATTCAGAGGACAAAGCATCTCCAAAACTCCAACATATTTCCCATTACTGCACAACAAGTAACGATTTGATTCTCTCTTATTTTTCTAATAATTTTAAATACTTTGACTTCTTACAATTAAATCCAAATAATTTTATTGGCCTCCTGACTAAGATTAATAAAATAAACATTGATTGCTTCAAACCAATAATCTCCGTGGGATCGACCCTTACTCACGTAAGGTATTACTTGGACGACCCAGTGCACTTGCTGGTTAGTTGTGCGAATCACAAATTCGTGCACCACCAGCATGCATTCTTATCCTCATTGATTTCCTGGTTCCTAAACTGCAATTTTGATGTTTGATTCCTATTTTTGCTTTCTCCATCTCTATTTGAATCATCATCAAACTATTTTACTTGTCTGCATATGAATTACTTTTAGCTTCTACCTGTGAATACGTGTTACTTGGAATATTTTCATTATGCCTCTTACTTTAAACCTCTTACTTTAAACCATTTTTTTCCTAACTCCCTAATTTTAACCCCATAAACTATTTTTCAATTCTAACCAA
Source organism: Arachis hypogaea (assembly GCF_003086295.3). Lineage (NCBI taxonomy): Eukaryota > Viridiplantae > Streptophyta > Magnoliopsida > Fabales > Fabaceae > Arachis > Arachis hypogaea. The sequence goes on from NC_092037.1 coordinate 4,360,085, forward strand.
GCTAACCTTTGAAATCTATTTTTTGGTTTTTCACTTTCTTTTACCACTTTAACCAAGGCATGATGTTAATTTTTCCATTTAACTTGCATTTAATTCCATTTTGGATTGTGATTTCTTCTTTTCAAACTTTTCACTCATATTCAATCCTCAATGCACATTTATTTAACTCATATTCATTATCCTATTGCCCCTTTGCCATTTTGTGTTTTCTTGTGATTATCTGCCTATTTGCTTTCCTATTTTTATTATATCCTGGTTTTTTGTTTTTCAGGATGTCAGATTCCCATAGAAAAGGCAAAGGCAAGGCCACTACTGGCAAAAGAAAAAGAGGAGAAGCCTCCGTGTCTATCATAGATCTCATGCATGACGCCTCCTTACGGGAGAAAGCCTTTACCCCGCAGGAGAAGGCCGACCAACTGCTCCCTGCCACTGATCCGATTAAATTTGCAAACCGATACTGTGAGCTCAAGTATCCGGTGTTTGCAAACTCCAGGAACCTATACCTGGAGAGAACTTTGAAGATCCCAGAAGAACTCCAGTAATACACCTCTGATCAGATCAAACAAAGAGGCTGGTTCTTTCTGGAGAGACCTCTGACTGAGGTTAATGCATCCTGGGTTAGGGAATTCTACTGTAACTACTTCAAAACTTCCCTAGATGCAGTGAACCTCAGAGGGAAGCAGATTCTGGTTACTGAAGAGGCAATAGAAGAGGTTCTGAAGCTTCTGCCTAGGACTAATCAGACAGATGGCTATCAGAAAGCCGAGGAGGATATGCGCTTTATGCATTTTGACTGGGATGCAGTCAAGGCGAGGATCGCCCTTGACCCGTCAGTTCCTTGGATCATGGGTCAGAACACCACCATGCCAAAAGGGATCAAGCGGATTTACCTGAATAATGAGGCTCGGCTATGGCATCAGATCTTCAGCAACTACATTATGCCGAGTACTCACGAGAACGAGATACCAGCTGCTATGATCACCCTCCTATGGTGTGTGATGGAGGGTAAGGACCTGTACCTGCCACGCTTTATCCGGCACTATATGGCCAGGGTCCACGTCCGAGGCACTCTTCCCTTTCCCTATCTGGTTACACAGCTGGGCCGTCGAGCTGACGTGCCATGGGAGGATGCTGATGAGAGGCCACCTGCTGCAGAATGCAAGAAGATTATCCCGCACAACAGGAACTTTCTGGCCCTGGGCTACAGACCTCCATTCCTGACCGCCACTGCTGACACCGCCACACCATCTGCCGGCCCCTCTTCCTCTACCACTGCACCATCTACCCCTGCCACCACCACTGCACCTCCACCTGTCCCAGAGCCTATCTATCATCTAGTGCACCGCTTGTTTTGACGACTTGACCAGATGGAGCGTCGCAACAAGCGACGCTATGAGCACCTGAAGCTGATGATACGATCCGGCGACATCCCCTCCAAGCCTGACACACCATTTGAGGCATCTGAGGAGGAGGCGGATGCGCGTGAGGCAGTGACCATCCCACCTCAAGAGGCCGAGCAGGCAGGCACAGAGCAGGTCGCACCACAGTAGGTGGTTGAGCATCAGATTCAGGCTGTAGACCCTGAGATCCCCATTCAGACAGCCCCTCATCTACAGCAGCCAGACCCTCCACCAGCCACCACAGAGACACCAGCTACCATCCCTTCCAGTGATGACACTCCTTCACACCCTGCTTGAGTGAGCATCGAGGATGATGCTTCATTTTAAGTGTGGGGAGGTCGCCATCTGATGAGCGGATAATTTGTACGCTTTTTGGCATTGTTTTTAGTATGTTTTTAGTATGATCTAGTTAGTTTTTAGTATATTTTTATTAGTTTTTAGTTAAAATTTACTTTTCTGGACTTTACTATGAGTTTGTGTGTTTTTCTGTGATTTCAGGTATTTTCTGGCTGAAATTGAGGGACCTGAGCAAAAATCTGATTCAGAGACCAAAAAGGACTGTAGATGCTGTTGGATTCTGACCTCCCTGCACTCGAAGTGGATTTTCTGGAGCTACAGAAGCCCAATTGGCGCGTTCTCAACGGCGTTGGAAAGTAGACATCCTGGGCTTTCCAGCAATATATGATAGTCCATACTTTTCCCAAGATTTGATGGCCCAAACCGGCGTTCAAAGTCACCCTCAAGATTTCCAGCGTTAAACGCCGGAACTGGCACCAAAATGGGAGTTAAACGCCCAAACTGGCATAAAAGCTGGCGTTTAACTCCAAGAGGAGTCTCTACACGAAAATGCTTCATTGCTCAGCCCAAGCACACACCAAGTGGGCCCGGAAGTGGATTTTTATGTCATTTACTCATTTCTGTAAACCTTAGGCTACTAGTTCTCTATAAGTAGGACCTTTTACTATTGTATTGGAGAGATCTTTCAATCTTTGGATCTTTTGATCATGTTTTGATGATTGAACCCTCATTGGGAGGCTGGCCATTCGGCCATGCCTAGACCTTGTTCTTATGTATTTTCAACGGTGGAGTTTCTACACACCATAGATTAAGGTGTGGAGCTCTGCTGTACCTCGAGTATTAATGCAATTACTATTGTTCTTCTATTCAATTCCGCTTGTTCTTGTTCTAAGATATCACTTGTTCTTCAACTTGATGAATATGATGATCCGTGACACTCATCATCATTCTCACCTATGAACGCCTGACAACCGAGTGCTCGCCTGACAACCGAGCCAGCCATTCCGTGAGATCAGAGTCTTCGTGGTATAGGCAAGAACTGATGGCGGCATTCAAGAGAATCCGGAAGGTCTAACCTTGTCTGTGGTATTCTGAGTAGGATTCAATGATTGAATGACTGTGACGTGCTTCAAACTCCTGAGGGCGGGGCGTTAGTGACAGACGCAAAAGAATCACTGGATTCTATTCCGGCCTGATCGAGAACCGACAGATGGATAGCCGTGCCGTGACAGGGTGCGTTGAACATTTCCACTGAGAGGATGGGAGGTAGCCACTGACAACGGTGAAACCCTTGCTTAAGCTTGCCATGGAAAGGAGTAAGAAGGATTGGATGAAGACAGTAGGAAAGCAGAGAGACGGAAGGGAAGGCATCTTCATACGCTTATCTGAAGTTCCTACCAATGAATTACATAAGTATCTCTATCTTTATCTTTATGTATTATGCGTTTATCACCATATCCATTTGAGTTTGCCTGACTAAGATTTACAAGATGACTATAGCTTGCTTCATACTAACAATCTCCGTGGGATCGACCTTTACTCGCGTAAGGTTTATTACTTGGACAACCCAGTGCACTTGCTGGTTAGTTGTGCGAAGTTGTGTTTATGCCATGGTATTGAACACCAAGTTTTTGGGGTTCATGACCGGGGATTATGAGAGTTGTGAAAAGTAATGTTCACAATTTCACGCACCAAGTTTTTGGCGCCGTTGCCGGGGATTGTTTAAGTTTGGACAACTGACGGTTCATCTTGTTGCTTAGATTAGGTATTTTTTTCGAAATTCTTGAAGATGAATTCTAGAGTTTCATGATGATTTGTTGAAGTCTGGCTGGCTGAGAAGCCATGTCTAATTTCATTGGACCGAGGTTTCAATTTATCATCACAAGAGCTTGTTGATTTTTATCAATCTTGCTTTTGGAGCAGTGATCTGCTAAGGCTTGGCTGGCCTTTGGCCATGTCTAGTGTTTTGGACCGAAGCTTTCTTTGAAAGCTTGGCTGGCTGTGAAGCCATGTCTAATTCCTGGACCGGAGTCTTAGACTAGCATTGCACTGATTCCTGGAATTCTCATTAAGAATTTTGATACCTTTATTTTCTTTTTTTCACTTAATTTTCGAAAAACACAAAAAAAAATCATAAAATCCAAAAATTTCTTGTTTGAGTCTAGTGTCTCATCTTAAGTTTGGTGTCAATTGCATGCATTCATTCATGTGTCTTAAAGATCTTCAAGTAATTCTTGATGATTTTCGTGCTCTGATCTTTGAATTCTATTGACTTGAGTGTTTTGTGTGTCTCATATGCATTCTCATTTTGTTAGTGTCAGTAGTATACAAACTGCTAAGTTTGGTGTCTTGCATGCATTGTTATTTGATTCTTGTTGCATTTTGATTTGTCCTAATTATTAAAAATCCAAAAATATTTTTTATTTGTGTCTTCTCAAGTCAATAATACAGAGAATTGAAGATTCAGAACATACAGCAGAGGAATTGCACAGAAAAAGCTGGGCGTTCAAAACGCCCAGTGAAGAAGGACAGACTGGCGTTTAAACGCCAGCCAGGGTATTTGGTTGGGCGTTTAACGCCCAAAAGGGTATAGTTTTGGGCGTTAAACGCTAGAATGTGCACCATTCTGGGCGTTTAACGCCAGGATGGCACAAGGGGGAAGATTTTGTTTTCAAATCATTTTTTTTAAGTTTTCAAAGTTTTTCAAAATCAAATCTTTTTCAAATCATATCTTTTCAATCAAATCTTTTTCAAAATCAATTTCTTTCCATTTTCAAAGATACTTGCTATCAATTAATGATTTGATTCAACAAATCAAGTATGTTGCCTTTTCTGTTGAGAAAGGTTTAATGTTTGGATCATAACTTTTCTTGATAGCCAAGTCATTAGTTTTCAAAATCAAATCTTTTTAAAATGTTTTTCAAATCATATCTTCTCAATCTCATCTTTTTGAAACCAATCATATCTTCTTAACCACATATTTTTCAAAAAAGTTTTCACATCAAATCTTTTTGATTTCTAATTTCAAAATCTTTTTCAAAAATCACTTGATTTCTTTTCCACTTTCATTTTCGAAAATCAAGTAGTGTTTTTCAAAAATATTTTTAAAATCTCTTACTTAATTTTCGAAAATCACTTCCCTCCTTCTCACATCCTTCTATTTATGGACTAACACTATCCCTTAATGCAAAATTCGAACTCCATCTTCTTTGATAAGTTCGAATTTTCTACTTCTGTCCTCTACTTTTCTTTTCCTCTAACACCTAAAGGAATCTCTATACTGTGACATAGAGGATTCCACATTTTCTTGTTCCCTTCTCTTTCTTATGAGCAGGAGCAAAGACAAAAGCATTCTTGTTGAGGCTGACCCTGAACCTGAAAGGACCTTGAAGAGAAAGCTAAGAGAAGCCAAAGCACAATTCTCTTTAGAGGACCTAATCGAATTCTTCAAAGAAGAAGAACACATGGCAGCCGAAAACAACAACAATGCCAACAATGCAAGGAAGGTGCTGGGTGACTTTACTGCACCTACTCCCGACTTCTATGGGAGAAGCATCTCTATCCCTGCTATTGGAGCAAACAACTTTGAGCTTAAGCCTCAGTTAGTTTCTCTAATGCAACAGAATTGCACGTTCCATGGACTTCCATTGGAAGATTCTCATCAGTTTTTAGCTGAGTTCTTGCAAATCTGTGACACTGTCAAGACTAATGGGGTTGACCCTGAAGTCTACAGACTTATGCTATTCCCTTTTGCTGTAAGAGACAGAGCTAGAACATGGTTGGACTCTCAACCTAAAGAAAGCCTGGACTCTTGGGAAAAGCTAGTCAATGCCTTCTTGGCAAAGTTCTTTCCACCTCAAAAATTGAGTAAGCTTAGAGTGGAAGTCCAAACCTTCAGACAGAAGGATGGAGAATCCCTCTATGAAGCTTGGGAAAGATACAAACAATTAATCAAAAAGTGTCCTTCTGATATGCTTTCTGAATGGAGCATCATAGGTATTTTCTATGATGGTCTCTCTGAACTGTCCAAGATGTCTTTGGATAGCTCTGCTGGAGGATCTCTTCATCTGAAGAAGACGCCTGCAGAAGCTCAAGAACTGATTGAAATGGTTGCAAATAACCAATTCATGTACACTTCTGAAAGAAATCCTGTGAACAATGGGACTGGTCAGAAGAAAGGAGTTCTTGAGATTGACACTCTGAATGCCATATTGGCTCAGAACAAAATATTGACTCAACAAGTCAATATGATTTCTCAAAGTCTGTCTGGAATGCAAAATGCACCAAGCAGTACTAAGGAAGCTTCATCTGAGGAAGAAGCTTATGATCCTGAGAACCCTTCAATGGAAGAGGTGAATTACATGGGAGAACCCTATGGAAACACCTATAATCCTTCATGGAGGAATCATCCAAATCTTTCATGGAAGGATCAACAGAGACCTCAACAAGGTTTCAATAACAATAATGGTGGAAGAAACAGGTTTAGCAATAGCAAGCCTTTTCCATCCTCTTCTCAGCAACAGACAGAGAGTTCTAAGCAGAATACCTCTGACTTAGCAACCATGGTCTCTGATCTAATCAAAACCACTCAAAGTTTCATGACTGAAACAAGGTCCTCCATTAGAAACTTGGAAGGACAAGTGGGTCAGCTGAGCAAGAAAATTACTAAACTCCCTCCTAGTACTCTCCCAAGCAATACAGAAGAAAATCCAAAAGGAGAGTGCAAGGCCATCAACATGGCCGAATTTTGGGAGGAAGGAGAGGCAGTGAACACCACTGAGGAAGGCCTCACTGGGCGTCCACTGGCCTCCAATGAGTTCCCCAATGAGGAACCATGGGAATCTGAGGCTCAAAATGAGACCATAGAGATTCCATTGGACTTACTTCTGCCATTCATGAGCTCTGATGAGTATTCTTCCTCTGAAGAGGATGAGTATGTCATTGAAGAGCAAGTTACTAAATACCTTGGAGCAATCATGAAGTTGAATGACAAGTTATTTGGAAATGAGACTTGGGAGGATGAACCCCCTTTGCTCACCAAAGAACTGGATGACTTGTCTAGGCAGAAACTGCCTCAAAAGAGGCAGGATCCTGGGAAGTTTTCAATACCTTGTACCATAGGCACCATGACCTTCAAGAAGGCCTTGTGTGACTTAGGGTCAAGTGTAAACCTCATGCCTCTCTCTGTAATGGAGAAGCTAGGGATCTTTGAGGTGCAAGCTGCAAAAATCTCACTAGAGATGGCAGACAATTCAAGAAAACAAGCCTATGGACTTGTAGAGGATGCTCTGGTAAAGGTTGAAGACCATTACATCCCTACTGATTTCATAGTCCTAGAGACTGGGGAATGCATGGATGAATCCATCATCCTTGGCAGACCCTTCCTAGCCACAGCAGAGGCTGTGATTGATGTTGATAGAGGAGAGTTGACCATTCAAGTGAATAAAGAATCCTTGGTGTTTAAGGCCCAAGGATATCCCTCTATCACCATGGAGAGGAAGCATGAAGAGCTTCTCTCAAAACAGAGCCAAACAGAGCCCCCACAGTCAAACTCTAAGTTTGGTGTTGGGAGGCCACAACCAAACTCTAAGTTTGGTGTTGAACCCCCACATTCAAACTCTAAGTTTGGTGTTGGGAGGTTCCAACATTGCTCTGAGCATCTGTGAGGCTCCATGAGAGCCCTCTGTCAAGCTACTGACATTAAAGAAGCGCTTGTTGGGAGGCAACCCAATGTTATATTTTATCTATTTTTTTTTGTCATTTTATATTTTTTGTAGGTTGATGATCATGAGAAGTCACAAAATCAATGAAAAAAGCAAAAACAGAATGAAAAACAGGAAGAAAAACAGCACACCCTGGAGGACGCACCTACTGGCGTTTAAACGCCAGTGAGGCTAGCTGTTGGGCGTTTAACGCCCAGTCTGGCACCATTCTGGGCGTTTAACGCCAGAAAGGGGCACCAGACTGGCGTTAAACGCCAGAAAAGGGCAAGATGCTGGCGTTAAATGCCAGAAATGGGCACCAGCCCGGCGTTTAACGCCAGAAATGGCTAAAAACGCAATTTTGCTTGCCATTTGGTGCAGGGATGACTTTTCCTTGACACCTCAGGATCTGTGGACCCCACAGGATCCCCACCTACCCTACCACTCTCTCTCTCTTCTTCACCCATTCACCAATCACCTCAACATCTCTTTCCCAAAAACCCTTCACCTATCAAATCCCATCTTTCTCTTCACCACTCACATCCATCCTTCATAAAACCCCACCTACCTCACCATTCAAATTCAAACCACTTTCCCACCCAAACCCACCCTCAAATGACCGAACCCTACCCTTCCCCTCCCCTATATAAACCCTTCTTCACTCCTTCATTTTCACACAACCTAAACACCACTTTTCCCCCCCTTTGGCCGAACACAAAGCCATTCCCTTCTTCCTCATTTCTACTTCTTCTACTCTCTTCTTTCTTCTTTTGCTCGAGGACGAGCAAACATTTTAAGTTTGGTGTGGTAAAAGCATTGCTTTTTGTTTTTCCATAACCATTTATGGCATCCAAGGCCGGAGAAACCTCTAGAAAGAGGAAAGGGAAGGCAAAAGCTTCCACCTCCGAGTCATGGGAGATGGAGAGATTCATCTCAAGGGTGCATCAAGACCACTTCTATGAAGTTGTGGCCTTGAAGAAGGTGATCCCCGAGGTCCCTTTTTCACTCAAAAAGGGTGAATATCCGGAGATCCGACATGAGATCCAAAAAAGAGGTTGGGAAGTTCTTACCAACCCCATCCAAAGAATTATCTTACTATGGTTCGGGGGAAATACTTGGATTTTAGTCCGGAAAGTGTAAGGTTGGCATTCAATTTGCCCATGATGCAAGGAGATGAACACCCTTACACTAGAAGGGTCAACTTTGATCAAAGGTTGGACCAAGTCCTCACAGTCATATGTGAAGAGGGCGCCCAATGGAAGAGAGATTCAAGAGGGAAGCCGGTTCAATTAAGAAGGCATGACCTCAAGCCCGTGGCTAGGGGATGGTTGGAGTTTATCCAACGCTCAATCATTCCCACTAGCAACCGGTCCGAAGTTACTATAGACCGGGCCATCATGATCCATAGCATCATGATTGGAGAAGAAATAGAAGTTCATGAGGTTATAGCCCAAGAACTTTATAAGGTGGCGGACAAGTCCTCTACCTTGGCAAGGTTAGCCTTTCCTCATCTCATTTGTCACCTCTGTTATTCAGTTGGAGTTGACATAGAGGGAGACATCCCTATTGATGAGGACAAGCCCATCACTAAGAAGAGGATGGAGCACACAAGAGACCCTATTCATCATGAGATCCCTGAGATTCCTCAAGGGATGCACTTTCCTCCACAAAACTATTGGGAGCAACTAAACACCTCCCTAGGAGAATTGAGTTCCAACATGGGACAACTAAGGATGGAGCATCAAGAACACTCCATCATCCTCCATGAGAGAGGAACAACAAAGACAAGGAAGAGATATTGAGGAGCTCAAGCACTCCATAGGATCTTCAAGAAGAAGAACAAGCCGCCATCACTAAGGTGGACCCGTTCTTTGATTTCCTTGTTCTTTATTTCTCTGTTTTTCGAATTTTATGCTCATGTTTATCTATGTTTGTGTCTTGTGATCATTAGTGTCTTAGTGTCTATGCCTTAAAGTTATGAATGTCCTATGAATCCATCACCTTTCTTGAATAAAAATGTGTTTAATTGAAAAAGAAAAGAATTGCATGAATTTTGAATTTTATAACAGTTTAATTATTTTGATGTGGTGGCAATGTTTTTGTTTACTGAATGTATGCTTAAACAGTGCATATGTCTTTTGAATTTGTGGTTCATGAATGTTGGCTCTTGAAAGAATGATGAAAAAGGAGACATGTTACTGAGGATCTGAAAAATTATAAAAATGATTCTTGAAAGCAAGAAAAAGCATTTCTATTCAAAAAAAAAATCGAAAAAAAGAGAAGAAAAATCGAAAAAAAAGAGAGAAAAGAAAGAAATAAAGTTGTGATCCAAGGCAAAAAGAGTGTGCTTAAGAACCCTGGACACCTCTAATTGGGGACTCTAGCAAAGCTGAGTCACAATCTGAAAAGGTTCACCCAATTATGTGTCTGTGGCATGTATGTATCCGGTGGTAATACTGGAAGACAGAGTGCTTTGGGCCACAGCCAAGACTCAACAAGTAGCTGGGTTCAAGAATCATCATACTTAACTAAGAGAATCAATAACACTATCTGGATTCTGAGTTCCTAAGGAAGCCAATCATTCTGAATTTCAAAGGATAGAGTGAGATGCCAAAACTATTCAGAGGCAAAAAGCTAAAAGCCCCGCTCATCTAATTAATACTGATCTTCATAGATGTTTTTGGAATTCATTGCATATTCTCTTCTTTTTATCTTATTTGATTTTCAGTTGCTTGAGGACAAGCAACAATTTAAGTTTGGTGTTGTGATGAGCGGATAATTTGTACGCTTTTTGGCATTGTTTTTAGTATGTTTTTAGTATGATCTAGTTAGTTTTTAGTATATTTTTATTAGTTTTTAGTTAAAATTCACTTTTCTGGACTTTACTATGAGTTTGTGTGTTTTTCTGTGATTTCAGGTATTTTCTGGCTGAAATTGAGGGACCTGAGCAAAAATCTGATTCAGAGACCAAAAAGGACTGCAGATGCTGTTGGATTCTGACCTCCCTGCACTCGAAGTGGATTTTCTGGAGCTACAGAAACCCAATTGGCGCGCTCTTAACGGCGTTGGAAAGTAGACATCCTGGGCTTTCCAGCAATATATGATAGTCCATACTTTGCCCAAGATTTGATGGCCCAAACTGGCGTTCAAAGTCACCCTCAAGATTTCCAGCGTTAAACGCCGGAACTGGCACCAAAATGGGAGTTAAACGCCCAAACTGGCATAAAAGCTGGCGTTTAACTCCAAGAGGAGTCTCTATACGAAAATGCTTCATTGCTCAGCCCAAGCACACACCAAGTGGGCCCGGAAGTGGATTTTTATGTCATTTACTCATTTCTGTAAACCTTAGGCTACTAGTTCTCTATAAGTAGGACCTTTTACTATTGTATTGGAGAGATCTTTCAATCTTTGGATCTTTTGATCATGTTTTGATGATTGAACCCTCATTGGGAGGCTGGCCATTCGACCATGCCTAGACCTTGTTCTTATGTATTTTCAACGGTGGAGTTTCTACACACCATAGATTAAGGTGTGGAGCTCTGCTGTACCTCGAGTATTAATGCAATTACTATTGTTCTTCTATTCAATTCCGCTTGTTCTTGTTCTAAGATATCACTTGTTCTTCAACTTGATGAATGTGATGATCCGTGACACTCATCATCATTCTCACCTATGAACGTGTGACTGACAACCACCTCCGTTCTACCTTCGATTGGGTGAATATCTCTTGGATTCCTGATTGCACGATGCATAGTTGATCGCCTGACAACCGAGTGCTCGCCTGACAACCGAGCCAGCCATTCCGTGAGATCAGAGTCTTTGTGGTATAGGCAAGAACTGATGGCGGCATTCAAGAGAATCCAGAAGGTCTAACCTTGTCTGTGGTATTCTGAGTAGGATTCAATGATTGAATGACTGTGACGTGCTTCAAACTCCTGAGGGCGGGGCGTTAGTGACAGACGCAAAAGAATCACTGGATTCTATTCCGGCCTGATCGAGAACCGACAGATGGATAGCCGTGCCATGACAGGGTGCGTTGAACATTTCCACTGAGAGGATGGGAGGTAGCCACTGACAACGGTGAAACCCTTGCTTAAGCTTGCCATGGAAAGGAGTAAGAATGATTGGATGAAGACAGTAGGAAAGCAGAGAGACGGAAGGGAAGGCATCTTCATACGCTTATCTGAAGTTCCTACCAATGAATTACATAAGTATCTCTATCTTTATCTTTATGTATTATGCGTTTATCACCATATCCATTTGAGTTTGCCTGACTAAGATTTACAAGATGACTATAGCTTGCTTCATACTAACAATCTCCGTGGGATCGACCCTTACTCGCGTAAGGTTTATTACTTGGACGACCCAGTGCACTTGCTGGTTAGTTGTGCGAAGTTGTGTTTATGCCATGGTATTGAACACCAAGTTTTTGGGGTTCATGACCGGGGATTATGAGAGTTGTGAAAAGTAATGTTCACAATTTTGCGCACCACCATCTCTGGCGTATTATTTTGGTGAACCACTACAGAGTCTTTTTCTTTTATTTTGGATATTTTTCTGTATTTTTCTTTTTCTTTTTATTTTTATTTTCTGATACATTGTTATTTTTATGTATTTTTACTATGTTTTCTACATGCTGCACTTTAGTACATATTTTTAGTTATTTAGTTTAGTTGCAATTCTAACTTATTAGTTATAGAAAATTGTGGATTAATTAGTATAGTTTACCCTTTTTAGCATAAGATAGCTTAGTTTAAATTGAAAATATAAAAAGGAAGTAAACTAGAAACTTGAACTTAATAGAAACAATCCACACACCTTGTATATATAGAATTACATGTTAGTTACTTAACAACATTTCATCAAGGAGGAACACTAGAACTTTAAAGCCACCTTAAGTTTTACATTGAGAACAATGGGAATTTTTAACTAAACCTGCATGACATACATAACTGATATAGAGAATACACAGCCTGTGAGTTTTGAGCTTAATTGTATGGTTACATTTAAACCATAATTTTTATTCCTGTGTGTTCCGCCTTTCTTATTTATTCTGGTGTTTTTTACTTTGTTTTAATCTATATGTCCAATTATAGAATATAAAATATAGAATATAGATACAGACTAAAAGAATGATTGAGGCCATCATTTAATTTTAGCTCACTTATCCCAAAATAACCTGCCTTTCACATCACCCTTGTTAGCCCCCTTGAGCCTTTAAATTCCCTTTTTATTCTATTTTAGCCACAATACTAGCCTTAAGCAGAAAAACAAAATAAAATCCCAAGTTGAATCCTTGGTTAGCTTAAGATAGAAAATTATGAATAGTTTAAAATGTGGGAAACCTATTGGGAACATGGTTGATAAAAACAAAAAGGTAGAAAAGTTGAAAAGAACAAAGCAACTCAAATTAAGAAATTTTGGGAAGCATGCTCATGAAAATTTAAATTAATTAAATTACCATGTGCATTCAAAAAAAAAAGGGGTTATTTATTTTTCAAGCATGTGAATAAGGGGATACAAACGAATTCTCCAATTGCAAATAAAAGCAATGCACATGGGATAAAAGAATAAAAATTAAAACATGAGCATGTAACATCAAAAGTGGAAAAATATGGGAAAATAGGTAAAGTAGTTTTGTTTCACTAAGTATGTATGTTAGGTGAGATCTTAGTCTAATTAAGGATTCATTTATTAGTTCACTTAGCCTTATACATATATCCTTACCTTTACCTTGGCCCCATTACAACCTTAATTAAAGACCTCATGATTTTTGGTATGACTGTATTCTATAATTGTTGATTGGTTAGATGAAGAACAAAGTTATAGAAAGGAAGAATAAAAAGAGGAATAGAGTGATTAACCCAATAAACATTGAGTGACTAGAGAGTAAACACAAATCCAGTGAGGGTTCAATGGCTCATTAACATTTATCTCTATTTGAATTATCTAATTGTCTTGCAAGTTCATAAAGTGTTTTTTTTCTCCCATCTCAATTGTAAAAGTGCTTATTGATTATCTAAGGCTTGGCTATATATATATACAAATATGACTCCTTGAGAATGTGAATTAATTCAACTACATGCAAGCTCTATATACAAGTGAGTAAATAAAAATTAGAATTGCATGATGCTTTTAGGTAGTTGCATTTAGATTAGATTGCATTGCATGACATTCCACCACTTTAACCTTACTTATTACCTTGGATTTATGGTGGACGAAATTGTGATCCTTATTCTTTTAGTTGCACTCCTTGTAAAATTATGGAATTTAGAAATTGGCACGAGTGGACACAACTCCGTTCAACTAACCAGCAAGTGTACTGGGTCGTCCAAGTAATAAACCTTACGTGAGTAAGGGTCGATCCCACAGAGATTGTTGGTATGAAGCAAGCTATGGTCACCTTGTAAATCTCAGTTAGGCAGATTAAATTGGTTTATGGGTTTTTGAAAATAGAAATAAGAAAATAGAAATAATAAAAGGGATAGAGTACTCATGCAGATTCATTGGTGGGAATTTCAAATAAGTGAATGGAGATACTGTATGGCTCAAGGACGCCTGCTTTCCTACTGCTTCAACTCAATCCTTCTTACTCCTTTCCATGGCAAGCTGTGTATAGGGGTTCACCATCAGCGGTGGCTACTTTCAATCCTCTCGGGAAAATGATCCTCTGCGGCTGTCACTCGCATGGCTAATCGTCTGGAGGCATCACCCATGGTTGATGGCTACATCCCATCCTCGCAGTGAAAACTACGCTCACGCGCTCTGTCACAGCACGGCTAATCACAGGTTGGTTCCCGCTCCTACTGGAATAGAATCCCTTGATTCTTTTGCGTCTGTCACTAACGCCCAGCACTTGCAAGTTTGAAGTACGTCACAGTCATTCATTACCGGAATCCTACTCGGAATACCACAGACAAGGTTAGACTTTCCGGATTCCCAGGATCCTACTCGGAATACCACAGACAAGGTGAGACTTTCCGGATCCTCATAAATGCCGCCATCTATCTAGCTTATACCACGAAGATTCTGTTGGGGAATCTAAGAGATACACATTCAAGCTCTGTTGCATGTAGAACGGAAGTGGTTGTCAATCACGTGCGTTCATAAGTGAGAATGATAATGAGGGTTACTTATCATCACATTCATCATGTTCTTGGGTACGAATGAATATATTGGAATAAGAATAAGAGAGATTTGAATAAAAGAAAATAGAATTGCATTAATACTTGAGGTACAGCAGAGCTCCACACCCTTAATCTATAGTGTGCAGAAACTCCACCGTTGAAAATACATAAGTAAAAGGTTCAGGCATGGCCGAATGGCCAGCCCCCATGTGGTCACAAGACCAAATGATCAAAGACTTAAAGTGATCAAAGATGTCTAGCTAATACAATAGATAAATGTTCTATTTATAATAAACTAGCTCCTAGGGTTTACATGAGTAAGTAATTGATGCATAAATCCACTTCCGGGGCCCACTTGGTGTATGCTTGGGCTGAGCTTGATTAATCCACGAGCTGAGGCTTCTCTTGGAGTTGAACTCCGAGTTATGACGTGTTTTGGGCGTTCAACTCCGGATCATGACGTTTTTCTAGCGTTTAACTCCAGACAGCAGCATGTACTTGGCGTTCAACGCCAAGTTACGTCGTCAATCTCCAAATAAAGTATAGACTATTATATATTGCTGGAAAGCTCTGGATGTCTACTTTCTAACGCCGTTGAGAACGCGCCATGTGGAGTTCTGTAGCTCCAGAAAATCCATTTCGAGTGCAGGGAGGTCAGATTCCAACAGCATCAGCAGTCCTTTTGTCAGCCTTCTTCAGAGTTTTGCTCAAGTCCCTCAATTTCAGCCAGAATTTACCTGAAATCACAGAAAAACACACAAACTCATAGTAAAATCTATAAATGTGAATTTAACATAAAAACTAATGAAAACATCCCTAAAAGTAGCTTAAACTTACTAAAAACTATATAAAAACAATGCCAAAAAGCGTATAAATTATCCGCTCATCACAACACCAAACTTAAATTGTTGCTTGTCCCCAAGCAACTGAAAATCAAATAGGATAAAAGAAGAGAATATACTATAAATTCCAGAATATCAATGAATATTAATTATAATTAGATGAGCGGGACCATTAGCTTTTTGCTTCTGAACAGTTTTGGTATCTCACTTTCTCCTTTGTAGTTCAGAGTGATTGGCGTCTCTGGGAACTCAGAATTTGGGATAGTGTTATTGACTTTCCTAGTTAAGCATGTTGATTCTTGAACACAGCTACTTATGAGTCTTGGCCGTGGCCCTAAGCACTTTGTTTTCCAGTATTACCACCGGATACACAAATGCCACAGACACATGACTGGGTGAACCTTTTCAGATTGTGACTCAGCTTTGCTAGAGTCCCCAGTTAGTGGTGTCCAGAGCTCTTAAGCACACTCTTTTGCTTTGGATCACGACTTTAACCACTCAGTCTCAAGCTTTTCACTTGGACCTTCATGACACAAGCACATGGTTAGGGATAGCTTGATTTAGCCGCTTAGGCCTGGATTTAATTTCCTTGGGCCCTCCTATCCATTGATGCTCAAAGCCTTGGATCCTTTTTACCCTTGCCTTTTGGTTTTAAGGGCTATTGGCTTTTTCTGCTTGCTTTTTCTTTTTCTTTCTAATTTTTTTTGCCACTTTTTTTTTCAAGCTTCCTTTTTCACTGCTTTCTCTTGCTTCAAGAATCAATTTCATGATTTTTTTCAAATCATCAATAACATTTCTCTTTGTTCATCATTCTTTCAAGAGCCAACAATTTTTAACACTCATAAACAACAAGATCAAAAATATGCACTGTTCAAGCATTCATTCAGAAAACAAAAAGTATTGCCACCACATCAATATAATTAAATTAAATTCAAGGATAAATTTGAAATTCATGTACTTCTTGTTCTTTTGAATTAAAACATTTTTCATTTAAGAGAGGTGAAGGATTAATGGATTTATTCATAGCTTTAAGGCATGGTTACATACTAATGATCATGAAGTAGAGACACAAAACATAGATAAACACAATATTTAAAAACCGAAAACAGAAAGAAATAAAGAACAAGGAATGAATCCACCTTTAGTGGCGTCTTCTTCTTGAAGGACCAATGATGTTCTTAAGCTCTTCTATGTCCCTTTCTTGCCTTTGTTGCTCCTCCCTCATTGCTCTTTGATCTTCTCTTATTTCTTGGAGAATGATGGAGTGCTCATGATGTTCCACCCTTAATTGTTCCACATTATGGCTCAAATCTTCTAAGGAGGTGTTGAGTTGCTCCCAATAGTTGTTGGTAGGAAAGTGCATTCCTTGAGGCATCTCAGGAATTTGTTGATGATGAGCTTCCTCATGCACTTCTTGAGGGCCGTGAGGAGCTTCTCTTGCTTGCTCCATCCTCTTCTTGGTGACGGGCTTATCTTCTTCAATGGGAGTATCTCCTTCTATGATAACTCCAGCTGAGTAACATAGATGGCATATAAGGTGAGGGAAGGCTAGCCTTGCCATGGTGGAGGACTTGTCGGCTATTTTGTAGAGTTCATTGGAGATGACCTCATGAACTTCTACTTCCTCTCCAATCATGATGCTATGGATCATGATGGCCCGATCCACAGTAACTTCAGATCGGTTGCTAGTAGGAATGATAGAGCGTTGAATGAACTCCAACCATCCTCTAGCTACAGGCTTGAGATCCAGTCTTCTTAGTTGAACTGGCTTGCCTTTGGAGTCTATTCTCCACTGAGCTCCTTCCACACATATGTCCATAAGGACTTGGTCCAACCTTTGATTAAAGTTGACCCTTCTAGTGTAGGGGCGTTCATCTTCTTGCATCATGGGCAAGTGAAACGCCAACCTCACATTTTCCGGACTAAAATCTAAGTATTTCCCCCGAACCATTGTGAGATAGTTCTTTGGATTCGGGTTCATACTTTGATCATGGTTCCTAGTGATCCATGCATTGGCATAGAACTCTTGAACCATCAATATTCCGACTTGTTGCATGGGGTTGGTTAGGACTTCCCAACCTCTTCTTTGGATTTCATGTCGGATTTCCGGATACTCATTCTTTTTGAGCTTGAAAGGGACCTCGGGGATCACCTTCTTCTTTGCCACAACATCATAGAAGTGGTCTTGATGGCTCTTGGAGATGAATCTTTCCATCTCCCATGACTCGGAGGTGGAAGCTTTTGTCTTCCCTTTCCCTTTTCTAGAGGATACTCCGGCCTTAGGTGCCATTGATGGTAATGGAAAAACAAAAAGCTTATGCTTTTACCACACCAAACTTAAAATTTTGCTCGCCCTCGAGCAAGAAAGAAAAGAAGAGAAGAAGAAGAAGAAGAAGAGAATATGGTAGAGAGGGAAAGAAGTAGGTTCGGCTATGTGGGAGAAGAAGGGGTTGTGTTGTGTGAAAATGAAGTAGAATGGAAGGGTATTTATAGGGAGAGGGGAGGGTGGGAGTTCGGCTAGTGTGGGTGGGAATGGGTGGGAAATTGAATTTGAATTGTATGAAGGTAGGTGGGGTTTATGGGGAAGAGTGGGTTGATGTGAATGGTGAATGGGGTAATTGGGAAGAGGAATTGAGGTGATTGGTGATGGGTGTTGGGAAGTGTGACATGGGGAGTAGGAAAATGAGATTTAGGATTAGGAGAGTGTGATTAGGATTAAAAGGTAAGGTGGGAATATGGTAGGTGGGGATCCTGTGGGGTCCACAGATCCTGAGGTGATCCTGTGGGGTCCACAGATCCTGAGGTGAAAAGAAATACCATTCCTTCACCATATAGGCATGTAAAATGCCTTTGTGCATCATTCTGGCATTTAAACGCCCATTGGTGCACGTTCTGGGCGTTCAACGCCCATGTAATGCATGTTTCTGGCGTTGAACGCCAGTTTCATGCTTGTTGCTGGCGTTCAACGCCAGCTTGTCTCCTCTAGGCACATTCCTGGCGTTCAGCGCCAGGATGTTGCTTGTTTCTGGCGTTCAGCGCCAGAATGGTGCTCTGTTCTGGCGTTGAATGCCAGCCAGATGCATCTTACTGGCGTTGAACGCCAGTCTGCGCGACCTCCAGGGTGAAAATTTTTTTCTTCTATTTTTGACTCTGTTTTTAATTTTTTTTTTGATTTTTTTCGTGACTCCTCATGATCATGTACCTAATAAAACACAAAATAACAATAAAATAAAAATTAGATAATTAAAATTGGGTTGCCTCCCAACAAGCGCTTCTTTAATGTCAATAGCTTGACAGTGGCTCCCATGGAGCCACAAGGTGATCAGGTCAATGTTAGTGTGTAGTCCCAATACCAAACTTAGAGTTTGGATATGGGGTCTTAACACCAAACTTAGAGTTTGGTTGTGGCCTCACAACACCAAACTTAGAGTTTGACTGTGTGGGCTCTTCTTGACTCTGAACTGAGAGAAGCTCTTCATGCTTACTCTCTTCTGTCACAGAGGGATGGCCATGTGCCTTAAAAACAAGGTAGTCCCCATTCAATTGAAGGACTAACTCACCTCTATTGACATCTATCACAGCTTCTGCTGTGGCTAGGAAAGGTCTTCCAAGGATGATGCAATCATCCTCTTCCTTCCTAGTGTCTAAGATTATGAAATCAGCAGGGATGTAAAGGCCTTCAACCTTTACTAGCACGTCCTCCACTATTCCATAAGCCTGTCTCACTGACTTGTCTGCTAATTGCAATGAGAACAAGGCAGGTTGTACCTCAATGATCCCTAGCTTCTCCATTACAGAGAGTGGCATAAGATTTATCCCTGACCCTAGATCACATAAAGCTTTTTCAAAGCTCATGGTGCCTATGGTACAAGGTATTAAGAACTTGCCAGGATCTTGTTTCTTTTGAGGTAGAGTTTTCTGAATCCAAGTGTCTAGTTCATTAATCAGCAAGGGAGGTTCATTTTCCCAAGTTTCATTACCAAATAGCTTGGCATTCAGCTTCATGATAGCTCCTAAATATTGAGCAACTTGCTCTCCAGTCACATCTTCATCCTCTTCAGAGGAAGAATAGTCTTCAGAGCTCATGAATGGCAGAAGGAGGTTTAATGGAATCTCTATGGTCTCTATATGAGCCTCAGATTCCTTTGGATCCTTAATAGGAAACTCCTTCTTGCTTGAAGGACGTCCCAGGAGGTCTTCCTCACTAGGATTTTCGTCCTCCTCCTCCCTAGTGCATTCGGCCACATTGATCACATCAATGGCCTTGCACTCTCCTTTTGGATTCTCTTCTGTGTTGCTTGGGAGAATACTGGGAGGAGTTTCAATGACTTTCTTACTCAGCTGGCCCACTTGTGCCTCCAGATTTCTAATGGAGGATCTTGTTTCATTCATGAAACTGAAAGTGGCCTTTGACAGATCAGAGACTATATTGGCTAAATTAGAAGTGTTTTGTTCAGAATTCTCTGTCTGTTGCTGAGAAGATGATGGATATGGCTTACTATTGCTCAGCCTATTGCGTCCACCATTGTTAAAGCCTTGTTGAGGCTTTTGTTGATCCTTCCAGGAGAAATTTGGATGATTTCTCCATGATGGGTTATAGGTGTTTCCATATGGTTCACCCATGTAATTGACCTCTGCCATGGCAGGGTTCTCAGGATCATAAGCTTCTTCAGAAGCTGCCTCTCTAGTACTGTTGGATGCATGTTGCAGTCCATTCAGATTTTGAGAGATCATGTTGACCTGTTGAGTCAACACTTTGTTCTGAGCCAATATGGCATTTAGAGCATCAATTTCAAGAACTCCTTTCTTCTGAGGTATTCCATTATTCACGGAATTCCTCTCAGAGGTATACATGAACTGGTTGTTTGCAACCATGTCAATGAGTTCTTGAGCCTCTTCAGGCGTTTTCTTCAGGTGAATAGATCCACCTGCAGAATGGTCCAATGACATTTTCGAAAATTCAGAGAGACCATAATAGAATATATCTAATATGGTCCATTCTGAAAACATGTCAGATTGACATCTTTTGGTCAGCTGCTTGTATCTTTCCCAGGCTTCATAGAGGGATTCACCATCTTTTTGTTTGAAGGTTTGAACATCCACTCTCAGCTTGCTCAGTTTTTGAGGAGGAAAGAATTTATCCAAGAAGGCAGTGACCAGCTTATCCCAGGAGTCCAGGCTATCCTTAGGTTGTGAATCCAACCATATTCTAGCTCTGTCTCTTACAGCAAAAGGGAAAAGCATGAGTCTGTAGACTTCAGGATCAACTCCATTCGTCTTTACAGTCTCACAGATCTGCAAGAACTCATTTAAAAACTGATAAGGATCTTCAGATGGAAGTCCATAAAACTTGCAGTTTTGTTGCATTAAGGCAACTAGCTGAGGTTTCAGCTCAAAATTATTGGCTCCAATGGCAGGAATGGAGATGCTTCTTCCATCAAACTTGGACGTTGGCTTTGTGAAGTCACCAAGCATTCTCCTTGCATTATTATTATTATTATTATTTTCGGCTGCCATGTCCTTCTATTGTTCGAAAATTTCTGAAAGGTTGTTTCTGGATTGTTGTAATTTAGCTTCTCTTAATTTTCTCTTCAGAGTCCTTTCAGGTTCTGGATCAACTTCAACAAGAGTGCCTTTTTCCCTGTTCCTGCTCATATGAAAGAGAAGAAAACAAGAAAAGAAAGAGGAATCCTCTATGTCACAGTATAGAGATTCCTTTATGTTAGTAGAAGAAGAAGGGGGTAGAAGAATGAAGAAGGTTGGATTCGGATTTTTGGATGAAGAGAGGTGAAGAGAAGTGTTAGTAATTAAATAATTAAATAAAAGAAGAAAAGAGAAGGGAGATTTCGAAAATAATTTTTGAAAAAGAGGTTAGTAATTTTCGAAAATCAAAGACAAAATATAATTAAAATTAAAATTTAAAACAAAAAGAATTTTTGAAAAAAAGAGAGAGAATTTTCAAAATTTAGAGAGGGAAAAGTAGTTAGGTGGTTTTGAAAAAGATTTGAAATTAAATTTTGAAAAAGATAAGAAGATAAGAAGTTAGATGAGATATTTTGAAATCAAATTTTGAAAAAGATAAAATTTTGAAAAAGATAAGATAAAAGATAAAAATATTTAATTTTAAAATTGACTTAACTAACAAGAAACTACAAGATAAGATTCTAGAACTTAAAGATTGAACCTTTCTTAACAAGAAAGTAACAAACTTCAAATTTTTGAACCAATCACATTAATTGTTAGCTAATTTTCGAAAATATGATATAAAAGATAAGAAAAAGATTTTGAAAATATTTTGAAAAAGATTTTTGAAATTTTCGAAAATTATAAAAAAAATTGAAAAAGATATGATTTTTGAAAAAGATTTTGAAAAGATAAGATTTTTAAAATTGAAATTTTCACTTGACTTGTGAGAAACAACTAATTTTGAAAATTTTTGATCAAGTCAACCCAAAATTTCGAAATTTTGGAGGAAAATAAGGAAAAGATATTTTTTTGATTTTTGAATTTTTAATTATGAGAGAGAAAAACAACAAAAATACTCAATGCATGAAATTTTTAGATCAAAACAATGAATGCATGCAAGAATGCTATGAATGTCAAGATGAACACCAAGAACACTTTGAAGATCATGATGAACATCAAGAACATATTTTTGAAAATTTTTTTATGCAAAGAAAACATGCAACACACGAAACTTAGAAATCTTTAATGCATGAAAAATATGAATGCAAAAATGCACATGAAAAACAACAAAAGACACAAAACAAGAAATCATCAAGATCAAACAAGAAGACTTGTCAAGAACAACTTGAAGATCACGAAGAACACTATGAATGCATGAGATTTTCGAAAAAATGCAAGAAAAATTTTAAAAGCATGCAATTGACACCAAACTTAAAAATTAACACAAGACTCAAACAAGAACATAAAATATTTTTGATTTTTATGATTTTCTAATTTTTTTGTATTTTTATTATTATTATTTTCGAAAATATTTTTGAAAAAAAAAACGAAAAATAAAAGAAAAATTTTTGAAAGAGATTTTTGAAAAGAAAATTACCTAATCTGAGCAACAAGATGAACCGTCAGTTGTCCATACTCGAACAATCCCCGGCAACGGCGCCAAAAACTTGGTGGACGAAATTGTGATCCTTATTCTTTTAGTTGCACTCCTTGTAAAATTATGGAATTTAGAAATTGGCACGAGTGGACACAACTCCGTTCAACTAACCAGCAAGTGCACTGGGTCGTCCAAGTAATAAACCTTACGTGAGTAAGGGTCGATCCCACAGAGATTGTTGGTATGAAGCAAGCTATGGTCACCTTGTAAATCTCAGTTAGGCAGATTAAATTGGTTTATGGGTTTTTGAAAATAGAAATAAGAAAATAGAAATAATAAAAGGGATAGAGTACTCATGCAGATTCATTGGTGGGAATTTCAGATAAGCGAATGGAGATACTGTATGGCTCAAGGACGCCTGCTTTCCTACTGCTTCAACTCAATCCTTCTTATTCCTTTCCATGGCAAGCTGTGTATAGGGGTTCACCATCAGCGGTGGCTACTTTCAATCCTCTCGGGAAAATGATCCTCTGCGGCTGTCACTCGCATGGCTAATCGTCTGGAGGCATCACCCATGGTTGATGGCTACATCCCATCCTCGCAGTGAAAACTACGCTCACGCGCTCTGTCACAGCACGGCTAATCACAGGTTGGTTCCCGCTCCTACTGGAATAGAATCCCTTGATTCTTTTGCGTCTGTCACTAACGCCCAGCACTTGCAAGTTTGAAGTACGTCACAGTCATTCATTACCGGAATCCTACTCGGAATACCACAGACAAGGTTAGACTTTCCGGATTCCCAGGATCCTACTCGGAATACCAGAGACAAGGTGAGACTTTCCGGATCCTCATAAATGCCGCCATCTATCTAGCTTATACCACGAAGATTCTGTTGGGGAATCTAAGAGATACACATTCAAGCTCTGTTGCATGTAGAACGGAAGTGGTTGTCAATCACGTGCGTTCATAAGTGAGAATGATAATGAGGGTTACTTATCATCATATTCATCATGTTCTTGGGTACGAATGAATATCTTGGAATAAGAATAAGAGAGATTTGAATAAAAGAAAATAGAATTGCATTAATACTTGAGGTACAATAGAGCTCCACACCCTTAATCTATGGTGTGCAGAAACTCTACCGTTGAAAATACATAAGTAAAAGGTTCAGGCATGGCCGAATGGCCAGCCCCCATGTGGTCACAAGACCGAATGATCAAAGACTTAAAGTGATCAAAGATGTCTAATACAATAGATAAATGTTCTATTTATAATAAACTAGCTCCTAGGGTTTACATGAGTAAGTAATTGATGCATAAATCCACTTCCGGGGCCCACTTGGTGTATATGCTTGGGCTGAGCTTGATTAATCCACGAGCTGAGGCTTCTCTTGGAGTTGAACTCCGAGTTATGACGTGTTTTGGGCGTTCAACTCCAGATCATGACGTTTTTCTGGCGTTTAACTCCACACAGCAGCATGTACTTGGCGTTCAACGCCAAGTTACGTCGTCAATCTCCGAATAAAGTATGGACTATTATATATTGCTGGAAAGCTCTGGATGTCTACTTTCCAACGCCGTTGAGAGCGCGCCATTTGGAGTTCTGTAGCTCCAGAAAATCCATTTCGAGTGCAGGGAGGTCAGATTCCAACAGCATCAGCAGTCCTTTTGTCAGCCTTCTTCAGAGTTTTGCTCAAGTCCCTCAATTTCAGCCAGAATTTACCTGAAATCACAGAAAAATACACAAACTCATAGTAAAGTCTAGAAATATGAATTTAACATAAAAACTAATGAAAACATTCCTAAAAGTAGCTTAAACTTACTAAAAACTATATAAAAACAATGCCAAAAAGCGTATAAATTATCCGCTCATCAATTTAGCATGAGGACATGCTATTGTTTAAGTGTGGGGAGGTTGATAAACCCATATTTTATGATGTATTTTGTGCTTAGTTTGAGTGATTTATTCAATCCTTCACCCACTTATTCATATTAATTGCATGATTTTACTTTTCCTTCCCTATTATGTGATGTATATGAAAAACATGTTTCCGATGCTTTTAAATTAATTATTTTAATCACCTTTAATTCCATTCGATGCCGTGATTAGTGTGTTGAGTAGTATCAGATCTTCTAAGGCAGGAATGACTTAAAGGATGGAAAGGAAACATACAAAAGTGGAAGGTAAGCACAAAACGGAGTTCTGAAGAAACTGGCATCCACGCGATTGCATGAGCGATGCGGACGCATGCCAAGCGCAAAGAAGCAACGACGCGGCCGCATGACTGACGCGACCGCGCGCCTTAAGCAGAACGCATATGACGCGGTCGCATGACTGACGCGACCGCGTGGCAAGAAAAGCTCCGAATGACGCGACCGCGTGACTCACACGGACGCGTGACAGAGGCCACGCACCAGAAATTGCAGAAAACGCCCCCAGCAATTTCTGAAGCCCTTTTTGGCCCAAATCCAAGTCCAGAAGGCATAGACCAGAGGTTATGAAGTGAGGGAATGCATCCATTAAAAAAAAAGGAGAGACAACTTTAGTTTAGTTTTCATGATTTAGATTTAGTTTAGAGAGAGGTTCTCTCTCTCTTTAGGATTAGGATTTAGGACTTCTCTCTTTAGGAGTAACTCTCGATCCCAGGTTTTAATATTCCTTTACTTTAAGTTTCCCTATTTACTTTTATTTATTGCTTTAGTTGAGTGTTTACTTTTATAATTGAATTTATGAAAACTCCCATGTTACAGACTACTATTTTGAATTAATGTTATTTGAGGTATTTCAGTTTATGATTGCTTTACTTTATTTATTAGTTACAGTCATTCCCAATCTGAAGATATTTTTATTCCAGTAGATTTATTTTTCCTCCCTTTTGATCTTGGTTAAGAATTCAGTAACTCAGGAGTTATCAAACTCAAACATGCCTGACAATTGTTATCTTTGTTAATTTGAGCTTCAATGATCCCAATCTTTTCTTAGGAAACAAATAGGATTCGAAGATCAATTAATTAATCCCTTGACCTTCCTTTACTTTAGTAAAGGTTAACAAAGCGGAATTGAGATTCAATTATCATCATCTTTGATAAGGATAGCTAGGATAGGACCTCTAATTTCTCATACCTTGCCAAAAGCTTATTCACAGTCATTTATTTAATTTACTTGCTATTTAAATTACTTGTTCTTCATTTACTTTATTTGACAATTAAATCACTTGCTTCTCATCTTCTAAACCCCCAATTTACAATCTCCATAGCCAATAATAAGAACATACTTCCCTGCAGTTCCTGAGAAGACGACCCGAGATTTGAATACTTCGGTTATCAATTTATTTAGGGGTTTGTTCTCGTGACAACCAAAACGTTTGTATGAGTGGACTTTTGTTGGTTTAGAAACTATACTTGCAACGAGGATTTATTCGCAAATTTCTAGACCACGCAAAAGTCTCTCTCATCAATGAGGTGATCCTATTCATTGCCAACACCAATACTCATCATCTCATCCGTCAGACTTTTTAGAGTCTTCCCTTGGAATCTTCTAAAAATCTGTTTGTTCAGAAAGTTCCTTATAACTGACTTTCTGAGGAAATAGATCTCCTACAAAAAAGAAAACAACATACAATGAAAATCACTTGAAATACACCTAAACATCAGTCATATACACCCCAATATCCCTTATATACACCCCAGCATCACTCATATATACCCCAATATCACTCATATACACCTATGCTTGTTTCATGTGTTACCTGATGTGTTTAGCTCAAGCGCAGCCCCTATTGTGCTGGGTAAAACTCTAAATGAACCGTAGCCAGTTTCAAGTGTGTTTTTCCCGAGTTTAAAGGAGTTAGCCAACTCCTTTAATAGTTTGTGATGCACCCTTAGTGGCGGGATGTGCATCAGTCCACCAAAATCTAAATCCCGAACGATTGCTTTCTTTTCCTCGCTCATATTTTCAAATTTTTTACTCAACAAGTGGGTTGCACACTTCAAGTAGCAAAATTAGAGTCATTAGAATAAGATATATTTGTATTAAGGAAAAATGACTTGTTCTAAGACATAAATTTGTGCTTACATTGTATTTTTTCACCTTGGTTTTTGCTGGCAATGAAAAAGAGATGTTGTCAATAGATAAAAAATACACTCATAGATCAGTCAGATACACCCCATACTGCAATGAAAATGAGATGCTGTAAAGAGATAAATAATACACTCAAAAATCATATACATACACCCATAGATCAGTCAGATACACCCCAATATCAGCCACATACACCCAAACCCAGTCCCATATCCATTTTGTTTTTTTTTAATTAAACAAAGTTAAATCATTTCAAAATTGTATACAATTCAGCTAAACATCCATAAAATGACACTACAAGGTCAGACACAATTAGAATATTAACTGTTAGAGATCAAAACTCCTAATATATATACCACTCCCATACACTTCTACATTTTTTGGATTATATGAGTTCAGAAATATATTTAAGTTCAAAATGCCAGTGGAAGCAACAGTTGGATGCCAAGTCAGAGATATACACCCGATAATAGGCCATATACACCCAAAAACAGACTATAAATACACCTAAAAATTTGCCATATACACCCAAAACTCAGTTAGAAGAGGAAGAGTCTTTCATTTAAATATGCACAAACCTACTTAAAAAATATGTAAACATACACAAAATATGTACCAAATAGATTAAAATACACGTTAAAGTATTCACTAGAAGTATGTAAAATTGCGTAAACGAAGAACAGTTTTATCAGAACAGTAATATGAGATCTAAAACAAGAAGAAGAGTAAAACCTAGAATAACCTAGAAGAAACAGAGCAAGAAATACTCACGATATAGTGGTTCGATTTGGAAATCAAAAACAGAAATGTGAAAAACCTTGAAGAACAGTAAAACAGTACGTTACCTTGAATAATGTTTCTTCCTTTTTTCTGCTAATTTTTTATGGAGATTTGTATCTTTTGTTCTTGATTTTTTCTAATCTTCGCGAGGAGTTGGAAATTTTCTTTAGAATCGCTTTCGAATGTGGCTTGAAACTTGACGGTTTGCATTTTGTTTGAGGAAGAAGAGGAAGAGTGTGCCATAATGAGCGTGCTTTGGAAAACGCAACTGTTGTGTGAGGCATGTGCATTGGACGCTTCATTCTAAAAGAGTGCTGCGCGTCATTTTTGTTTGGGCTGGGCTAACTTGTATAGCTTGTAAGCCAAAAAGGCTTGTATGTGTAACAAGCCTCTTTCCTTTTACACAAGTAGTTTGTATCTGATAGTAATAGTAGATGTTTGATAACTGTTTTAAATAATAATAACAATAACAATAACAATAACAATAACAATAACAATAACAATAACAATAATAATAATAATAATAATAATAATAATAATAATAATAATAATCTCATTTGTTATTTATCCAAAACTACATTTGTTATTTATCTAAAACTAAATAATAATAAGGTGAGTTCTGTGGTAGCCATCTTTGTTCCATGGCTAAGGTGGCTACAAGTGACTGAAAAATCACAATGGAACACGTGGAAGATAGAATCCTTGTTGACCATGATTTTGACCGGTACAGTAAATGTTTTTTCTTTTTCTTTGTTGTCTTGGCTTCTCACCATCAACGAAACAATATACTAGCATAGAAGAAATGGAGATCGGAACAAGAGAAAACATCATCTAATCATACAATTCCTTTTTTTGGATTCAGCCTGGCTACCAGATTTGGTTTGCCGCTACAAGTAATAGCCTCAAGTCAGTGAGAGATGTCCTTTCTACCTGGAGCTACAGGAAACAGAATGCGATCTTTGTTTCGACGGGGCTTCTTGCTAGTTCCAGCAATCGGTATCCATGGCTACCGACACCCATCTGCGTCCGCGTCTCTTCCTTGATGAGATTGCTTTCTCCGTTCCCTGCGATAATCGGAGGCTCTGTTTTTATTTACCCAATACCCAATTTTTCCTTTTTTTTGTTGCTGCCATCGCCTCCATCATCTTGTACCACACCACCATCACTCCGTTAGCTCTTCCCACTTTTCGTTAACTCTGACATGAAATTTGTCTTATCCATGTATTTATATAGGTGAAATGCATTCCCTCACTTAGTTATAAGCATGATTTGAACGTAACTGAAATTTTAATTAACTTTTTTCCATTGCCAAATGTCACTTCTTTATTTGTTAGTCAATTTATAGTCATCTATAGTCACCATCAACTTAGCCACCATAGACGTCGCCAATAATAATAATAATAATAATAATCTCATTTGTTATTTATCCAAAACTAAATGTAGCGTCTCAAATATAAATAAAAGGAAAGATAAAAATTAAAAAAAGACAGAGACTACGTCATCTATATTGTATTTAGTGTAAAGTGTATAAGATTGAATTATGCCTCAATATCTTTTTTTATTTAAGATAAATATAAAGACTGAAACAAACAAAAAATAGTTAAATATATATTTTTTGAAGGGATATTTTAATATTTTAAAATTATAATATAAAATTTTGAACATAATTAAACAATCTTAATTTTAAAGGAGTATTTTATTATTTTCAAGATTAATTCTAAAAGATTATTTTAATATCTTAAAAATTAAATATAAGAGTATTTTAATATTTTTAAAATTATTAAATTTTTAATTCCTAATACAATTAAATAATATGAATTGGTTCTTATAAAATTACTTTAGTATTTTTAGTAACATTCAGAAGTTGTTGTGTTCTTATAAAAATTAATTACAAGGGTATTTTAGTTTTCATTTAAAGTTTAAATTTATAATTTTTAATATAATTAAAAAATATTTATTTTCAAAGAGTATTTTAATTTTTATTCTAAAAAGGTATTTTAATTTTTTAAAGATTAATTCTATTTTAATACTAAATTAATATTTTTAATTTTGAATGCAATAAAAGAATTTCAAATAATCCTATAAGTATAATTTAGTATTTTAAAATTAATGCGTAAAAATATATTTTAGTATTTTAAAGAGTAAATGGTCAAATTAATTTCTGAAAGATCACTCGTTCTCTAATTTGGTTTTCGAAAGATTTTTTTAATCAAATTCGTCCTTTAAAGATTTTAAACTAATTATGTTAGTCATTCCGCACTTTCATTATTAACAGCGTCAGAGTTTATTAATGTAGTACATTAAATAACATAACAACACACACCTAATAGTCCTAATTGACTACTAACATTATTAGTTAACAAAATTAGATCAAATAAATCCCAAATTGAAGAATTCCAATACCTCAAGTTCTTTCCTCAATTAGACTTTGATTTGATTAAATTTTATAAATTTATAATGTTAATAGTCAATTAAGACTTTTAGGTTGCGTTTGATTTTGAAAACAGGACAAGACAAGACACTGAGAACTAGACAAAAAGGATAGAGACACACAAATTAGTGTTCTTATATTTTGGTCGGTGATAAACTATAACAAACTATGAAAGTCTAATTTATTATCAATTTTTTTCATTCAAAAAGTTTAGAAAGAAAAATATAATAATAAGAGTTATAATTATAAAAAATTAACAAGAATAATGAAAGAAAAAATATAAAATAAGTTGTACCTCTTGTTAGTGTCTCTGTGTCTTTCCTAGTTAGATGAACACAAAATACACTAATTAATTATCTTTTGACACAATGTCTCTGTCCATGTCTCATCTGTCAAATACGATTTTGTGTCTTTATATTTCTGTCTCAGTGTCTTGTGACTGTAAACAAATACACTTTTAGGTGTGTGTTGTGATGTCATTTAATGTGTCACATTAGTAAATTTCGACCCCATCAATAAAGAAAGTGACGAAAAAATTATCATGACTAATTTAAAATCTTTAAAGAACGAGTTTGATTAAAAAAATAAATTTTTGAGTACCAATTTAAAAAACGAGTGATCTTTTAGGGACTAATTTGACCATTTACTCGTACTTTAAATATGAACTATAAGGACATTTTTTGTTTTTATTTTTTGTTTTTAAACTAATGCTATAAGGATCTTTTAGCCTTTTAAAATAGAATCTACGAAAAAAAATTTAAATTTTTCTTAAAGTTTAACTTTGTTTGAGTTATAAAAAAGTATTTTGGTTTTTTTAAATAAATTAACAGTGTAATTAAGGTTTTTTTTAAAGTCAAATTTGAATTTTTAATTTCTAATACAATTAAACAAGCTGAATTAATTTTATACTAGCATTTTAGATTTATTTTTTAAAAAATTAACGATAAAAGATTGTTGTTCCAAGTTGTTATCTAAAATCAAGGTGGGTTTTGAATCTGGACGTGAGGTCCAAACACTTAAGGTTAAGGAATCTAACTTGTTCATTGTTATTTTCGACCCGTGTGAGTGATGCCATATAGACTAGACTTGTTGTTATTGAGTCGACTTAGATGCAGCTTATTTTGTAGTTTATCCAATTTTTATTCAGAATGTAGGCTGGATCCATGTTTAATGGGTGTAGATATGAACAATTGTTTCCTTCTTTTTAAAATTATTATGAGAGAATTTTAGTTTTTAGAATTCATACTTACTATGTTTAATACAATTAAACAAACTTTATTCTAAAAGCGTATTTTAAATTAATGCTAAAAAATAATTGTTTTTTATTTGGTGGGTATTTTAGTCTTCCTGCAATTAAATTCAAATTTTAATTTGTAATATAGTTAAAAAAAACTTAAACATAAAAGAGCATTTTAGTCCGTTTAATATTAATCCTAGAATACTAACTTTTAAGAATATTAAAAAAAGTCTTTAATCCTTTTAAAAAATTAATGTAAAACTATACCTAAAGATTCAAATAATATTCTATCTTTACATATTATACATGTATCTTGTTGTTTTTCATCACAATTATATTTTTAATGGAAACAGATTTATTTACGTTTGATTATTTTTATCATAACCTTAAAATTATTGGTAATATTTTTATTAATTTTGTCATTTAAAATTATTTTTGTTGGCACTTAGATTCTTAAAAATATTTTTAGTAATTTATTTTTATTTTTTTATTTCTTAGTGACATAACTTGCTTTTATTAAATAGACTAATTTGTTTATAATTACTATATTTTGATTATCCAAAATTTTCTTTAAATTGATTAAAAGACAAATTTATATATTTTCAGTTTAAAAAATCAATTTGTATTTTAAATTAAATTTTTTCATGCTTTTTGATAAACTATGTTTTATTCATGTAAATGTTTTTTACTTAAGAAAAAGAAGAAGAAGAAGAATTCTAACTCAATTTCATCTCAAACAAATTTAATAATGTCTATTTTTATCACATAAAGGCATAAAGTCATAATAAAAATTATTCCTAAAAATTTGCACAGTTCACTCTAAGTTAGCCAATTAGCCATAATCACTCCTGCAAATCTGCTCCGATTAAAAACAAAAGTTGAAAACTGATGTATGAGCATATTGTACCCTTTTTCTTAGCATTTTCTAGTTGTTTTAGTTAGATTTTATTTAGTTTTACTTGATTTTAGTATAAAATCTATTTTGAATGCTACTTTGAGTTGTTTTTGTGTTTTTATATTTTCAGGTGAAATTCGGAGCAATTTGGCGGAGTTTGGAGCAAAAAGGAAGAGAGCTGGCAGAACCCTCCCTGGGTGCTAAATGCTCAAGGACACAAGCATGCACGAGTTCACTCCCCTTAGGGCGTTAAATGTAACACCCCAATTACCCTAAACCTTACCTCTAGCCGTAAAGCAAAGGTTAATCAAGGGTTACGATAATTCTAAGGCTTATATATATATATATATATATATATATATATATATATATATATATATATATATATATATATATATATATAAGGAAATAATATATTCTAGAAGCCTGATGAAGGAATAAGTTCAAAGACAGATCTACAAAAGTGCGAAACGTTCACACGAAGCTAACGCACGAGACACAAGGTTTAGATGTAAAAGAATGAAACATATATATATGGATACAATATTATTATAATCATAGAGAACTAGCCGCAGCTTGCGGAGTTTAAGCCGACTAGTTACAAATAGAACAATACAGAGTTTTAGAATTAAAACAGCTTATACAACTTATCTCTAAAATAAGCCTCTAAGGCTATAAAGTCGAATGTACAAAAGGTGAGAGAATACTATGACAAAAGTAAAACAGAAATAAATAAGGAAAGAACCATACTCTGCTCTGTCACCATGTCCGCAATTTCACCGAGGTGAATCACGACCTGCATCTGAAAAATAACAACAAAGTATGAAATAAGAACCAGGGGTTCTCAGTATGGTAACACTGCCCAATGATGTAAGATGTAAGGCTCCGGGATGCCGAAGGCAATCCTAGAACTTCACATCATATATGAATATTCAAGCTTAGAACAAAAATATAATTAACGTAAACCTTAAACAATAAATAGGGTTTTCTAAACCTAAGGGAATTCTAACTAATACTAATCACACCGCTGTATCCCACAGCCGTCGCCAACCCAACCTCCGTGCAATCCAATCGCCACCGCCTACCTAACCTCCTCAGCACCAGACAATCACAATTAATGCAAGCAAGTAAATCACAATTAATGCAAGCAAGTAAAACACAAGTAGAAGCATATAAAGCAAGTAGTTCAAGTAAGCAAATACGCATGTTATACAATTAGGCAAACTCACGTAATCAAAGCAAACAAGCACATAAAAGATGCATATGATGAATGCCTGTCCTATTGGCTCGTGATATCACTTGTCGGTCTATGAATGCCAACCCGACACATCCTTTCGGATGTCGGCTTTCTACCACGTCCGAGGATATAGCGCCTGGCACGCTCTTGTTCCGTGGATACAGTGCCTGGCACACTATCATTCCGAGGATATAGTGCCTGGCACACTTGCATGCTCATTTCGAGGATATAATGCCTGGCACACTCTTGCGGCAGAGAAGGAAAACAACAACAACATTTCATCATAAATCGTTCCAAGGATATAATGCCTGGCACACTCTCTTTCAATCATTATCATTCCAAGGATATAGTGCTTGGCACACTCTCAACATTCATCAGGATCATTCATTCCTTTTTGAGTCCTCAACTCATCACATCCATCATCAACTCATAATTTCCATTCCGAACTCATCAGTTTATCAGTTTCTCAATTCATTGTCGGCCATCACCCAGTTCACTACTCTTCTTTCTCCCTCAACCAAACTCATCCTCAATACACCAGAAATCTAAACCTCCATTTGCTAACTTTCTAACGTAAAACCCAAACAAATTCTCCTAAAGCCTTTCCCATGACAGAAAGCCCAAAAAGAAGCCCAAGAGTCTTAAAATGGTGTCACAGAAGTTTACAAGCTTGTTGGGAAGGTGAAATAGTTGAAAACAAAGTTTAAGTTTGAGAAACAGGGCGTGTGCGTACGCACAGGGGTGTGCGTGCACACGCCCAAGAAGATTTTAAAAGTGTGTGTACGCACAGGGGTGTGCGTACGCACAGGTACTAAAATTTATAAAGTCTGTTCACTCGTACATCCTGTGCTAGCGCCCCCAACGGACGACCCTTCCCAACTTGTGCATGCGCACAGGGCTGTGCGTACGCATAGGTTGTAAAACTTCCTTGATGTGTGCGTGCGCACAAGGCTATGCGTACACACATACCAAAAATCACTAAATTCTGCAACTCTGCAGAATTTCAGATTTTGACACCAATCTTTGAATGATAATAACTTCCTCTACGAAATTCCAACTTTTACAAACTTTATATCAAATCGAAAGGTTTTCAATAATATTTAATTCTAACCCAAATTCAACATAATTTGAAAATCGAGGCAAAAGTTATGTTCAGACAAAGTTCACTAAAAATCTATTTTTACCCAAAAACCTCATAACCTCAACTTAACCAACTTTCAAACCAAAACCAATCTAAATCATCCCAAACAATACCAAAACAACATAAAAGTCCCTACCACTCATTCCTCAAGCTCAACCATAAATAATCTCCCATTTACACTATTCCATACCATCAAAATCATTATCCTACAACAAACCAAAAAGCATCACAAACAATCCTAATATTCACATCCAACATTTAATATCTAATTTATCAACTTCATCAAATTACCAACAATATTAATGTTCTTCATCAGTCACCAACCATATCAACGAGCCCTTACCAACACAATAAATCACAAATTCATCATCAACATTCATATTCACTAAATATCAACAATCATCATTAAATCATAAAATCATGATCATTATTATTCCAATTCCT
Organism: Arachis hypogaea; assembly: GCF_003086295.3. Lineage (NCBI taxonomy): Eukaryota > Viridiplantae > Streptophyta > Magnoliopsida > Fabales > Fabaceae > Arachis > Arachis hypogaea. Next base: position 4,394,761 of record NC_092037.1, read on the forward strand.
TCCACACAACACCAATACAATATCTATCAATTCCCATCAACAACACCAATCCTCACTCTATCATCAAATTCAATATCCACCTCCAACATCATACTACCAACATCAATATAACCATTTATCAATCATTTCAAATCATCAATTGTCATGCAACACTTTCATCAACATAGCCAAAGTTTATCAAATCATCATAAATCATCATATCTCAACATTCAACAACTCAACATCCATTTAATTCAAACCTATCTTATTGGTCTCTAGTCTAAGTGTCCAGAAACATTACATATTACATAAAGAAAACTGAAACCATACCTTAGCTGATTCCCAATATGCTCCAACACCAAACTTGATTCCAATCAAGTTTCCACCAAGCTCCAAACCATCAAAGTCAAACCAAAAGCCACCACCAACTCCAAAAACAAGCTTTATACATACAACATAACCATACATCAATAACTAAAGCTCATACTATACCAAACTACAAGAATAAAGAGGTTTTTTGCCTCATCTAACAAGATTAGGGGTAAAATCCATCAATTATTCGCTACTAGAGATCACCTAAACAAGCAAAATCACAAAACTTGCTTAAAACTCCAACCAAAAAACGTGCAGAAACTTAGGGCAGAAAAATGGGACTTGAGCTTCGAGATTTTACCAGTAAAACTTAGATAGAAAGGAAGAGCTCGTCAAGAGTTTCACGTGGCCACAAACGGCTCGTCAATCAGAGTTCCATAGCTCAAGTTATGGTTCCCGGAAGGTGGAGGTGAATAGTAACCTCTCCCTTCTTCCTCACTTCTCTCAATACCGCGCCCCTCTCCCTATCTTTGCTTCAAATGAGCTGAAATGCTCATTTAGTGAGGGGTATATATGTTGGACTTGGGCCAACTTGAACCCAGTCCAACCCGCTAAGTGCTTTTGGTCCGTTTGGCCCACTTTGAGCCAAAACCTTTAAGATTAGTGTCCGGTTTTTTATTCTAAATTATTTTTATCCTCTCAAAATAATAAATCAATTTTTCAAAATCTTATTTTCCAAAACACGCAGTACTAGACAGACTAGAGCCGGTACTGCCGGCTTAAGCGCTAGTACGCATTTTCATAGAAACTTTTCGAAAAAGATACATTTTCCAACTCAGAAAAATTCACTGAAATCAAATTTCACATTTATATTTTCAAATTAAAACTTCTAAATTTTGAATCTATTCCAGACACTAAAATTATTTTATTAAAACGTTTTTACGTGAAAACGCGGGTTCTTACATCCTCCCCTCCTTAAAAGATTTTCGCCCTCAAAAATCCGAGTTACACGATATGTCCCCATCAAATCGTCCTATCATGTCGATGTTCCCTCTCGCCTTCCACTGCGTCACTCTGATTATCGTCATCAAGAATCTGAAATTTTTCTTAAAACAAAACCCGATTTTTTCGTAACATGTTTTCCAAAACCTTCCAAAACAAGTTCATTCTAAAACCCGTTCATTGTTAAAGCTTTCTCAAAAAGAATAAAAATTATTTACTCGAAAGTCGATTACTTTAAGTCACGATTTTCTTAAATAAAAACCTTTCAATTTGAATCCTTGTTGATAAGATAAATTAGAAGCCAAATCCACAAATAATTAAAATCAGAGAACTCACTTTTCATTAAACCATATCATTTAAACCAAGAGCCCTGACTAACCTTCAAAACTAAATCATTTAAACCAAAGTTCCAAACTAACTTTTAAAATCATTTGAAACCTCAAAAACATTTTCAATAAGGTTCAAAACCATATTGGCTAGAAATGGAAAATCATGATTAAAAACCACAAAAGCATCCGTCGTTACTTCTGTTGCCGCTAGTGCTGGGCCGTACCCATCAACCGATATGCTGCAAACTCCACGAACTGGTCCTCTTGAACATGTTGAGCTCGAAACACATCAGCTAGGCTAGCTATCCTCACTACCTCTCTGTTAACGTGATCGACCTCATCCGTGAGTTGCCATTTGGGTTTCCTTTCCACACCAAATAATCGATATCAAGGTGATCAGTCTTAATATCTCAAGCTCAGTGCTTCAATTATACCCAAAGGCACTCGCAAACAAGCATGCTATGCAATATCAAGTAGATAACCTAAATAGCATGAAAGAAAAATGACCCAGCGTATGCAATGAAGCACAATCGGTCCATCCCTCAGGCTCACGAGGATGAACCACTCTGATACCACTAAATGTAACACCCCAGTTACCCTAAGCCTTACCTCTAGCCGTAAAGCAAAGGTTAATCAAGAGTTACGATAATTCTAAGGCTTATACACACACACACACACACACACACACATATATATATATATATATATATATATATATATATATATATATAAAGAAATAATATATTCTAGAAGCCTGATGAAGGAATAAGTTCAAAGACAGATTTACAAAAGCGCGAAACATTCACACGAAGCTAACGCACGAGACACAAGGTTTAGATGTAAAAGAATGAAACATATATATGGATACAATATTATTATAATCATAGATAACTACCCGCAGGTTGCGGAGTTTAAGCCGACTAGTTACAAATAGAACAATACAGAGTTTTGGAATTAAAACAACTTATACAACTTATCTCTCAAATAAGCCTCTAAGGCTATTGATGAACGGACTTTTGTGTGGTCTAGAATTTTACAATAAACTCTCGTTGCAAGTATACTTTCTAAACCAACAATAATCCTTTCATACAAAAGTTTGGTTGTCACAAGTAACAAACCCCTTAAAAATAATAACCGAAGTATTCAAACCTCAGGTCGTCTCTCAAGGAATTGCAGGGAAGTGTGCTTATAATTGGTTATGGAAAAGTATCTTTTTGGGGTTTTGGATTAAGAAACAGGAAAAGTTAATTGCAAAGGAATTTAATTGATAAAGCGGTCTTGGCAAGGTTTGGTGGTCAAGGATCTCTATCCTTATCACTAACCACAACATGAGAATTGGCAAGGATCAATCCCATTAAATCATCCTCTAACTGGTAGAGGAAAGTCAAATGAGCTATATCAATCCAACTCCATAAGTCCTAGCTATTCACTAATTCACTTAGTGAGAACTAGAGTTGATGGCTCCAATCATAAATTACTTGGACATTAGTAACTCAAGAATTCCTAAGTTACCATCCCAAGTCAAGAACATAAAAGCCTAAGCTAAAGTTTTCTCAAGCATTTCATCGAATACTTGGAAGGCGTAAAACAAAAGCATAGAAAATTAATGAGAGAATATCAAATATAAGCAACCAATTGCAAGCATCAATGAAAAGAGATGAAGGAGGGAACAATAAATATAAAATACCTCAAATTGCATTAATAAGAAAATTGAATCTAACATGGGCAATCCACAAACTAAGTTAAAACCTAAAGTAATCCATAAGGGAAACAATTAAACTAAAGTGCTAGAACAATTAAAAGTAGAAAAGAACTAATTTGGATTAAGACAGAATTCAGAAATAAAAAAGGACTAAACTAAGATCCTAAAAACCTAGAGAGAGGAGAGAACATCTCCCTCTAAAAATTACATCTAAAACCTACTAATTTGTGAATTAGTGATTCAATGATTGATGGATGGCTTCCCCTCTCAGTCATTGGTCTTTTTAGCCTTTTTTCGCCAAAGATTGGCTTCAAAACTGGGCCAGAAGCCTCCCGAAAATTGCTGGGTGCGATTTTATTAAAGGTGTCAGCGTGGGCATCGGCGTGTACGCGTACAGCGTGCGTACGCATCCCTGGGGTAGTGCGCGATCCGCGCGCATGCGTACTGGCCACGTGTGCATCCATAGGTGCGCCCCAAATCCTTGGCTTTTCATGATTTCTCCACCTTGCATGCTTTCTCCTCACTCCTTTGGTCCATTCCTAGTCCTTTTCAATATGAAATTACTAACACACACATAAAGACATCTAGTGGAATCAAAGGAAGATTAAAATTTATCAAATTAAGGGCCTAAAAGCATGTTTTTACACTTAAGCACAAATTAGGAGACAATCGCAAGACTATGCCATTTCATTGAATAAATGTGAGAAAAGGTTGACAAAATACTCTAGATTCAACACAAGATAAGCCCTACAAATGGGGTTTATCAACCTCCCCACACTTAAATCTTAGCATGTCCTCATGCTAAACCAAGAAGGAAACAAGTGGTATGCCATTTATTCAATGCAACTAAACTATATGCAAGCTATCTAGATGCAACTACTTATTATGAATGTAAATGCTTAAGCCAAAACAAATCAATCTTCTAGGAGAACATATGTAAGCATGAGGGCTAAAACAATAGGAATTAAATCCAACCCACAATTGCATTGAATTATTAAAAGGATTTATAAACTTGCAAGAATATAGAAGATAGTGGTAAATGCATGTGATTGAGCAATCGAACCCTCACCAGATGTGTATCCGCTCTACTCACTCAAGTGTTTAGGGGTTGATTCACTCTAGTCTTCTCTAGTCATGCTTTCTAAAACTTTGCTCTTCATCTAACTAATCAACAAATATCTAGTATATAAATACAAACATCATGAGGTCTTTTCAAGGTTGTAATGGGGCTAAGGTAAGGGTGAGGATATATGTATGGCCAAGTGAGCTATAAATTGAATCTTTGACTAACCTAGGTTCTCACCTAATACACACACTCTCTATGTACTTCTAAGATCATGCCTAGCTACCCATAATCTCACTTTTGTATGTTTCACATACTCATGTATTTAAATGTTCTTTTATTTCATCTCATATGCATTGATCTTTTTATTAAATTCAACTTTGGGGTGATTTTATTCCCCTATTTTTTTCTCTTTGTTTTTTTGATGCATAGTAAATCAATGCATATGATTTTCATAGGTTCATATGAGTAGCACCCAAATGCTCAATATTTGTCGATGAACAATACATACTTTCATTAACCAAGGTTCCCACATTTTCCCCACACTTAGTTGACACACAATCTCTATCTTAAGCTAGCCAAAGATCCAATTGGGGTAATTACTTATTTTTCCGCTTAAGGCTAGTGATGTGGTAACATAAAGAACAATTCGGGGTAAAAAAGCTCAAAGTAGCAAACAAGGTCAATTGAAAGGGTAGGCTATTTGGGATAAGTGAGCTAATAACAAATGATGGCCTCAATCATATGTATGCATGAATATACTAAACAATGGACATATAGAATGAAGCAAAGCAGAGATTACACTCATAGAGAAGAAAACACACAGGAATAAAAATCATGGTTAAATAATGTAACCATATAATCAAGCTCAAAATTTCACAGGTTGTGTTCTTAGCTCAAAACATGCTTCACAAAATACAAAATTCAAGCAAGTCCATCAAAAGTTTCCAATCAATTGGGGTGATGCCCTATAGATAGATTCCCTGAAAAATCTCATTGTTTGACTAAGCTTATTCTAAATGCAATGTTGCGATTGAGAAGTTCTAAAATTTCTTTAGCTTTATCCCCTTTTTCAATCAATACAGACTTCATATGCAGGGTAAACTAAGCTCAGTAATCCATATTTTTCCATATCACAACTAATAACTAAAACTAGCTATATAAAGCAAAAGTGCAAATCCAACAAGCTAAACAGAAGTACCCATATACTGATATATACAGTAATCCAAATAGTGCAAAATAAGGTAAAATAACATAGACTAACAGATAAATGTCTGAAAAGAAAAGAAAAATGTTCACCAAAATAGAGTTATCCATCGACGGCAACGACGGTGACCTCCCCACACTTATAATGGAGCATCGCCCTCGATGCTACTGCTCGGGCTCAAGATAGGGGTCAACGGTCGCATCCGGCTGCTGGGTGATGAGCGGATAATTTGTATACTTTTTGGCATTGTTTTTAGTATGTTTTTGATATGATATAGTTAGTTTTTAGTATATTTTTATTAGTTTTTAGTTAAAAATCACTTTTCTGGACTTTACTATGAGTTTGTGTGTTTTTCTGTGATTTCAGGTATTTTCTGGCTGAAATTGAGGGACCTGAGCAAAAATCTGATTCAGAGACCAAAAAGGACTGCAGATGCTGTTGGATTCTGACCTCCCTGCACTCGAAGCGGATTTTCTGGAGCTACAGAAACCCAATTGGCGCGCTCTCAACGGCGTTGGAAAGTAGACATCCTGGGCTTTCCAGCAATATATGATAGTCCATACTTTGCCCAAGATTTGATGGCCCAAACCGGCGTTCAAAGTCACCTCAAGAAATCCCAGCGTTAAACGCTGGAACTGGCACCCAAATGGGAGTTAAACGCCCAAACTGGCACCAAAGCTGGCGTTTAACTCCAAGAAGAGTCTCTACACGAAATTTGCTTCATTGCTCAGCCCAAGCACACACCAAGTGGGCCCGGAAGAGGATTTTTATGTCATTTACTCATTTCTGTACACCTTAGGCTACTAGTTTCTTATAAGTAGGACCTTTTGCTATTGTATTAGAAATCTTTTAAATCTTTTAAATCTTTGAATCTTTGAATCTTTGGATCTCTGGATCTTTAGATCTTTTGATCACTATGGAGAGGCTGGCCATTCGGCCATGCCTATACCTTATGCTTATGTATTTTCAACGGTGGAGTTTCTACACACCATAGATTAAGGTGTGGAGCTCTGCTGTACCTCGAGTATTAATGCAATTACTATTGTTCTTCCATTCAATTCCCTTGTTCTTTATCCAAGATATCACTTGTTCTTCAACCTGATGGAGGTGATGATTGACGCCCATCACCTTTCTCACCCATGAACAAGGTGACTGACAACCATTCTTGTTCTACAAGAATTCGAGGCTCTAGTGAATATCTCTTGGATTTCTGATTGCACGATGCATGGTTGATCGCCTGACAACCGAGTGCTCGCCTGACAAACGAGCCAACCATTCCGTGAGATCAGAGTCTTCGTGGTATAGGCAAGAACTGATGGCGGCATTCAAGAGAATCCGGAAGGTCTAACCTTGTCTGTGGTATTCTGAGTAGGATTCAATGACTGAATGACTGTGACGTGCTTCAAACCTGTAACTTACTGGGCGTTAGTGACAGAGGCAAAAGAATCACTGGATTCTATTCCAGTAGGGGAGGGAACCACACCGGTGACTGGCAGCACTGTGACAGAGTGTGTGCATTAGCTTTCACTGCGAGGATGGGAGGTAGCTGCTAACAACAGTGAGACCCTACACGAGTTTGCCATGGAAAGGAGTAGGAAGGATTGGATGAAGGCAGTAAGAAAGCAGAGAGACGGAAGGGAAGGCATCTTCATACGCTTGTCTGAAGCTCTTACACCAATGAATTACATAAGTATCTCTATCTTTATCTCTATGTTATTTTCGTTTATCACCATCATTACCATTTGAGTTTTCCTGACTAAGATTTACAAGATGACCATAGCTTGCTTCAATACTAACAATCTCCGTGGGATCGACCCTTACTCACGTAAGGTTTATTACTTGGACGACCCAGTGCACTTGCT